>NC_140169.1:85926486-85990325 GCF_963971535.1 Notolepis coatsorum
TGTGGGACTTGTAGTTTTTTAACGATTCTCGCAGCGGAGAAAAAAAAGGACGAATGAGAGGCTGTACTCTGCACTCGCTGGCCCCACTCGCACGCCGTGCGAGTACTTGATTTTGCATGTTCGCACGGACATATTTTTAGGGGCATATGCGAGCAATATGGTCCCACTGTAGAGCCCTGGGACAGATAGCAATACTATAACACTATAACACTTTCAAGGAAGCGCCAGTGACGTCAGCAAGTTTGCGGACAGCGTTGTATGCTTCATAACAACACTCACGGATAGTATTGTCCCCACAAAGAAGGTGCGGGTGTTCCCAAACCAGAAACCGTGGGTGGACACTGACAGTACTATCAGAGCAGCTCTGAAATCACGCACCACTGCCTACACCCTGGGCAGAGAGTCAGGAAACATGGAGGAGTATAAGGCTACAGTCTATACTCTGCGCAAGGCTGTTAAACTTGCAAAACGGACGTATGCTGACAAATTGGAGACACAAATGGCACAGAACGACACAAGAGGCTTATGGCGGGGACTGAGGACGATAACTGACTACAAAGTCAGCGCCCCCCCAATGGGGAGCGACGACGCCTCTCTCGCGGACAAACTCAACTCTTTCTATGCTCGGTTTGGTGTAGACAGTGGCGCCGCTAGTTCAACGGCTAGTGACGTCACTGGCGCGCCAGCTGTTGTGGAGGGGGGGGGCAACCGCGGGGGGGCGGGACGCTCTCTCATTGTCGGTACACAGTGTGAGATGGAATAACAGGTCGCATACTTAAGTCCTGTGCTAACCAGCTAGCCCCTGTGTTCACCGCCATATTTAATCGATCCCTGGCGGAGTCAGTGGTCCCTGCCTGCTTCAAGATGTCTACCATCATCCCTGTACCAAAGAAACCCTCCCCAACAGGTCTCAATGTCTACAGACCGGTGGCACTCACCTCTGTGGCCATGAAATGTTTCGAGAGGCTGGTCAAGGATCACATTTGTGCCTCCCTCCCCAGTGATATGGACCCTATGAATTTGCATACAGGCCAAACAGGTCCACTGATGATGCGGTCTCCCAAGTACTGCACAGCACCCTCTCTCACCTGGACCGCCAGAAGGGGGGCTATGTGAGACTGTTGTTCATTGACTCCGCTCTGAGCGGAGTTTCTGAGTGAAAGGCCCCAGGCGGTCAGGGTGGGGGGACAGACCTCCAATACCATCACCCTGAGCATCGGGTCCCCCCAGGGCTGTGTTCTGAGCCCCCTGCTGTACTCACTATACACACACGACTGTGTGGCCAAGTTCAGCTCAAACTCCATAGTGAAGTTTGTGGACGACACAGTGGTGGTGGGGCTGATCTTGGACAATGACGAGAAGGCCTACCGGGCCTGGTACTGGAACGCTGGTGCCAGGACAACAGCCTGCTCCTGAACATTGGTAAAACCAAGGAGCTGATCATGGATTTTAGGAGGAGACAGCAGGAGACACACACACCACTGAGGATAAACGGGGCTACCGTGGACAGGGTGAGCAGCTTCAAGTACCTGGGGGTCCACATCTCAGAGGATCTGACATGGACAACACACATAGACTCAGTCGTAAAAAAGGCGAAGCAGCGCCTCTACCACCTGAGACAGTTAAGGAAGTTCAGAGTATCTGGGAAGATACTTCAGTCCTTCTACTCCGGAGCTGTAGAGAGCATCTTGACTGGAAACATCACTGCCTGGTATGGCAACAGCACGGCACAGGACAAGAAGGCCCTACAGAGAGTGGTGCGCTCAGCCGAGCGTACCACGGGTATTGCACTACCAACCCTGCAGGTCCTATACAACAAGCGGTGCAAATCCAGAGCCTGCAGGATAATGAAAGACCCTGTCCCCAACAACAGCCTGTTCATGCTGTTGCGGTCAGGCAAACGCCTGCGAACACCAGTAACTAGGACAAAGAGACTTCGGCTCAGCTTCTTCCCCCAGGCCATCAGAGCCTTGAACACTGAACTCTCCACGCACAAGAACACATGAGCACACACACAACACACACACTGTACACGCTCACACACTAGCAGCCACTTTAACATGAGCACACACAGGGCCGCCTCAGGGGGTGTGCGAGCAGTGCGGTCGCACAGGGCCTCGCGGGAAGGGGGGCCTCGCAAAAAAAAATAAAAAATAAAATAAAAAAAATATATTTTTTATTTATAATTTTTTTTATAATTTTTTTTAATTTTTTTATCATTTTTTGCGAGTCCCCCCTTCCCGCGAGGCCCTTTTTCATCACAGACCTAAAATCTAGTTTTGCTTATATGCTTATATGTTTCACATTAGACACGTTTGTAGAATGTGTCTGACTTGTTCCTGGCTCTGCGGCTCTGCAGATACACTATTGGAGGCAGCTCTGAGGCTCTGCAGCAGAATTGGTTTCAATGAGGGGAGGGGTTACAGGTAAGGTAGCGTCTGACTATTTCGCGTGTGCAGCATTGGAGGTTATGCCAGCCAAGATGAAGAGGACATCGTTCGGCAGATGGACTGAAGATGAAAGTTGTTGCATGTTAGACAGTTCAGTCAGGCTAGCCATCCCGGCTAAAGACAGGGACAGCTAGTTAGCTTTAGCTACGTTATAATATTGAGTGCTAACGTGTGGTTCAGTCGGGATAGCCATGATGATGTCGGCTAGTAGCTAGCTTAGCTAAAGGCTAACTAGCGTTAGCTAACCTAGAGAGACCATGTATGTAGCCTGCTGGCTACATAGCTCCACTTCTACCAGCGTCGGGACCATTAGCCTGCTGGCTACATAGCTCCACTTCTACCAGCGTCGGGACCATTTAGCCTGCTGGCTACATAGCTCCACTTCTACCAGCCGGGTACCGGCGTTAGCTCCCGGGAGCAGATGAAGAGGACGGTCGTTCGGCAGATGAACTTCGTCAACTCCACGCGGTTGTCTCCATCCTCTTGGACGTTTGGTGAGTTTTTAATGCACTCTATTCTATTCCCGCCGTGGATATCTCTCTCTCTCTCTCTCGGGAGCCAAACGGGCCGACTAGCTGTTGTAGTAGCTAATGGTGTGTGGCCTGGTGTCAGCACCTGGTGCGAGGGAGGTGAGCTTGGTGTTTCATTATGAGAATATCTCCATGCTCAAGTCGGCTATAGTCCGCGAGGGACTTGTTGCCGGCACCGCTATGGTAAACACCACTCTGTTGCCTTCTTTTTCCCTTCTCTCTTCGTATGAGAAGAGGAAAACACAGCGGCTGTCTGAAGTGTTGGCCTGTATTGCTTTTCTCACGTTGTACAGTTTTTCAGTGGTAGCCGCATAGCTTGCTTCTGCGTTAGCTAATGGTTAGCGATAGCCGGGTTGAGCTAACTGTTAGCCAGTTAGCTGTTTAGCTACGACGTTAGCTGCTCGTTTTTGCTCGGCTGGGAACGTTAGCTTGATGCTATCAGTTAGCCTAGAGTTAGCTGTTAGCTTGTGCTACGACCATTGACATTAGCCGTGAGAATAGCAGGCCCTGGCACTCTGACTACGACATCATCTTTGACAGAAGCGAGAGGCCTTTCGTCAACGTGGAGACCTGTGTTGCGGCCTTTCGCCCTGCGTTCCTTGGTGCAGGTAAGATGTCCATTGGACATTACTCCACTCTTCCTTCCTTCCCCTCCCGAATGTTTTGTTAATAACAATGTTTTTTTCCAGGCAAGACATATGTTACTTCACAACATTTGGAGATAAGACATGTGCTGTGTGTGAATTGTCTTGGTCGTTTGTGTAGCTTGGGTAGCGTTGGCCAAAGCTGTGTGTGGCCTGGTGTCAGTACCTGGCTACTCTATTTGCAGTTAGCCTATTTAGCTGATGTCGGCCATTGGCTCCTTGCTACTTTGTTTTCTCTGGTATAGACCCTCTTCTCTTTGGATTTAAGTGTTGATCTTTGTCCTTTTGGATCTATGTATATTCATGTTGCCTTTGTGAAGTTATCTTTTCCTTCTGTTTTGTTCTTCCATTAAAAGTTGAATATCCTTTAGGGGCTCATCTTTGCTTATCTCTCTCATACATGCTCTCTCTCTAACACACAGACATGCTCTCTCTCTCTAACACACAAACACACATGCTCTCTCTCTCTCTCTCTCTCTCTCTCTAACACACACAGACAGACATGCTCTATATCTCTCTCTAACACACAAAATGACATGCTCTCTCTCTATATATTTCTCTCTCTTTCTAACACACATACATGCTCTCTCTCTAACACACACACACAAACAGACATGCTCTCTCTCTATCTCTCTCTTTCTAACACACACAACTGTGCAGCGATAACACTGTATATTGACTGTAGAACGGGAGCTCTCTCTCGCTCTCTCTCTTGCTATATGTTGACTGTATCATGCCCAGCCTCGGGCAGCGCTATTATTTAAGAATATGTTGACTGTATGATTTTTTTCTTTTTTTTTAGGGGGGGGGGGCTCGCGTTTAAATCTTGCACAGGGCCTCGCATTTCTCCCAGGCGGCCCTGAGCACACACACACTCATGCTGCACACGCTCACACGTAAGGTCTACAGAAGGATACCTGTATGCCGTGACAAATAAAACTATTGTATCTTGTATCTTGTATAAAGTATAGATTTAGCTCTACAAACAGCCTCACGCACAATGAAACCTTATTATGATATGCTGGCCTTATAGAGTGAGATTAGACGGATCCAAATGGCCCCGAATGTGTTAAGCGGTGCGTCATGTCTCTACAAATCATCCCACTTCAAGGGCTTTAACAATGCCTTCTCACGCCCAGCTGCAAGTGGCTTTCTGAGAATAAATCAGACATCCAATGTGTTTCCATGACAGCACACTTGATTATTTACACACACTTGATTATTCATACACACTCGATTATTCACACACACTCGATTATTCACACACACTCGATTATTCACACACACTCGATTATTCACACACACTTGATTATTCACACACACTCGATTATTCACACACACTCCCGATTATTCACACACACACACACTCGATTATTTACACACACTCGATTATTTACACACACTTGATTATTCACACACACTCGATTATTCACACACTCGATTATTCACACACACTCGATTATTCACACTCGATTATTCACACACACTCAATTATTCACACTCGATTATTCACACACACTCAATTATTCACACACACTCGATTAATCACACACACTCGATTATTCACACACACTCGATTATTCACACACACACACGATTATTCTCAGAAATGTGTCACAGGAGGAATGTTGTATTCATGAACCGGTGACAGGGTTTAGGAGAGTGTGTGTGTGTGTGTGTGTGTGTGTGTGTGTGTGTGTGTGTGTGTGTGTGTGTGTGTGTGTGTGTGTGTGTGTGTGTGTGTGTGTGTGTGTGTGTGTGTGTGTGTGTGTGTGTGTGTGTGTGTGTGTGTGTGTGTGTGTGTGTGTGTGTGTGTGTGTGTGTCTGTGTGTGTGTGTGTGTGAGGGGTAGTATTTGGAGTGTTTCAGCCTAGGTGGAAAGGAGGATGGAGAGAGATAAATATAGAAAGGGAGAGAGAGAGAGAGAGAGAGAGAGAGAGAGAGAGAGAGAGAGAGAGAGAGAGAGAGAGAGAGAGAGAGAGAGAGAGAGAGAGAGAGAGAGAGAGAGAGAGAGAGAGAGAGAGAGAGAGAGAGAGAGAGAGGCGATAAAGAGAAATCATGGCATCAAGTCAAGTCAAGAGTTTTAATTGTCACGGCATACAGGTATACAATGAAATGTGGGTGGTCTTGCCCGCAACGATGTGCAATACAGTGGTACAACATATAATAGAATCAAAAATGAAAAAACAACATTGTGCAGTAAACAGGTAACAGTTACCATGGAGTGACATCTCGGTATCTGTACATAGTTATTTACAGAGCATATGGGACATGCTAATTAGCTTTGGTAGTGCAATACACTGTTCCTGTTATTCTAATTTAAAGTGTCCTTTCCTTTGGCCATAAGTGTGCGTGTGTGCGACATGAGTGTGTGCCCGCTCATGTTAAAGTGTTAAGTGGCTGCTCGTGTGTGAGCGTGCACAGCGTGCGTGTCGTGTGTGTGTTCATGTGTGCTTGTGTGTGGATAGTTCAATGTTCTGAGCACTCAATGTTCATTGTTCATGGCTCTGATGGCCTGGGGGAAGAAGCTGAGCCTCAGCCGCTCTGTCCTAGTAGCTGGGGTTCGCAGGCGTCTGCCTGACCTCAGCAGCTGAAACAGGCTGTTATTGGGGTGGTGAGGGTCTTTCATTATCCTGCAGGCTCTGGATTTGCACCTCTTGTTGTATAGAACCTGCAGGGGGGGTAGTGCAATACCCGTGGTACGCTCGGTTGAGCGCACCACTCTCTGTAGGGCCTTCTTGTCCTGTGCCGTGCTGTTTCCATACCAGGCAGTGATGTTTCCGGTCAGGATGCTCTCTACAGCTCCTGAGTAGAAGGACTGGAGTATCTTCCCAGATACTCTGAACTTCCTTAACTGTCTCAGGTGGTAGAGGCGCTGTTTCGCCTTCTTTACTACTGTGTCTATGTGTGTTGACCATGTCAGGTCCTCTGAGATGTGGACCCCCAGGTACTTAAAGCTGCTCACCCTGTCCACGGTGGCCCCGTTAATCATCAGTGGTGTGTGCGTCTCCTGCTGTCCTCTCCTATAATCCACGATCAGCTCCTTGGTTTTACCAATGTTCAGGAGCAGGCTGTTGTCCTGGCACCAGCATTCCAGTACCTCAACCTCCTCCCGGTAGGCCTTCTCGTCGTTGTCCGAGATCAGCCCCACCACCACCGTGTCGTCTGCGAACTTCACTATGGAGTTAGAGCTGAACTTGGCCACACAGTCGTGTGTGTAGAGTGAGTACAGCAGGGGGCTCAGAACACAGCCCTGGGGGGACCCGATGCTCAGGGTGATGGTGTTGGAGGTCTGACCCCCCACCCTGACCGCCTGGGGTCTTTCGCTCAGAAAGTCCAGTACCCAGGTGCTCAGGGCGGAGCTCAGACCTAGCTCGATCAGCTTGTCCACCAGTCTGGTGGGGACTATGGTGTTGAACGCTGAGCTGTAGTCAATGAACAACAGTCTCACATAGCCCCCCTTCTGACGGTCAAGGTGCGAGAGGGTGCTGTGCAGTACCTGGGAGACCGCGTCGTCGGTGGACCTGTTTGTCCTGTATGCAAATTGCATAGGGTCCATATCACTGGGGAGGGAGGCACAAATGTGGTCCTTGACCAGCCTCTCGAAACATTTCATGACCACAGAGGTGAGTGCCACCGGTCTGTAGTCATTTGGACATGTTGGGGAGGGTTTCTTCGGTACAGGGATGATGGTAGACATCTTGAAGCAGGCAGGGACCACTGACTCCGCCAGGGATTGATTAAATATGGCGGTGAACACAGGGGCCAGCTGGTTGGCACAGGACTTGAGTATGCGTCCTGTTATGCCATCTGGGCCAGCAGCCTTCCTGGTGTTCACCTGCATAAATGCTCTTCTCACACTGTGTTCCGACAACGAGAGAGCGTCCCCGGCCCCCCGCGGTTGCCCCCCCCCCCTCCACAACAGCCGGCGCGCCAGTGACATCACTAGCCGGAGAGCCAGCAGCGCCACTGTCTACACCAAACCGAGCGTAGAAGATGTTGAGCTTGTCCGCGAGGGAGGCGTCGTCGCTCCCCATTGAGGGGGCGCTGACTTTATAGTCAGTTATTGTCTTCAGTCCCTGCCATAATCCTCTTGTGTCGTTTTGTGCCATTTGTGTCTCCAGTTTATCAGCATATGTCCTCTTAGCAAGTTTGACAGCCTTGCGTAGAGTATAGACTGAAGCCTTATACTCCTCCATGTTTCCTGACTCTCTCCCCAGGTTGTAGGCGGTGGTACGAGAGTTCAGAGCTGCTCTAATAGTGCTATCCACCCACGGTTTCTGGTTTGGGAAAATCCGCACCGTTTTTCTGGGGACAATACCATCGGCTATTGTTGTAATGTAGCTCACCACTGTGTCTGCGAGCTCGCTGACGTCAATGGCGCTTCCTTTGAACATATCCCAATCCGTTTCTGTAAACACGTCCTGGAGCGTGGCCTCTGATTCGTCGGTCCACTTCTTTGTCTCACGTGACACGACGGCGTCACGTGATCTCTGTTGATATGCCGGAAATAGCAAGATGGAGTCGTGGTCGCTCGAGCTTGTGGACCCCGTTAATGGCGGAGCGGCTACCGCCTTGTAGCCGGCTCTGAACGGGGAATAACAGTGGTCGAGTGTGTTTTTCCCTCTGGTGGAGCAAGCGATGTGCTGAAAAAAGGACGGCATCACTTTCTTCAGGTTGGCCTGGTTGAAATCGCCGGCCACTACCATCGCTGCGTCTGGATGTTTGATCTGGTGTCTGTTGAGATGATCGTGTAGTTCTCCCAGCGCTTTGCCCGTATTCGCGTGTGGGGGAATATATACGGCGGTCATGACGACCGCGGTGAACTCCCTCGGGAGGTGAAACGGACGGCACAGAATAGAAAGATGTTCCATGTCCGGGGAACACGAGTTTGAGAGAACATGCACCCCCTCGGGATTAACCCAGGAATTGTTCGTGAGGAGGCAGACTCCGCCGCCGATGCTCTTTCCTGAGGCCGCGGTACGATCTGCACGTAATACTGTGAAGGCATCCGAGGGAGATACGCTTTTGTCCGGAGTCGCCGACGTGAGCCATGTCTCCGTGAGACACATGATGTTGATGTCTCTCATCTCCCGTTGGAACCGGACCCTCGCCCTTAGGTCATCCATCCTACCCTCCAACGAACGGGCATTCGCCAGAAAGATGGATGGAATTGCTGGGCGGTAAGCAGCTCTTTTTAGTCTCAGTCTGATACCTCCACGTCTCCCTCTGTGTCTCCTCCTGCCGTAGCCTTTGTTCTTTTCCTTGCCGCCATTCTCCCGTCTGATTTCTGCTGGCCATTCTAGGTCAAAAGTGTCTCCAAACTCCTCTTTGAGCCCGGGGTTCAGGTCCATAAGTGTCTGACGGTCGTATGACGTACCCGCCAGTGTTGCTTTAAATAAAAAAGTAGAAAAAACAAACATAATAGCTAAAAGTGTGTACATCGTTGCGGAGCTAAAACCAGAGGCGTCTGACCGGGGTCGCGTCCTACTTGCTACTTGCATGTGATGCTGGATGGTGGTTTGGAACAGAAGGTATAACAGGGTCACTCAACCTGCACAGAGTTACAGGGTCCATCTGTCTCTCTCTCTCTTTCACATCTTCATCTCTCTTACAGACATCCATCTCTCTCTCACACACACACACACACATCTCTTCTCTCTCTATCCCTCTCTCTTTCTCTCTCTCTCTCTCTCTCTCTCTCACACACACACACACACACACAAATATATTTTTTTGTCCAATGATGTGAAGCTAATTGACCATACTGGGGCAACAGGGTGGAAAGGAATCCAACCTGAGCATGACATACTGTAACGTAAGAGCAAATGGCTGCCGTGTGAATACAGTCAATGATTCAAATTCAATGGTCTTCAAACCTTTTTCAGGGACCAACATTTTCAGAATAAATTATCTTAGGACCCAGAACTGTACTTGGGCATTGCATTCATACGACACTTCCCAAGACCCAGTGGTGCAGTCGTAATATGGGCCAAGGCCAAACGCCACGTACATGTATCTCTCCTCTTTCATGAGTCGGAGCGGACGAGACGGGCGGTCTTTTGTCACATAACACACGCCCAACACTCCACACACACGCACACACACACGCACACAGACACACACACACACAGTCTAGGTGATAAGTGCCGGCCGGTGGCACTTATCACCTAGACTTTGCATAATAATAGAATGCGCGCAATTCTGCCTCAGTGACGAAGCCCAAACGTCGTTTGACCGCGTATGCCCAGCACTGCACCCCTGCCAAGACCCACATGTGGGTCCCGACCCACACTTTGAAAAACACTGGCCTAACTCTATACTGTTCAGTAAAATGAATGGATTGTATCTGTACTCCTCATCAGACAATACTTGAAGGGATAGTTCAGATTTTTGGAACCCTAGCCATATTTGCTACTGTACTTAAAAATGATGTTGTTGACTTCTTCCTCAGCACAATCCATGCTGTTCCTCATACTAACTCTCCACAGTGAGACACAGACCAATGCAAAGTCAATGGGGTCAAGCTCCTGTCTGCACAAGCTGACTGAGGCTCACTGAAATCCACTTTGTGTTGCACTGTGGAGTAGATTTCAGTGATCCTCAGTCAGCTTGTGCAGACAGGAGCTTGACACCACTGTGCTACTATGAGAAAGGACTCTGTCGATCAAAATCATCGCTCCTCAATTCTCGAACGGACATACGTGAAAGTTAAGAAGGAATTCCTTCATCGGCATTCTCGAACGGTTTCGTATTGTAATTCGTTGTAGGATTTACGAACTTTCTTTCTTTGGGAGAAGTCCTTGGGCATCATGGCCACTTGATTCTACAGACATCCGCAGAATTAAATAATTATAATGATAATAAATACGACAATATGTGGATCATTAATAATTACGTTTTGCATTTATAGTCATGAGTCAATGAGGCATCGTGAGCATTACACACACACTGCAAACTAAATATATAAGAAGTAACCCAATTGCCACGGATATAGCTACTGTATAAGGAGCTGGCTGGTGTCTGTATGCAAATGCAGGTGTACGAGAACGCGCTTCCAGTTTAAGGGAATTTAAGGGGGATTTTTGTAAATTTTTGTCAAATAAACTTTTTACCAAGATAGTACAAAGGTACTTACGAACATGTTTGAGAATGAGGACCATTGGTAAGTAACAAATAGGGCTGGGGGTAAAAAAAACCACAGCTAGGGGAAGATGGCCGACATGTGAGGTTGTGCAGCCAGAATCTCAGCAAACAACTATCATAATTGAAGTTAATATACCATGTGAATGAATTAAACCTACGCTTAATTTTTATATATAACATTTTCCACCACTCGGCGAATCGAATTTAATCAGTTTATACACTAAACGGCGATGTCTACTCGACGTGGTGGGAGACAAAAAGGTGCCCAAACAAAAGTTATGGAGGCTGACGATAGCCGTGAGACACCTGAAGATGACGCACTCTCCTCGGGGTCTGACACTGACACTACCCAAGGGCCGCCTGAGATTGATTCGAGGTCTGTGGATAAGATTATGTCGGCTATTGAAACCCTTGGAGCAAAGATGGATACACAGACGGCCACTATCCATAAAGAAATAGCTTCGATCCGCCAAGAGCTACATACGACCGTCAGCGCTCTACAGTCTGCTAACTTGCATAATGCTAAACGCATTGACGACATAGAGGGAAATGCTACAGAATGCAGCTCATCTATCACGGCTCTGGAAACTATAGTTGGACGGCTACAGTCGGATATGCGCACTTTGAAGGACAAATGTTTGGACTTGGAAGGCCGCAGCCGGCGCCAGAACATTCGCCTGATTGGAATCGAGGAGGGCAGCGAACAAGATGATCCACGACAATTCTGTGCAGCTGTGCTGAAGGAGATTTTGGACCTCGAGGATGCTCCACGGTTGGACCGTGGACACCGCACATTGGCACAGAAGCCACGGGATGGAGAGAAACCCAGGCCGTTTATAATGCGGATTCACCATGGAGACGTCAAAGATCACATTCTCCGACTCTCAAATCAGAAGAAACAACTATTTTACAAGGGGAAGCGGGTATTTATCTTTCCAGACTACGCACCGGAGATTGCCAGGAAGCGGGCCGCTTTCACAGCGGTGAAGCGCCTTCTTTATGAATATGACAAACCAAACATCAAATTCGGCCTCCGCTTCCCTGCCATACTCCGGATCACATTCAACGGAGTGGAGAAATCATTCGAGGACCCCGATCTGGCCATGTCATATGTGAAAAAGAAGATTCGATCAACACCATGACATGAGTATGGTCAGGTAATGGCTGTATAAGCCACTATTTTACTTCGAATTTGAGAGACTATTGTTACCTAATTTAATGTAGATTACCACCTAAATTGTACCATATTCAAGTGTCCAGCAGATTTTTGGACTTGAGTTACAGACCAGATAATGAAATCCATCTCTTTCTCTTTTTTTTTATTATCTATTTTTTGGTTCCCATCTTACACATCGGGCCCTACTAAGTTTTATAATGTGGGACTACTTGTGAATACAAAAGGACACTGAACATTGAAATGCCTTCTCTGTTAATATTATATAGATTTAGATAAAAACAAATTTAAAAAAGGGGGGGGGTCCTTTTAATACTCCCTCTTCTTTCTCTGTTTTCCTAACTCTCTTTCTGAAGGTATTTTTTATTCTTTATTTTATTCTATTTATTTCTTTTCATCTCTTTTTCAAACTCCATGCTCCATGTATTATGGCAACTGGGGTTATTCGTTAATATAAAATACCACAGTAGTGACCAAAAATATATTTTCGGGTATCTTGACAAAGCATGATACTGTAGGTTGCCTGCACTGCAATGGGTATCTTTTGTATTATTATTGTTTGCTTAGCTATGGGTTTGTGAAAGAGAAGATTCGATCAACACCATGACATGAGTATGGTCAAGTAATGGCCGTATAAGCCACAATTTATTTTTTATTTTACTTTTTAATCTCTTTTTCAAATTCCATGCTCCATGTATTATGACAACTGGGGTTATTCGCTAATATAAAATACCACAGTAGTGACCAAAAATATATTTTTGGGTATCTTGACAAAGCATGGTACTGTAGGTTGCCTGTACTGTAATAGGGATATACCCTTTTTCTTTTATATTATTGTTGTTTGCTTAGCTAAAGGTTTGTTTAGGTTAGCCTGGTAGGACCAAGGTTCCATTGAGGTCTAGAGAGAAGCTACAAAAGCTTGGGCTTTTTTTGGTTGTCCTAGAGATGACATGGGGGGATATTGGGGAGGGGGGGTCAATGTGTTGTTATCTATGTTCTGTTTTTTTTTTGTCTCTGTTTCACATCTTCTCTTGCTCTGAGGTCACACAACTGTTCTTTTTTCATACATTTTACCTGTGCAAATGTGTATACAGGGTTTTTCATATTTTCTCCAGTGATTCAGGATGGTGACACCCTCCACTACAACCTCGAAAGTTAAGGGTTGCCAAGTCAACCTTATCAGTTGGAATGTCAAAGGACTGAACCGTCCACTCAAGTGTACTAAGGTATTGTCTCATCTTTTGCACCTAAAATCCTACTTGGAGTTATATGGTGCTGTTGATGCTTGGCGATCTCTCTATCCATTAGCTAGACAATAGTCTTTCTTCTCTCCTGTCCACCAAACGTATTCACGGATTGATTATTTTTTTGTTGATCAAAAACTGTTTCCTAATGTTAAGACCTGCACATATAATAGCATAGTAATTTCGGATCACAGTCCCCTTACTTTAGAGCTCAACTTTCCAAACCAGCACTCGGCTTACACGTGGCGCCTTAGTCCTCTACTACTGTCAGATAACGGTTTTGTCCAACATATTTCTGAGCAAATTGACATTTTCCTTGAAACAAATATGACTGCTGATGTAACATTCGGCACTATTTGGGAGAGCTTAAAGGCATTTCTACGGGGCCATATAATTTCGTATTGTTCGTTTATCAGAAAGCAGAAAGAAAAGCGCTTAACTGAACTAGCAGATCTCATTAAGAAGCTGGATCAGCAGCACTCAATGGCACCGTCGCCAGACCTTTATAAACAAAGACTAAACTTACAAACGGAATTCAATCTACTCTCTACTAAGCAGACGGAACAGCTGATGCATAGATCCAGACAGTCATGGTATGAGCATGGGGACAAACCATCCAAGATTTTAGCTCACCAAATTCGTAAATCGGAGGCTTTGCACATGCTCCCTGAAATTGAAACCCAATCTGGACACCCCTCTAAGGACCCTAAAGTAATAAATGAGAGTTTCCAACATTTCTATTTGAAACTTTATAATTCGGACTCGTTAAAAAACCCTGAAGTGTTTGATGCATTTTGTAAGGGCCTGGTGTTTCCAACTTTGGGGGACGATGACAGAAGTGAACTTGATCAGCATATCACCTTAGAAGAAATTAAATTGGCGATCAAATCAATGCAGTCTGGTAAATCACCCGGTCCAGATGGCTTTCCAGCGGAATTTTTTAAGGTATTTAGTGACAAATTGTCTCCGCTCTTGCTGGACATGTACTCGGAATCCTTTGACTCGGGATGCCTGCCTCCTACTCTCCAGCAAGCGACAATTTCACTTCTGTTAAAATCAAACAAGGACCCATTGCAATGTTCGTCGTATCGCCCAATATCACTTTTGAATGTCGACTGTAAAATACTATCTAAAACTCTAGCTCTCAGATTAGAACATGTGTTACCGTCTATGATATCCCCGGATCAGACAGGATTTGTAAAGGGCAGACAGGGCTTCTTTAATTTGCGTAGGCTATTTAATATGTTATATACCCCTTCACCCTCGACACCTGAGATTGCTCTGTCATTAGATGCCGAAAAGGCGTTCGATAGGGTGGAGTGGGACTATTTGCTTTTTACTCTTGGAAAATTCGGTCTAGGTGAAAGGTACATTTCCTGGGTAAGGCTCTTGTATAACTCGCCCATGGCCCGTGTCAAGACAAACAATGTATGTTCCCCTTATTTCCCACTGAATCGTGGAACCAGACAAGGATGCCCATTGTCCCCTCTCCTGTTTGCAATTTCTATAGAACCTTTAGCTATGAAGTTGCGAGCGGAAGACAGGATCAGGGGAATCCATAGGGCTGGCCTAGAACACAAATTATCCCTCTATGCTGACGACCTGTTACTTTATGTGTCTGACCCTTTGGAATCGCTTCCCCATGCTCTTACCATTTTCAGAGATTTCGGCTGTATCTCTGGATATAAATTGAACATGCATAAAAGCGAGTTCTTAGCCATTAACAGTGAAGCTGAGGAGATCTCATTTGAGGCATTTCAATTTAAGGTAGCGGATCATCTGACTTATCTAGGCATCAAGGTCACTCGCTTACATAAAAATCTATACGAGAAAAATTTCGCACCACTCCTGGAGCGTACTAAATCAGATCTTCAAAGATGGGATAGGCTTCCCTTATCACTAATTGGTCGTGTTAACGTTGTTAAAATGAATGTCATGCCCAAATTTTTTATATATCTTTCAGTGCGTCCCAATTTATTTACCGAAACAATTCTTTAACATACTAGATAAACAGATTTTGGCATTAATTTGGAATGGCAAACTTCCAAGGATTAGGAAGCCATTTTTACAAGAGGCGAAACGGTCAGGGGGGCTGGCCTTGCCAAATTTTTTATTTTATTATTGGGCAGCAAACACACGCAATATTCTTTACTGGATGGGGGATCGGTCGACTGAGACTCCAGCGTGGTTGCATATTGAGTCCTCCCACTGCGGAAAAACCTCATTGCAAGCTTTGATTAGCTCAGCTCTTCCGTTAAAATTGGATGCATACCGACATAACCCGATAGTGCATCACTCTCTTAGAATCTGGATACAATGTAGGAAAAGGTTCTGTCTACAATCAATGTCGTTTCGGGCACCAATCCCTTGCAATCATATGTTCCCACCATCCCTATTGGACTCTGCTTTTAAGATCTGGAGCAATAAGGGTATATCTAGTTTTAAAGATCTGTATATTGACAATATTTTTGCCTCATTTACTCAGCTGACTCAAAAGCACGACATCCCCCGGACTCATTTCTTCCGCTATATGCAAATTCGTGATTTTGTACGCAACAGATATCCTACATTTCCCAACATGCCTGAAAAAACAACTTTAGATGAATTTCTAGATGTTAATGTATATAGAAGGGGAGCGATTGGAGTATTGTATGATATATTGTCGACCCTATATTCCCCCTCTCTCACTATTATCAAATCACATTGGGAGGATGATCTGTCTGTAGAATTTTCGGATGAACAATGGCAATCTATTCTCCGGAATGTTCACTCTTCCTCAATATGTGCCAGACATGGGCTCATACAGTTTAAGGTGCTACACCGTCTACATTTCTCAAAGGAGAAGTTGGCTAAGTTTTATCCAGGGACAGATCCTTTGTGCAATAGGTGCAAGACGGTGACGGGTTCTCTCGTTCATACATTCTGGACGTGTCCAAATTTATATAATTATTGGACATCTATATTTGATACTTTTTCTGCAATATTTGGAACCAAAATTGACCCTTCCCCTATAATCGCAATCTTTGGAGTGACACCAGAGGATATACCCATTCACATAAAACACTCGAAAATCATTGCTTTTTCTACCCTAATTGCTAGGCGTTTAATACTTATGATGTGGAAGCAGGAGGCCTCTCCCACACATGTCCAATGGACCAGAGATGTAATGGGGTTCCTGCACTTGGAAAAGATGAGATGCACCTTAGGAGGCTCTACAGATAGATTCTATAAGACATGGCAACCTTTTTTGACGTATATGGAGAATGAAAGGTTGGGTACACTCCCATAGTGGAATCTATGAGACTATGTTGGGACCTCGGAGCAAGTTGAAGATGTGAATGTGTTTTTGTTTTTGTTTTGTTATGTTTGTATTTTACTTATTTCTGTTAGTTTAGTACAGGGGTAGGCAACCCTAGGCACGCGTGCCTGCATAGGCACGCGGGGGCATTTGCATAGGCACAGGGGGCAGCAGTAAAACATTTTTATTTTTATTTTTTTATATTATAGTGAAATATTTTGCACTGTTGTCACATTTATCTTGTTGAAATCCTCCCACAGGTTCTTTTTACTACCACATATTTAATTGAGACCCTTTATTTGTTTATTATTTCAATTTAGCTGGAAATACATTGCTACATCATTCAGTAACATTTGCAGAGCCTTATAACAAAAACATTATTACGGTCACCATTGTGACCAGTGGGATTAATCAACAAATTTTATTATTTATTTTTCTATTTCATGGAACATTGCACATGTTAAAAGCAATTTTTTTTACTCAAAATGTGAGTATTACCAAGTCAACTTGTGTTCTTAAAACAATGACAATAAACATAGTTTTATTAGGTTGAAATAATGTGGTTGTGTACTTATTTTTCTGTTAACTTATTATGGATTGAAAACTGAAAACCTTAATGCACAGTAACTGAACTCAATATTTTTAAGTTTGGTAACTTATTATTATAATTTTTTTTACAGTGTAGTCTTGCGATCAATCAAAACTTATTTACACGATATACCTCACATTCACCCTCCATTCACATCCTGGTGTTCTCCTGGTGTTCTCCATTAGGCCTGTAGGTGGAGCTATGACAGCACACGTACAGTACACACACCGATGGTGTGTGATGTGTCCAAAAATGAATGGGCAAATGTGAGTGAAATGGTCGCACTGTATGCAGCTGTTTGTCTGCATTGCATCCCCCCCCCCCCCCCCCCCAACTCAGATTTAGGGTTGATACAACCATCATAATAATATTGTTAATAATAACAATAACAATAATGGTGTAATAATGTAAAAATGATCATTAAAAATACCTGATTATGAAAAAGAAAATTTACGATGCATGGAATATTGTTGAGGCACACTAGTTACAACTATATTTCAAACAGGCACTCCATGTCAAAAAGGTTGCTGACCCCTGGTTTAGTGTTTGCCTAATGTGAGTCTGAGTTGAATCTGGGAGGGGGGGGGTGGGCTGGTGGGAGGGAACTGGTGGGGGGATGGGCTGGTGGGAGGGAACTGGTGGGAGGGAGTGGGGTGGGGGGGGGGGGGGGGAATAACCAAAATGGATGATTCTCTATTTTGACACTGACCATATCATGTATGTATCCATGCTGGTTGAAAATGAAAATAAAATTATAAAAAAAAAATTAAAAAAAAAACACAGCTATCCCTTTAAAGTTTGCCAGCCTAGAATGTGTTTAGGTGGTGAATAAGTTGCATTGCTCGCTAGGGGTTCAATGGAATTCAAATTCGGCCCTCTTTTCTTGATCCTCCCATTAAAACTGTTGCATTAATAAAAGAGGGCGGAGTGTGAGAGACCAACCAAACCCAGAACATACTCATTGTTCTGTATAGTGCTTTGGCCAAAAGCTTCTACCAAACACTGTGTTACAGTATCTGTTCTGCTGTGTTACAGTATCTGTTCTGCTGTGTTACAGTATCTGTTCTGCTGTGTTACAGTATCTGTTCTGCTGTGTGACAGTATCTGTTCTGCTGTGTTACAGTATCTGTTCTGCTGTGTTACAGTATCTGTTCTGCTGTGTTACAGTATCTGTTCTGCTGTGTGACAGTATCTGTTCTGCTGTGTTACAGTATCTGTTCTGCTGTGTTACAGTATCTGTTCTGCTGTGTTATAGGATCTGTTCTGTTGTTATGTTATAGGATCTGTTATGTTGTTACATTATAGGATCTGTTATGTTGCTGTGTTATATAATCTGTTATGTTGTTACATTATAGGATATGTTATGTTGCTGTGTTATACTGTATAATCTGTTATGCTGTTACATTATAGGATCTGTTATGTTGTGTTATAGGATATGTTATGTTGTTACATTATAGGATCTGTTATGTTGCTGTGTTATACTGTATAATCTGTTATGCTGTTACATTATAGGATCTGTTATGTTGTGTTATAGGATATGGTATGTTGTGGCACGCTCACATCATTCTCTCTCTATTTCTTTTTGGTTCTCATACTTCATACATACATACATGTACTACAGACACAAACGCACATATACACACACACACACACACACACACACACACACACACAAAGGCAGACACATACACACACACACCAATGTAAGACACATGTACACACACACACACACACACACACACACACAAAGGCAGACACATACACACACACACCAATGTAAGACACATGTACACACACAGACACACACACACACACACACACACCTCGGTCCCCACCCCCATCCTCTCTTCATTAGCCATGGTTGGAACAGCTCTGGTAATGCCAGGTATGTGTGCCCTGAATGGCAACGAGCTGGTTCAGGCCACACTCATGACGTCAGTGTATGTGTGTGTGTGTGTCTCTCCCTTCTTCATTTCCCATCCTTTCACCTACTGGTATTTCCTTCTTTATTTCTCTCTCCACCCTTCCATGATCCCTCATTCACCCTCTTCCTTCTCTCTCTCCCTCCATCTCTCTCTCCCACTCTCCCTCCCTCCATCTCTATCTTTCCCTCCCTCTCTTCGTGCCCCCCTCTTTCTCTCTCTCTCTCTCTCCATCTATCTCTCTTCTCCCCCCCCCCCCCCCTCTCTCTCCATCTCTCTGACTGGGTGACCCTGAACGTCAGTACAGCAGCAGCATTGACGTCATACAATGCTTGGCAGAGGAGAGAGCACTACCCTCGGGAGAGAGAGAGAGAGGGAGGAGAGAGAGAGAAAGTGAGGGAGGAGAGAGAGAGATGGAGGGAGGAAAGATAGAGATGGAGGAGAGAGAGAGGGGAGGAAAGAGAGAGATCACTGCCCTCGGGAGAGAGGGAGGAGAGAGTGAGAGAAAGAGGGAGAAGAGAGAGACGGAGGGAGGAGAGATAGAGAGAGAGACAGGAAAGAGAGAGAGGGAGGAGAGAGAGAAGAGAGAGCACTGCCCTCGGGAGAGAGGGAGGAGAGAGGGAGAAGAGAGGGAGAGGGAGGGGAGAGAGAGGGAGGAGAGAGAGAGAGGGAGGAAAGAGAGAGGGAGGAGAGAAAGAAGAGAGAGCACTGCTGTCGGGAGAGAGGGAGGATAGAGAGAGAAAGAGGGAGAAGAGATAGAGATGGAGGAGAGAGAGATGGATAGAGAGAGAGGGAGTGGGGGTTGCAGGGAGACAAAAAAGAGGAATGGATGAATAGAGGAAAAAGAGAGGGGTGGATAGAAGAGTAGAATTTCTATTCTGATTAACATGCTGTACCAGTAGAACCCCCTTATTGCAATCCAAAATGGCCTGAATTAAATAAAGAATGTCATGTCTACACACAACCAACTGGGGTCAGTCATCTGGTAATCCAGAGGTTCCCGGTTCGATTCCCGCTCCTCCCGAGCAGCATGTCGAAGTGTCCTTGAGCAAGACACTTAACCCCTAATTGCTCGCGATGAGCAGGTTGGCACCTTGCATGGTTGCCTCCGCCGTCTGTGTGTGAACGTGTGAGTGAATGGGTAAAATGTGAGGAACAAATTGTAAAGCGCTTTGGATAAAAGCACTATATAAATGCAGCCATTTACCATTTACCATTCAAGGGGTAGACTGGAGGTTATAGAAAAGCAACGAGTGAGTGAGTGGATGAATGAATGATGTTTTATTATTTGTATCGCCCACAAGGGCTTACAAGACTCCACGCATACAGTTGCAGTGGTGAAAGAGAAATGACCACACAAACTCTAGATCTACAAACTCTAAATAAACTAAATACTTTGTCTCCCAAGTCCTACTGTACAAATACAATTTGCCACAAAAAGCACCCATCCTAAAACACAAATCAAGTCTTTCATAATCATCCAGCCAAAATAAATGTAGAGATAGATAAAATTTGTACTAAAGTGCACATTTCTTAAACCACCATATAGGGGCAATACAACAGAAGATGGATCTTGATTTCAGTCTCGGTCAAGTTCACTGTGAGAGCACCAATAAGGTTTTTGGAATTTGCAGAATATTAACCCTTTGTCGTGTGGCAGTGAAAGTGTTAACCTTCTGTATTGTCACAGTGAAAGAGTTAACCATTTGGTAGTGAAAGGGTTAAAGCAGTTGGACCTGTGTGAAGCAGCAGTTTAACCTGTGTGAAGCAGCAGTTGGACCTGTGTGAAGCAGCAGTTTAACCTGTGTGAAGCAGCAGTTGAACCTGTGTGAAGCAGCAGTTAGACCTGTGTGAAGCAGCAGTTTAACCTGTGTGAAGCAGCAGTTGAACCTGTGTGAAGCAGCAGTTGAACCTGTGTGAAGCAGCAGTTGAACGTGTGTGAAGCGGCAGTTGGACCTGTGTGAAGCAGCAGTTGGACCTGTGTGAAGCAGCAGTTTAACCTGTGTGAAGCAGCAGTTGGACCTGTGTGAAGCAGCAGTTTAACCTGTGTGAAGCAGCAGTTGAACCTGTGTGAAGCAGCAGTTGAACCTGTGTGAAGCAGCAGTTGGACCTGTGTGAAGCAGCAGTTGGACCTGTGTGAAGCAGCAGTTGGACCTGTGTGAAGCAGCAGTTGGACCTGTGTGAAGCAGCAGTTGAACCTGTGTGAAGCAGCAGTTGGACCTGTGTGAAGCAGCAGTTGGACCTGTGTGAAGCAGCAGTTGGAATAGAGGTTTCTGACTGATGTGACATTTAGCCACGGCTCTGAATCAGCCTTAAATTGTGTTGATAAAAGTCATCTTCATCTGAGCCTCACTCTGATTTAGTGTTGTCAAAAATATCGATTTTTCGATACACATCGATTCTGAATATTTAAAACAGTTTCAATACTCATTTCCCGAAATATCGATATTTAATTACCGTATTCATAAAAAATTTAAATATTTAAAAAAAAAATTGTATAAGGAAGTTGCATTGTTTATTTCAATACCTGTAATAGTACAGTAGTCCACACACACACATGTGCATTCAGTTAAGTTGGAATATGACTGTAATACAAACTGTTCAGTTTGTCAGGTACATGCAACACAGATTACAGTGTTTACTTAATTTCTAAAATTATATAATTTAGTTATAACTTATTTTTAAATGTGTGATCTAAAGATAAACAAAGGGTTTTAAAAGTGTTATATTTATCTTCTCTTATAGTACCAGAGAGAAGCCGAGGAGAATCAACCAGCAACAAAAGCAAAATGTATAAAAAATATATATATATTTATCTTTTTTCTTCTTCTTCTTTTTACAATTTAAGATTGAACCTTTTTCCCCGTGGTATCGAAAATGGTATCAAATATCGATACTTTTCAAGGTATCGTACCGAAGTTTGAAATTCCAGTATCGTGACAACACTACTCTGATTAATCAGACCCTGTCAGAGAGACATAGAAGAGAGAGAGCGAGAGGGGGGGGGGGGGGGGGGGGGGTATCGAATTACTTCTGATTCATTTCTTTGGGGTTGAAATCAATGAATTATTCAGCGGTTTGTGTTTATTCTGCTCTCTGCCACAAAAAGTGTCCCGCATTTCTAGGAGGAATCACTTAAGGCAGATTGTTTCGGTATCTATTTTTGGAGATATCTGCCATAGAGATATCTGCCATAGAGATATATATCTGCCATAAAGATATATGTCATAGAGATATCTGCCATAGAGATATATGCCATAGATATCTCTCTATCGACCTGAAGATTCAAAGCTTGGTAACACTGAATGTATTTAAGGCTATGGTGAAGCCTATTGTAACCACGTTTTCTGTGTGCAATTGTTTTTATCTGACCATTTTGTAACGTTACTTTTATCTGTAATGTCTATGTGTATATTCTGAAACTTTGTGTTGCTGCTATTCTTGGCCAGGTCTCCCTTGTAAAAGAGATCATGGATCTCAATTGGGATAAACCTGGTTAAATAAAGGCTAAATAAAAATATAAATTAAATATCTGCCATAGAGATATCTGCCACCACTCCAATACAACGGAGCCGAACGGCTTGTGGCGTGTTTTATTTTTGGTGAACTGCCCCTTTAAGTTAAAGCTGGTACTGTTGCGTTACCAGTGGACAATGGGTCTCATTCCCGAACGGATTTGCTCTCAGGCAAATTTCTGCAGATTTAAGCCATATTAGGGCTGGTAGCGAGATTCCCCAAATTTCCTGAGATTGGATTCGGCTGTGGCTGAGAGCAGCATTAGAGTGCTGAGGAGCACACTTATGATTGATTGACTGATTGAAAATGTTATTAACTTAACAGACTGTGTTGGCTTTATTTGGGAGGAATCATAGTGATTCCTTCATGTCAACCCTACAGGCCTCCTTGGAATTAATTACTTAATCATAATTCAAATAAATATGACAATATTTGTACGAAGAAATTACGCGGATGTCGGAAAAAGAAATAATATGGATTCATATGATCACAGGGCAGCTGGATTAACCATATCTGAACCAGCTATTTTGGACAAATGTATAATTACTTTAATTACTCAGATATTCAAACACAATTATGCAATTATTGTGAAATGATTGAAAATAATAATAATTTATGCCTTCTGTGAATTTGTATTTCTTATTTGTTACATTATCTGTTTTATTGATTAATTATACATTTGAAAGAATGCAGGTTAGAGCCAACATGCAATATATCCCATGATTAATGGGACAGACATTTGTTTGATATAGCTATAACTTGCATTGATTGATTGATTGATTGATTGATTGATTGATTGATTGATTGATTGAACATTTTATTAACAGATTGCAGAATGGGTACAATACAGTACAGCTCAATACACACAATTGTTAAGGGATGCAGACCAGAGAAAGACTTTCGTCTTGTTTACATCAGGGTCCCCCCATTTTCAATTCATCATAACATATGACATACACGACATACAGATAGACAGTACTGCTACATCTATACATTTATGACATACCAGATTTGCAAATACAGTATTGTTTGTGATACAAAAAGAGTCCAGAAAAGAGAGTATATACATTTGATGTAGAAACTGTACATTGGAGGAGGTTGGGTAGGTGGGGGGGGGGGGGACTGTACATTGGAGGTGGTTGGGGGGGGGTCGGGGTAGGAGGGGTGGGTGGGTGGGGGACACTGTACAACTGTACAAGCAAAACTGTACATTGGAATATTGACAAAACCATACTTGGTCATTTACTGTACATTGGAGGGGGTTGGGTTACAACACAGGAGCAGAGTATTTACAGTACAGGAATGAGAAACAGTCCTAAATGGGTTTTAACATTTTAGTTTATTTCATGCGGATATGATCTGTAATACCTGATCGGTACAATATCTACTAACCTGATCAATACAAGCCCCCCCCCCCTCCCCCCTCTCGTCAGCGCAGACGTACTTGCTTTTGATTTTGACGTTCAATTAACACGTTCGCTAACGGTCCAGCATGATCTGTTAATACAATTTTCAATCAATCAATCAAGACCCGCGTCGCGGGCACTGCATTCCGTTCTCAGAATGGATTTGACTCGAGAGAGATCATCAGCAGGCTATATATGATATTCAGACTCTAGATCTATTTGCAGAGCCAGATGAGATGAGGCAACCTGTGCGATTGGCTCTTGACAACTAATTTTGCACGTACTGTATAGGCTACAGTATGTGTGTATGCGCGCACTGCGGGAGGTGGCCAGAAGCGCGCAACTAGCCAACTACTATTATTACTACTATATTAATACAGTTTGATCCATCGCAAAGCGCTCCAGCGCTTGAATACGGCCGGGGATCCGCTCTATACAATGCAGACCCACGGCTCTCGTATTATAATGAGCCCGCGAGGCGTGTTATTATTAGAGTTAATAATATTGTATATTGTTTACACTGCCTTTTTATTCTATTTTTACTTCTCCACTGTACTATAATTATGTGACCTGTACCTCTATGTCTTCTACTACCTGTACCTCCCCTCCCCCCGGCCCTCCCCATGCTGCTGAATTTATCTTATTTTATGAATACAACGTTTAACGTTCGCTAACGTAGAGAAACGTCAGACGTAATTCGAGATACGTCAGACGTACTTCGAGATACTTCCGTACTTTCCGCCAATCAGCGCATTGCCCTGTCACGGGAGTAATAATCTTGTGGCTGGGCGGAAGTTGCCCAATCTGGGGATTATCTCCGAGGCTGCAGCTGGAGGCTACTCCCGCTTTCAGTGCTTTGTGGGCGTCGCTACTGTGCTCTCACGCACACAACAGATGAGGAAGCGGACAGATCCGACCAGCATTGATTCTGCTCACAAAGCCAAAGCGAATGTACATTACAGATGAACTGCAGAGAAAATTCCCAATTTACCGTCCCGGTCGAGACTAATTGGAAGCGGAGTGCAGCGCGTGCAAAGCTTGACAATATGTTTCTGTGTCTAATAAGGTGCTGGCGATCTCAAAGCTCACATGGACACAGAAAAACATTACAAATAAAGCTGTGCGAGGCGAGAGTTTGATGGCAAAGTTGACCAAAGTATATGCAGCTATACAGAGAGAGAAAGAAAATAATTTTAAACTATTTTGATGCCTCAAAATGATGTTTTGGTTTGATAAGATGCTTATGATACAATCATTCTAAGGATTATGTGTGTAATAAATTAGTTTTGTACACTAATTGCAAGTTATGCAAATGTAAACAAATCCGAAACTGCATAGTGCACTTTTAAATTAGTATCTTTGTGAGGTTACTGTTTTATAATTTACATTACATTGAAAAGATACAAAGATATATATATTTTTTTATTTATTTTTTTATCCACTTTTTCTCCCATTTTCTATTTTTCTCCCATCCCAATTTCATATAATCCAATTCAACCCCTCCCCTGTCTCGAACGCTGTTTCTTGCCTCCCACAAGCCGGCTGCAATGTGGACTAAGTCATACATAGCACGAGTCCCCTCCGATACTCGAGGTAACAGCAGTTGCATTTTTTCACCTGCGCGGCGCGATCTTTCAGCGTCAGGGGTCTGCGCTTTGGAGGGACGCCGCCCCCATCGCTTCCTGATTCTACTGCGCAGGCGCACCAACCGACCTGTAGGAGTCGCTGTCCACAACGCCTGATCCCCACCCATCCGTTTCCCACCCCCTAATACTGCCAATGTGTATTAGTACGGACGACCAGCTAAACTGAAAGCAATGTGGAGCGCTGGGCTCGAACAGGCTAACCCAGCGTCTCCAGTATTCGTGGTGAGCGCCTTGCCCACTGCACCACGTAGCCGCCCTCAGAAAGATATATTTTTTAAAGCTTGATTTTCTAATACAGAAGAGGTATTATTTAGAACATTACTTCATATTTTTCTTGTTATTTTTATTTTGTCCAGTAAGACTTGAAAATATATATTATTTTGTCATAGGTTTAGTTATTTTCTTGAGATTTGTCAGATAGATTACTTTAGGCATAATACAGCATGTTGAGTAACTTTGGTTATAGAGAGATATTATTTTGTTATGTAAAATAATATAAACAATAATACAGAGGAGACATACTTTAAATATATTAAAATGATAAAGCATCTTTGAGTAAACTTCGAGTATCATTAAGTATCTTGAGGCTGAAGGCAGTGTCCTCTTTAAAAAAAATCCCAATATGGTCACCATTGAAGTAGCATGATAATTCACTTAATAAAATAATGACAAGTCAGCCTCCTAAAAAGACTAAAGTTAGTGACACGACTCACACCGCCGCCGCCAACCCAGCCAAAGTAAGGACTTTGCTCTGTATCATCAATCAATGGTCAAATAAATATTTGATTAAGGAATATAATATGAATTTTTGTATTATTTCTGTGTATCAGCAAAATCTATAGATTTTTATGTTAGACATTGAGGGAAATTAAGATTCTCAGATTTTTTACAAACAGCCGCTTATCAACTAACCGGTTAATCGGCAGGTGATGAATGTTGCTCAGTAGTTGCTGATGTCTGCTCAGGAGATTTGAGTGTTTGCTCAGACCGAAATAAAATTAGAGGGAACATTGCTCGTCACCAATGCGAGAGACTCCGGTCTCGAATCCAGGTGTCAGCATTGCCTCCGACTTGGGCCAGCCGTCATACTAGCGGGAGGGAAGTTGATGGGTGGTAATCTGGCGTTGTGGACAGCGACTCCTACAGGTCAGGTCTGGGCGCCTGCACAGCGAAAGACAGGAAGTGGTGAAGGCAGCGTGACCTCCCACGCGTTACACTTCACCAATGAGAGTCCGCGCTGTCAGGTGAAAAGAGAGCCGCTGGCTGTCTCTGCATGTGTCGGAGGAAGCATGTGGTAGACCTCAGGGCTCCCTAGACCGACCAGTAGGGGGCACATGCGCACAACGACCAGGTAGGGGGGGGGGGGGGGGGGGGGGGGAATTGGCATAATGACTAAATTGGGATGGGAGGAAAAAGCACAGAAAATCAGGCGGAGAAAAAGAGTATTAAAAAAAAATTATAATAATATAAGCCTACTGCGTTCATTCATTACGCACGTAGACTATACAGTACTGCGAGCGTGTGTGTGTGTGAGGGGGGGGGGTTAACTCGTTTTTGGGATCGTTATTTTATTTATTCGCTATATCTATTCATAATTCATAGCTGCAGCCTCTGGTATCATCTTCAGAGCCTGTCTGAGCTAGCAGACGGTCAACACCGCCCTCTACTGCCAGGCGGAGCTATTGCATCTCATTGAAAATGGATTGGTGTGTTTTAGGCCATGGTTACACTGGGGAAAAACAGCAATGTTTTATTTTCGAATGATTACGTTTGCATGTCCAAGTTAGAAAGAAACGCAGTTTTGGCAGGAAAACGCGTTTTTCTAGCGGCCACGCTGAAAGGGTGTTTTCATTTGGAAACTCGCCGAAAATGGTGCCATGTAATTTGCGCAAGCTGGATACGGAGCCGTTCTGCCCAATTCCCATGGGCAGTAGAGACCGACGCCAAATTCTCCCCTGGCTGGACCTCGACTCCGTCCATTAGTCCAAACATCAGAAATATTTCTGGGAGTCACTTGCAATATCGCGCTATAATTAATGTAATTTGCTGTCTTCCGACACCAACCGGCCATATGGGGAGGCTATACAGGATATCAGCTGCATCCTCCTCAGATTGCTTATTCATGTGTAACACGCACGGTTATTTCCAGTGTTTACAGCAGAGCTGTCCCAAGTAGCTGCGGCTACCAACGTGTTGTCAAGTTATTGTTATAAGGAGCCCAGTCCAAACTACAGTCTGCATACCCTTAACAATTGTGTGTATTGAGCCGTATTGTATTGTACCCATTCTGCAATCTGTTAAATAAAGTTTTCATCCATTTCTACTAGCGTTAACGTTACTATGTTAATAGCCTCGATGCTAACTATATACATGGAGAATGCCATTCACATTAGCATGTAGCTAACAACATCAGAGATCTTTTTGTGAGACTAAACTATCCGCTCTTGGTAAATTGTGTTGATGTTGGTTTTGTTTCATCAACAAATGAGAGGCAGAACACAGAGTGGATGTATCCGTTTTTGTTTATTGCACTTTTATTGCACTTTGTTTTCTTGCTGAAAAATAAATGCTACATTGGCTAAATGGCTCACGCTAGGTATTTAATGATGGTGGACTGTTGTTTTTTAGCAGGAAGTGTAGTGGCACGTTCAACCTTTCTGATTGGTTGAAAATGGCCTTCATGTTTGAAGTACATCGCCACCTACTGCTTTGGCATTGTACTACATGTATATAGTAGACGAGACAAAACGACGTCTAACTTAACTCTTACTTGCCTGCCAATACGCAGCGTTCTGAAAAGCGAAATTAAACTAAATGAAATGGCCCTAGGAGGCGATCTGAGCCGGGCGGGCGGGGTTTACTGTAAATAACAGTAAAAGAGCAGTAACTCCGCCCGCCTGTCATTGTGAACTGGTCGGTAGTGTGGTGCCACAATTCCACAAGCATTATTTGGAATTGCGATCAGATATTTGGATATCTCTTTTGCATTACATCAGATACAAGGTAAGAAGATTATATATACATTTTATCGTTGATCTGACATTTATTTCTACCGCGATCACAGCTACGGCGATCACAGCCGTGTATGGCTGTTTACCGTTGGCTGCGGTGGGGGGGAGCGCCCCGCTACGACGGCCATTTCATGTATGGACAAGGAGACATACTAATGATAATCTAGCGTTGATTTCAGGATGATTAGATAATCAGCTGAAAAATGTCAACGTGATGAGTGGATTACAGTAGAACGCCTTTTCTCGCCTTTTTTTCGTGGAATTACTGAAAAATACCCAAACCATACTCTATTCAAAACGGTATAAAACGGAAATGTACCGATGAAAAAACAATCTGTCTCTGGCATGTTGACTAGAAGCCACTCACTGAGACCTGATGGCGTTATTAGACACATAGATATAATATAAGATATATTTTAAGCACTCGCAAATGTCAGTCTAAAACTATATCCATTGAATAAAGATCTGGCGATGAATGAGGTATCAGCGCCCCCTGGTGCTGGCGGTCAATGTGTTAAGACATCTTCCCCATGCGTTGGGGACTCAGAGTGAACTTGTCATAGATTCTGTCTCAGTCGGTTCCAAGATAAGTCTTCCAAGAGAACTCTTTGGAAAATATTCGGGAACGAGACCCATTTGGTCTCATTCCCGAAAATCTTTCAAAGAGTTATTCTGGAAGACTTATCTTGGAACCACTGAGACATAATCAATGACAAGTTCACTCTGAGTCCTAAACGTGCTGGTAATATGTCTTAAGTGGCTGAAACGGTTGCACAAATTATATGATCTGATATCTGCTTGGAGAATGGCATTCTGTCTTAAACTCGAAAGCGTGTTCCCGTTCAGGTCATTTGCATACAAAACAACGCCTCCAGAGCTCCTTATAAGGCAACTAGTGACTCAGCTGTGTGAAAATGGAATGGCGGAAGTGCTTTGCGAGTCTTGCGAGCCGCGTGATTACGAAACCTATCATCAGTCAGTGCCAATCAGAGAGCGTCTCCGAGAAATGTGGCTAGGTTTCGTAATCACGCTTGCGAGCCATCAAAACTAGATTAGATTAATGTATTGGCATCATATACAGCTCGCGGTACACCTGCCGCAGCGCGCACGCACACACACACACGCGCGCGCAGTACTGTATATGAATGAATGAATGAAATATAATATATATAGCCTACGGCGGGCGTAATGAATGAACGCAGTATGGCTTATTATTCCATAATTAAGCCTATAGGCTACTGTTCATTCGCGCACACAAGACTTGTTATGGAATATTAATGCAGTCTATTTCCACCGATTAGCTTTAGTTCTTATTTATTTATCCACTGTCATTTCAGTGTTGGTGTATAGGCTATATAGTGTATTTCAATATAAGTTTAATTGATTAATGATATATTCGAAGGAATGCAGGTTTATAGCTATATCAACCCCCTCCAATGTACAGTAAATGACCAAGTATGGTTGTCAATATTCCAATGTACAGTTTTGCTTGTACAGTGTAAGTCTATCCCCCACCCACCCCTCCTACCCAACCTCCTCCAACAGTTTCTACGTCAAATGTACTCTCTTTTCTGGACTCTTTTTGTATCACAAACAGTACTGTATTTGCAAATCTGGTATGTCATAAATGTATAGATGTAGCAGTACTGTCTATCTGTGTCGTGTGTGTCATATATGTTATGATGAATTGAAAATGGGGGACCCTGATGTAAACAAGATGAAATTCTTTCTCTGGTCTGCATCCCCTTATGTAATTGAGCTGTACTGTACTGTACCCATTCTGCAATCTGTTAATAAAGTTTTCAATCAATCAATCAATCAATCAAACAAAGGTCTGTCCCAGTGTATACCAATCAATGGGATACATTGCATGTTGACCTGCATTCTTTCAAATGTATATAATTAATCATTCAAACAGATGTGTAACAAATAAGAAATACAAATTCCACAGAAGGCATTAAATAATAATTATTTTCAATCATTTCACAATAATTGCATAATTGTGTTTGAATATGTGAGTAATTAAAGTAATTATACATTTGTCCAAAATAGCTGGTTCAGATATGGTTAAGCAGCTGCCCTGTGATCAGATGAATCCATATTATTTATTTTTCCGACATCAAATGCGTAATTTCTTATCGTACAAATATTGTCATATTTATTTTTATTATGATTAAGTAATTAATTCCAAGGAGGCCTGTAGCGTTGACATGAAGGAATCACTATGAGAACACAGTCTGTCAAGTTAATACAATTTTAAATTAGTCAATCAATCATGAGATTTGATCGTGGCTGAGAGCAGATTTAAGAGTGCTCCTCAGCACTCTTAAATCTGATCTCAGGAACATTTGGGGACTCCCGCTCCCTGCCCTAATATGTCTTAAATGGGCCGAAATCTGGCTAAGATGAAATGAGACCCATTGATTTGAGTTTTTACACCAACCCAGAAGGATGGCTGCAAGAACTATGTCCTGGTACTGGAGCACCCCCCAATGGTCATCGCATGTTAGTGTGGAATAAAGACACCTATTTATATTTTTTGCCAGATGACCCCATATTGAGTGTGACCCTAAGACTTTAATATACGTGAAAATTATGAGTTCATATTATTATACAAACAGAGTGGGTTAAACAATCTACTAACCGACTCAGAGGAACAGATATCAAGCGTCAGGAGCTGTCATCAGTGTCCACTGTGTGAATAGAATACAATATACAAGATACAAGAGTTTTATTTGTCACGGCATACAGGTATACAGTGAAATGCGGGGGGTCCCGCCCGCAACGATGTGCATAATACAATACTAATATATAATAAGAATCCAACCAATAGAACAACATTGTGCAATAAACAAGTAAACAAAGTAGGGCATATCGGTATCTGTACATGAGTTATTTACAGAGCATGGTAGGACATGCTAGGTCCTGTGATAGTGCAATACACTGTTAGCTACGGATGAGGCACTGGGTCTTTATGTACACTGCTATACAATGCTATATTATACAATCTTAAGCTCTACTATACTACTCTTAAAGTGACCTTTCCTTCTGTAAAGTGACCTTACGTGTGAGCGTGTGCAGCATGAGTGTGTGTGTGCTCATGTTAAAGTGGCTGCTAGTGTGTGAGCGTGTACAGTGTGTGTGTCGTGTGTGTGCTCATGTGTTCTTGTGCGTGGAGAGTTCAGTGTTCAAGGCTCTGATGGCTGTCCTAGTTACTGGTGTTCGCAGGCGTTTGCCTGACCGCAGCAGCATGAACAGGCTGTTGTTGGGGTGGTGAGGGTCTTTCATTATCCTGCAGGCTCTGGATTTGCACCTCTTGTTGTATAGGACCTGCAGGGTTGGTAGTGCAATACCCGTGGTACGCTCGGCTGAGCGCACCACTCTCTGTAGGGCCTTCTTGTCCTGTGCCGTGCTGTTGCCATACCAGGCAGTGATGTTTCCAGTCAAGATGCTCTCTACAGCTCTGGAGTAGAAGGACTGGAGTATCTTCCCAGATACTCTGAACTTCCTTAACTGTCTCAGGTGGTAGAGGCGCTGCTTCGCCTTTTTTACGACTGAGTCTATGTGTGTTGTCCATGTCAGATCCTCTGAGATGTGGACCCCCAGGTACTTGAAGCTGCTCACCCTGTCCACGGTAGCCCCGTTTATCCTCAGTGGTGTGTGTGTCCCCTGCTGTCTCCTCCTAAAATCCACGATCAGCTCCTTGGTTTTACCAATGTTCAGGAGCAGGCTGTTGTCCTGGCACCAGCGTTCCAGTACCTCAACCTCCTCCCGGTAGGCCTTCTCGTCGTTGTCCGAGATCAGCCCCACCACCACTGTGTCGTCCGCAAACTTCACTATGGAGTTGGAGCTGAACTTGGCCACACAGTCATGTGTGTATAGTGAGTACAGCAGGGGGCTCAGAACACAGCCCTGGGGGGACCCGATGCTCAGGGTGATGGTGTTGGGAGCCCCCACCCTGACCGCCTGGGGCCTCTCGCTCAGAAAGTCCAGTATCCAGGCGCTCAGAGCGGAGCTCAGACCCAGCTCGATCAGCTTGTCCACCAGTCTGGTGGAGACTATGGTGTTGAATGCTGAGCTGTAGTCAATGAACAACAGTCTCACATAGCCCCCCTTCTGGCGGTCCAGGTGAGAGAGAATAGAATAGAATAGAAATACTTTATTCATCCCGAGGGATATTTGGCACTACAAATCGCTCAGAGTAAACAGTAGACATTTGGATAGACAAAAACAAAAGTCACGAATAAGAATAAAATAAGCCTACGAATAAAATACGGTCCGGGATATACATTTCCTATGTCTAATATAAAATACAGTACAAATATACAGCAATATACAGTAAGTGTAAATTTGTAAATGTAAAATTCCAGGAAGATGGTACTGTCACCCTGTGCTCAGTGATGCAGTGAGGCACAGTGATGCATTGTAAAGTCTGATGGCTGTCGGAATGAAGGACGTCTTCCTGTGCCGTTCAGTGCTACATCTTGGGAGTCTTAGTCTAACACTGAACGTGCTCCTTCTGTCAGCCGAGTCTGTGAAGACTGGTAGGCTGCCTCCCAAGTCTGTTGGTCTAATTTTTATCTTTCATTTCCGAAATTACAGAAATAGGGAATTATCATTGTAATTTTAGGTTGATTGGAAAATTTTCTCAGGAGTCCATTTTGACATCAGCCCATGATTGGGAAGGCCAGGCTTAGTGTTTTAGCGACCCAAGGTGTAGACCCATGTTCCTGTGATGTTGTGGGTTAGAATCTAGCTCATGATCTTCGTTGCTTATTATTATTATTATTATTATTATTATTATTATTATTATTATTATTATTATTATTATTATTATTATTATTATTATTATTATTATTATTATTATTGGCAGAATGACCTTGAGTAACCGAGAGGTCGCTGGTTCAACTGAAGGATAGCTGGTATGACAAGATGCTCACCATGATCAGAGTGCTCTTGAACAAGGCACTGAACCCCAAACCTGCTCCAGGGGCGTAACCAGTCGTAATATGGGCCAAGGCCAAACGCCACGTGCACGCGCGCGCATGCACATACATGTTCCCTCGGTTGCACACAGAACAGATGATTATTATGCATAACAATGTTTTAAATGTAATTGTAGTTACAATTTCTTTAATTGAATTAACTTAAACTAGAAAAGTAAATACAAACTAAATTAACAATGTAACTTAGAGTTAGTTTACTGAAGGACAGTTTCCTTCAGACTGAAGCACAACTTGTCTCATCCTTCCAGTCGGGAGATCAAGCAACCCCCCACCTACAGGGCTTGTATTTTGGTTGTCGGTATCCTATTATTATGCAAAGTCTAGGGGTGATAAGTGCCGGCCGGGGTATACGGCGCGACGAGTCATTTTTGTGTGCGCGCGTGCACATCATTGCTACACACCGGTCACCTAGAATAAGTGTTTTGGGACATTTGGTGCCAACTTAGTGCTATTACTTCTGCCTCAGTGACGTAGCCTAAACCGCGTTTAACCGCGTTTGACCACCACTGCATGCCTGGGCGTAACGTGTAGCGGAGTGTGTGTGTGTGTGTGTGTGTGTGTGTGTGTGTGTGTGTGTGTGTGTGTGTGTGTGTGTGTGTGTGTGTGTGTGTGTGTGTGTGTGTGTGTGTGTGTGTGTGTGTGTGTGTGTGTGTGTGTGTGTGTGTGTGTGTGTGTGTGTGTGTGTGTGTGTGTGTGTGTGTGTGTGTGTGTGTGCGTGTGTGTGTGTGTCTAGGACGGGATATGCAGACATTCCAGTTGCCTTGTGTAAATTAAGTGACAAATAAATCTCTTTATCATTAAACCAGTTTTTAAAACTGACCTATTTTTCCCTCTCTCCCCCACCCCCTCTCCTTCCTTCTCTCTCCCCCCTCTCTCCCCCTCCCCCTCTCCTTCCTTCTCTCTCCCCCTCCCCCTCTCCTTCCTTCTCTCTCCCCCCTCTCTCCCCCTCCCCCTCTCCTTCCTTCTCTCTCCCCCTCCCCCTCTCCTTCCTTCTCTCTCCCCCTCCCCCTCTCCCTCCCTCCCCCTCTCCTCCTCTCTCTCTCTCTCCCTCCCCCTCTCCTCCTCTCTCTCTCTCTCCCCCTCCCCCTCTCCCCCTCCCCCTCTCCTTCCTTCTCTCTCCCCCTCCCCCTCTCCTTCCTTCCTTCTCACTCCCCCTCCCCCTCTCCTTCCTTCTCTCTCCCCCTCCCCATCTCCTTCCTTCTCCCTCCCCCTCTCCTCCTTCTCTCTCCCCCTCCTTCCTTCTCTCTCTCCCCTCCTTCTCTCTCCCCCTCTCCTTCCTTCTCTCTCTCCCTCCCCCTCTCCTTCTCTCTCTCCCTCCCCCTCTCCTTCTCTCTCTCCCTCCCCCTCTCCTTCCTTCTCTCTCCCCCTCCCCCTCTCCTTCCTTCTCTCTCCCCCTCCACCTCTCCTTCCTTCTCTCTCCCCCTCCTTCTCTCTCCCCCTCTCCTTCCTTCTCTCTCCCCATCCACCTCTCCTTCCTTCTCTCTCCCCCTCCTTCTCTCTCCCCCTCCCCCTCTCCTTCCTTCTCTCTCTCCCTCCCCCTCTCCTTCTCTCTCTCCCTCCCCCTCTCCTTCCCTCTCCCCCTCCCCCTCTCCTTCCTTCTCTCTCCCCCTCTCCTTCCTTCTCTCTCCCTCTCTCTCCCTCCACCTCTCCTCCTCTCTCTCTCTCTCCCTCCCCTTCCTTCTCTCTCCCCCTCCCCCTCCTCCTCTCTCTCCCTCTCCCCCTCTCCTCCTCTCTCTCTCCCTCCCCTTCCTTCTCTCTCTCTCTCCCCCTCCCCCTCCTCCTCCTCCTCTCTCTCCCTCTCCCCCTCTCCTTCCTTCTCTCTCTCCCCTCTCTCCCCCTCCTCCTCCTTCTCTCTCCCCCTCCACCTCTCCTCCTCTCTCTCTCTGCAGGTGAGAAGTTTGAGCTCCACGCAGGAACAGAATCCACTCCCAGTGTCGTGGTTCACGTGTGCGACAGCGACACAGATGAGGAGGAGGAACCAAAGAATTGCCCGAGACCAAAAATCATCCAGACCCGGCGCCCCGACCTACCCGTGTCACACTGAACTCTGCCCCCCCCCACTCACATCCTGTCTGCCTATATACATAGTCCCCCCACCCCCATAGGGAAGAGGGAGATTTGGAAGAAGAAATATATATATATTGAGAATTGATACGGCTAAACCATTCCTGTTCATCTTTGTTGTTTGACAGGAACAATTGCTCTCAATTTCCTTTTATTATAATTTTTTTTAGCTCTTCTCCCTTTTGATGAATGGAGCTCTTTTCACATAGCAAACTGTTCTCCCCCTGGCCCTGCTCCTCTGAGAGTGAGACCACCATCCCTCAATCAGCCACTGTGCTTTCATTGTATTTGTGTTATTCTTTTGGCAATATATGCACACTCAATATATAACACACACACACACACACCATCAGTGTTCCCCACTGGTTGTGATACTGGCAGTCTGGACTGGGACTGAGTGGAGAAGTGGAAAAGAGAACGGGGCATCCGCAATAAGCACTTATAATACGTTACTTTATGTGTTTTTGAAAATCTATTTGTGGTGGGTTTCTCTCATATTGTGGTGGGAAACACTGCGCACACACACACACACACACACACACACACACACACAAACATGTGTGCATATGCGTGCACACTCACAAGCTTGGTCCTGCTCTCTCTCTCTCTCTCTGATTCTGTTGTAATGTAGCTGCACCACCATTGGGGGGCAGCGGTGGTTCACGGCAGCCGCGTCTCTACAATTCGTAGCCGCATTTCTGCAGACCCCTCTCTGATTGGTTGAGCTCCATTTCTGCAGACCCCTCTCTGATTGGTTGAGCGAAGCCCCTCTCTGATTGGTTTAGCTCGTCACGCCGTAAAAGGCCGATGTAATTTATCATATCAAGAAGATAAGCAGAAATGTACTACCAGATTCGCGTATAACGTTATTTATTTCGCGTGACTTCGCGGTTTATTCATAACGTTATGCACATTTCACAACACAGCCAGCTGTTAGAAACTGTACATTGTAACATTATATAACATAACGTTGTTATTTCGCAGTTATTTCGCGGTTTATTCACATAACGTTATATTGTTTACACTGTCTTTCTTCTATTATAACCCTCCCAAATCATATTCAGAAAGTATCAGAGAGACCAAGGAATTAGTTATTATTTCGCGGTTTATTCACATAACTTTATATTGTTTACACTGTCTTTCTTCTATTATAACCCTCCCAAATCATATTCAGAAAGTTTATTATTGGTTAATGACAAACCAATTAATCCTATCCAACATATGTGTAAAGGCACACACAACATATTCCAGTTAACGGTATATTTGTTTAATGATTCGTTATGGCGTAATCAATACTTCCATGCGTATAAATTGCGTTCGCGACCTCCATGTTTTGGGGCTATTCATCAGAAAACTCGGATCCGGGATTCGGCTCCCATCCGTCGGGCAACAACTGTGGGTTTTCAGCCTCTCTCTCTGGAGCTTAACGGAGTTTCGACTCCTGGCTAGAGGAGCTTGTCGCGGCTCATGCGCATGCGCGCGCTCGGCCAATCAGAGAGGGGTCTGCAGAAATGGCCTCAACCAATCAGAGAGGGGTCTGCAGAAATGCGGCTACGAATTGTAGAGACGCATCCCAGCCACAGATCCTGTATGAACTCTAATGCAAACAGAAGTCGCCCGTCTCCCCTTGATTGGCCCACTGGAGTATGTGGTCCGGCCCCTGTAAGGAGCATGGCGGCCCGCCCATTGGATGACTGCGACACTTGATTGACATGTACTGCGTCTTCACTTTCACACCACTGGTATGAAGCTGACCATAGCACCCGCCCGCATGGAGACCAATAGGTTGTTTCTAAACAGGGCTTCTAGGAAAATCACAGAGGTGCTTCATTATATTCAGTGCTGAATGAGACACAGATATACACGGAGGAAAAGTATTATTAACTGTATTCAATATTGTCCCTTAACGGGAGAGTTTACCTTTCTATCTGTCTGGTTTACCATCAGCTGGGAGGTATTTGAGTATATTTAGTACTTGTTTGTGAAATATTGTAAAATGGAAATTGTTAGCAATGCTAGTGGAAGTGGATGGGGTCACATAGCATATCTCTGAGAAATCATCAGTGACAACGTCCTAATTCTGTGACAACATTGTCATGGATAAAAAAAAGGGGGAAAAAATAACTGATGCCACTCCAAAAAACGACCAAGTATTAGAAATTACTTTATTGTCTTGACGTGTGCAAAAAGGAGGATAAAAACATAGAATGGGGGATGGAACCCACGCAGCAGTAAACGGTACCTACCTATATGGTAAATGGTAAACGGACTGCGCTGTTATCCAAATAGTTTTACAACTTATATGCCTCACCCATTCACTCACACATTAACACACCGATGGCAGAGGTAACCATGCAAGGTGCCAACCTGCTCCTTGGGAGCAGTTAGGGGTTAAGTATCTTGCTCAAGGACACTTCGACTCGCTGTCGGGAGGAGCCGGAATCTAATCATGAACCTTCCGATTACCAGACAACCGCTCTACCTCCTGAGCCACTGTGGCCTGCCTGGCCTTCGTCAGGGCGTGGCACACACAGTGCAGGTCTCTTTTCTTCTGTTTGTTTGATATCTAAGTCTTGTTTCCAAAGAGCACCTTACTCATTTATAAATATTTGAACTCTGCTGAGCCTATTTCCTCTCTTCTATAAATGACACATTAGCTATAAAGAAGATGTACTATAGGAAACCAATTCACTTCCACTAACATTGCAAAAAATTCTGGCAATTTCTGCTTCCAATATCTCAAGAACGGTTGCACCAGAACACTGGTGCAAGTGCTTATTAGATAGTGTTAATAAAACAGATAAGCTTTAAAAAAAAGAAAAAGAAAAAAAAACGTGAAATGTCCCTTTAAAGTGGTCTGGAGTTACTGCTACTACCATCACCGCGGCATGGGGGGGGGGGGGGGGGTCACCAGTCAAAATCCAGATTTCTGCCCATATGGGGCACATAATCAGTGACACATAATGTGAATAACATAATCACATGTGATTTCAACATGACTTTATGTGAATATTACAAGAGCGTGTATGATAACCAAACATCAACACCTTGAAAATGTAACATGTGAAACCATGCAAACACATGTGCGCAAAACATGTGAACATTACGTAAAAGTGTCCAAAAAACAATAATAATAATCACGTGTTAATCACATGTTTTTCCTTGAATTAGCTTATTTGCCATCTACCATGGAGTTAGACAAGTAGACACATACCCTTTTCTTCTTGGGGAACAGTTTTGGAGTTGTATTTGGAGTGTATTTCGTGACTGTTGGGAACTAGGCTACACTGGCACACCTACTTCCAGTGAATGACGCTAAGCTAGGCTAACGGTGCGGCCTAATGCATGCACAGAGAAGACAAGGGTATGTATCTGCTTGTCTAACTCCAGGGTAGATGGCAAATAAGCTAATTTCCCAGAAAGTTGGCATGTTCCGCTAAGGAAGAAAGAAAGAGAAAAAAAACAGTTCTATTCGCTTTGTTTGATCTGCCGAGTTCAGCTCTCTCTCCTCTCTCTCTTGTTCTCTGTTTCAATGTGTTTCCCCACCTGTAGACAGTTCCCACATCCTGGTTACGAGCATCACTGGCGTTATAATGTAGTTATGCACCTTCAAGTGATTAGCGGTCTGTACTTCGATGTTTCTCTGTGATTTCTTCCTCAATGTGGATCTTTTTCGGTGTCCATGTCTTGTCTTTGAAGAAGAAGAAAATAGGCAGTTCCTTCGTGGCTTGTCTTGGAGGATCGGGAAAAGAGGGTGGGGTTTGAGATAGGTTGATTACCATGAGGGAAATGGTCTGTAATAAGAGGATGGTTGCATTCGTTGAGATTATTCATTCATTAATTCCTTGCAGTTTGTTTGTGAAAAAGAAAAAGACAAATGTGTTATAGGATTGGAAAAAGGAAGCTGTAGCGAGTTTAACACATTTTCCAAGTGCTACTACAAAGTAGACGTAGATGGTCAAAGTTTAGAAAAACACACACAAATGTTTTCCGTGAGTGTGTCTGCGCTTGCATCTGTGTCTGCTTGTTTGACGTTTTCAAATTTGACAACATAAACATTCTCAATGAGTCCAGGTTTATTCCCAGTTGCAGCATTTGCTAATGCTAATAGCTGACAGGAAATAGAGTTGGGCCCAAGCTGTTCCCCTAGCAACAGAATTCTTCAAAAGAAAAGTCGTGTGTGTGTGTGTGTGTGTGTGTGTGTGTGTGTGTGTGTGTGTGTGTGTGTGTGTGTGTGTGTGTGTGTGTGTGTGTGTGTGTGTGTGTGTGTGTGTGTGTGTGTGTGTGTGTGTGTGTGTGTGTGTGTGTGTGTGTGTGTGTGTGTGTGTGTGTGTGTGTGTGTGTGTGTGTGTGTGTGTGTGTGTGTGTGTGTGTGTGTGTGTGTGTGTGTGTGTGTGTGTGTGCGTGCGTGCGTGCGTGCGTGCGTGCGTGCGTGCGTGCGTGCGTGCGTGCGTGCGTGCGTGCGTGCGTGCGTGTGTGTGGGCACAATGGGCTGTGTCTGGGCAACAGAACAATGTGGATCACATCTATGTTCCTCCAACCCAAAGTCCTACGTTCCCTTAGTTCTATGTTTCCTCAGTTATATTTTCCCTTAGTCCCACATTTTGTTAGTCCTGTGTTCCCTTAGTCCAAAGCAATTGAACCGGGTAATGAAAAAGTGACATGGATAGTTTATTGTCCAAAATACTGACCCAGCATGTTAAAAACAGTGTTAAGACTGTGGTGTTTTGTGTGATGGGACCATGCTTTCTGTCTGTAAGGCTGGAGTTTATTTACCATTGCGTTGTATTTCGATTTATTTTTAGAGAGGGCCCTCTGCCCTTCTACTTTTAAGGTACTTAAGTACAAACTTTTTTTCTGACTATCTATTCTTCTGAAAGCAGGTGTTTAATCAAAGATCCTCGCTTTCTAGTTTTGCACAAGGACCAATCAGCATTGGTATGGGCGGATTAATTTTCCATTGATGGGGATTTGATTGGCTGTTTTTAAATAAAGTTCGGCCGCAGGATTAATAACGTTAACGTTAGTTCGGCCAGAGAAACAAATATACTAATTCAAATTGTTGGACCTGCGAGATTTGTACTTTGTAGGTCTGCATTTTAAATGTAAGGAGTAAAAAAAGTTTTTTTTTCTCTGAAATTTAATTGAGTAAAAGTACAAGTATACAAACCTAATAATACTTGAGTAAAGTACAAATCCCCCAAAACAGTACTTAAGTATTGTAACGAAGTACAATTACTCAAGTACTTTACACCCCTGGTATACTGCTGGCGGGATGTGGGCATAGGATGCATGCAACATGAACCACATGGCATTGTCTTGACTGCTTCTGTTGCCATGTTGCTTTCAGCTCCTCCGTAGGACGTGACAGAAGGTACTGCAGCCTTCCCCCAAACTGTCAAACAGCTCCTCTTAATGGCAAAAAGGGTGTACTTCAATGTGAAAGTAATAAGAAATATGAAAAGCCCAATTAGTTATGCATGATCCCAATTTTCGATCATTTCAAAATATTTTTATATTTAGTATGTAGAAAAGAAATAATTGTGTATGCGCACACATCCAAAGTAGGTTCTGGGCAAAAAGAAAAAAAGATCTGTATGAATGAAAATAAACCTGTAGACTGGACTCAGTTAACAGTAAATGACAGACCTTCTAAGTGCATATTCTACTCTGCAATGCAGTTTTTACCAAATCCCAGCGTTTTCTGTTTTAATGTACGAAGAATAACTAGTCTCAAATGTTATAACGTTTGCTAGCATAACTCGACTGACACTGTTTCTCATCCAGCTCCCCCTCTAAACCTATATTCAAGTATCTCACACATGACCTACAAGTATGTACATGATTGAAAATGTCAATACATAGTTATTCATATTTTTTACATGTATTTTTGTCTGTCTTATCTGTTTCGGGTTTTTCTTTTTCAGAAAATCATGTTTGTCTTTGTTTTCCCACTGTAAATCAGTTGGATTGAGGTGCGGGTGAATAGTTTCACTGATACTGTTATTGGGATATTGTACTCTGTGTTGTATAACTGTGCGAGACAATGTTAAAATGTACCTGTCATTCTACATGTATGACCATGCCTGCCTACATATGAAAGGGGACATATCTGTATATAATAATCAATACGATTTTTACTGCATTTTTGTACAAATATTCATGGTAGCCATGTAGCAGTAGTTCAACTGATTCTACCGTAGTATTAAAAAGAGTTTGGTTTTAAAGGCACTTGGCCTGTGTGGTTATTGTTGAATCAGATACCCCATCTTAACCCCAAGGTGACATCGTCGTAGCAACAACAGCAGTTAAAGGGGAGAGCCACTCGTTTTAAGAATTCATGTTATTCCACTGTGTCGCAGGACAATTTAGTCAATATCTCTGAACATAAACCACACTTCCACATCCAACCCTTTATTAACTCAATGGATACCAACCAAGTTTATATACGTGTTTGGCGGACAACCGTTGAACGCCAACCACGTATGTAGTGATTAGATTGCTTTTCCTTTTTTTTCGATTTTAATATCCTATTCAATGTCATGGACCCATAGGTTGCCGATAGAAGGCATACTGCGACGACGAGGGTGCAGTACCGGCCAGATCCTCCCAGGCGGCGGTATCGAGCACCCTTTGAACCTTGTATCTTGGGCTGTGCGTCGATTATATGGGTCCGGCTCTGCTATTTTTCTCCGGGCAAGACGAGCGGTTATAACACTTGGATTGAGAAGAATCAAATACTCCCGATTCGTGTTGTGTGGTGGATTATGTTGGCGACATGATGGACATCAATACTTGGAATGGCGATCAGATCATTGGAATATTCTTTTTGGGGTACAATCTAGTAAAGGTAAGGGCTATATGATATCAATCTTGCGTTGATCCAAGAATGTCTTCATTGCGATCCGAGCATATGTGTGTAACGTTAGTCTGCAACGTATTCCGTTGGTGACGATCAATGCATCAAAAAACGACCCGCCCCCCACCCTTTCCTGCATTCATGATGGAACATAATACCTATCATATGCATTTGATTTTTTAATTGTAGCGTGTGTAGGGACGAAATGCCAATGCATTTAGTATAATACACGTTGCAGGCTATTACCAGCCTCCCAGGAATTACCCTAGACCGCTCTAAAACCATACTTATATTCACCACGGTATAAAATGGGAATGTATCGATGAAAAAATTATTTCTTTTTCACATCTTGAACGGAAGGTTCTTACTGTCAAATGACCATGGCATTGTATCCATAGCTATAATATAGAATATAGTTATAGCTCTACAAACAAGGTGACCGTTCCCTATCTAACTAGTGGTGGCCTCGCTACAGACGGTTGCGGGTAATAGCTGGCACCCAAAGTGTTAACGACCGAATGCAGTCAGGACCTCGGTTTAGCGTCTCATCCGAATGATGGCACTCGCCAGGCACGTGCACACATAGAGGCCAAGGGGTGCTTGAGCACCTGCCTTTTTGAGCCTCATCAAAAAAGTGCCCTTTTTTACCGTTATGCATATAGACTGCCCTTCCAACTGAAAAATGTCAGGATAGAATCAAAATATTAGGTAAAGAGAGAGAGATGCCCCATATTCCATTGCAGTTTGCACGGCCTCCTCAGTGTGCCTCTCCGCGGACCTATATATTTTATGCATAGCGTGGGTGGTGATGATGATGATGATAGAAACCGCTGTGGCGCATACAGTTGAATGCTGGTATTACACTCATTGAGGGACACGAAGAAGTCAAGTCCGATGGGATTTGGGAATCTCAAATACAAATCGGGATTGGAATAAAAAATGCATTTATATTAAACAATACAGAATATACAGCACTTCTTGGGGTCTGTAGGGTAAGCACTTATTGATGTATGGGCCTTTTAAGTCAGTGATAAAAGTGTCTTTCAAGGATAAGTGAGCTCCTGCATTGATTATTATAGTTCAATATTCAATATTTGATCACCAAAACCCCCCAAAAAGCATAAAAAGGGGGCCCCCGCCCAAAAAGGGCCCTTAAAAATTGTGCTTGCACGCTATGCGCGCTCGGTTAATATATACACACAAGTGTAGTGCCCTTTTCAGCCTTTGAGCACCTGCCCCTCTAAAGTCCTGTGCACGTCCCTGGCACTCGCAACTGTACGGTGTCCCTAATCACCGTAACAGGGGCATTGTTACTGACAAGTCCAGAGGACAGAGTGCCCCCTGCTGGACAACAATTATTATTAGTAATCATACTGTAATAATCAAAACTGCCTACCTCATACTATAGTCTACCCAAATATATAATATTTTATTTTCAGCTTTTATAGTTTCACAAACACACATCAAGACAAATAACAAACACATAAAGAAATAAAAAAATAGGCGGCTACGTGGCGTAGTGGGCAAGGCGCTCGCCACGAAATCTGGAGACGCTGGGCTTGCCCAGCGCTCCACATTTGCTTTCAGTTTAGCTGGTCGTCCGTACTAATACACATTGGCCGTATTAGGGGGTGGGAAACTGATGGGTGGGGATTGGGCGTTGTGGACAGCGACTCCTACAGGTCGGTTGGTGCGCCTGCGCAGTAGAATCAGGAAGTGTCTGGGGCAGCGTGAGCCTCCCACGCGTTACTCCTCGCCACTGAGAGATCGAGCTGCGCAGGTGAAAAGATGCGACTGCTGTTACCTCAAGTACCGGAGGGGACTTGTGCTATGTATGACTTAGTCCACATTGCAGCCGGCTTGTGGGAGGCAAGAAACAGCGTTTGTGACAGGGGAGGGTTGAATTGGATGATACGAAATTGGGATGGGAGAAAATATAAAAAAAATGGGAGAAAAAGTGGATAAAAAAAATAAATAAAAAAATAAATAAAAAAAACACAAACAGTATGTTGCCAGACACTGTCACATCAATGAACAAACATACACCATGTCATATACTGTACACTAAGGACGCAAGGGGCTGATTTTCTGACATATATATATATATTATATCTATATATATTTTACAAAAAATACATGGGAGGACATTGAGAAGCACTTATGTTCTAGCTAAGCATTCCAAAAAGGGACCCCATATCATATAAAATTTGTTCGAGGTCTCGGACCTACTGTGACGGATGCTTTCCAGCTGCAGAGAGGAGACCATCTCAGTGAGCCATCTTTTAAAACTTGGAGACGACGTCTCTTTCCATTCCTTTAGGATAATTATTTTGGCCACAGCCATACCAAACATCAGGGCCTCCTGCTCATTGTAAGGTAATTCCGCAGTGTTAGCTGAACAGCCGAATAGAGCTAGAAGGCAGTCTGGGGCAATCTCTCTCTTATACGCCTTGGTGTACCAGTCAGAAATGTCTACCCAGTACTTAAATAGCTTGGGACAAAACCAAAACATATGTGAAAGATTACCCTCTGCGGACATGCAACGATACAGAGGGATAGATTCTATGCAGTTTAGTTTTAGAGTAATGCAGTCTGTGAATGACCTTAAACTGTATAAGTTGGACTCTGGCATCGGGGACTGACCTTTAGATTAATCTGTCTAGTTTAGTTAGGATGTCTATTTTCTCCCATCTCTGCTTTTCCGCAGCACTACAAACATGGGAACTATCTAAACCCCCCCCCCCCATCTCTCTGAGTGCCTGCTGTCTCGTAGTGCTGACCAAGGTGATGGATGTCTCGGGGTCTTGGCCAAGATTGCAGAGACTGCTCTACATGCACCACCGAGGCCATGGATCAGCTCCTTACAGTCTTCTGTCCGTGGTCTGTCAACGTGGTTTCATTGCTGGGTTAAGTACTTCTATTCTATTCACATAATATGCTTACTTCATATCTACTCTATTTACATATATGCTTACCACTTGTATCTATTGCTATGTCCGCCCACTACAATCACGCAAGCTGTCTAACGCCTGTCCCGTCTCCCTGTCTCCTTGTGAGTTGCTGTCCCGGAGTGTTGACCGGAGTGTCGGACGTCCCGTGATGAAGGCCGGGAGATTGTGACCCTCTCTGCGTGCCCTCCTGTCTCCCTGTCTCCGGCGGTCTCGTAGTGATGACCGGAGTGCCGGATGTCCCGCGATGATGTCGGGGAGGTTGCGACCCTCTCTGCGCCGCGCCCCATCTCCCTGTCTCCGGCTGTCTCGGAGCGATGACCGGAGTGTTGAACGTCCCGTGATTAAGACGGGGAGGACGCGACCCTCTTTGCGCCGCCCCTGTGCCTCAAATAGATTCGCTATCAGCTCTATCTTTAATCTTTCAAAATGTTCAGTTGCTATCGCTATCAGCTCTATCTTTAATTTTTCAAAATGTTCAGTTGCTATTGCATGCACCCATCTGTGTTTCACTACACACTTGAGTGCATGCTTACCAACTGTTAGTCTGCAACACTACTATCACCAACATCTAAGAAGGGAGATCCCCCCTTGAATGGCCCTTCTAAGGTTTCTCTCCTCCACACTGCCTGTGGAGCATTTTTTCCCTATTGTTAGGTTTTAGTGAGTTTTTCCTTACCTTCGTGTGGGGTATGTCTGGGAGTGCTTGCATTTTAAATTTGTTGGACCTTATGGTGTTCTTGTTTTGTTCTTGACTTATTGTTATGTTTCTTCTTGACTTGTTTAAAGAAGACGTGTCCGGCCCATGGGGACATTAACGTGTGTTGTCGGGCCTTACAAATAAATTTGATTTGATTTGATTTGATTAGAACATTTATGTATCCTCCTCCCACATGTCATCAGAGATTTACATACTAAGCTCTGTGGACCATACATCTTTAATGTGGTCAGAGGAAGCCATAGATTGGACAGAGAAATATGAAACAAAATCAGAGATCAGGTGTTTTGAAACTGGTGATCGGCTCATGAGATTATAAAACTGGTAATCAGCAGGACATGTCTGAAAGTCTGGGATATTACTGCAAACATAATTTCTAACCTGCAGGTAATGAAAGAAGTGTGAGCTTGTAAGATTAAACTTAGACTTAAGTTCGTTAAATGAAGTGACGATCAACATATAGATCTTTGATAGTGGCCAGTCCCTTTCCCTTCCATAATAAAAAAAACAATATCAGATTGACCAGGGGAACAATTGTGATTATCACATATTGGAGCATAATTATGCCGAGGTTGAAGGTACTTTGAAAACCCTTTTGATTTGACTCAGTATTCTCAGTGAGTTCCGAAGGATACAATTATTGAGAGCCATCTTATTAATCGTGTCACACTTAGAAAATAACATTGCAGGAAGAGAGCTTTTTAAGTTCACGTGCGCCTCCATGTCTAGCCACCTGGGGGCGTCCATGGCTACTGTAGCATCACCTATGAAGTAATCTTGCCAGAAGGTCATGGCCCTTGCATTAGCAGCCCAGTAGTAGTGCTGGAATACCGGTAGGGCCAGCCAAAAAATAGGCACGCTCTGAAAAAGGTAAAGGAACCTGGGGAGAACCACCATTTTTATGACATTCACGCGCCCCAACAAAGACACTGGCAAAATTCTCCAACTCTCCATATTTCTCTTCAATTTTGAGACCATTTCACCAAAGTTCAGTTTAAATAGGAGTTTGGGATCCTTTGGTATAACTACTCCCAGATTGGTGAAGTGGTCATGTTCTATTTTAAAGGGTAAGCTGTCAGTAAAGGAAGAGTCTAGGCTCCCTGAGATGGGCATGAACACACTTTTCTCCCAGTTAATGGAGTAACCAGAGAAAGTACCAAACTGCCTGATTAAATCTAGGAGATATGGGACGGGGGAGGCAGGATCAGCAAAATACAGGACCACATCATCCGCATATAGCGAAATACGGCTCTCATACTTTCCCAACTTTATTCCCTTGATGTTGGGATGACTCCTGATACTGATAGCCAGGGGTTCGAGGGCTAAATTGAACAGTAAAGGACTTATACAACATCCTTGTCGGGTGCCGCGATGGAGTGGGAAGGAGTCAGAATTGGTAAGAATGGAAGCTCTCGGATGCAGTGGCGGCCGCTGGCGCTGGTGCCTTGTAGGTCGCAGTTCTCGTTAATAGGTCGAGTTGAAAATGTAATGCTCTGAGATGCTCTGAGATTCTCTGGAGCAAATGTTTGGTAAAAAAAAGCCCAACACAAACACGCACAGCTCTCTCTCTCTCTCTCGCTCTCTCTCTCTCTCTCTCTCAGATGATGTCAGATCCATTCAATAATAAACACATTTGTAAAGCTCGTTATTTTAAACAAGTTACCATTCATTGTCTGAGTGGTTATGTCCCACATGCGGCGAAATTAGAGAGAGAGAGAGAGAGAGAGAGAGAGAGAGAGCGAGAGAGAGAGCATTTTAGTAAAGTTACATTTTCAACAAGATTGCTGCTATTTAAACACTTCATGGAAACGGGGTAACGTTAACCTTATGTCGACTGTAGTATTGTATGACCTCGACATAACGTTTAAACGTTAACGTTACTCCGTTTCCATGAAGTAATTATAAAAGTGGCCAGCTAAGATAACGGAGCTAACAGCTAGCAGTAGCTACGTTATGCGGCATCAGTAGACAACGTATCATGTATTAAACTAGAGTTAAGATCGCTAATCTACCTTGTTGTTGGCTTGTTGATAAAGTATATCCACTCCATGGCATTGTCCATCCAGCCTGTGTTGATGTCCATCCATTGTTGTCCCTCCGCATCCATATAGCTTGTTGTTAGCCAACAAGCTGTGTGAGTGAAGAGCTGTGTCTTTGTCCATTTCCGCCTCGAACAGCCTGCAAACTACCTGGCGTTCTATCGCCATGCTCTAAGACAAACTCTAACCTTAACCAACTTTGAAAGAGTGCCTAAGCTTAACAGTCTAAAGAACTTGCAGTCACGGTACGCTCGTCTAAGACAAACAGCTGCCTGCATCATTCTCACAACAACACAACTATCTCCACCGCACCGACCAACCTAGGAATAACCTAGAAATTGGATTCGGCCAATCAGAGATCGTCTCTGTGAAATTCTGCTACGGAAAAAAATACTGGCGTCGGCCAATCAGAGAGCGTCTCCGCGAAATGCGGCTACAGATATTCTTGACGCTACTGGCTAGACCGCTTCAAATCGCGCCCGGATTCCAACATAATAGTCATATTTCAACGCACAACGCGTTATGCACTGATTGGCTGTGACGGATACAGCGATCAAACTGTGACGCGCACTCAGAGCGCTATCGCGGATAGCCCGGGCCGAGAAATACAAAAAAATAAAAAAAATAAAAAAAACGTGATGTCACTTCCTGCTTTGGAAAACGAGTGTTTTTTAATTGCGATAATAACGTTATATTGTGCATTGGAAACACAAACATACTTAAAATGAGTAAATATTATTAATTTTAAACATGTTTATATTATTTATAGGGCTATAAAACTAAAAACTAAAAACTTATTTTTCTTGTTCTGTCATATAACCAGGGTAGGGACTGAGGGGGGGCGGCGCCCGAGCGCCCCTAGTGGCGAGCCGCCACTGCTCGGATGAGCATACAACATTCCAATAAGAGAACGAAACCTGTCACCGAAACCAAAGCGCTGGAGGACACTGAACATATATTCCCATTCGATCTGGTCGAATGCCTTATAAGCGTCAAGTGATATGATCGTCGGCTTAGTGTCCTTTCTTTGGTTGGAGTACAATATGTTTAGTCATTTCCGAATATTAGAAAAGGCAAGCCTGCCAGGAATAAATCCTGTTTGGTCGGAATGGACGAGAGATCCGACATGCTGAACCAACCTAGTGGCCAACACCTTGGCAACTGTCTTTTGGTAAAAATTTAACAAATGTTGAATCATTCTAAGAAGTAGAGGGGCCAAAATATCACTGTAAGCTTTATAAAACGCCACGCCATACCCATCCAGGCCAGCGGCCTTCCCACTAGGGAAAGACTTTATTGCACTTGTTATTTCCTGCAGGCTGAAATCAGCATCTAGCTCATCCCTTGCCTCATCCCTAAGCACTGGCATGTCAATATTGTCTAGGAAGCTCTCAACCTCAGAGTCTGGAGCATGGCATCTAGAGGTATAAAGGCCAGTATAGAATTCTTTAAAACGGTCATTTATGTCTTTGGGGTTAGTCAGCAAGATGCCCGATATAGATTTGATATTATGAATTGCCTGGCTGGCCTGTACACCCCTCAGCTGCCTAGCCAACAGTCTAAGTTTATCACTTAGTTCAAAGTGCTTCTGTCTGAGTTTAAGTAGGAGGGTACTAACCTGCTTGCCCAGAATAGAATTGTATTCATACTTCAATTTTACAATATTATTTAGGTCCATTTGGGATAGTGATAGTCTGTAAACCTGCTCCAGCGAGGGGAGCCGTGTCTAAATTTCAGCCAAGCGCTTACGTCTTTCTCTCTTTCCAAAGGCTTAATGATATAATGTGCCCTCTCAATACCACCTTAACACTTTCAGTGCCGTTCACGTAGATCTACGGGTCTGTCGTCCGATCGTTGAGTGCCGGAATGTATCTGTCACGGTATTTCTTTTATTATCTATATCCATTCATAATTCAGCGGGGCACCTGGTGCATACTGTTCTGAGTGTGTCTAAGCTGGCAGACGGTATTATACCGCCCTCTAATGCCTTCGGCCAGTAATGCACCCGGTTAGAAGCGGGTTCGTTTTTTTTCTATACCGAGCTTGCAGCGTGGGGGAGGGTCCTAAACACTCCGGCAAAACTCACGCTTATAGGGATGGCTTGGACAACTGACCCCACCCGCCCGTTGAAGAGCAATGCCCAATAACATCGGAGGCACGATCGCTGTGGATAACTGGAATGGCGATGAGATTATTGGACTCTTTTTTTTTCATTACTTCAGAGACCAGGTAAGGACACTGCAGGCTGTACACTGCGACGAGATGCTCGCAAATTGCCCCTTAATTTGGCCCGTGCGAGTGGAAAATAATATTTGGGGGCAACCTTGTGAGTAGTGATTTCAACCCTTCATTTGATTGATTGATTGATTGATTGAAAAGTTTATTAACAGATTGCAGAATGGGTACAGTACAGTACAGCTCAATACATACAATTGTTAAGAGGATGCAGACCTGAGAAAGACTTTCGTCTTGTTTCCATCAGGGTCCCCCATTTTCAATTCATCATATGACACACACGACATACAGATAGACAGTACTGCTACATCTATATATTTATGACATACCAGATTTTCAAATACAGTACTGTTTGTGATACTAAAAAAATCCAGAAAAAGAGTGTATATACATTTGACATAGAAACTGTGCATTGGGGGAGGTTGGGTAGGTGGGGTGGGGCTGTACATTGGAGGTGGGGGGGGGGGGGGACACTGTACATTGGAATACTGACATACATTTGACATAGAAACTGTACATTGGAGGAGGTTGGGTAGGTGGGGTGGGGTTGGGTGGGGCTGTACATTGGAATACTGACAAAGCCATGCTTGGTCTTTATTGTACAACTGGGTTAGGACATTTGTAGGGGCCAGTTTTGAATTGCAGTCTCCCGTAGGTGTTCTTTGAGAGTGTTTTTGAAGGTGGGTAGTGATTCACATTCCTTTACAGCTTTGGGTAGGGCGTTCCACATTGTTGTGGCATAATTGCGAAACGTGTTTAGTCCCTTGTTTGAGCCGAATCTGGGTTTTACATGATTTGTGGAGCTCCCTCTGGTGTTGTGATTGTGGTATTCACTGACCTTTGGGAAGTATTTTGACATGTACATGGGTACCTTGGTCGTGTAGTGTATCTTGTAGACCAGGCCCATTTCAAGTTGCTGTACTCTGTCGTCTACTCTAAGCCATCCTAGGTTGGCAAAGTGTGCAGGGGTGAGGTGGGTTCTAGGAGTCAGGTCAAGCAGTAGTCTGACTAGTTTGTTTTGAGATGTTTGTAATTTGGTTTTTAGTGCCTTTGAGGTGCTTTGGTACCATGAGGTGCAAGCATAGTCGTAGTACCCTTGAATGAGTGCTCCTGCCAGAGTCTTCAGGGTATTCTTGTTTACCAGGGAGGAGATCCGGTACAAGAATCGAGTTCGTTGATTGACTTTTTTTATTACATTGGATGCCATTTTGTCACAGGAAAGATTAGCCTCTAGGATGGAACCCAGGTAGGGTTCATTTGCATTTCACTTCTAAATTATTCCATACAAATTGGATACATTAAAAAAAAAAAAAAAAAAACATTAGCCTACAACCAGGGCTGTACAGTGCGACATAATGTCGTGGTGCTATGAAAGAATCTGTCGGCAATGAATGAACTTACTGCGATCGCCGATAGCCTGAGTGAAAAAAATATTTGCGTGTGGAGTGAATCTGGGTCACGCTATATACTTGGTAGTTGTAGTCTATCGTGCGATTAAATACCATGTCCCTGTCTGCGTAGAGTCCATACATCCAACACCAAATCCCAGAATTCCTAGCGAACAATCGAAACGAAACTGAATGTGGCATCTTCCTTTCAATAATAATATGGGCTATTGCATCGCCAAAGAAGAACTTCCTTTCAATAAGTTTAAGCCGCTAATTTTGCTCTGCAAGAAGAACGGAGCGGATATCAGTCCATCTTATGACAACCACGTCCGATGGGGAGAGATGATAAGAGACCATAGCTGATTAAATTAAGTCGGATCTGGCAGTGATGATTGACGGGGACACAACGTTCAGTTCAGCCATGCATTACCTAATGCATGCAGCATTAGGTGAGTCGCCCACTTAGGACGTTTTTCATTAAATACTGTCTACTTAAATTTCCCTCCGGGGATCAATAAAATATCAACCTATCTATCTATCTAATAATGAGACAATACTTACTGCTGGTAAAATCACTGTTTATTTCTCGTTTTGCATAGTATTACATTCCACTTCTATAAACAATCAAAGTCCTACCATAAGAGCCTCATACGGGTCAATTAAACCTTTTTGATTAGAGTCTTTCATTCGAGCTAAGTTGAACTGAACATTTCACTGTCAAAAGCGCAACCTTAAACAAGGTTGCGTCGCAACACGGTTTTCAAAATAAAGGTCACATATACAAATGCCTCTCAATTCTTAAAAGAAAATCCTGGATATACATAAACATTAATTGGCATAGATCTCTATAAACGGCTCAACACATTGATCACTTTAGGCACACCCTGAAACCAGTAACATCACAAATATGAAGCGGGTAATTACCCATAAAAATAATAAACCTTTCATGGGGTTATTTACAATAATAATAATTCATTTGATTTCTAAAGCACTTTTCATTGTGAAACAAAGGTATGCAGAGTTTCTTGTCCTCCTGATTAATGCAATGGTGTGTGTTGTGGTGATCTCATTCAAGGAGCACTACAAGCGCGCGCGCACACACACACACAGTTTGTTGTTTTTGTTCTATTAGTGATTTACACACTTTCTCAGTTGGTTCATTATAAAAGATACAAACCTGAAAACAAACGCACTTAAATGTTAAATAAAAGGACCACAGTAATGAGGCAGTAGGAATTTTTTTTTTTAATAATGGTAAAATTGTTATTTAAAAATGTGCCCCTAAAAAATATTCTTTGCCCCTAAATTTCTCATTTAGGGGCAAGTGTGCCCCTAGTGAAAAAGCTTAGCGTACAGCCCTGATATGAAAGCTTGTGTTGATCTGATATTTATTTCTACTGCGATTGAAGCTATTATGTGTTTATGTGTCTGGCTGTTCTGCCGTTGGGATGCAGGGGGGGGGGGGGGGGGGGGGGGCGCGCCGGTCTAAGCCACATTGCATGCGTGCACCACAAAGGATAATAGTGATGATTTCAGGAAGATCCGATAATCAGGCGAAAAATTACAACGTGTTTATTGAATTACACAAAAACGCTGTTTTCGTGTCTTTTCCCTGGAATTGCTCAGAAGCGGCCGGATTATGTTGATATTCAAAAACGGTATCAAACGGAAATGTACGGATGAAAAAATAATCAGTTTTTTGCACGTTGACCAGAAGTAGCTCAATGAGACTCGAGGGCGTTATTAGACCCATTGCGATACTATAAACGGCATGGAAGTGATCACTTCCCGGAAGGGGCGTAGCACTCAATGTGTTAACACTTTCGGGGCCACTTGGATCCGTCTAAAATCACTCTAGACGGCCAGCATTTCTAAACAGACTTGCATAGTCCGTGGGGCTGTTTGTAGAGCTAAATCTATACTTTATAGTATTGCTATCTGTCCATTCTCATTGTCAATTGACACCATAAACCGTCCCTTCAAAATGGCTTAAAGAAATAATTTTTTCATCAATACGTTCTCATTTTATAGCGTCTTGAATATAAGCGTTATAAGGGATTTCGGCTAGTATATTTCCTGGAAAGCGAGATACAGGCCGCTAAGCTACTAACGTTAAATCCAATGGCATTTCGGCTATAGAGAAGCTACAATTAAAAATCAAACTGCATATGATCGATATGATGGTCCACCATGAATGCATGAAAGGGGGGGGGACCTCGTTTCTGATTATTGATTACCAATAACCGTGTTAGCCTCAGTAGCCACATTCGCTGATCGGGTGGATGGTTATCATAACAAGGTCGCCATCTGGTAGATCGATATGTCCATTGGCTGATGATATATTCCTTTACTGCACACTGAAATCCGCGTCCCAAAACATATTCCGTGTAACAGGCTATAGGCATCGCTTCATGTTAGCAGAAAACTACATTGGAGATCCAGAAAAAACAAGACAACTTCTGCCACAGGGAACACTGCATTATCGAGATAGCGCCCCTAAGAGGATCTGGCCGGTAATGCACTTTTTCGAATTCAAAGAGTAGGGTACTTCTGCAGTGCTGCTCGGTGACATCAAGTAGGTTATTAAAATGGAATAAAAGCCAAAACAACCTTGCCACGGGTCCTCAACCGTTGGATTCGAAACACAGACATCTCCGTGGTCGGGCGCCATTGTGTTAAGAGACTCCCACAGTGTAGCGTCGGAGACATCACCTGTATCATTAGTCTCCATAAACTCAATGAGTCGAGATCTCATTTGATCCCGAAATGCTTTCTCCGAGAGCAAAGAGGGGTTGAAGCGCCAACTGTATCGCGTCTGTGGCAGTGCCAGCTTTACCAACATAGTGATTGGAGCATGATCTGAAATAATAATGATGCTATGATATTTCGTTTGCAGCACGCTAGAGATAAATTTAGCATCGACAGGAAAATAGTCTATTCTTGTATACGATTTGTGTGTGGACGTGGGAAAAGAACGAATAATCCCTGTCTGTAGGGTGCTGCAATCTCCATAATGTCAACTATGTTCATAGAACGCATTAAATTGTTTAGTACTCCAACGGAATTAATGGTCGGAGGCGGACGAGTGGACGTACGATCAAGATAGGGATCTAGATAGCAATTGAAATCTCCACCTAAAATCAAATTGGTGGTATTCAGATCAGGGATTATGTCAAATATTTTACGAAAAAAGCTTGGGTCGTCAATGTTAGGACCATAAATATTCAGGCATGTTATTGGTAGCGAATTAATGCTACCAGACACCATGACATATCTACCTCCGGGGTCGGAGACTACCGTGGACATTTGAAATGGGACAGATTTACTAAATAAAATAGCAACCCCTCTTGCTTTCGAAGAAAAAGCAGATTGGTACACTTGTGACACCCAGTGCTTCCTTAGGCGCCTCTGCTCCGTTGGAGCTATATGGGTCTCTTGTAAAAAATATAATATCTGCAGACAAACAAATATCTGTTTTCAAACGAGCAAATACTTTTCCCCTTTTAACTGCACTACCCAATCCTTTAGTATTCCATGACACCATCATAATAGGCTTCTCACCCCCCGATATATTAACCCCTTGTGTCATCACGACCAAGTGATAACAATCTTAATACAAACAGCATGGTATATGAAATCGATTTTAATCCATTGATCATCCACCTTCTTGAAATAAACTTCAGATATTGTGGGCTAAAATCCATTTATTTATGTCCCTAGATACATTTATCCATGTAATTTATTATCATGTCTCAGCCTGTATTTATCTCAGCATGTCTGTTTCTAATGAGGTGGCCAAACTGAGGTGGCCAAATCTATTTGTGACCGGAAGGGTCAGTGCAGCTGTTGCTAAGAGCCACAGGCCCAAGAACTGATGAGCTGACGATTTTTGGCTGACCAGGCAGCATTGTCAGGATCTACAATAATGTTTTTTTTGTATCTACTTTTTCTCCCATTTTTCTATTTTTCTCCCATCCCCAATTTCATATTGTCCAATTCTACCCTCTCCTGTCTCGAACGCTGTTAGGCCATGCCTCCCACTGGCCGGCTGCAATGTGGACGAAGCCTTGCATCACGTGTCCCCTCCGGTACATGAGGAGGCAGCCGTTGCATCTTTTCACCTGCACAGCGCGATCTCTCAGCGGCAAGGGTCTGCGTGGGAGGGACACACCGCCCCCGTTGCTTCCTGATTCTGCTGCACAGGCGCACCAACCGACCTGTAGGAGTCGCTGTCCACAATGTCCGATCCCCACCCATCAGCTTCCCACCCCTAACACTGCCAATTGTGTTAGTATGAACGACCAGCCAAGCTGGTAGCAATGCCGAGAGCTGGGCTCGAACCCAGCATCTTCTGCATTAGTGGCGAGCGCCTTGCCCACTGCGCCACTTAGGCAGGATCCAGGCAGGATCTACAATAATGTATAATATCTATGAATCAATCCATTTATCTATTGTAAGAATGTATAGACAAATATCTACAAATGTGTGTACCATTAAATACGTTAACGTTATTGCAGAAACAGCTAACGTTAGCAAATCACTAACGTTAGCATAGCCAACATTAACAGTTGGATATACTTGTTGAAAATCTCAGCAATGTCGACAATAACGTTTACATTACATTATCTAACGTTAGATAACATTAACATAACTTGATATTCGAGGTAATAAATCTCGGAAATGTCAAGTATCCAGCCAGTTATGCCATAACCCATAAGACATTATCCCTATAAGGTTACTTACCGTTCAGTTTCCATGTTATTCATTATTTTCGTTGTGTCAGTTACTTTTCAGAATACTGTTTGTATTATATATTATCTCGCACGAGCCAGAGCCGAGCCTGCGAAAGAACATTCCAAATAAGGGCATAGAGCTGAGCCAGCGAAAGAACATTCCAAATAAGGGCATAGAGTCGAGCCCGCAAGGGCATATCTTCTTTTTTTTTTATCCACTTTTTCTCCCATTTTCTATTTTTCTCCCATCCCAATTTCGTATTGTCCAATTCAACCCTCCCCTATCTCTAATGCTGTTTCTTGCCTCCCACAAGCCGGCTGTAATGTGGACGTGTAAGTCATACATTGCACGAGTCCCCTCCGGTACTCGAGGTAGCAGCCGTCGCATCTTTTCACCTGCACAGCGCGATCTTTCAGCGTCAGGGGTCTGCGCTTTGGAGGGACGCCGCCCCCGTCGCTTCCTGATTCTACTGCGCAGGCGCACCAACCGACCTGTAGGAGTCGCTGTCCACAACGTCCGATCCCCACCCATCAGTTTCCCACCCCCTAATACTGCCAAATGTATTAGTACGAACAACCAGCCAAACTGAAAGCAATGTGGAGAGCTGGGCTCGAACCCAGCGCCTCCAGCATTGGAGGTGAGCGCCTTGCCCACTGCACCACCTAGTCGCCTGCGAGGGCATATCTTCTGTGTTACTTAACGTTAGCTCAGATGTCGCCGAGTCGTGATCAGTGCATGCGTGGATACTTGACTGTTGAACTTGACATCCCCGAGATATCATGTTAGGGACAGCTAACGTTAGCTGAAGATTCATCAGATGGCTCCATCGTCTAGAAAACGGTAAATATATATAGTAAATATATACTATAGTATGTTACACAACCTTCCCCTATTTCCTAGTGCAGCCAGCTTTTCGGGATAGTTAACTCGATAGCTAGCTAACGTTAGCTAACACGCACATGGGCTAGCTAAATGCATCAGTAACCTCATCCATCTAAATGCTAACTATCACGTAGATTTACCACACATCTACACCTAGTTAGCTAACCTAGAGAGACTTCGGCTCAGCTTCTTCCCCCAGGCCATCAGAGCCTTGAACACTGAACTCTCCACACACAAGCACACATGAGCACACACACGACACACACACTGTACACGCTCACACACTAGCAGCCACTTTAACATGAGCAAGCACACACTCATGCTGCACACGCCCACACTTATGGCCACTAAGGAAAGGTCACTTTAAGAATAGTAATAGTATAACTTGAGATTGTATAAATATAGCATGTACAGAAAGACCCAGTGCCTCATCCTTGGCTAACAGTGTATTGCACTACCACAGGACCTAGCATGTCCTACCATGCGCTGTAAATAACTTATGTACATATACCGATATGCCCTACTCTGTTTACTTGTTTTATTGCACAATGTCGTTCTATTGGATTCTATTATATGTTATTACTACTGTATTATGCACATCGTTGCGGGCAAGACCACCCGCATTTCATTGTATACTCGTATGCCGTGACAAATAAAACTCTTGACTTGACTTGACTAACTAGATACACAAACTTTGTAAACAGTAGTGCTGTTGATGATACACACGCATTTTTATTTATTTTTTATCATCGAATAAGATTCACAAGAGCTTTAGCTCGTCCAACGAGGTTGGCTATACAGTCCCGAAAGGGGCTACTGGGTGAACAGATAACACCTTGGGTAAGTGTAAAAATAGGTTATATGTGATGTGCTCTCAATGCACAGAATCAGCTGGAAATCGCAATGGCAAATCTACATAGGAATGCCTTTTTATCTCAAATGACGGATTTGTTTCAGTTTTGGGCTTTTAACACATTCTGGGCCATTGGGATGCGTCTAATAAATCTCTAGAGGACCGGCAAATGTAAACAGACGTGGGGCTGGTTGTAGAGCTGAATCTATACTTTATAGTATTGCTATCTGTCCATTCTCATTGTCAATTGAGACCATAAACCATCCCTTCAAAATGGCTTAAAGAAAAAAAAAATGTATCAATACGTTCTCATTTTATAGCGCCGTGAATATAAGCGTTATACGGGATTTGGTTTAGTATATTTCCTGGAAGGCGAGATAAAGGGCTAATAGTTACTAACGTTATATCCAATGGCATTTCCGTTATACAGATGCTACAGTTAAAACTCAAACTGCATATGATCGGCACGATCCTCAAGCATGTATGCATGAAAAGGGGGGCGGGGGACGTTGTTTCTTATTATTGATTACCAATAACCGTGTTCGTCTAAGTAGCCACATAGGCCGATCGTATCGTATCATAACAAGGCTCGATCGGGATGTAATTTACATGAAAAAAATCTTACCATGAGCCGGTTGGATCCCCCCGAGCATTTCCCCGTTATCGCCATCTGGTAGATCGATATGTCCATTGGCTGATGATAAATCCCCTTATTGCATAGTGAAATCCGCGCTCCAAAAGGTATTCCGTGGAACAGACAATAGCTATCGCTTCAGATGAGTAGAAAACTACATTAGAGATCAAAAGAAAAAAAAGACAACTTCAGCCACAGGGCACACTGCATTATCGCGACAGCGCCCCTAAGAGGATCTGGCCGGTATTGCACTTTCTCGAATTCGGCGACCTTGAATAGGTTATTAAAATGGAATAAAAGCCAAAACAACTTGCCACGGATATATCCGTGCTTCTGTCCACAACGGGTGGAATCGAAACACGGAGATATACGTTGTTGGGCGGGATTGTGTTAACAGATTCTAATAAAACAACACCTTGGCTTTCATAATACGTATGAATTATCTCTCATTTAGACTGGGAAATATCATTTTGAAGCGTAGAAATGAGAGATGGTTCTGAAATGTATTTGTTTACACTACAGGCGATTATCGACGCTATAAAATGCCGCGATGCCATTTTGTTTTTTTTATTTCTCTTATTTCTCTGGATTATCTATCACAAAACTGAATGTCATTGGCAAATTACAGGTGGAAAATAGGCCCTAATGTCCAAAATAGCGACGGTGCCCCGGCCTAAGGTACTTACATTTTCACTGAAAGACATATTTGGTTATTTTTCAACGAAGAAGAATGAATGTTAAACCAGAGCTCGAAAATCATACAAACATATTTTCTCCACACACATGCGCACTATGAAGCGCCACCCAACATCGCATGCGCAGTAGTGCACCGCACAGTACAGGCCCTGATGCCCCGCCCAGTCGCCCACGCACAGTACAGGCCCCGAAGCCCCGCCCAGACATTGGGCTCTGCAGATATACCCTACTCTATGTGGTATTATCCTAGTTTAGATCATCTATGTGGTCCGGGTCTATTGTTATGACGAACAGGAAGTAAGGTTAGAGCTGGCCAATAGGAATGAGCCTGGGGCTGATGTTCAGTTTGGAGTTCAAGGTCACGGAGAGTTAACGTACGTTAAGGCTATGCTAAATAAATGACCAGATCAGTTCACAGTTGTGAGTCTCACGTTCTTTCAAGAATACTCGACACTCTACAAGTTGGCTCTTTTCTATTTTCCACACATTTAACATCTCCATTGCTGTAGCGATGGACTCTCCTGTGTGTGAGCCATGAAACTGCTTAGCCTGCAGCACCACTTTTTGCAAACTAAAACTCGAGTCAATCCACTGAGCTGTCAGGACAGCGGGCACACATCTGAACTCCAGATGTCAGTCGTGAAACTCAAGGTGGCAACGTTTTCCAAGCATTTAGAAATAAACTTGCACACTGTTTGTACTTATTTGGGATTGCCGTGTCGGAGATTAAATGGTTTGGCAGCATGTAGCGAGTCTCCAAATGTTCAACTAAGCGTCGGAAACCGACATTTTGAACAACAGAAAGGGGCTGGTCATCCAGCACAATAAATGTGGTTCTCTTCTCGGTTATCAGCTTTGCTTTGTTACCGTCTGCAGGGAGTTTCTCGCGCTTCCAGCAATGTTAGCTGTTGTAGCAAACTTTTCCTCTTGGCATTCGTTGCACGTATGAACTCGGCATACTTCTTTCCATGATGAATCTTCAAGTGTTCAATTAAGTTTGTGGTGTTGAAGTTTCCAGTGTTGCTGCCACCCCTAGAAATACTTGCGTTGCAGATATTACGCTCTGCTGTTTTGCCTTTTTCTTCTTTGAGCTTAAAATAACTCAAATCAAGTTCACTGATGTTCAGGCATGTATCGGCTCGGAAAATACTTCCTTTTCCCCCCCGATATCCGATCCTGTGAATTTGCCAGTATCTGAACGATAACGATACTGAATATCGGATCTGTGCCATCCCTAGTTACAATTACATTGTTCAAATATAACCACAATATGATGCAACAGAAATGGCTAAATACATAAGTGCAAACTGCTACCAGCTAAAACATAGACTGATCAAATACCATGCAGCTAGCAAAACCACCATGCCGTTGATTAGCTTAGTGCTATTTAGCTTTAGCCTTTCAACAATTAGCTATTATCTAAATTATTAGATAAACATAAACTACCTAAATAACACAAAACTACAAGAAAACAAAGGAATGTTCTTACAGGTATATATTTTCATAGGCTTAGCTGAAATAAATTGTGATCCAATGTGCTTTCTCATCTGCTGTCTTGCAAGAACTGAACAAACTAAAAAACTGCAAGCTCAAAGGACTAAAGTACAATAAACCCAAATAGATATACACAAAACCACCACTAGGTGGCACACATACTGTTTCCACCAACAGTTCAGATTCTTCCATCAATCACACACACACATAAATAGGAAATAATATATCAACCTGCATATCCTATCATATAGGACTTCCACAATATCACACATCCTGGCATAGAGACACAATTATACAATAGCCTAATGTTTAAAAAAAAATGTACTTGTATAAAGCACAACACATTGGAGAACTAATAACGTAAGCCTACATCATGCAACGAGAAAATATGTCACCATATCGCTGGTCGTGTCTCTATAAAGCTGGATCCGTAACATTGAACCAGTCCTCCTGCATGTATAATCAATACGTAGGCTACAGGTCCTGGTTTTGGGTTTTCATGTTCAATCAAGTTGAGTTGAGGTAGGGCCAATAGTGTGTGACAGCAGTATCACTAACCAGACTACGCCACCTATCGAATTTCACCCAAGGAAATGTCTAACACAGTAAAGAAACCCTGGCTGACATCCCAATTAGACACAGCTAGGTTACTTCCCGTACTCCACCTTCACATTTATAATGAACTAATGGGGGAAGGTGGGTTGAAGCAAGGTATGGAGAGAGAGGCAGACTACACTTGGATGTGGTCAGGGACAGAACAACTTTTTTATACGTTCTTATATATCCTTTTTTTCTTTAGTTGCTCCGCCGTTTTTGATCCCTGTTTGTTGAGCCAAACGTTAACGTTTCTTGTCTTTCTTGGTAAACGTTCACACTGCCGCTATCCAATTCCCACAGGGGTCCCCCAGAAATACACCAAGTGTGAACGGACTAACTGTTGTCGATATTTTAACGACACAGATTTGTTTATTTTGTATTTACATTGCATTCATTGTGCAGCATGTTCTCTTGTTGTGCAAATAACCTGTACTATATACCTGTATATGTATGTCATGTATGTCCCTATGTCATAAATGTCATGATGTCATGTATGTGTTGTGTATGTATGCAATTCAAAACTGGCCCCTACAAATGTCCTAACCCAGTTGTACAATAAAGACCAAGCATGGTTTTGTCAGTATTCCAATGTAACAGTACCCAACCCCCCCCCCCCCCCCACCTCCAATGTACAGCCCCACCCAACCCCACCCCACCTACCCAACCTCCTCCAATGTACAGTTTCTATGTCAAATGTAGGTCAGTATTCCAATGTACAGTGCCCCCCCCCCCTCCAATGTACAGCCACACCCCACCTACCCAACCTCCCCCAATGCACAGTTTCTATGTCAAATGTATATACACTCTTTTTCTGGATTTTTTTAGTATCACAAACAGTACTGTATTTGAAAATCTGGTATGTCATAAATGTATAGATGTAGCAGTACTGTCTATCTGTATGTCGTGTGTGTCATATGATGAATTGAAAATGGAGGACCCTGATGGAAACAAGACGAAAGTCTTTCTTAGGTCTGCATCCTCTTAACAATTTTATGTATTGAGCTGTACTGTACTGTACCCATTCTGCAATCTGTTAATAAACTTTTCAATCAATCAATCAATTCAATCAATCAATCAATCAATCAATGTCATAAATGTCACTATGAATTGAAAATGGGGGACCCTGATGTAAACAAGACAAACGTCTTTCTCTGGTCTGCATCCCCTTAACAATTGTGTGTATTGAGCCGTACTGTATTGTACCCATTCTGCAATCTGTTAATAAAGTTTTCATTCATTCATTCATTCATTCATTCATTCATTCATTATTCATTCATTCATTCATTCATTCATTCATTCACTCAAGGGTTCTCGTCAAATCTCGTGTATTGCATTTCTTTGCGCACGCTGTTATTCCAGAACATGTTAAACTAATATAATAATACTTTTCAAAAAGCGGTGGGGACAAAAGACAGTGTCATTTCGAAAAGTGGTGGGTGGGGAGTGGACATGATGTCAATGACACTCATGGTCCCAAACTAGGACGTCTATTTCCATCCATTCCGCAGTGAACCTGTCCTCTCTCACTGCCAGAGTCTCTGGTCCCAGAGCGGTGAACCTGTCCTCTCTCACTGCCAGAGAGTCTCTGGTCCCAGAGCGGTGAACCTGTCCTCTCTCACTGCCAGAGAGTCTCTGGTCCCAGAGCGGTGAACCTGTCCTCTCTCACTGCCAGAGAGTCTCTGGTCCCAGAGCGGTGAACCTGTCCTCTCTCACTGCCAGAGAGTCTCTGGTCCCAGAGCGGTGAACCTGTCCTCTCTCACTGCCAGAGAGTCTCTGGTCCCAGAGCGGTGAACCTGTCCTCTCTCACTGCGCCTTGCCGGGTGATGACCACTTGGCGCCGCCTGCTGCGCATCAAACACGGAAGAGTTCATTCAAGGAATCAGAGAGAGAGAGAGAGAGAGAGAGAGAGAGAGAGAGAGAGAGAGAGAGAGAGAGAGAGAGAGAGAGAGAGAGAGAGAGAGAGAGAGAGAGAGAGGAGAGAGAGAGAGAGAGAGAGAGAGAGAGAGAGAGAGAGAGAGAGAGAGAGAGAGAGAGAGAGAGAGAGAGAAGAGAGAGAGAGAGAGAGAGAGAGAGAGAGAGAGAGGAGAGAGAGAGAGAGAGAGAGAGAAGTCGGTATC
>NC_140169.1:85990525-86053025 GCF_963971535.1 Notolepis coatsorum
GACACTGCGTTAGTAATCTCACTACAAGTCTAGAGATCAGTCAGATCACAGACATAGAATGACAGTTTTACTAGTTTTGCCTTGATGTGTTAGCATCCCCTTATCAATTGTGTGTATTGAGCTGTACTACTGTACCCATTCTGCAATCTGTTAATAAAGTTTTCAATCAATCAATCAAAGAGCTGGGAGATATGATATAGGGCTGGGCGATATGGAAAAAAATCATATCGCGATAACGATATGATAATTTTATTTTATTTCTCGATATCGATAATTATCGAATTGTTATAAGTATAAAAAAAAAAAAAAAAAAAAATCTTTTTTTTTAACAACAGATGTATGTTTATTTTGCAGCAATTCTTTGTCATTGCCGCCATCTTTAGTGTTACATCCCCTCACACTCCAGTTCTCAGGCTGCAGCTGGTTTAAAAGCTAAAGTAAACCGGCTTCTCTGCTGGCTGTGGCTCCAGAGGAGTTGAACAGTTCTGGCTCTGCTAGTTTATTTTCGATCTTTTGGCGCTTTTTTGGTGGACAAACCACCGCACATGTGCACTGTGACTCGTGACTGGAGTCTAGTTCTGCTAGCACACATAGCCTACTGTGTACAGACGGTTTCAAAATGTATTTTAAATTAGAAAGCAAACAAAATAAATGGACAAGAGAAAAAGAAATCTGAATTTGGTCAGTATTGTCATTTGGACAAGCAAAGCCATTACTTTAAGTTGCAGGCAAGAAAGACAAGTCTGTCCACTGTCTCTGGTTTTAAAACTGCCCTGTTGCAGGTACAAAAAAAAAAAAAAACGATTTTTCGATTTTTTTTATTTCGATATCGATTATTAAAATATATCGCGATATTTATCGTTATCGTTATATCGCCCAGCCCTAATATGATATAACTTAACCTTTTCTCTGCCACGCTTATATCCATCCTTATACCGTCCTCTGCCAGCTCTATTTGTCTATGGAGATGTTCCCCTTCTTTGCAGGGCTATAACTTTTTAAATTGTATTGCTAAATTGACATTACTATGGCCCATTCAACATCAAGTATCTATCGTTTAGGATGTAGCAACGTTCTACTTTTTCATTCACACATTCATACTAAAATATGGTCTAAAAGTATAAATATGTTTTTATCGTTTTCTGCAGCATTCCATAGAACGTGAGTTATAGCCACAAATACATATATTAGATCATCAAATGTAGTTTGATACCGATTGATGTCGGATACAAAATTTCAATTGTACAAGGTCCTAATCGTCATGCCTCATCATCTGCTGGTGACCGGAGGGGGGGGGGGGGGGGGGGGGGGGGTTTATAAGTCCGTGGCCGACGTTAAATGATTCATGTAGTATGGGTGATAAGTTGATCAGAGCAGTTTATATGTATAATAATAATCAAACACGCTGAAACTCACCGCGGCTTCCTCGTAGCGTTGGGCGATCAGCGTGGAGCAGAAAGTTCGCTATTATGGGATGTCGATCTAGTTGGTCCAGTTCCAGGTTGTATAATACTATATACGTCCAAATCATGTTGTTTATTGAGTTATTGGCAACGGATCGCTATCCAGTGTATCAAGCTGGAGTCCCGCTAGCGATAGCGAGTGGCCGGACGAAATATGGGTGAGCACCACTTCCGGCGCGCCACTTCCGGTTTTGGCGATTCGCCGATCGGCCACCAGATGGCGGTCTTGAACCGTTGAGAGGAGATCAACAGCAAGTCTCAAGTCTCCGTGGGTGAAATATGATTGCCATGACAGATTTTTGAAATATTGATCTCAAAGACGCTGTACGACGTCATTGGCAGATTAAGCATGGCGAGCAATGACGTCTAAAGTCGTCCTTGGCGATTAAAGGGTTAATTAATATCAATCATGCAAAATGACATGTTAAATAATAAAAATCCAGATGTTCATCACGTTGAAGGACGTGGTATAATGTAAAAGTGTGACTTAACACACAAAGCTCCAGGGATGCACCCATACCAAATGAATAAAAGAAAATCACTGTCATCAGACCAATAGGTATATCAGTTTGGCTCAAAAGCGACATTGCCGCAAATATTTCAAATCTCATTATGTGAGAGATGTTTGTGAGAAGTGTTTTAAGTAACATAATTAGCCACATAGCATAATTGCCTAAGTCATTTTTCAAGACTTTCGGAAAAGAAGAAAAAACGAATTATTGTGTGTGTGTACATAACTGCCATAATATCACATTATCATAATTCCCTCACAATGGCATGATCCCATTAAAGGACAATACACAGTAGTCGGAGTTATGGCCCAGCCTAAAATGTAGACTTTAAATAAAACATTTAGACTTTTATCTTTAGGCATAATTGACACATTTTGGACCAAAGCTGTCCCTGACTTTCTTATCAAGTGATCCTTCCTGATTCAGCTAATTGGAAGGGTCAACAAGATTAGAACTTCGACTGGATCAATCAAGTATCCTGTTTTGTGTGGAAATATTGACTCTTAGAAAGTCTTTCTGCTGATACAGGTGGAAATGATTTACCTTAGTGTCTTATAGGGTCCTTTTGGGCCTACGTGCCAGTGTAACACAGACACACACACAGACAATGGAGAGCGGGATCGTGTCCTTGTTGTTGACCAGGGTGGCATTGTCTCTGTACCAAGGGGACACTGCTGGTTGGTTGGCTGCTGAACAATACCCCCACAGCCAGCTCCAGCACGCATGCCTTAGCACACGCACACATCAAGTTAAATTAAGTCAATTTTATTTATATAGCACATTTTAAACAACAGCAGTTGACAAAGTGCTGAACAATTTACACTAAATTCAAGATACTATGTCTCAAACCATATCAAACAATTACAACATATATACATTAAAATCACAACTAAGCGGATGCTCTATATACAACGGATTTAGAAGGCCAGGCTGAATAGATGGGTTTTAAGCAACGATTTAAAAGTGGCAAGTGTGCGGGGCAGCCACAGCCTTGCTCTGTGGACGTCCAGGAGCATCTCATTCGAGGACCTCAGAGCTCTGGACGGGGTGTGGAAATGCAGGAGATCTGCAAGGTAGGGCCATTTAGGGCTTTAAAGACGATTAATAAAAAAAAAAAAAAAAAAAAAAAAAATATATATATCTAACCCTAACTAACGTTAGGTTATGACTATAACCAAGTTCTGTTAGTTAGGGGCGATGCTTGGCTTCGCCTTCTGCACTATCTCGCGTACGTGCACGCGTACTGAATAAACCACAAATGTACCTCTAATACCAGTATTAGTCTGACCACACCCCTCATCAGCTTACCTTCATAAGCAGGTGTGTGGTCACCTGCTCTCCTCCTTCCCAAGCTTTCACCACAAGGTGAGGTCAAGGGCTGCAGCGGCCGTCCGAAGCCAAGCATCGCCCCTAACTAACAGAACTTGGTTATAGTCATAACCTAACGTTCTGTATCGTTAGTGGCTTAGCTTGGCTTCGCCTTCTGCACAAGGGAGGCCAAGCGGAGCCACTTGGCTGACAAATACACCCCGCTGACAGCCCCCCAAAACCATCAGAACAGGGAGGGCCGAGCCCCCCCGACCCCCCCTAATGGAGGGTAGCCCCCCTATTAGGGACGTCACGGGAGGGCGACGGACCCGACCGTGCGAAGAGGCACTCAAGCAACTCAACGCACAGGGTGAGCAGACCGTGGCTTGACCCACGACTACACACACGCACAACCCGCATGCCACCCGGGAACGAACGGAGGAACAACCTCGTTACTGCCCCCAGAATCACGGGGTCAAGGGCAAACCCAACCCCGTGGCAAGGCCGTAGCAGCGGAGCACGAAGGAAGACCCAGACCCACCAAAAGGACTGGACTCCCTGGAATGGGGGCCCGGAGAAGTCCATGATGCCAGCATCAAGACCCCACCAGGTGGGCACGTAGTGCCCCGCCCCCCACATCGCCAGCGTATTCGGACAAAGGCCCCTCAGTTACTGCACCTGGTATTCCCAGGCGGAACCAACCAGGCCAGTAAGCCGAGCGGGCCCCGTCCCCCCAATAGTACACCGCCTGGCACACTGACCCTGCAGAATAGGCAGTCAGCATGGCCGTAAGCACACAAAAAAGGTTAACCAACGGAAGCAGGCAGCGCACCGGGGAAAAACCAGGCAACAGGCTGTTAACCCTAGCCTGGAGACTGCGGACGAGACAGGCGCCAGAGGGGACAGCTGAACACAGCCGCCCCGGCGGAAGGAGCGTAAGCTGGCGGTGTTGCATGACCAAGCCTCCATTTAACAACCCCCACCCAGAGGGGTCGAGGCAGAGAAGGCTGACACGATTGGCAGACGTCATGAACGTGCAGGGGCACCCTCAACCGGTGAACCCGGGAGTTGACACTGCTCCAACACACCAGGGAACCAACCACCTCGGTGTTACCCAATGCGGTGGTTGTTCCTATAACCCCTCAAGAAAAAACTCCAAAACACACCTGCGGGTATACACCGGCTATACCGCAGTACAAGTGTTTCAGTTTCCAAAAAGGGTTAACCCAGGCCTACGGGTCGCAAACATCACTTCGGACCGGGCCTGGCGGTACGGGAAGCACAGGGTCACCAGAGGAGGTCAAAAAACCACCCCCACAGGCCCCTCTTCGCCATGCGTGAGAGAGGAGCGAAAAACAATGGAGAACCAGCCCCTAAGCACACCGTACCTGGTATTCCCCGGCGGTCTCCCAACCAAGTACTAACCAGGACCAACCTGTGTAGCGGCCGAGATCCGACGAGATCGAGCGCGTACAGAATGGCATGGCTGTAAGCCATGACGACAGTGCTGAGTAAAAACATACCCAACCAGGGTCTCCATAGCGCTTAACCCTGTGACACCCAGACCGACCTGGCATTTTTCCCCCTGAAAAAAGCCCAAGTCCCTCAGGGTACCAGAACAGCAGATCTGCATCCCCGGCGGACAACGGGTTCAACTGATCTGGACCAGCGTGACCAGAACCAGTCCCGTGCCCTAACCACGCCGACATGCCCCAGGAAAAGGGCAGATATGCGTGTTGATCTTAACATGAAAAGAAGGCGCCACCCAGACGTCGGGACGAACCGCGCCTGGTGGCCCACCCCAAGGGCGTGAGACCCCACTACATATGTTCAGATCCATCCCGTCATCATCCCCCAGACATGAACGAGGATCCGTCGACAACCCACCCAGGTCATGGGATGTGGTCGCCGGAAGAGGAAAAACCCCCATCTCAGTTGCTTTATAAAAACGCTGTTTCAACCACAAGCAACTAAGGCGTGCCAGTCAATCGCCTGTTTACAGCGAGCTAGCACTATACGTGCGTCGGGACACACCCCCATCAATGAACAGGCTATTTAGACCTGCCATTGAATCCCCAAGGCGCCCAGGGGAACGACAAGAGGGGTGTGACACTCCCTAACTCCAACACTTCTGGAATAGAAAGAAGGAAGCATCAACAGTATGTATCCCAGTCTACACAGCCGGGGTAAAAAATGTTCACATTTTTACATCCCACCACCCTCCCATAGGAAAGAGACGGGGATCCCCAGAGAGACTTCCCACGCGAGCTGTACAGATTGAAAAGAATATATTGCACCTTGAGCCATGTAAAAAACTGGTTTTAGGGCCTCCGGGGAAGAGGCACCGAACCCATACACACTCAATAAACGAATTGAATCGAATATACATACAATAGAAAAGGACCCTTCTAGAGGGTCCACTCACTTTGACAATCTGAGGAGGAAGGCTCTGTACTCTGATGGAGGCTTCCTCACATGGATCACATGGAAGAAGGAGTCCGAACTCACAGAAGGCCTGAGTAGGCGCTTGGTGAGGAGGAGCCCTGACCACCCCCCCTGAAAACAGATCCATCACATGGACCTGAACAGCACACGGAAGTCCTACCAACAGAGACGCGCACGGTGACGTACTCTATGGCGGGGGAATTCCTGCGGTGCACACGCCCAATATACCAGGCCGTGGGACCAGGAACTCCCTCCCCCCCCCCCCCCCCCCCCCCCCCGTAACGTGCCGAACCGCCACGTGACGGGAACCTTGAAGGACAGGGGGTGTACCCCTGACCGACAGAAGAATGGGGAGAGGAAAGGTTACCAGTTCACCCCTTTACGACCCCACACCCATGATACGACGTAACGACAAAAAGAGAATATGACACAGTCATAGTCAGCTCTATGAAGCGTTTCACAGCTCCACACAGCGCACGAGCTAACCTGCTATCTGATTTTTACTAAGGAAAAACACAGAATAGAGAGGGCTCTAAGAACCCCGGTCCAACATACACATGTGCTTCTGTGGCCAGTACAACCCAGTTGTAGGTCACATGACACACACAACCCATCATCATCACAATGAGAGAATACATCATTCTTGATTAGTATCGACCACAGGCCTTGCTAAGCACACGACAGCAACCAAACCAATTTCCCTTTAGGAAATAAGTTTCTCCAGCAGATTTAGCACAACCTCAGCAATCAAGCTGAGAGTTACATCGTATCCCTACCACACAAAAGACACAATTAATGCACAACATGTCTGATAGGAGGTGATAAAGTCCCCAGGGAACCGGGGGGGGAAAAACACAATCCTCCTATTTTACCCTCAACACGGCCAGTTAAAACAGGAAAACCTGTTAATGTGTGAACTCACTGTCCATTGTCATTACAGTCTGAGAAAGAACATTTTTTTACTCACTCGTCACCAAGCATAGCTTCATAGGTTAGTTGCCTTAGTAGTGAGTACACGGTACACATAAACACCATGATGTTTCTCACACAACAACCAGATCAATACATCACGACCTGCACGGAGAAGCTACTGCCAGTGACAAAAACAGCTCACACACAACCCGCAACGTATCTCAAATGCATTGCAACAACACACGTTTTGGAAAAAAAAAACACCGTCATTCACAATACATTTAGCAAGGTAAAACCAGAAGACGTGTTATGAGGGTCTGGCCAACCCCGTACCTGCCCGGAACGCAGATCAGCGAAGTGCAGTCATAAGCCACCGTAGAACACAGCCCTCTTTGTTGACGCAATCCCCGTCTAGGCTCAGGCAGGGTTGACGAACATCCCCTGTCAAAGATGACGTCGTGGTCAAGAGTGTAAAACATGTTAAAAATCAAAGCACGTTCAACAGAATAGCATCAAGCTAACGGCTGCTCCAACCGTTCTGGTGCTATCGCTTCCGCTCGCGAGACGCCGATCTACGACGCACGCGATCAGGAGCGAGCTCCCGGCGGCGCGCGAGAAGCCTAAGCTACCCCGCGCCAGGCCACCGACCGGCTAACCGTAAGCTATGAACATGTAAACAATGACATAACACTCACCCAGACAGGCCGCCGTTCTGAACCCTCCTCACTTTTTAAGAGAAAAGAGAAAACAAGACGTCAACACCGCTTCACAACGGTGACATTAACACGTCCGGCGGAATCAGCACAGTACCAACTGGCCTGTATAGCTGACTTTGAACATGAATCTGCCGCTATCGCACATTACATGCACATATCCCCTCGTGAAGGAATACTCTCATTTGGATATGAAAGATGGGGTCTTAACACGGTGACAGAGAGAATCCACTCGTCCAGAACACACAGGGATCACCAGTGTCAATGGTCGCGGCCCACTAGTTAAAACTATAATGGTCGCCAGACCAAGGCCTTCTGTCGCCTAGACGGCTAAACAAAGGACCCTAGCCTGGGGCCGGTTTCCATAAACTTTGTCTAGTAGCCCCCATAGCACTAACAGACAAGTGGAGCCCGCCAGCAAACACTACTCACCCAACCTGGAACGCACCGCTCCTCACAACAGCGGCATGTCCGACAGTTCAGCTGTGGCCTGACAGGTTTCACCCCAACAAACACAGCAAGGAACTGCAGTTGAGAAGCATGCAGCGGCGTGCTCCCAATACGAAAACCGGTGGAGGGTTTGTAGAATGATCATCATCTTCTAGACACTCCAGTACGAAGACAATATCGCCGTATTTTCTCGAAAATAGTGAGAGAGAAAATAAAGATATGATGTCAACGTATCCTTGTTTCCCAAGCTGTTCCTAATCCAATTTCTTCCATCATGGTGTCAAGTGTGGGGATCTACCGAGGCACCTCTTCCTTGTGGTGAAAGCGAGAAGGAGGAGAGCAGGTGACCACACACCTGCTTATGAAGGTAAGCTGATGAGGGGTGTGGTCAGACTAATACTGGTATTAGAGGTACATTTGTGGTTTATTCAGTACGCGTGCACGTACGCGAGATAGTGCAGAAGGCGAAGCCAAGCTAAGCCACTAACGATACAGAACCGTACTAGTGTCATGCACTTGTCCTAATAAACTAACCTACACTGTAGCACTCAACACTTTGATGAACATTGTCACTCAGCTGATAGAGTTGTGCCCTTCCTGATGACTTGTCGTACAGAACTTGTAAGTCGCTTTGGATAAAAGCGTCAGCTAAATGACTAAATGTAAATGTAAATCAATCCTGTACTGGACCGGAAGCCAGTGAAGGGTGGATAGGACGGGTGTTATATGTTGTCGCTTCCGTGTGCCAGTCAGGAGTCGTGCCGCAGCGTTTTGTACCATCTGTAGGTGGTGTAAGGTGGACTGTTCTAAACCTACATAAAGGGAGTTACAATAGTCAAGCTGGGAGGTAATCAGGGCATGGATTTAGGCCTTTAGGGGGAAGATATGGTTTAGCTTTTGCCAGCAACCTGAGCTGGAAAAAGCTAGCTCTGACAACAGAGCTAACCTGCTTCTCAAGCCTGAAGGAGCTATCAAGGAACACACCAAAGGTTTTTCACAACAGGATGGTTATGGGAATCTAAGGGGCCAAATGCATCAGCACATTCCACAAGGGTATTTGGGCATCCAAACATAATCACCTCTGTTTTGGTTTAGGTTTAGAAAATTAAGCTGCATCCAGGTGTTAATGTCGGAGAGGCAGTCTAATAAGGGCAGTAGTGATTCCTTGGAGACAGACTTTAATGGGTGATACATTTGGATGTCATCTGCAAAACAGTGAAAGGGGATGTTATTAGGGGTGCACCGATATATCGGTCGGGTATCGGTATCGGCCGATAAGTGCCTTGTTGACTGCTATCGGCCTATCGGCCGATAAGCTCAAATGTGCCGATAGCAGTCGCCGATAAATACCCATCAATTTGTGTAGCGTCAAAAGGCAAAAAAAAAAAGTTCACTCGCGCGATCTACCTGCACAACGCCCGCCGTCCCCCACACACACACACAATCTACTGCATCAAAGTAACTACTTATGATTAACAAGGCATTCGTTTTGTGGCATTAGCGTTATATAGTTAGTGTTACACGGACAATAACATCAGCATATTATTATTACCCATAGCAGCAAGGCATTACTCCGAGTCCGTTCATTAGCTCGGTTCCATTCCGTTGCTCATTCCGTACCCAACTACACATTCTGCAATCTGTTAATAAAGTTTTCAACCAGACAAATGTATAGAAAGGCTTTGTTTTATTATAACATTTGTTGCAGTAAAATCATTATGTCTCATTTGGTCATGCGTGGAGCGCCGGTCGGCGGGCCGGGCAGCTAACGTAGCTACGTTATTAGCTATTAGATGCAAGACTAACGTTACTGGTGAAAATGTGATTTGCGTTGGAATACTCCTTTGTCAACTTGCTGTACTTTGCTTGCAGGTCTGCAGTCATTATTGCTGCATTATGAATAGCCGCAACTTTAGCCAAGGTAACGTTATGGCTAAACCTTTAACAATAGTTAACGCTAGCTTTCGGTTAGCTGTTCAATGCTATTAATAACACAACTCCCCGTCAACACCCTCTCTCGGGAAGATGGCATTTAAGAAAGTATCTGCTGTTAAAATGAAGTGTTACACGTTCAATAACAAGCATATTATTTACCCGAAGATAGCAGTAAACAAGGCATTACTCCGTTAGTACGTTCATAGCTCGGTTCCATTCCGTTGCTCATTCCGTACCCAACTACACATTCTGCAATCTGTTAATAAAGTTTTCAACCAGACAAATGTATAGAAAGGCTTTGTTTTATTATAACATTTGTTGCAGTAAAATCATTATGTCTCATTTGGTCATGCGTGGAGCGCCGGTCGGCGGGCCGGGGAGCTAACGTAGCTAAGTGTGTTCTGCTCTCGCAAACAGAATGCCCGGAAGTAGAAAAATGTATAAACGCTTGCCGATTGGTGGTAAGGACAGCAGGAGGTGGGTGCTAGCGGTCACCGGTGTGGCGTAATTGGCCGAATCGACTGTCAATCAAAATGGTTCCATTGCATTGGTTGAAAGCTCTGGTTGAGAGAATAGTATCCTGCTGCAGGCCGCAAGAATGGTTCCATTGCATTGGTTGAAAGCTCTGGTTGAGAAAATAGTATCCCTCTGCAGGCCGCAAGACGATACTGGGAGAGAGATAGTGATACCATAAACATATTTCTTGATGTTTCCTTTTTTTAAGTAAGTAAAGAGGCCTACAAATACAAACATACAAATATACAGTAGTTTCATTAAAAAAAAATAAAAAATTAAAATTTTTTTTTTTTTTTTTTTTTTTACAAATACTTATATACAAATATACAAATATCGGTATCGGTATCGGTATCGGCCGATAGTGTTAGTTGAACAATCGGTATCGGTATCGGCGGCCAATTTTCATATCGGTGCATCCCTAGATGTTATGCTTTTTGAAAATAGAGCCCAATGGCATCATGTAAAGGGAGAATAGGATAGGGCCCAGTATGGAACCCTGGGGGACACCACAGGTGAGGGGGGCCAGAGATGATGTGGATTCTCCTAGTTGGACAGAGAAACTACTATTTAAAAAATATGATTGGAATAATTTTAGGGCAGTCCCCTTGATGCCTACACAGTGCTCAAGCCAAGGTGCGAAATGCACCCTGTGCATGCACCCCGCACCGAGCACACTGTGTGAGCCACACACACATACTATGCACCATGTGTGCACACATTCACACACACGCATGTATGCACAATGTAAAAAACACGACATGCACAAACACACACACTCTAGGGATGGGACTTTCTAGCTAAAGTGCTATTAGAAAATTCATGTTTCATAACATCGAATATCCCCCCCCCCCCCCAGTATTTTTCTTTTTTTAGATTAATCTTTTTTTTAATTTTTTTTATCAGCTGACCGACAATAAATCAAAATGACACCATTCATCATCGTAGCCTATAATAACAGCATTGCATTGGCATTGCATCAACCGGCTTTAATAAACAAACAGAAACAGTAGCATGTGCATCTTTTTTTATCAATGAAAATTAGGCTGCCTCTAAATATAAAAAGGAATTAAATAAGAATGTTTGCTTAAAAAAAAAAAAAAAAAGCATGTATTAACACTTTAATCGCCGGGAACGCTGTAACTCGTCTTTGCTCGCCATGCTCATTCTGCTGAAGACGCCGTAACTCGTCTTTGATATCAATATTTCAAAAATCTGTGATCGAAATCATATTTCTCCTCCGGGGACCTGATATATACTGCTGATCTCCACTCAACTCTCTAACGGTTCAAGAGCGCCATCTGGTGGCCGATCGGCAGATCGGCCAACAGGAAGTGACGCGCCAAACAGGAAGTGCTCATCCATATTTCGTCCGGGCACTCGCGATCGTTAACGGAACTCCATCTCGACACACTGGATAATCAATCGCTCGCCCTAACTCAATAAACAACGTTATTTGGACGTATATAGTATTATACAACCTGGAAATGGTTCATCTAGATCAACATCCCATAATCGAAAACTGTCTACTCCAAGCTGATCGTCAAACGGCGCGAGGAAGATACGGTAAGATCCAGCGTTATTTTCTAACGTGTTCCATATAAACTGCTCTGATGATCATATGACCCACACTAGGTGAATGATATAACGTTGCCCACGGAATTATAAACGACCCCCCGCCCATCCGGTCAATATCAGATGATACGTAGTAACTTCTAGAAGTACCTCCAGTTGAAATTTTTTATCTGGCACCGATTGCTACCAAACTGTATTTGATCATCAATATAATGCATTTGGGGCTATAAATCAAGTTCTGGAGAAAGATGCAGAAAACGATAACATACTTATACTTTAGACTATATTTTAGTATGAATATGTGAATGAAAAAGTATAACGTTGCTACACCCTGAACAATGGATATAGGACATTGAATGGGCCATAATAATGTCAATTTAGCAATAGAATTTAAAAAGTTATAGCCCTGCAAAGAAGGGGAACTTCTCCATAGACAAATAGAGCTGGCTAGGGATGGTAAATTATGAATTTAACCATGGCGATCAAAGTGTTAAAAAAAGAAAGATAATAATAATAATAATAATAATAATAATAATCTTTTTTTTTTACAAAACGAATATTCGATTCTAAAAAAAAAAAAAAAAAATCGATCTTAATAACAGAAACGACTATTCGAATATTCGGTCCCATCCCTAACACTCACACATCAAGCTTTCCACTTACTGTTGTGATGTGAGGGTTACAATGGCTCATCATTATACTAGCCTATAATATATGCTGGAAACAGATTGAAGTGCTCCATAGAGTAAACATAGTAAGCTGTAAGATTATGTTGTAAGCAAACACTGATCTGTGTGTAATTTCTTCTGTGTGTAGGGTTTATTCAGATACTGAATAAGTATTTTCTTTAATAATTTACTACAACTATATACTATTTCATTCTGAAGTGAATGGCATGTGTCTTTGTCTACAGCACATGTTTGAAGTGAACCTTTTGTTATTGATTTTATAAACAAAGAGAGGGTCATTTTCTAGCTATGTGGACTTATAGTAATAGGATCTATGTCTCTAATTCTCGATTTGGCGCATTCTTCCAATTCTCCTCTCACAATAATGTCCCTCCCTCAAGTGAGTCATCTGAAAATTAGCGTATTCGAGATGTCAGGTGGTGCGTATTTGCATAATAACACCCGCCCCCCTCTAGCTGCCAGCCGAGCGAGAGCGAGAGAACTGTAAACACTGCGTGTCTCCCTCTCCTTCTCCCGTTCGAGGAAGTCCAACACCGCGATGCGTGTTTACACAGTTCTGTTTTTTTCTCTCTCTCCGGGAGACACGCTGAGTTTTTTTTTCTCTCTCTCTCTCTCTCTCTCTCTCTCTCTCTCTCTCGGAGACACGCTGAGTTTTTTTTTCTCTCTCTCTCTCTCGGAGACACGCTGAGTTTTTTTCTCTCTCTCTCTCTCTCTCGGAGACACGCTGAGTTTTTTTTCTCTCTCTCTCTCTCGGAGACACGCTGAGTTTTTTTTTCTCTCTCTCGGAGACACGCTGAGTTTTTTTTTCTCTCTCTCTCTCTCCCTCTCTCTCCCTCTCTCCCTCTCTCTCCCTCTCTCTCTCTCCCTCTCTCTCTCTCCCTCTCTCTCTCTCCCACTCACTCACTCACTCTCACACTCTCACACTCTCACACTCACTCAAAGTGGGCGGAGCCAGGCCATAACAGCCTGAAATCCGGAGGCTAAAAAATTATGGTTTTGAGTACTTGATTAGAAATATAAACCAATGCATTTTTTTGAAAAAAAACTTACAGATGTCTTCAATAGACTCACAGGAATTGTGTAAAGTTGCCCAAATAGTGCTAGGAATAGTAAAATAGTTCCCCTAATACAACTTCACTGATAACAAGTGGGCTGTCCGAAGAAGAAGATGGCCAGGACGCCTGTAGCTGTTCCGCAACCGTTGCTATTTCCGGGGTAGGCCTGATTGGCCCCGACAGGCACGTGACCCGCCGCGGCCACGCCCCGCGGCAGCCTCAGGACGCGGCAACGAGGCTGCTGTGGTTCACAGGCGCTTTCCGCCTTCAACGCCGCCCGCAGCATTAGGAAGGAGTTCGCGGCGCCTTTCACATCGCAGTCATCAGTCATAATAATCGCGCCGCAGTCAGCAGTCATGCAATCATTTATCATTTAACATTTGAAAGGCATACATTGTTGTATGAAATAAAATAGTATAGAGACATATGTACAGCGTCGCGCCGCAGTCGGCAGTCATGCAATCATTTATCATTTAACATTTGAAAGGCATACATTGTTGTATGAAATAAAATAGTATAGATACATATGTACAGCGTCGCGCCGCAGTCGGCAGTCATGCAATCATTTATCATTTAACATTTGAAAGGCATACATTGTTGTATGAAATAAAATAGCGGGGAGAATATGCTCACGCGAGCGGCATCGCTGAGCTCTGGTGACGATCTTATTGGGGCTTATGCCGAGAACAGCAGTAACACAACATTGCAACTGTTGTGTTACTGCTTTCTGACCGAATTAGTCATTCATTTGTAGCTATAAAGACATATTCATAATCCAACATATGTGTAAAGAAACAACATATTCCGATTGGAAGGACTCCCAGCTCCTTCCTGCTGCATCTCACAGGGCTGAGCTGTGCACGGCTTTAGTCTCACTCGAGTGAGGAGGAGCGGAACTTCGGAAGACCGCTGGTTCTCCAACATACAGCGGTGTGCTCTTCAGAATGTACCGGGAGAAACGTTTACTGTACCCCGCAGACATAATAAGCATATAAGCAGTGCTTACTAACGTTATTAGTTACGTTATTTCTGACCGAATTAGTCATTCATTTGTCTAGCACAGTCTCTACAGTAACAGTAAGAAGCATTTTGGATAAAAGTATTCTGTACTTCTGTATGACAACAATGTATGCCTTTCAAATGTTAAATGATTAAATGATACACAGCGTAATCTACGCTCTCGCCTCTCATCCTGCTTTCGCCAACGGCAGTGATGTGAAAGGCGAAGCGAACTCCAGCAGTAGCCGCGGCGGGTCACGTGCCTGTCGGGGCCAATCAGGCCTACCCCGGAAATAGCAACGGTTGCGGAACAGCTACAGGCGGCCAGGACAGGTTGACTATTGTACCGTCAACACTAGGGATGGGTACCGAATTCGGTACTTTTGAGGTACCGAACCGAAACACGTCGGTACTACCGAGTATCGAATCAAGTGAGAAACCGAAAAAAAAATGTAAATTTTTTTAAAAAAAAGTCTTTTTTATAAAAAATCTTTTTAATTTTTTTTTTTTAAACTTTTTTCTTTTCATCTCAACGTTCACACGCACAATATATGCTTACCTAGGATTTGACTTGATTCAACAACAAAGCAGTCGGAGCAATGGCAAGCCGAAAACTGTCGAAATTGTAGTTATTTGAAGTTTGGATTTTTTTTTTACGACTGAGGTAGGTAAATTTAATTTCTTGAGATTAAAGTACAGAAAAAAGGTACCGTTGGGTACCGGTATCGATTCACAGGTACCGGTACCGGTATCGGTTCAAATGTGAAAGGTACCCATCCCTAGTCAACACTGAGGCTGATCAGTCCACTGATTATTAACATAGGGTCTGTTTAGTTTTTTTCTTTGCTACTGTATGTGTGTTATTTGTTATGAAAGCACATGCGTGTATCTGGCGTTCCAATATCATTCACAGATATGCTTTGGTCTTTAATATGCACCATATTTGGGGCGGCTACGTTGCGTAGTGGGCAAGGTGCTCGCCACGAATACTGGAGACGCTGGGCTCGCCTGTTCGAGCCCAGCGCTCCACATTGTTTTCAGTTTAGCTGGTCGTTCATACTAATACACATTGGCCGTATTAGGGGGTGGGAAACTGATGGGTGGGGATCGGGCGTTGTGGACAGCGACTCCTACAGGTCGGTTGGTGCGCCTGCGCAGTAGAATCAGGAAGTGTCGGGGGCAGCGTGAGCCTCCCACGCGTTACTCCTCGCCACTGAGAGATCGAGCTGCGCGGGTGAAAAGATGCGACTGCTGTTACCTCAAGTACCGGAGGGGACTTGTGCTATGTATGACTTAGTCCACATTGCAGCCGGCTTGTGGGAGGCAAGAAACAGCGTTCGTGACAGGGGAGGGTTGAATTGGATGATATACGAAATTGGGATGGGAGAAAATATAGAAAAAAAATGGGAGAAAAAGTGGATCAAAAGAAAATATGCACCATATTTAAAGAGGTCCCTCTCTGCTCGATTCCACTCATTTAATGTAATTTGTCCTTCAGGCTGAACTGACTAATCAATTAGTTTGAGAAGAAAAAAATAAATCTCATGACCATCATTACATTAATAATGACAGCCCTGAAGAATACAGACTATACAGCAAGTTTACCTTCACAGTATACATGGTACACACAATATACACACACAGTATACATAGTACTTGCAGTATACACATAGTATACACACAGTGCACATAGTACACACAATATACACATAGTATACATAGTGCATACAGTATACACAGTATTCACATTATTATACATAGTATACACACCGTATACACACAGTACACACATAGTACACACAATATACACACACAGTATACATAGTACGCAGTATACACATAGTACTTGCAGTATACACATAGTACACATAGTATACACACAGTGCACATAGTACACGCAATATACACATAGTATACATAGTGCACACAGTATAGTATTCACATTATTATACATAGTATACACACCATATACACACAGTACACACATAGTATGAATGAATGAATGAATGAAAACTTTATTTAACAGATTGCAGAATGGGTACAATACAGTAAGTACGGCTCAATTAATACATACAATTGTTAAGGGGATGCAGACCTGAGAAAGACGTTTGTCTTGTTTCCATCAGGGTCCCCCATTTTCAATTCATAGACATTTCTGACATACACAACATACATGACATTTATGGCATAGGGACATATAGGTATTTAGTACTGATACATTTGTGACATAAGCGGTATTCAAATATACAGTACTGTTACCCCTAGATCCTGATTGATTGATTGATTGATTGATTGAAAAGTTTATTAACAGATTGCAGAATGGGTACAGTACAGTACATCTCAATACATACAATTGTTAAGGGGATGCAGACCAGAGAAAGACTTTCGTCTTGTTTACACCAGGGTCCCCCATTTTCAATTCATCATAACATATATGACATACATCACATACAGATAGACAGTACTGCTACATCTATACATTTATGACATATCAGATTTGCAAAAACAGTACTGTTTGTGATACAAAAGTGTCCAGAAAAGGAGTGTATATACATTTGGCGTAGAAACTGTACATTGGAGGAGGTTGGTGGGGTGGGGTTGGGTGAGGGCTGTACATTGGAGGTGGGGGGGTGGGGGGGGGGGGGGGGGGGGGTTGGGTAGGGGACACACACACATTTTACACTGTACATTGGAATATTGACAAAGCCTTACTTGGTCATTTACTGTACAACTAGGTTAGGACATTTGTAGGGGCCAGTTTCGAATTGCAGTCTCACGTAGGTGCTTTTTGAGAGTGTTTTTGAAGGTGGGTAGTGATTCACATTCCTTTACAGCTTTAGGCAGGGCGTTCCACATTGATGTGGCATAATTGCGAAACGTGTTTAGTCCCTTGTTTGAGCCGAATCTGGGTTTTACATGATTTGTGGAGCTCCCTCTGGTGTTGTGATCGTGGTATTCACTGACCTTTGGGAAGTATTTTGACATGTACATGGGTACCTTGGTCGCGTAGTGTATCTTGTAGACCAGGCCCATTGCAAGTTGCTGTACTCTGTCGTCTACTCTAAGCCATCCTAGGTTGTCAAAGTGGGCAGGGGTGAGGTGGGTTCTAGGAGTCAGGTCAAGTAGTAGTCTGACTAGCTTGTTTTGAGATGTTTGTAATTTGTTTTTTAGTGCCTTTGAGGTGCTTTGGTACCATGAGGTGCAAGCATAGTCGTAGTACCCTTGAATGAGTGCTCCTGCTAGAGTCTTCAGGGTATTCTTGTTTACCAGAGAGGAGATCCGGTACAAGAATCGCGTTCGTTGGTTGACTTTTTTTATTACATTGGATGCCATTTTGTCACAGGAAAGATTAGCCTCTAGGATGGAACCCAGGTAGGTAATTTCATCTTTCCTTGTGATAATATTGTCACCCACTGTAACCGAGAAGCCGTCGGTCTTGCTGAGTTTGTTATTTGAACCGAAGAGAATGGACTCTGTTTTGCCCATGTGTAATGATAGTTTGTTGTCGGCGAGCCATATGCAGATTTTGCCTAGTTCCGAGCTGAGGGCTTTTTCAACCTGTAACTTGTTCTTGTCAGAGACCAGCAGGGCTGAGTCGTCCGCAAACAGGAACAAGTTGCAGTCACAAGCTGACGACATGTCATTTGCATAAATTAGGAATAGTAGCGGTCCTAGTATGCTTCCTTGTGGAACACCACAGCTCACTGTGAGGGGGGGGGATAGGGTACCGTTTACTTCCACCATCTGTTCCCTCCCCTCCAGGTAGGATTGTATCCAGCTCACTGATAAACTATCAAAACCAATTGCTTTTAGCTTGTCAATCAGAATGGTGTGATTGACAGTGTCGAAGGCCTTTTGTAGGTCCAGCATGACCATGCCGCAGTATTTGCCCGCGTCCACCTCTTGTTTGATGTGGTCGTTCAAGTAGAGAAGGCATGTGTCAGTGGAGTGGGATGTTCTGAAGCCAGATTGGAATTCGTAGATTAGATTTTTTTCCGCGAGGTACTTTTCGATCTGTTCGTATACTATTTTTTCCATGACTTTCGAGATGGATGTAAGGATAGAAACAGGGCGGTAGTTACCCGGGTCTAATTTGCTGCCCTTTTTGTGCAGGGGTGTTACTCTCGCAATTTTGAAGTCCTTGGGGACGTGTCCCTGTTTTATGGAGAGGTTTATTATGTGTGTGATGACTGGGGTGATGGCTGCTGCTGAGTCTCTGAGGAATTTGGAGGGGATGTTGTCATGGCCAGTGGCCTTGTTTGGTTGGAGGGCGCTCAGTTTTTTGAGTACCTCATCTGTAGTTACTATTTCCAGTTTGAAGTCGTCTTTGTGGACGCCTAGGTTCATGTAGTATGCTACTATGTGTTCTACCCCATACTGCCCTGAGTGGGAGGGTAGTTTGTTTACCAGTGTTGTGGCTATGTTTGTGAAGAAAGTGTTTAAGTAATTGGCTACATCCAGCTTGTCTGTGATGAGCGTGTTGTCCGTCTTTATGTTTATGTTTGAGAACCTGGTTTTGAGTTTTTTACTGCAGCCTAGTTGATTGTTGAGTAATTTCCAAAGTTCACGTGGTTTATTTTTGTTTTCCTCGGTTTTGTCATTGATGAATTTTTTTTTAGCAGTTTTGATCATGGAGTTTACGTCATTTCTTAGTCTGTTTCTTTCTAGTTTGAGTTCAGTCACGTGGTCTTGGAGTTCACTGCTCGTGCTTTTGGTAAGCTTTGACTGACTTTTACGAAACTCAGAGCATTTTTTGTCTCTGGCTTTCATAGCGGTCAGTATTTCAGTGTGCATCCATGGCTCAGCGCGATTTTTTACCCTGGTGGTTCTTAGGGGGGCCATTTTGTTTAGTATTGATGAAAATTTGGTTTTGAAGCCAAGCCAAGTTTCTTCAACCAGTGTACCATTGAGTTCATCTGACCAGTCCAGACTCTCCAGTTCAAGGTTAAAGGCCTCGCTAGAGTAGGTTTTGAGGTCTCTAGATGTGACTGTTTTGTGACAGCCAGCCTTTAGTTTTAGCTTTTTGCGGGTACAGAATATCATGTAATGATCACTTAACCCGCATGCTATAACCCCTTTACTGGAGATCTTGGACTTGTCAGAGGTCAGTATGAGGTCAATGGTAGTCTGAGTTGATTCACATATCCTTGTGGGTTGGGTGATTAGTTGGCTGAGGCCGTGCAGATCACAAAACCTATTGAAGGATTTGAAGACGGGTGCATTTTTTTGTTGCATATCCGTGTTCCAATCCCCAATAAGAATTTTTTCCGCATCCTCAGCTCCAGCTAAGCACGCATCCAGAGTATCATAAAAACCAGTTTGATCTGGCGGTCTGTATATTGTGCCGACTAGAACAGATTTTGCCCTTTCAAATAAAATTTCCACCCATACGGTTTCAATTGTCTCATGATGAAGGTCAGTACGGGTAATGAATTTGGTGTCCTTATGTATGTACATACAAACACCACCTGACAGAGTATATACATATGATGGGGAGGGGACTGTACATTAGGAGGGGGTGGGTGGGAGGGAGGGAAATATACATACGGCGGGGAGGGAATATATACATGCGGTGGGGAGGAGACTGTCTATTAGGAGGTGGTGGGGGTTTTGGGCATTTACGGTGGCCAGTTTCGAATTGCAGCCTCCCGTAGGTGCTCTTTAAGAGCGGTTTTGAATGTGGGCAGGGATTCACATTCCTTTACAGCTTTGGGTAGGGCGTTCCACATTGTTGTGGCATAATTGCGAAACGTGTTTAGTCCCTTGTTTGAGCCGAATCTGGGTTTAACATGATTTGTTGAGCTTCCTCTGGTGTAGTGGTTGTGGTATTCACTGACCTTTGGGAAGTATTTTGACATGTACATGGGCACCCCGGTCGTATAGTGTATCTTGTAGACCAGGCCCATTGCAAGTTGCTGTACTCTGTGTCGTCTACTCTAAGCCATCCTAGGTTGTCAAAGTGGGCAGGGGTGAGGTGGGTTCTGGGGTTCAGGTCAAGTAGTAGTCTGACCAGTTTGTTTTGTGATGTTTGTAATTTTGTTTTAAGCGCCTTTGAGGTGCTTTGGTACCATGAGGTGCACGCATAGTCATAGTACCCTTGAATGAGTGCTCCTGCCAGAGTCTTCAGGGTATTCTTGTTTACCAGAGAGGAGATCCGGTACAAGAATCTAGTTCGTTGGTTGACTTTTTTTATTACATTGGATGCCATTTTGTCACAGGAAAGATTTGCCTCTAGGATGGAACCCAGGTAGGTAATTTCGTCTTTCCTTGTGACAATATTGTCACCCACTGTGACTGAGAAGCCGTCGGTCTTGCTGAGTTTGTTATTTGAACCGAAGAGAATGGACTCTGTTTTGCCCATGTGTAATGATAGTTTGTTATCAGCGAGCCATATGCAGATTTTGCCTAGTTCTGAGCTGAGGGTTTTTTCAACCTGCAACTTGTTCTTGTCAGAGACCAGCAGGGCTGAGTCGTCCGCAAACAGGAACAAGTTGCAGTCACAGGCTGATGACCTGTCATTTGCATAAATTAGGAAGAGTAGCGGTCCTAGTATGCTTCCTTGTGGAACACCACAGCTCACTGTGAGGGGGGGGGGGGATAGAGTACCGTTTACCTCTACCATCTGTTCTCTCCCCTCCAGGTAGGATTGCATCCAGCTCACTGATAAGCTATCAAAACCAATTGCTTTTAGCTTGTCCATTAGAATGGAGTGATTGACAGTGTCGAAGGCCTTTTGTAGGTCCAGCATGACCATGCCGCAGTATTTGCCCGCGTCCACCTCTTGTTTGATGTGGTCGTTCAAATAGAGGAGGCATGTGTCAGTGGAGTGGGACGTTCTGAAGCCAGATTGGAATTCGTAGATTCGATTTTTTTCCGCCAGGTACTTTTCGACCTGTTCGTAGACTATTTTCTCCATGACTTTCGAGATGGAGGTAACTGTGTATACATTACACAGTATACACAGTACATACACAGTACAGCAAGGTGCTGTGGGGGTGCTCAGTGTAGTGTGTGTTGTTGTCGGAGGCAGTGAGGTGAATATTTCATGCTCAAGGCCCTGTCAGGGTCTAAACCAGCCAGGTGTTGAGGAGCATTTAAAATTCAAATAACATCACAGTGATGTTAGCTGTCAGCTGCTTTGCCGTCAGGAAGGACATCTGAAATGCATTCTAAACACGTGGATTTGGGAGCTTATACTGCTGTTTATGTTATGATTCAAGCATTAATGATAATCGATAATCAACATGATAATCACTAGGTTTTTATATATTATATATTTTTTAATGTTAATGCAACAGAGCCTGCTTTCTAGCCCCAGGGGTAAATGGAATTTGTGAGTGAATTAAATAAATACCAACATCCCTAAATGTCACTAATATCATTCACTGAACGCTTTCAACACGGTATCTACTCTACCAACATATCAAGATCATCTTCAACAAGTACTTTCTCAACAGTCTTCTGGATATTTATAATCCCCCCCCCCCCCCCCCCCCGATACACCCACACACACACACACACATCAGCGTAGGAACTGGTCGGCTGTTTTGGGGGGACAGCGGTTAATTGTTGTGTAAATACATTGTTTTTGATGTCTCGGATGAGGGCAGCGGGGTGGAAAACACTGAGAGAAAGAGGCTGTTATTGGTCCAAATATCACCCCTTCCTCATCAGAGGTGTGTGGGGGCTCTGTACTTGAAATAGGAGCCTCAGCCTATATATTCAGAATAATTTTTTTTATCCACTTTTTCTCCCATTTTCAATTTGTCTCCCATCCCAATTTCGTCCAATTCAACCCTCCCCTGTCTCGAACGCTGTTTCTTGCCTCCCACAAGCCGGCTGCAATGTGGACGAAGCCATACATAGCACGAGTCCCCTCCGATACTCGAGGTAGCAGCCGTCGCATCTTTTCACCTGCGCAGTGCGATCTTTCAGCGTCAGGGGTCTGCGCTTTGGAGGGGCGCCGCCCCCATCGCTTCTTGATTCTACTGCGCAGGCGCACCAACCGGCCTGTAGGAGTCACTGTCCACAACGTCCGATCCCCACCCCTCAGTTTTCCCTCCCCCTAATACTGCCAATTGTATTAGTACGGACGACCAGCCAAACTGAAAACAATGTGGAGAGCTGGGCTCGAACCCAGCGTCTCCAGCATTGGTGGTGAGTGCCTTGCCCACTGCACCACCTAGCCGCCCATATATTCAGAATCATAAAGACTTTATTTGTCAAACAAAAGGATGAAAAGGAATGTGTCTTGCTTGGTGACTTGCTGTGTAGAGAAATTGTTCACAGTATGACAGAAGACACACATCATGGTACAACATGATCCTGGAGGGGATTAATAAGGAACACTTGATTTGACGATGACCAGAGATGCACTGATGGCATGATTGTTTCTGTATTAGTGCAGTGCCTGTTTGGAGCGGGCCTATTGCTTGGCCCCCGGAAGTGCTGCATGTAGCGTTCTCGAGAACCCTGGTATGGCTGCTTGCGGCGTTCTCCAGAACCGTTCATCCGATCGACTTCACGCTTGACACTGCACTCCCTCGGGTCCTCAGCAACACACGTGCCAAGTGTGAAGTCGATCGGATGAACGCTTCTTGGGATATGCGAAGGATAGATGCAGTTAGACACACAGAAACGCAGACAGATTCCGTCGTTTATAGTTAGATTTACAATAGGTTTATAGGTTGTGGCTCGAAAGAGAAGGGACACAGACTGGAGTATGAGGTAGTTGTACTGAATAGAGAAGTACCATGAGGTTGTTGAATGTACTAAACACAAAGACTAGTGTAGTTCCTGAGTTGAAAGTGGCCTCGACCAAAATACCAAGATGTACTTATACTGAATAGAGAAGTAGCATGATATAGGTGTGCACTAAGAAATGATGCTGCTAAATGATACTGTATACAGTAGGGCGGCTATCGTAGGGCTGGGCGCTATGGCCAAACATTTTATCACGATAACATTTATCATATCACTCGATATCGATAATTATCTCGATAGACATGAAATTATTATTTCTGTCAAGTTTAAAGGCTATTTTTGCTGCTGAATGAAAGCTGAAGAAACCAGAAGGTTAATTGTGGTTCAGAATATTCTTTATTGTCAGAACATGATAAACTAGGCCTACTTGCCAAACCACAAATCTGAGGTAGAGTAGAACATGAACACGAACTGTATAACAATACAACTTTTATAACTGGCATTAACAATGAAAATAAATAAATTAAATCTCAATTCTGGTATTAACACAATGGGGACGAACAACGGAGATCTATGTGTTTCGATTCCACCCGTTGTGGACAGCAAGTTGTTATTGCTTTTATTCCATTTTAATAACCTATTCAAGGTCGCCGAGCGGCACTGCAGATGTGCCCTACTCTTTGAATTCGAGAAGGTGCAATACCGGCCAGATCCTCTTAGGGGCGCTATCGCGATAATGCAGTGTTCCCTGTGGCCGAACGGTGGACTATTTCTTTTGACTTTCAATGGAGTTTTATGTTAGCTCGATTCTGGATCTGCAGCCTGTAGCTTGGATTACGTTTTGCATCGCAGATTTCACCATGCAATAAGGGGATTTATCATCAGCCAATGGACATATCGATCTACCAGATGGCGATCGATAACGGGAAAATGCTCGGGGGGATCCCACCGGACCACGGTAAGATCTTTTTCACGTAAAGTACATCCCGATCGGGCCTTGTTTTGATAGCCATCCAGGCTAATGAGGCTAACGCGGTTATTGGTAATCAATAATCAGAAACGACGTCCCCCGCCCCCCCCTTTCATGCATACATGCGTGAGGATCATGCCGATCATATGCAGTTTGAGTTTTAACTGGAGCGTATCTATAACCGAAATGCCATTGGATTTAACGTTATTAGCTATTAGCCCATTATCTCGGCTTCCAGGAAATATACTAGACCAAATCCGGTATAACACTTATATTCACGGCGCTATAAAATGAGAACGTATTGATGATTTATTTTTTTATTTAAGCCATTTTTAAGGGACGGTTTATGGTCTCAATTCACAATGAGAATGGACAGATAGCAATACTATAAAGTATAGATTTAGCTCTACAAACAGCCCCACGTCTGTTTACATTTCCCGGTCCTCTTGACATTAATTAGACTCATCCCAGTGGCCGCCAATGTGTTAATAACGAAAAATAAATAAAATCTCAAGTCTGATTAGCACACACTAGTGTACAGTCGGTTTGAAACTGTATGGACAAGAGAAAAATCAATCTCAATTTGGTCAGTATTGTCATTTGGACAAGCAAAGCCATTACTTTAAGTTGCGGGCAAGAAAGACAAGTCTGTCCACAAATCTGAGGTAGAACATGAACACGAACTGTATAACAATAAAACTTTTATAACTGGCATTAATAATGAAAAGAAAAAATGATATTGACCACGTTTCATATTTATATCAAGGAAAAATATATTGCGATAATTATTAACGTTATTGTAGTTATTTGAAGTTTGGATATTTTTTTTACGACTGAGGTAGGTAAATTACATTTCTTGAGACTAAAGTACTGAAAAAAGGTACCGTTGGGTACCGGTATCGATTCACAGGTACCGGTATCGGTTCAAATGTGAAAGGTACCCATCCCTAATAGTTACACGTTCAATAACATCAGCGTATTTACCCGAACATAGCAACGTCATTACTCGTTCATATCTCAGCCTGTGCTGAGTAAGTTGTGCCCATTCTGCGGTCTGTTAATAAAGTTTTCAATCAGACAGATGTATGGAAAGGCTTTTATTATAATAACATTCGTTGCAGTAAAATCATTATGCCTCGTTTAGTCATCCTGCGGAGCTAAAAGCTAAATGTCGGTTGCGGGGAGCTAACGTTGTTGATGTTGTTGAGCTCTCGTCAAAATCAATGGCGGACAAAAGCGGAAGTAAAACATGAATACGCGCTTGCCGATTGGTGCTAAGAACAGCAGGGCGGGTGCAAGCGGTGTGACGTAATTGGCAGACTCGACTGTCAATCAAAATTATTCTGTTTGCCGTCTGAATGAATGAATGAATGAAAACTTTATTAAATCAAATCAAATTTATTTGTAAGGCCCGACAACACACGTTAATGTCCCCATGGGCCGTACACGTCTTCTTTAAACACGTCAAGAAGAAACATAACAATAAGTCAAGAACAGAACAAGAACTCCATAAGGTCCAACAAATTTAAAATAAATGCAAATAAATGAAAGAATGCAAGCACTCCCAGACATACCCCACGCGAAGGTAAGGAAAAACTCACTAAAACCTAACAATAGGGAAAAAAATGCTCCACAGGCAGTGTGGAGGAGAGAAACCTTAGAAGGGCCATTCAAGGGGGGATCTCCCTTCTTAGATGTCTAGTAGTGTTGCAGTTGGTAAGCATGCACTCAAGTGTGTAGTGAAACACAGATGAGTGCATGCAATAGCAACTGAACATTTTGAAAGATTAAAGATAGAGCTGATAGCAAGTTAGCAACTGAACATTTTGAAAGATTAAAGATAGGGCTGATAGCGAATCTATTTGGGTACAATACAGTACAGCTCAATACAACAACAGTGGACTGGAGGATGAAGACCAGAAAAAGACTTTCGGCTTTTTTACATAAGGGTCCTCCATTTTCAATTCATCAAAACATTTAGAGACATACAAATATACAGTAGTTTCATAAAAATGCTAAAATGCTATTTATTGATTGATTGATTGATTTAAAACTTTATTAACATACTGCAGAATGGGTACAGTACAGCTCAATACATACAATTGTTAAGGGGATGCAGACCAGAGAAAGACTTTCGTCTTGTTTACATCAGGGTCCCCCATTTTCAATTCATCATATTTCATATCTAAATCATATAATATCTCATTGCTAAATATATACAATATATAATCTAATAATCCAATAATCTAAATCTAATATATAATATAAAAATGCTAAATGCATGGGTATTTTATTTTGTCTTTAATGTTAGCTTGCAAACTCAAATACTGTCTTGGTAAGCCTCATAATGAATTGTTTGGGGGGAAAAAAGAAAAACATTGTGATGTGTATCGTGTATCGCCGAAAGGTCAGAAAATATCGTGATATCATATTTAGGCCATATCGCCCAGCCCTAACTAAAGTACAGAAAAAAGGTACTGGTTGGGTACCGGTATCGATTCACAGGTACCGGTATCGGTTCAAATGTGAACGGTACCCAACCCTAATGCTAATACATGAAGTGTGTTCCTTGGCGTTGCACACACAGTGAATAATTTCCAATACTGGAGTCTATGTCTCTTACATGCCCCAGCCTGCCATTACAGTCTGTGAAGAACCTCTGAGATGAAGAAGGTTTTTGCCAAAACACGTTAGCTTGATATGGCCATAAAATAAAAGGTAAAACTGAGGTCAAGTATTTATTTTTCTTTAAATGTATCGAGGCTCGGGGAACTTTTATACACTTGGGAATGTGACAAAATCAAGAAGTTCTGGGGGGAGGTGGTGAATAAAATCAAAGATGTCTTGTCAGTGAATATCCCAATTAGACTCCAAAATGATATTGCTACACCTATATCCAGTAAATCTCAACCTGAGAACCAAACAATACAAATGTATTGACTTTGCTATACTGCAGGCAAAAAGAACAATAGCTTTCAATTTGAAAATTTATTACGCACCCACAATCGGTGCTTGGATTAAGAACATGGCACAATGCATGTCAATGGAGAGAATAACATATATCCTCAGGAACAAAATAGAGGTTTACGAGGATATATGGAAACCATTTAATGAATATCTGAGAAGGGAAGATATAGGAGGGCTGCTATAGGATGAGTCCCCCCGCTCTCTCCTGTGGTCAGCTGACCCCGGGGAAGAGCGGAGGCACGCCATAGAAGGTGTTGTAAAGATGTAATTTATTATATATATATATTAGTGCTGTCAGGCGATTAAAAAAATTAATCTAATTAATTACAGGATTTGTAATTAATTAATCTAATTAATCGCATTTTAATCGCATAACCATTTTATGCCTGATATTCTATATTCTATAATCATATTTCAAATTGCATGTGTCCGGATGGCAGAATTCAGTACTGTATCTACAAAACCTTCTGTTTAATCATCTTCCATCTATTAATTTGCTTAGATTTTTCAGGTCTGGTCAATTTAAGCATAGTGTTATTCACAGTCAAAGATAAAAAATGTTTTTTTATTGATATTCTCATTTGGGTCATTACAATTTACTCAAGCCTAGTAACAGACACAGTATTTCTGACACTGGGAATACATTCCCTGAGATCCATAGATGTCCCTAGAATCAGATACCAAGAACATGCAAATGGACCATATCAAAAAAAGTCTGTAATGTGTATTCTACGTTCTTATGGAATGAATGAGATTAAAAAAAAAAAATTATATAAAAAAAAAAAAGAGAACTTTTTTTTGTATTGAGTTAATTTTCATAACGCGATAATTTGCTGTGTAATTAATTAATCTAATTAACGCGATAAACTGACAGCCCTAATATATATATATATATATATATTATTTTGATCTATGTATGAGTTATCTTACTGGAGGTTATTTCTATATAACAGTAAAAGTGGATTTAAAGATGCTAAGAGAGAGAAAAGGGGAGGGGGGAGGGAATATGTGGGTATACGTGTGTACACTTGTGGAGAAAAGGAACTAAAAATAATTGACGGCAATGAAAACCTGACTTGTGTACTGTAAAACCTGACTTGTGTACTGTAAAACCTGACTTGTGTACTGTAAAACCTGACTTGTGTACTGTAAAACCTGACTTGTGTACTGTACTGTAAAACCCAATTTTATTTTTAAAGGGACACGTCAACATTTTGCAAAATGCGCGTACCGTCTTCTCCAGAGTCAGAGAAGAATATAGATACTCGGGCTGGACCGGATGTCATTTTTTTTTATTTTTTTTTTTACATTCAAAGCTTCTATTGAAGGTTTCGAATGAAGCTTTGAATGTCTGTCGTCATATTTTATGACATAATCATAAAAAAACCAAATCCTCAATTTGAATAAAGTGATTAATCTGATTAAATTAGCCTTTTCTTTTTATTTATTTATCAACTTTCTTTAATGAATATAACTCATCGGTTTCGTCAACATAAATAATCCAATAAGGGCACGGTTGGTACGAAAGTGATGGTGACGTCTTGATCGAGCGCCAAGCAGATGCAGAGGCTACATCATTTATGGTAAATGTTTTATATAATTTATATTAATATACTATAATAGTATAATACTATAATATTAGTGTAGCCTTATCTTTATCTGCAACTGTGAAGAAAAGCCCCATTGGTTTAAACAGAATGAATAGACACACAATATTTTCGAATGTTGATTTAGAATTTGAATGCCAACGTTATGAATGAAGCTTCGAACTATTGGGTACAGCCCTAATAGATGCCAATTTCCTCTCTGTGGGGAGAGAAGGAGAATCTGCAATAACATTTCGATACACTGCATTATTTAAATGTTTTTATTCTTGTTTTTTTCTGTATTGAGATGTTTCCACTCCTAGGGGGTCGCGTGGTGATCCAGGTGTTAATGGCACCACTAATGGGACCACAGTGACTGATCTGTGTTTCGTTACTTTTAGAACAAAATACTTGTGATTTTGACAAAGAAGCCTTTCAGTGTCCCGGTCTGGGCCCGGTCCATCAGTGTCCCGGTCTGGGCCCGGTCCATCAGTGTCCCGGTCTGGGCCTGGTCCATCAGTGTCCCGGTCTGGGCCTGGTCCATCAGTGTCCCGGTCTGGGCCTGGTCCATCAGTGTCCCGGTCTGGGCCTGGTCCATCAGTGTCCCGGTCTGGGCCTGGTCCATCAGTGTCCCGGTCTGGGCCTGGTCCATCAGTGTCCCGGTCTGGGCCTGGTCCATCAGTGTCCCGGTCTGGGCCTGGTCCATCAGTGTCCCGGTCTGGGCCTGGTCCATTGAAAAACAACCTGCCCACACAGTCCAGTTCAAATTAACCCCCACAGATAGACTGGTGGCGCTGGTGACGCTGGTGACAATGTCATTGGTCTCACACCTGCCCTCCAGGTAGGTCATGACTTCCTGTTTACATGTCTCTCTCTCTCTCTCTCTCTCTCTCTCTCTCTCTCTCTCTCTCTCTCTCTCTCTCTCTCTCTCTCTCTCTCTCTCTCTCTCTCTCTCTCTCTCTCTCTCTCTCTCCCTCCCTCCCTCCCTCCCTCCCTCCCTCTCCCCCTCCCCTCCCTCCTGGGAGTGTGTGTGTAAATGGTAGGGCATGTGCAAGAGAGACTGTGTGTGGTTGCTTGTACAGTATGTGTTCCTTATCTATATGGTGTGTGTGTGCATGCGTGAGAGGCTGCTTGTGTGCGTTTTGTTTGTGCTACAGTCTACTGTATGTGTGTGTTTCTCCTCTACTGGCTTGAGGCTCTGCAGTCACGGTGTGCATGTTAATAACAGCCTTGTTTGACCTGATGCCAGCTCATTTCAGACTTTTACACTTATTTTCCATGGGGTATGATTTTCCCTGGAAGGGAATTATATTTGTACTTAGTACTTACGAGCTTTAAAGGGGAATGCCACCCATTCTTTAGAATTTACAGAATGTTCTTCCTATACCCCGGGACAGTGAACACACAGAGATCAAGAGAGAGAACCCTCCAACCTGTGATGTCAACCTGGGCCTGCTTCCCACACACTCTGTCTGAACTGTCCTGGGGCACAGGAAGAACATGTGACTTATATATATATATATATATATATATATATATATATATATATATATATATATATATATATATATATATTAAGGCTGTCAAATATATCGCGTTAATATCGCGTTAACTCCCGATTCTATTAATGCCACTAATTTTTTTAACTCAAGATTAACTAAAAAAAAAAAAATTTTTTTTTTTTTTTTTTTACTAGACTTCACTCAGGTGTATTATTGATGCTCTCATTGATACTATGTTTGTTTCTGAAGTGTGTGTGTGTTTGCATGTGTATCTGTCTGTCTGTCTGTTTGCATGTGTGTGTGTGTGTGTGTGTGTGTGTGTGTGTGTGTGTGTGTGTGTGTGTGTGTGTGTGTGTGTGTGTGTGTGTGAGAGATATAGAGAGAGAGGGGGGTGAGAGAGATGAGGAAGGGGCAAAAGAGAAAAAGAGCTGGGAGAGTGTGTGTGTGAGGGAGAGAGGGGGGTGTGTGATTAATCAGCCCTTGTGTGTGTGAATGTAACAAGTTCCTAACGTTTTCTTTCCCCTATTATTTCATGCACACTTTATTCATTGTTTTAAATTATTATTTTCTTTTAAGTTATTTTGTGCATCACTCTGTTTTGAATTTGATGCAAATTTGCAATGCATGAGGGTCATCCTTTTGTGTTAAATGGCTGCACAAAGCAAGCATTTGTTGACTCGCATGTTGATAAGAGTATTAAAACTTGGAACTTGAAAAAGAAAAAAAAATGCGATTAATTTGCGATTAATCGCGAGTTAACTATGGACAATCATGCGATTAATCGAGTTAAATATTTTAATCGTTTGACAGCACTAATATATATATATATAAAAGTGCCACGGTTTCACCATAGAACCCGTTTTTTTAGCGCCACAGCTCAGCGTGGGTCGAGGTCCATGTGATTCAGCAGGTAGGGGTGGGAATCGCCAGAGAACTCGCGATACCATACTATCGCGATACTTGAGCCACGATACTCGATATATTGCGAATATTGCGATAAAAAAATTAAATAAAATAATAATATTTTTTTTACTGCAAAGTAAAACTGTCAACATGTTTTATCTAATAAAATAAAGTTCAGTCTGTTCATCTCACTTTAATCATTTTTATTGCAGAAAATGGTATTTTCTCAAGCAGACAGATGTAAACACTGTAATCTGTGTTGCATGTACCTGACAAACTGAACTGTTTGTATTACAGTCATATTCCAACTTAACTGAATGCACGTGTGTGTGTGTGTGTGTGTGGACTACTGTACTATTACAGGTATTGAAATGAACAATGCTGCAACTTCCTTATACCATTTAAAAAAAAAAAAAAAAAAAAGTATGAATAATTAAATATCGATACTTGGCGTTAGGCCTGCCGCGATAAGCAATAAATCGATTAATTGCCGCGATAATTAAAATTAATGCAATGATTTTGACGGGCGCGATTAATTGCTATTTGCGCGTTTGTTTTAATGAGGCGGAACCAGTGCCCCTTGTCAGTCACTGTCCGTGTTGGGAGGCGGGCCGCTGGCTTTACTACAGAGCACAGCACAGGAGCTCCGTGGGGCAACGCCACATAGCTTAACTACATTTCTCAATAGTGTTGCTCCTTTTAACCAAGTAGCGTTATTTATAGTGTAACGTTAGCTATTTTTAGACCCAAGTAGTTACTCGCTACTGCCCGGAGAAACTGGACTGCTAAATAAAGATGAAAGATCAAGTGTTGATTCTCATTCAATGCTAACAACATTAGCTAAATAGCTAACAAACGAAATACAACGTATAGCATAGCTACAACACAGAATAACGTTAATACAATTACATGCATCATTGTTTACAATGAACGGGTGGGGCTAGTCAAAGGACTGGACACGGGGACAAGTTAAACATGAATACATTTATTATAACGTAGTAGGTAGTTTCGAGTCGTGCTGCAGTGCCTACGCACCACAGCTATTCTATTATATACTGCTTTGATGCTTCCTCCTCATCGTTGATTGCCTGTAGTAGCTGCATCTAACGTTAGTAGCTAACGTTAAAACTAACCTAAAGTTAGTTGTTCACCAACAATCTCAATATTTGTTTTATCATTAGCTCAAAAACACAGAACCGGATGAGACAAGTTGTCGGCTCCTAGGTTCTGCTAGGATAATCACAACAATACTTCCGGTCCGGTCGGTGGGCTTCAAAATAAAAGTCTAAAACACCGGAAAAGACGGAGCGGTGGGCTTCAAAATAAAAGTTTTGGGAAATACATTTCTCAAAAATAAATTCTCTAACCGGTCGCAATAATATCGCTTATCGCGATATTTTCGGGGGCAATTAATCGCCCAGCAAAATGTGTTATCGTGGCAGGCCTACTTGGCGTCCCTGTATCGATACAGTATCGCTAACGCAAAGTATCGCGATACTACTACGTATCGATTTTTCCCCCACCCCTATCAGCAGGTGTTGCCGATTGGCTGCATCTGTACAGTACTCGTTTTCTATCATTGCTGCGGGACAGTGAACACTAAACAGCAATTAAACAAAGGAAATTACCATTACAACACATTTTCTTAATTTCAATTTAAAGGCTTTTTTCAAATAAATTGTTTCAAAGTTAAATAGTTAAAGAAACTTGTATGGTTCATTCTTTGGCTCCACAAAGGATGGCAGGGTTCACACTGGGTCTAAAAAAGCATTGTTGACATTTACAAAAACCAAGACAATTCGAAATGTAGCCTATTAAATAAAGATATATTTGTCATTGTGTGTCCAGTTTGTCACACTGTGTGACAGTATATTATTTAATCTATAATGGAATGGACCTCTTGAGAAACTAAACTTATTTTTCTGTACAGATGTTTCCCTCAGGTTCTTAGGTCATTTATGTACAGTTTCTCTCCGGTTCTCAGGTTATTTGTAGGGCTGTCCCCTCATGGTTGATTAATCGGTCAGTCTATTCCATTATATTCCTAAACTAAACGACATAAAAAAAAAAAAAAAAAATTTCAGTGGACGGCATGGTAATGGGTTGTTATGTAACACGGCAGCATCAGTCTAAAACAAGTCTTAAGTCATTTTCACTTCACACTTATTGATTGACAACAATAGTTTGTATCATAATTTACAATGACAACAAAGCCTGTGATGAAACTGCACTGAGACACCAGACCAGGGTCTTAACTGGTAGCACAGGAGATTAGGACACAGGAGGTTTACTCTAACAAGGACCTGGAATTCAGCCTATGAGCTCAGCTGTTGGGAGGCTCTAGGAGGCCTGTTCGTGGCTTACACACACACACACGCATATGCACACGCATACGCACACACACACGCACACGCACACACACACACACTTTGTTAGTGCTTCGCGCTGTGTCACAGGTGTCAAAGCCACACCCTGGGAAGCATGGGGTTAACCTCTATGACACACACACACACACACACATACTGTCCGTGCTGTCACAGGTGTTGATGCCACGCCCTGGTAGACAGTGGCTTAACCTCTATCTAATAGAGGGCTGTAGTGTCACAAGGGACTGGGCTCTGAAGCGTGGGAGCGAGCCACACGTCAAGGGCACACACAAGGAATGCTAACAGAAGTGTGTGTGTGTGTGTGTGTGTGTGTGTGAGCGTGTGTGTGTGTGTGTGTGTGTGTGTGTGTGTGAGAGAATCTGTGTGACATATAGAATACTATTAGGGCTGTCCCCTCTTAAGCGGCGGTTACACCTTTCGTTTCATTTTCGTTTCATTGTCATATGAGTTTCGCCGCAACGTCGCAGCCTCGAGTCACACTTTCGTTTTTGTCACCTGGGCACAGTGATGTAGTACACTGCCAAAGCAGTAGGTGGCAGTAGGTGGCGAACATGAAGGCAATTTCAACCAATCATAACTTGAATGTGCCAATACACTTCCTGGAAGCTCCAGCAAAGAAAATGTCAACAAGGCAGGCGCGTCTCTACAATTCGTAGCCGCATTTCTGCAGACCCCTCTCTGATTGGTTGAACTCCATTTCTGCAGACCTCTCTCTGATTGGTTGAGCGAAGCCCCTCTCTGATTGGTTGAGCGAAGCCCCTCTCTGATTGGTTTAGCTCGTCACGCGGTAAAAGGCGGATGTAATGTTATCATATCAAGATTGAAGATAAAAAGATATGTACTACCAGATTTGCGTATAACGTTATTTCGCGTGACTTCGCGGTTTATTCATAACGTTATGCACATTTCACAACACAGCCAGCTGTTAGAAACTGTACATTGTAACTAGGCCTGCCGCGATAAGCAATAAATCGATTAATTGCCGCGATAATTAAAATTAATGCAATGATTTTGACGGGCGCGATTAATTGCTATTTGCGCGTTTGTTTTAATGAGGCGGAACCAGTGCCCCTTGTCAGTCACTGTCCGTGTTGGGAGGCGGGCCGCTGGCTTTACTACAGAGCAGAGAGCACAGCACAGGAGCTCCGTGGGGCAACACCACATAGCTTAACTACATTTCTCAATAGTTTTGCTCCTTTTAAACAAGTAGCGTTATTCGTAGTGTAACGTTAGCGTTTTAACGTTAGTAGCTAACGTTAAAACTAACCTAAAGTTAGTTGTTCACCAACAATCTCAACATTTGTTTTATCATTAGCTCATGTCGATCTACTAGTAGCATCAGCAAGCTAACGTTAGCTGGCCCCAGTCCACTAGCAGCATGTCGATCTACCAGCAGCATCAGCAAGCTAACGTTAGCTGGCCCCAGCCCATTAGCAGCATGTCGAAGTAGTAGTAGCATCAGCAAGCTAACGTTAGCTGGCCCCATAGCATGTCGATCTACCAGCAGCATCAGCAAGCTAGGATAATCACAACAATACTTCCGGTCCGGTCGGTGGGCTTCAAAATAAAAGTCTAAAACACCGGAAAAGACGGAGCGGTGGGCTTCAAAATAAAAGTTTTGGGAAATAAATTTCTCAAAAAGAAATTCTCTAACCGGTCGCAATAATATCGCTTATCGCGATATTTTCGGGGGCAATTAATCGCCCAGCAAAATGTGTTATCGTGGCAGGCCTAATTGTAACATTATATAACATAACAGAATTAGTTATTATTTTGCGGTTTATTCACATAACGTTACATTGTTTACACTGTCTTTCTTCTATTATAACCCTCCCAAATCATATTCAGAAAGTATCACAGAGACTTCTATTGACCAAGGAATTAGTTATTATTAGTAAGGCACAACATTTAATGACAAACCAATTACATAATCCAACATATGTGTAAAGGCACACACAACATATTCCAGTTAACGGTATATTTTTTTAATGATTCGTAATACTTCCATGCGTATAAATTGCGTTCGCGACCTCCATGTTTTGGGGGTAGTCATCAGAAACCTCGGATCCGGGATTCGGTTCCCATCCGTCGGGCAACAACTGTGGGTTTTCAGCCTCTCTCTCTGGAGCTTAACGGAGTTTCGACTCCTGGCTAGAGGAGCTTGTCGCGGCTCATGCGCGCGCTCGGCCAATCAGAGAGGGGTCTGCAGAAATGGCCTCAACCAATCAGAGAGGGGTCTGCAGAAATGCGGCTACGAATTGTAGAGACGCAAGGCCACCATCTTGCCTATTTACTCAATGCAGCAATTCTTTTTCAGCAAAGCCTAATAAAAGTGCAATAAACAAAACGGATACATTCACTGTGTGTTCTGCCTGTCATTTGTTGATGAAACAAAACTAACATCAACACAAGTGACCACCAAGAGCGGATAGTTTAGTCTAAAAAAAGATTGGTAGCAGTTAGCTGCATGCTGACGTCAATGGAATATGCCATTATAACAATATAGCATTGTGGCTAGAAGCTAACGTTAGCTCACGCTAGTTAGCCAGCACCAAACTGATGATATCGGGAGCTATCAATAGTTAGATAACATTAGAGACAACGCTGTGTGTATTAAACAAAGGTGAATAGATGACTGGGCCTTTTTGTTTAATGCTTGTTAAGTTGAAAGAGGAGCTTTGAGCTAACAGGGTCTGATAGCTAATGCTAGCTCATGTTAGCCAGTGGTAATGCTAGCAGAATGAATGGATGTAAACTTTATTTAACATATTGCATAATGGGTACAATACAATACGGCTCAATACAAACAATTGTTAAGGGAATGCAGACTGTTGTAGCTTGGACTGGGGTCCTTATAAGAATAACTTATTTGGGACACAGGGACACGGAGCTGGGAGCTCTGTCCCAAACACACACACACAAACTCTGTTGTCACCGGAGGGCACGCAGATGGTATCTACTGCACGCGTCTCTACAATTCGTAGCCGCATTTCTGCAGACCCCTCTCTGATTGGTTGAGGCCATTTCTGCAGACCCCTCTCTGATTGGCCGAGCGCACGCATGCGCATGAGCCGCGACAAGCTCCTCTAGCCAGGAGTCGAAACTCCGTTAAGCTCCAGAGAGAGAGGCTGAAAACCCACAGTTGTTGCCCGACGGATGGGAGCCGAATCCCGGATCCGAGTTTTCTGATGAATAGCCCCAAAACATGGAGGTCGCGAACGCAATTTATACGCATGGAAGTATTGATTACGCCATAACGAATCATTAAAAAAATATACCGTTAACTGGAATATGTTGTGTGTGCCTTTACACATATGTTGGATAGGATTATGTAATTGGTTTGTCATTAAAAACCAATAATAATCGCTTGCGGCTTCGCTGACCAGAGCTCTCTCAGATTCAAAGTTTTAATTGCAGCCTGCAGCCAATGTGTAACTAGACAGTTACAATTAGAGCTGCCGCGGTATTGATTATTTCCTTACCGCACAAATTTGCAAAATATTTCCTACCGCCGCGGTTATTACCGCATGCACACAAAAAATAAAAATAAAAAGTTTGAATGAATTTTTTTTTTAGTAGTAGTCTACTCTTTATAGCATATAGCCTGCCTCTAGTCTAAATGTCTATTTTTAGAGGATGACTTTGCAGCATGAATATTGTTTGGGATTCGGCAAGCACGCATTAGTTATTGAAAGTGAAACACGGATTCGAAGTTTACCCTCTGGTCGTGCGCCGTTCACTCGGTGTCGCGGGCAGGGGTGGTTACCCCTAACCCCCCCGACCCTTTCTTATTATTATTACTATAAAGTTACTACTTTATAATAAAGGCATTCGTTTTGTGGCATTAACATTATATAGTTATACGTTCAATAACATCAGCGTATTTACCGGACAATAGCAAGGCAAGCAATACTCTATTCATATCTCAGTTCCTTTCTTTGCTCAGAGCGTGCCGAGTTGTCCCATTCTGCGGTCTGTTAATAAAGTTTTCAATCAGACAAGTGTATAGAACGAAGGGCTTTTATTATAACATTCGTTGCAGACAGTAAAATCATTATGTCTCGTTTAGTACTCCTTAGGAGCGATCGTAGTCCACTCCGGCGGAGAGTTAAAGCTAACGTTATTAGCCGTGTTGTGATGATCTGACATTCAGGAAGTAAAAACCTAATACTCGCTTGCCGATTGGTGGTAACACACTGCATGACGCTACAACGTGTGACGCGACTCTCTTCTGACCAATCAGTGGTCTGCAATGTTTCACGTGACTTTTCTGGTACCCAATAGGGTCGCTTGGAACCTCGAGAGAGGAGTAGGGTATATCTGCAGAGCCGCAAGCCCAACGAGAGGAGGATAATTTATTATTATTATTATTATAAAAAACAGCGGTGACGCGGTATTCAGCCTACTCTGCGGTGGCCGTGATGTAACAGCGATACCGCGGTAATGCGGTAATCGCGGCAGCTCTAGTTACAATATAACATTTATATTAATTAAGAGAAAGAGTCTGGTGGTCAATTGCTACGAAATGTGTCTTACTAATAATAACTAATTCCTTGGTCAATAGAAGTCTCTGTGATACTTTCTGAATATGATTTGGGAACATCAAATGGGCAGGCCGCGAAATAACAACATTACAATGTACAGTTTCTGACAGCTGGCTGTGTTGTGAAATGTGCATAACGTTATGAATAAACCGCGAAATAACGTTATAAGCGAATCTGGTAGTACATTTCCAATCAGAGAGGGGCTTCGCTCAACCAATCAGAGAGGGGTCTGCAGAAATGGAGCTCAACCAATCAGAGAGGGGTCTGCAGAAATGCGGCTACGAATTGTAGAGACGCCTACTGCGCATGGGCGTTTTCGCAACAACGGCTCCGTGCAGACTACACGGCTGTTGTCGGCGCCTTTTTAGGGGTTCTCCAAAACGCAAACACAATTTAGCGTTTCAGCCGTATCCACCAAAAAACGCCAAAAAACGCATTTCTGTGTAAAAGGGACATGAAACGTATAAAAACGAGCACAAAAACACTGTGTGTAACTCCCGCCTTAATCGAGTAATCGGCTGATTTGGTCTTAGTCCACGAAGACTTTGTTGGTTGATTTAGTTCATTTTCCCCAACCTTGAATGGATTATTAACTGACAAATGATGAACACATCTCTGGCGCTAGATTTAAAGAGGTCCTTCTGCACGGTCGATCACATAAACTAAGATCTTACAGATAGATTAGTCGACAAATACTATGACTATTGGCCGTTTAAGAATTATTTTGGCAGAGGACAGTCCTATTAATTATGTGAGGCTGCTAGTGTTCTGTGAGGTGATATTTATTTGCATGGGGACATGCCTGGACATGTCTCGTCAACAAGCAAAGAGACACACAACGTCTCATCCAATGCCGCAATATGACTCCTTTCATTGGTGCTGCTCAGATCCTTGTCATATGCAAAATTGCAACTGTGGAAACGAGCTGTTATGTTGAGTGAACTCGACCCATGTCGCATCCATTTCTTTCCCTTTTGAAATTGATTACAACCAATGAGCCATTACAAAAGTGATTACACCTAACCTTAGCAACAGTGACACGTTTTACATCGTAATGTTTGTCTTTCCTTTGTTTTTGTTTTTTTTATCTACTTTTTCTCCCCATTTTCTATTTTTTCTCCCATCCCAATTTTGTATTGTCCAATTCTACCCTCCCCTGTCTCCAGGCATGCGTTCTTCATGGGACGGGGTTGCACTTCACACCTAACTTGTTGTGAAGACATGTGTTACATTCCATTCGTAGAGGCATTTAGGCACTGTCTTTAGTCTGTGCTCAAGCGAGGGGACATTAAATGCGCATTTGCGGGAGCGCGTGCACGCGCCGGGAGCGCGCGTGCACGTGGTGCGTGTCACCCCAGATGATTTCAATAACGCACCACTGCCTGTCTCGAACGTTGTTAGACCATGCCTCCCACTGGTCGGCTGCAATGTGGACCAAGCCTTGCATCACGTGTCCCCTCCGGTACACGAGGAGGCAGCCGTCGCATCTTTTCACCTGTACAGCGCAATCTCTCAGCGGCGAGGGTCTGCGTGGGAGGGACACGCCGCCCCCGTTGCTTCCTGATTCTGCTGTACAGGCGCACCAACCGACCTGTAGGAGTCGCTGTCTACAACGTCCGATCCCCACCCACCGGCTTTCCCACACCCTAACACTGCCAATTGTATTAGTATGAACGACCAGCCAAGCCGGAAGCAACGCAGAGAGCTGGGCTCGAACCCAGCATCTCCTGCGTTAGTGGCAAGCGCCTTGCCCACTGCGCCACCTATCCGCCCTCTGTCTTTCCTTTGTTAGCGTTTTTCTTGTAGGGCTGTCGCCTTATATTCAATGAATCGGTCCACTTGGTCTTAGTCAAACAAGTCTTTTTTAGTCGATTACTTGATTATTATGCTATTTACGATGTTAAATTAGTTATTTTCTGGGGGGAAAAAACACAAGCCCATCTCTGGTAAGCATTAGATTTAAAGAGGTCCTTCTGCATTATTGCATGTGAAGATTTTTACAGATGTTTAGATAAAATCAACTAATTGATTAGTCTACAAATGATACTAATCATAGGTATTCCAAATGTGCATAGCTTAGTTCATTCTTCATTGTTTTCCTAACTCACAGGTGATGGTTGTGGCCATGCGCTGCTGGGTCCTGAGAGTGGAGTCCTCTCGTCCAAGAACTACCCCGGCACTTACCCCAACCACACCTGGTGCGAGTGGCGCATTGACGTGCCGGCTGGGAGCCGACTGGCACTGCGGTTCGGAGACCTGGACATCGAGGCGGAAGACTGCCAGTCGGACTACGTTAGGATCCTGAGAGGAGCTCGTGGAGGAGAGCAAGGTGAGCAGGAGGGGTGGTTTGTTGGGGTGTAAAGAAATCCCTGATGCATTGTTCAAAGATGGTGTAATGGTTGTGTCTTATTTACCATTATACAACAGCATGCAAATTTCTCGATTCTGATTGGCTGAAACAGTCCATTTACACGTATGTATTGCGATCAGTCCACGCTTGCTGGCCCAGGACCCGCCCACAACCGAATCACATCACATCAATCCGCCGGATCACAAGAAGGTGAACAATAATCTTTACAAATGGATATGTTGATAGCGACTAAACGACTAAATATCAAGCGATTCTGTCACAGCGAATGTCTTAGTCGTTTAAACAATGTTGGATGATGTAATTGATGGGTCTTGAATCATTCTGTAACAAAAGAAAAATCGCGGATTGATTGATTGATTAATTTTCAATTTTTTTTCAATTTCTTTTTCCTTTCGACTGTCAGCGCTCGCTCTAGTCTCCACCCACCGCCACACAACCCCCCCCTCCCACACACACACACACACACACACACACGCGCGCACACACACACACACGCACGCACACACGCACACACACACACACTCTGCCTGCAACGCGGGGGATAGTCAGACTGAGAGAGAGCTGGGTGCTGCGCTGTTCTAAGTGAGCATGGCCTATTGAGTTGATTGATTGATTGATTGATTGCTAATTTTATTACTGTACGCTTGGTTTCCAACTGGTTAAGTTTAGGCCCTCTACAGTAGGTTTAAAAAAATAAATAAAAGAATAGGGCGAAGAAAACGTTTTTTTCCTATAGGGCAAAGAAAACTTTTTAATTTGTTTTACCTACTTTCTATAGAAGCATCTAAGAATGAAGGTCTATGGAAAGTAGGTCTGCATTCCCTTAACAATTGTGTGTATTGAGCCGTACTGTATTGTACCCATTCTGCATCTGGTAATAAAATGTTCAATCAATCATTCCAATAATACACAGTTGGATGTGTTAGTTGGTTGGATGCACTTCAAGCTGCTTCCACATGAGGCAACTTCTCTCAATCATTCCAATAATACACAGTTGGATGTGTTAGTTGGTTGGATGCACTTCCGATCTGCTTCCACATGGAGGCAAATTGTCTTTTTTGTAGTTGTGGGAACTACTTTTTCTGGCGGATGGTTTTTTCAATAAATCTTCGATTAATGTGTGTTTATTGTATAGAAATAAGGTTGGGTGAATGTGGCAGTTGTATAAAAGCTTTACACCACTTGCAGTCGTGATTTGTGAACAATAAACCATGCCTAGGGGGGTCTAACGACCACCCCTAGGCATGGTTTATTGTTCACAAACCACTCCTGCGCGTGATGTAATGCTTAAATAATGATGTTGATCTGTAGAGTACTTTCTCAGCACAATCCTCCATGCTGTTCCTCATACTAGCTCTGGATAGCCACAATCCAATGCAAAGCCAATGGGGCCGAGCTCCTATCTGTGTAAGCTGAGGCTCACTGAAATGTACTCCACACGTCCACAGTGCAACACAAAGTAGATTTCAGAGAGCCTCCGTCGGCTTGTACAGACAGGACCTTGTCCCCATTGACTTTGTACTGGTTTGTGGCCAACTATCTGGAGCTAGTATGAGGAACAGCATGGATTGTGCTAAGAAAGGATTCTACAGATCAACATCATCATTATTTACTAAGTAAGAAATAGGGCTAGGGTTCCAAATATCACAATCCCTTTAAGACCCCTGTCTCTGGAATGTACCCCTACTGGCCTAGGATCAGATCCAACCAGAACCTTCTGTCCTGTGTCTCTGGAACCACATGTACCCCTACTGGCCTGGGATCAGATCCAACCAGAACCTTCTGTCCTGTGGCTCTGGAACCACATGTACCCCTACTGGCCTGGGATCAGATCCAACCAGAACCTTCTGTCCTCCTGTGTCTCTGGAACCACATGTACCCCTACTGGCCTTGGATCAGATCCAACCAGAACCTTCTGTCCTGTGGCTCTGGAACCACATGTACCCCTACTGGCCTTGGATCAGATCCAACCAGAACCTTCTGTCCTCCTGTGTCTCTGGAACCACATGTACCCCTACTGGCATTGGATCAGATCCAACCAGAACCTTCTGTCCTCCTGTGTCTCTGGAACCACATGTACCCCTACTGGCCTTGGATCAGATCCAACCAGAACCTTCTGTCCTGTGGCTCTGGAACCACATGTACCCCTACTGGCCTTGGATCAGATCCAACCAGAACCTTCTGTCCTCCTGTGTCTCTGGAACCACATGTACCCCTACTGGCCTTGGATCAGATCCAACCAGAACCTTCTGTCCTCCTGTGTCTCTGGAACCACATGTACCCCTACTGGCCTTGGATCAGATCCAACCAGAACCTTCTGTCCTGTGACTCTGGAACCACATGTACCCCTACTGGCCTTGGATCAGATCCAACCAGAACCTTCTGTCCTGTGACTCCTCACAAATTAAATGATGAACATTGATGTATCGATATGAATGTGACCATCCATCTGAATTATGTTGTAAAACACTATGTTTGTAAAACTGATTATTTGTCTTTTACAGAAATTATTGTTTACTTATTCATAAACACATGCTGTGGGTCCCATCACATTTTGTATACTTTATATAACAGTGTTTTGTATTTCTAAAGAGTCCAAATCTTATTACATTTAATCTAACCATAATGGTCAAAATGACTATTTTATGATGCATCAAATCTTATCCTGAAATATCAGAATCACATTGGCATCATATCTCATCCTAAAGAATCATAAATAAATCAGTATCAGATCTGAAGTATCGGAATCAAATTAGCATCGGATCTTATTTTATAAAGCGTCAGATTCAAACTAGCATAAAATCTTATCCTAAAAGAATCAAAATGAAATGATTTCTGGATCGACTTGTTCCAACGCTTGTGAGGAGGAGTGATGGCGAGAGAGTAAGGGTGGGGTTAGCGGTTTAGTGCTAGAAGATTATGGTCTTGGTGTGCCAAGCTTCTGTAAAGCAACAGACCTGTGTGTCCAAATGATATTTGATAGCCCCCCCCCCCCCCCCCCCCCCATTTTTTATACACAGTAGTACTCTGGGTACACCGGATTTAGCTCAGTTTTATTTGTGGAGATTACTTCCTCGATTCCATTCTTACCACAGGCAAACTAAATCGAGCGCACCTCAAATATTTTACTTAGAAAAAAAATGGTAAACGTATTTCAACCCAGGTGTACCGCATATGAAATGCACATGATGCAGACAGACAGACAGACAGACAGACAGACAGACAGACAGACAGACAGACAGACAGACAGACAGACAGGCAGGCAGGCAGGCAGGCAGGCAGGCAGACAGACAGACAGACAGACAGACAGACAGACAGACAGACAGACAGACAGACAGAGAGACAGAGAGACAGAGAGACAGAGAGAGAGAGAGAGAGAGAGAGAGAGAGAGAGAGAGAGAGAGAGAGAGAGAGAGAGAGAGAGAGAGAGAGAGAGAGAGAGAGAGAGAGAGAGAGAGAGAGAGAGAGAGAGAGAGAGAGAGAGAGAGAGAGAGAGAGAGAGAGAGGCTTTGAGCTATAAATAGACTCCCAGGGGCAGGATGTCTTTGTTTGAACAGAGGAAAAAATACTCGCGTACACACACACACAGAGGAAGGAAAGAGTAGGTGTGGGTGATTACTATAGACTTGGAAGATTGGAGTTCTCATCATCCACCCTCTGGGTTTCTCTTTGAGCGTGTGGTGGTTTGATGTTCTTCCAGTCGAGCTGTAATCCTGGCTCCTTAAGCATAATCTGGGACGGAGATAATTGTTATTTTGCAGAGTGCCTTCTAGTGATATAGTCAAAAGTGCCATTGTTTTATAATTCAGGATTGTTTGCGTAGCTCATAATCACAATTACGTATCTCGACGGGGCTTCGCGGGTCCACATCATGATGGAAGAACAACCCCCCTGATGTTCATCTTCCTCACTGAAGATGAGGAAGAACTCTCACTAAACCTGAATGTCGGGGGAGTGGGTGTTCTTGTCACTAAGAGTTTTGGACCCCTAACCCTATTTTCTATACTTACCAATGATGTCGTCGATCTGTAGTCATTTAGGGGGGGGGGAGGACTAGGATTCCAAAAATGTGAACTTACCCTTTAAGTCATGCTTTAAAAGTTTAAAGGGAACATATTATGGATCTTAAAAAGGATGACTTCATTGAATCCGTAGAACATGTTTGTAAAATAAAAAAAAAAAAAATGTATTCATCCTCATAGAATCACAAACTGCAATAATTCTGAACAGCTTGTTTAGGCTTATTAATCTGGTAGACTTTAAACCCTGGCCAAATGGCAAGGAGTAATAATAATAATAATAATAATTTATTTGTATAGCACCTTTCATACAAAAATTGCAGCTCAAACTGCTTCACAACAGAAAAAGACAGGCATAAAATGAGCACATAAAGTGCAGACAGTTTTTCACATTAGGATCACCGCTTCCTCTCGTGCTGCTCGCCCGGCTCTCAGCACCACCTCCTCTCGTGCCGCTCGCCCGGCTCTCAGCACCGCTTCCTCTCGTGCCGCTCGCCCGGCTCTCAGCACCACTTCCTCTCGTGCCGCTCGCCCGGCTCTCAGCACCACTTCCTCTCGTGCCGCTCGCCCGGCTCTCAGCACCGCTTCCTCTCGTGCCGCTCGCCCGGCTCTCAGCACCGCTTCCTCTCGTGCCGCTCGCCCGGCTCTCAGCACCGCTTCTATTATATATGTGACCCCGTACAATGGTAGCATATTAATCACACTGGATACGCTGTTGACAGGGACTACAGACGATGGCTGCAGCTATCTTTATTGCCATAACAACCAACCCGGAAGCGGGCTGAGCTGTCACCTTAAGAAGTGCTCGCCCTCCCCCTAGAGGGCAGGAATAGGAATGGTGAGGTCGTAACACACCAACAGCCACATACATCACACTCCTCCCCACTTAATCGTATCGCTGTCCCCACTTCCAAACCCAGTACCTAATATAGTGATAAAGTGCCCCTGAATGACCCCTTCTAATATAACACCACAAAACAATAGTGCAATAACCCCCATAGTCCAACTGAGACTGTCAGAACGTCCCGCTCAATATGTGAGACGATCAGGAGGCTTAGTTACCCTCACCGGGTACCTCCTACTAGTCTCTGTAGATGTTCTGGTTGGCTCTAAGTCAGCTGCCTCAGTGTGCGTGACTGAGGGACCGGTTAGGGAGGACTCCTGTCCGCCCGCTGGGGAAACGGTCACTGGATCTGGCATAATGGCTGTCGTAGTTTGTGCCAATGGGGCTGGTGGTATAGGCTCCCCTGAAGTGAGTAGCATCGGGTCACAGGCCCGCATCTGTTCTGTGTGGCGTTTCCAATGCCCCGAGCCTACCCCGACTGTGTAGGACACTGGCCCCTCCTGGGAGACCACCACCCCTGGCATCCACTTATCCTCCCCCCGTCTATAATCACGGACCAGCACCGGGTCTCCCGATGCAAAGCCCTTGTCTCTGGCGAACTGGGCTCTGCGATCCTGCTGGACTGTCTGAGCTTGATCCACCACCGCTGCCACACTGGGTTTGAGAAGGTCAAGGCGGGAGCGGAGTCGGCGGCGAAGGAAAAGCACCGCTGGAGACTCAGTCGTGGCGTGGGGAGCATTTCTGTAGCTGAGCAGAAACGAATCCAGTCTGTGCTGCACTGTCGTCGCTCCTCGAGACGCTTTCAATGAGCGTTTTAGTGTCTGTACAAAGCGCTCCGCTTGACCGTTCGTGGCCGGGTGAAAAGGAGCAGAGCGCATGTGCTTCACTCCATTTCCCTTGAGGAAAGACGCAAACTCATATGAAGTAAACTGCGGCCCATTGTCGCTCACCAGAACTTCTGGCAATCCATGGCGACTAAACAACCCCCGCAGTACTTGAATAGTCTTAGCGGTTGTGGTGGAGCCCATCAGCTTCACTTCTGGCCACTTGGAGTGAGCATCCACCACCACCATAAACATATGACCCTCGAAGGGCCCTGCAAAGTCCACATGTATCCTCTGCCACGGAGTGCCTGGCCACGGCCAGGAGTGAAGTGGGGAGAGACCGGGAGATTTCTGGTTGCGCTGACACGACTGACACACTCTGGCCTGTTGTTCTATTTGAGCGTCAATCCCCGGCCACCAGATGTAACTACGAGCCACACCTTTCATTTTAACTACTCCCGGGTGGCCTGCATGCAGCTCCTGTAGCAATTGGGGTCTCAATTTTGGAGGCACAATCACCCGATTTCCCCACAACAAACACCCCTGTACCACTGAGAGTTCATCTTTTCTTGTGTAATAGGGAGTCAGTGCACTGTCCTGCCCTTGCGCCACAGGGAAGTGTCCTGACAAACACATGTCCATCACCTGAGCGAGTACTGGATCATACCTCGTTTCCTTACGAATGTCAGTGCTGCATACTGGCAGCGATTCAAGGTGATGTATCAGTACCGTATCCACTGAACCTGGTTTGTCCTTATGCTCAACCGGCAGTGGCAGGCGTGAGAGGCCGTCCGCATTGCCATGGTCCGCCGCCCCCCTGTACTGAATCGTGTAGTTGTGAGCAGCTAATATTAGGGCCCATCGCTGCAGTCTAGCAGCCGCCATCGATGGGATAGCTTTACTGGGGCTCAATATTGTAGTCAGGGGCCTGTGGTCTGTGAGTAGGGTAAAATGGCGCCCGTACAGATAGGCGTGGAACTTGCGCACGCCAAATATGATCCCCAGGGCCTCCCTCTCAATCTGAGCATAATTTTGCTCCGCTTTACTCAATGTCCTGGAGGCAAACGCTATGGGCCTCTCTTGACCTCCCGGCATCACATGCGAAATCACCGCGCCCACGCCATAGGGCGAGGCGTCACACGCCAGTATGATTGGCAGTTGGGGATTGTAATGTGTCAACACCCTCTCCGAGAGCAGTTGATCCTTAGCTGAGCAGAAAGCCTTCCCACACTCCTGTGACCATTTCCATGGTGTCCCCTTATGTAGTAACGCGTGAAGGGGGCTGAGTGTCGTTGCCATGTCCTGAACAAACCGACCATAATAATTAATTAATCCCAGGAAGGAGCGCAGCTGGCCCACATTTGTCGGGGCTGGGGCCTCAGCAATCGCCCTGAGCTTTTCTGGGGATTTATGAAGGCCCGTGGCGTCAATATAATGTCCCAGGTATTCCAGTGAGTCCTTGAAAAACTCACATTTCCCTCGCTGCGCCCTGAGACCAAACTTCTCCAATCGACCCAGCACCCCCTCCAGATTCTTCAGGTGCTCTGCATCATTACACCCAGTTACCAATATGTCATCCAAAAAGCAGTGCACATTGGGAAGCCCCTGGAGGACTTGATCCATAATACGCTGAAAGATAGAGGGCGCTGACGTTATGCCGAAAGGCAGTCGGTTATAGCAGAACATCCCCTTGTGCGTTGTGATGGTGAGATATTTGCGTGAACTCTCCTGCACCGGCACCTGCAAGTATGCGTGAGCCAGATCCAGCTTGCTGAACCGCTGCCCCCCGCTAGCGAAGCAAACATATCCTCTATCCGGGGTATTGGATAATGTTCAGCACAGAGGGCCGGGTTCACCGTCACTTTAAAATCCCCGCAGATGCGCACACTGTCATTCTTCTTAATGATAGGCACAATGGGGGTCGCCCATTCACTGAACTGCACAGGCGAAATTACATTTAGCCATTGCAGGCGCTCTAGCTCAGCGTCCACCTTTGGCCTAAGTGCATAGGGAACCACCCGGGCCTGACAGAACTTCGGCTGATGTTCGGGCTTGAGTGTCAGAGCTACTTCAAAGCCCTTCAATGTCCCCAGTTCATCCTTAAATACATTGGCATGCCCCTTTAACACTGCTTCCAGCGTGTTCCCCTGCATGCGTTGTCCAGATCTAACTGTTTTTATGGCTCTCCAGTCCAGTCTCACTCTTCTCAGCCACTCACGGCCGAACAAGGGGGGTGCATCGCCTTTCACCACATATAGTGGGAGCCGTGCTTGGTCTCTGTTCATTTGAACCTTCACCTTTACCACCCCCACTGGTGCGATCACTTCACCTGTATATGTTTTCAGCAGAATGTGGGTGTGGCGCAGGCGAATATGACTGAACTTTTCACTATACAATTTCTCTATCAGTGAAACGGCTGCCCCCGTGTCAAGCTCCATGTCAATCACTTGCCCCTCCACTTTTGGCCTAACCCAAATCACTGATGAGGCTGAACCGCCCTGCTGAGACACATCACCTGCTGCATCCACCCTGTGCAGGGCTAATTCCCCATCTGAATCAGACCCTGTATCACTCTGCATCCCCCTGGTGTTCATCTTATTTATCCGCCTTTTTGACCTTTCTCCCCCTCTGTCTCTTTGCTCCCATCTTGTGTTAATCCCCCCGCTGTCTCTTTGCTCCCATCTTGTGTCACTTGCTGCTTTATTTTCCTGCTTGCTCTCTCTGCATGTACGTGCAATATGGCCTTTCTTACCGCAACGGTGACAGGCCTGGTCCTTGAAGAAACAGCCACTCTCCACATGATTCGTCCTCCCACACCGGGTGCATTTTCTTCCAGGTGTAGATGAGAGAGACATCGCATTCACTTTTACAGAGCTGCTGAGCTGTTGTACCTCCCTCGCCACCGTTTCCATAGCAACGGCTATTTCCACCGCTCTGTGATAGGTGAGAGCATTCTCGGTCAATAGTCTCTTCTGTATGGACTCGCTGAGGAGACCACACACGAACCGGTCCCGTAACGCGTCTGACAGGTACGTGCCAAACTTGCAGTGCTCCGACAGCTTCTTCAAATCCGCAATATACTGGGCTATTGTCTCCCCCTCCGATTGATGTCGTTTATGGAAACGGAATCTTTCCGCAATCACAATGGGCTTGGGAGAAAAATGGCTTTGCAATGCTTTTACAGTCTGAGTATAAGTTATATCCCCCGGTTTATCCGGAGCAATCAAACTGCGCAGTAACCCGTATGTTGTTGCCCCTATTAGACTCAAAAACACCGGAAGCCTCTTCTCATCGGAAATGTCATTTGCAGCCACAAAATGTTCAAACCGTTCCACATAAGTTGGCCACTGCTCCGTCGATTCATCAAAAGCCACGATATGCCCGATGATACCAGCCATCCCTCTGTGTGATTGTCCCGCGGCAGATCCGCCGACGTTTAGCCCCTTCGCTAACCGGCGTCAGTGTAGATTCCTCTTCCACTCGTTCCGTCATCAAACAAACGTTAGCGTGGATTCTTTTCAACCAGTGCCGTCACTGGATGAACCGTACTCGTCGCCATTTATTATATATGTGACCCCGTACAATGGTAGCATATTAATCACACTGGATACGCTGTTGACAGGGACTACAGACGATGGCTGCAGCTATCTTTATTGCCATAACAACCAACCCGGAAGCGGGCTGAGCTGTCACCTTAAGAAGTGCTCGCCCTCCCCCTAGAGGGCAGGAATAGGAATGGTGAGGTCGTAACACACCAACAGCCACATACATCACAGCTTCCTCTCGTGCCGCTCGCCCGGCTCTCAGCACCGCTTCCTCTCGTGCCGCTCGCCCGGCTCTCAGCACCGCTTCCTCTCGTGCCGCTCGACCGGCTCTCAGCACCGCTTCCTCTCGTGCCGCTCGACCGGCTCTCAGCACCGCTTCCTCTCGTGCCGCTCGCCCGGCTCTCAGCACCACCTCCTCTCGTGCCGCTCGCCCGGCTCTCAGCACCACTTCCTCTCGTGCCGCTCGCCCGGCTCTCAGCACCACTTCCTCTCGTGCCGCTCGCCCGGCTCTCAGCACCACTTCCTCTCGTGCCGCTCGCCCGGCTCTCAGCACCGCTTCCTCTCGTGCCGCTCGCCCGGCTCTCAGCACCACTTCCTCTCGTGCCGCTCGCCCGGCTCTCAGCACCACTTCCTCTCGTGCCGCTCGCCCGGCTCTCAGCACCGCTTCCTCTCGTGCCGCTCGCCCGGCTCTCAGCACCGCTTCCTCTCGTGCCGCTCGCCCGGCTCTCAGCACCGCTTCCTCTCGTGCCGCTCGCCCGGCTCTCAGCACCACTTCCTCTCGTGCCGCTCGCCCGGCTCTCAGCACCGCTTCCTCTCGTGCCGCTCGCCCGGCTCTCAGCACCACTTCCTCTCGTGCCGCTCGCCCGGCTCTCAGCACCACTTCCTCTCGTGCCGCTCGCCCGGCTCTCAGCACCGCCTCCTCTCGTGCCGCTCGCCCGGCTCTCAGCACCACTTCCTCTCGTGCCGCTCGCCCGGCTCTCAGCACCACTTCCTCTCATGCCGCTCGCCCGGCTCTCAGCACCACTTCCTCTCGTGCCGCTCGCCCGGCTCTCAGCACCACTTCCTCTCGTGCCGCTCGCCCGGCTCTCAGCACCACTTCCTCTCGTGCCGCTCGCCCGGCTCTCAGCACCGCTTCCTCTCGTGCCGCTCGCCCGGCTCTCAGCACCACTTCCTCTCGTGCCGCTCGCCCGGCTCTCAGCACCACTTCCTCTCGTGCCGCTCGCCCGGCTCTCAGCACCACTTCCTCTCGTGCCGCTCGCCCGGCTCTCAGCACCGCTTCCTCTCGTGCCGCTCGCCCGGCTCTCAGCACCACTTCCTCTCGTGCCGCTCGCCCGGCTCTCAGCACCGCTTCCTCTCGTGCCGCTCGCCCGGCTCTCAGCACCGCTTCCTCTCGTGCCGCTCGCCCGGCTCTCAGCACCGCTTCCTCTCGTGCCGCTCGCCCGGCTCTCAGCACCGCTTCCTCTCGTGCCGCTCGCCCGGCTCTCAGCACCGCTTCCTCTCGTGCCGCTCGCCCGGCTCTCAGCACCACTTCCTCTCGTGCCGCTCGCCCGGCTCTCAGCACCGCTTCCTCTCGTGCCGCTCGCCCGGCTCTCAGCACCACTTCCTCTCATGCCGCTCGCCCGGCTCTCAGCACCGCTTCCTCTCGTGCCGCTCGCCCGGCTCTCAGCACCGCTTCCTCTCGTGCCGCTCGCCCGGCTCTCAGCACCGCTTCCTCTCGTGCCGCTCGCCCGGCTCTCAGCACCGCTTCCTCTCGTGCCGCTCGCCCGGCTCTCAGCACCACTTCCTCTCGTGCCGCTCGCCCGGCTCTCAGCACCGCTTCCTCTCGTGCCGCTCGCCCGGCTCTCAGCACCACTTCCTCTCGTGCCGCTCGCCCGGCTCTCAGCACCGCTTCCTCTCGTGCCGCTCGCCCGGCTCTCAGCACCGCCTCCTCTCGTGCCGCTCGCCCGGCTCTCAGCACCACTTCCTCTCGTGCCGCTCGCCCGGCTCTCAGCACCACTTCCTCTCGTGCCGCTCGCCCGGCTCTCAGCACCACTTCCTCTCGTGCCGCTCGCCCGGCTCTCAGCACCGCTTCCTCTCGTGCCGCTCGCCCGGCTCTCAGCACCGCTTCCTCTCGTGCCGCTCGCCCGGCTCTCAGCACCACTTCCTCTCGTGCCGCTCGCCCGGCTCTCAGCACCGTTTCCTCTCGTGCCGCTCGCCCGGCTCTCAGCACCACTTCCTCTCGTGCCGCTCGCCCGGCTCTCAGCACCGCTTCCTCTCGTGCCGCTCGCCCGGCTCTCAGCACCACTTCCTCTCGTGCCGCTCGCCCGGCTCTCAGCCCGTCAGTCCAAGGAGATTAATCCCCAAGTCCTTCTTCAAATGACAAGCGTGTTCTCTTTCCGTTTCCCAACACGTCCCCCAGCACAGGGTTGGAGGAGGGGGTTAACCCTTTCACTGTGAAAGCAGAAAGGCAGTGAAAGGGTTAACCGGCTGTTGTGTGGCAGTGAAAGGGTTAACCTTCTGTGTATTGTCGCAGTAAAAGGGTTAACCGTTTGGTAGTGCGGCAGTGAAAAGGGTAACCGTTTCACTGCCAAATGGTTAACCCTTTCACTGCGACAAAACAGAAGGTTAACCCTCTTTCACTGCCACACGACAAAGTGTTAACCCTTTCACTACCACACTACAGAAGGTTAACCCTTTCACTGGTGTTGGTGAAAGGGTCGACCTTCCGTAGTGTGGTAGTGAAAGGGTTAAAGGGACCACTGGCCCCATCATGTCCTACTTACCGATGATACAATACAAGATACTTTAATGCCACACAACTATGGCTGGTGGTAATTGTTTGCGGTACAGCATGTTAGTTAAGCACTCTGGGACATCAACATGGAACATCAAACGCCCCCCTCCCAATCCCCACAATAAATACATAAATACATACAGGACAGTCACATTATGTCTTCAAGAGGTCTGTCTCAGCACGGTCCGGTCAGGACTCCCTGGAAGAAGAGATCTTGTATCTCAATGGGACATTCCTGGATAAATAAAGGATAAATAAAAAACAGTCCATGCTGTCTTTCATACTGGATATACCCACAACTCTGGCTTGTTAGCCACACAACTAATCAATGGGGTCAATGGGGCCATCATTGATAAATGTGATCTAGCAGAGGTGAATGGCAAATATTATGCTGTCTAGATTGTTTGTAACTGAGATACATGTAACATCTGTTAAGTATTTTTAACACCAAACTTTATTGTTTTAAAAATCCCAATAATGTTGTGGGTCCACCAGACATTGGGTAACAGAAACGCAAACACCCCGTGGGTTAATGTTAGGGGTGGGGGGGGAAATCGATACGTAGTAGTATCGCGATACTTTGCGTGGCGATACTGTATTGATACAGGGACGGCAAGTATCGATATTTAATTATTCATAAAAATTAAATAAAAAAAACATTTCTTTTTCTTTCTTTTTTTTATAAGGAAGTTGCATTGTTCATTTCAATACCTGTAATAGTACAGTAGTCCACACACACACACGTGCATTCAGTTAAGTTGGAATATGACTGTAATACAAACAGTTCAGTTTGTCAGGTACATGCAACACAGATTACAGTGTTTACATCTGTCTGCTTGAGAAAACACCATGTTCTGCAATAAAAATGATTGAAGTGAGATGAACAGACTGAACTTTATTTTATTAGATGTTGACAGTTTTACTTTGCAGTACAAAAAAAAAATTTGATGAAAAAAAAAATATATATTGCAATATTTGCGATATATCGGGTATCGTATCGCGAGGTCTCTGGCGATTCCCACCCCTAGTTAATGTTGAGTTCAGCTGATGAGGTAACCTGGGGGAACAGGTCTCTTACGTATAGTATGTGAGACACAATGGAGTCTTGTGTGGATTCCAAAAAAATTAAAATAAAAAACGTACTCTCCTGGCAAAACAATTGAAAGTGTATTGACATGAATACGGGCTCTGTAGCAGTATCTCAGGGCTGAAAGACCAGCGTATCCTATAACAGGCCTCCGCTCGGCTCCTGGTCTCTACTGTGTTGTTCTGCCGGATTGGATTCAGTTCCTGGTTTTACAACGTGTTGTCGTCCAAGTTTCCCAAGAGGCATTTTACTGAGCGCTCTCTTATTCATTAAAGGGACACTTTTACATTTTTAGTTTTACTTGATATTACTGTTATTCAACAGACACTTAAAATGTTGTGGGAGGGAGATTACACATCCGTCCTTAATTTAATAAAAATGGGTCGTTAACATTGTTAGCATTCTTCATTGAAACGAATGAATGAATGAAATAATTGTTATAATTTATTTATTCGTACATGGAATTACCACAGTCCAACAGTACATATTAATATAATCCACCATCATATGACATATACAAAAGATAATAAAAAAAGTCAACAAAAAGAGAAACAGATAAACAAATCATAGTTTACCCTGTTTGAAAAAGGAGTAGGAAGAAGTGTATACACTTAAAATGCCTACCCCTTTTTAACTATCACAAATTATAATTTAATCTATTGTTAATTGTATGTATAAACGCTGTATCTCTATACAATCCAAAAAATGTATATATAAATACATTTATATAAATATACCTATAAATATGTAATATATAATATATATATACTAAATAAATACCATGGGGCAAAGGAAGCTAGCTCCGAACATCTCAGGCTGAAACTAGAGGTTAGAGTGGATTTATTGTCATTGCACAAGTACAGGGAACAAGGAGACGAAGGCCCGGGGACCTGAGGCAGTATAGTCCACAGGACGCCCAGGCCTCCAGTCTAGAGGTATCAGAGCCTGTTCGCTCAGGTTCAGACTGAAAGCCCCCGAGGCAGCTAAACCTCTCGCCTTCTCCTCGCCGCCTTCTGCTTTTGTCTGGTCCTTCCTGCTAATTATTTACAGTCGGGCTCGGCTGCAGGACGAAAGGGAAGCGCTTCTCTTCCTGTTGCCTTTTGAAATGAGTGAAGAAGAGAAGGTCAGATGACACGTCACACAGTGTGTGCAGCAGGGGCAGTGCTGTGCGATGTGGCAGGTGATATGTCTGTGTGAGGTTGTAGAGAGGTGTTTGGGTTGGATAGAGAGAAGCAGTGAGGCCAGTAGGGACTAAGGTCTGATTCAGGCTTCAAATAGATTCAGGCCTCATCTGGGGGGGAAAGAACATGTGTTCTTATTTTTGAGTTTGTCGACTTTTCTCAAACTTGTTTGCGTTTCTTCCTGTCCAACAGTGTGTCATCTGACCTTGTTTTTGGTCCTCACTTGTTGTCCAAGTCACACAAAAAAAAATCTATAATCAAAACATTTGAGGTTGGGGTTTAGGGTTGAGGTCTCTAGGAAGGTTTCGGTTGGGGTTACGTATATAAACACGTTGCTTTTCTCTGCATTCTGGCTTGGCAGCTTAAGCTGACAAGGATGTCCATTGTGATCTGTGATTGGCTGCTTCACACCTACTAATCAATTCTATGACAGCCTGTCTATTCAGCCGTGTGGAGAAAATGGCATTTGGTCTTGAAATTTAACCATCTTGGTGACTGCTAAATGCAGAAAACCAGAGGTAGGGATGTAGAAACACAAGAGTCAAGGTTTGATTGATTGATTGAAAACTTTATTAACAGATTGCAGAATGGGTACAGTACAGTACAGCTCAATACATACAATTGTTAAGGGGATGCAGACCAGAGAAAGACTTTCGTCTTGTTTACATCAGGGTCCCCCATTTTCAATTAATCGTAACATATATGACATACATGACATACAGATAGACAGTACGCGTGTAGCTTTATGCCAAGCAAGCAGTGCAAAAATTTACCGTAGTGGCATGCAGTAATGCGCCTTTCATTTTCCGCCGCCCAGCGCCCAGGTCGCGCGGAAATAGGCTGTCTATTGCCATTCTCTTTGACAAACTCTAACCTTAACCAGCTCCTTAACAACGCCTAAACTTAACCGTTCTAACCTTAACCAACTCCGAAACAATGCCTAACCTTAACCTTAACCTTAACCATGCCTAACCTTAACCATAGAAATTATATTGCCATTCTCTTTGACAAACTCTAACCTTAACCAGCTCCTTAACAGCGCCTAAACTTAACCGTTCTAACCTTAACCAACTCCGAAACAATGCCTAACCTTAACCTTAACTTAACCGGCGAAAGAATACACGTTAAAAAAAAATCACGTTAAAAAATATTTTCGATGGGATTCGAACTCGCCAGCAAACAAGCCATAGGATCCACAGCCATGTGTCCTTGCCAATTGAGCTATTGCTAGATACTGAATAAGGGGCGGTGACTTATATATATTGAGCTCCGCTCGTGTCGAACCGAGGCGGGATCTCATGCGCATGCGCGGGCACCTCGCGCGAGCACGCCGGCGCACGCACGCACCTGAGCGAGCACGCCGCCGCCGGTGCACGCACGGTAGCATTTGTCTGAAAAGAAGGGCGCTTTACCGCACTAGCGTGCGGTGACGAATGCGGAAGCATTTTTGCACTGCTTGCTTGGCATTAACGTACAGGCAGACAGTACTGCTACATCTATATATTTATGACATACCATATTTGTAAATACAGTACTGTTTGTGATACAAAGAGAGCCCAGAAAAAAAATTATATACATTTGCCGTAGAAACTGTACATTGGATTGGGGGGGGGGGGGGACTGTACATTGGAGGTGGTTGGGTGGGGGGGGGGGGGGGGGGGGTTGGGTAGGAGTGGGGGGGGGGGGGGGTTGGGTAGGAGGGGTGGGTGGGGGACACTGTACACTGTACAACTGTACAAACAAAACTGTACATTGGAATATTGACAAGACCATTTACTGTACATTGGAGGGGGTTGTGTTAGGACATTTACAGGGGCCAGTTTCGAATTGCAGTCTCCCGTAGGTGTTCTTTGAGAGTGTTTTTGAAAGTGGGTAGTGATTCACATTCCTTTACAGCTTTGGGTAAGGCGTTCCACATTGATGTGGCATAATTGCGTATTTTGACATGTACATGGGTACCTTGGTCGTGTAGTGTATCTTGTAGACCAGGCCCATTGCAAGTTGCTGTACGGCAGTCATCACTGCTCCGGTGTCGGGTGGAATGTATGCACCCGATGCCGGTGTTAGGATGTTGGTGTCGTTGAAAAGGATGTTGTTGTCATTATTGTTGATCGCGACGGTAGCCGTCACTATTTGTGGGAGCCTCTGATTCATCACTTTCTGTTGTAGTCGTGTAGTCGGGCCCGGGTTTAATTTAATATCTCCCGCAAGGAGTAGATAAAGGATGATTATCGTCCTTCGATCTAGTTTACCTGCTGGGGGCATTTTCTTCCGCTCCGGATTTGCCGTTAGGAACCCGTGGATAGCTGCGGTTCCGATGGCCAGATGTTTCTGCTCCGAGCCGTCGAGGAGGTAAAAGTCATTGTGTGAATGAATGAATGAAATGAATGAAAACTTTATTTAACAGATTGCAGAATGGGTACAATACAGTACGGCTCAATACATACAATTGTTAAGGGGATGCAGACCTGAGAAAGACGTTTGTCTTGTTTCCATCAGGGTCCCCCATTTTCAATTCATATAGACATATATGACATACATGACATACAGATAGTCAGTACTGCTACATCTATACATTTATGACATACCAGATTTGCAAATACAGTACTGTTTGTGATACAGAAGGAGTCAAGAAAAGGGAGTATATACATTTGACGTAGAAACTGTACATTGGAGGTTGGGTGGGGGGGGTTGGGTACATTGGGATATTGACAACCATACTGGGTAATTTACATTGGAGGTGGTTGGGGGGGGGGGGGGGGGGCGGGGGGCACACTGAATAAACAAGTAACACTGTACATTGAGGGGGGGGGGGAGGAGACACTGTACAAACAAACACAATTGTACATTGAACTATTGACAAAACCATACTAGGTAAATGACTGTACATTGGAGGGGGTTGGAATGATTGGGTTAGGATATTTACAGGGGCCAGTGTTGAATTGCAGTCTCCCGTAGGTGTCCCTTGAGAGAGGTTTTGAAAGTGGGTAGTGATCCACATTCCTTTACAGCTTTGGGTAGGGCGTTCCACATTGATGTGGCATAATTGCGAAACGTGTTTAGTCCCTTATTTGAGCCGAATCTGGGTTTGACATGATTTGTGGAGCTCCCTCTGGTGTTGTGATCGTGGTATTCACTGACCTTTGGGAAGTATTTTGACATGTACATGGGTACCTTGGTCGTGTAGTGTATCTTGTAGACCAGGCCCATTGCAAGTTGTTGTACTCTGTCGTCTACTCTAAGCCATCCTAGGTTGTCGAAGTGGGCAGGGGTGAGGTGGGTTCTAGGAGTAAGGTCAAGCAGTAGTCTGACCAGTTTGTTTTGAGATGTTTGTAATTTTGTTTTTAGCGCCTTTGAGGTGCTTTGGTACCATGAGGTGCAAGCATAGTCGTAGTACCCCTGAATGAGTGCTCCTGCCAGAGTCTTCAGGGTGTTCTTGTTTACCAGGGAGGAGATCCGGTACAAGAATCGAGTTCGTTGGTTGACTTTTTTTATTACATTGGATGCCATTTTGTCACAGGAGAGATTAGCCTCTAGGATGGACCCCAGGTAGGTAATTTCATCTTTCCTTGTGACAATATTGTCACCCACTGTAACTGAGAAGCCGTCGGTCTTGCTGAGTTTGTTATTTGAACCGAAGAGAATGGACTCTGTTTTGCCCATGTGTAATGATAGTTTGTTATCAGCGAGCCATATGCAGATTCTGCCTAGTTCCGAGCTGAGGGTTTTTTCAACCTGTAACTTGTTCTTGTCAGAGACCAGCAGGGCTGAGTCGTCCGCAAACAGGAACAAGTTGCAGTCACAAGCTGACGACATGTCATTTGCATAAATTAGGAACAGTAGCGGTCCTAGTATGCTTCCTTGTGGAACACCACAGTTTACTGTGAGGGGGGGGGATAGGGTACCGTTTACCTCCACCATCTGTTCCCTCCCCTCAAGGTAGGATTGCATCCAGCTCACTGATAGACTATCAAAACCAATTGCTTTTAGCTTGTCAATCAGAATGGAGTGATTGACCGTGTCAAAGGCCTTTTGTAGGTCCAGCATGACCATGCCGCAGTATTTGCCTGCGTCCACCTCTTGTTTGATGTGGTCATTCAAATAGAGAAGGCATGTGTCAGTGGAGTGGGATGTTCTGAAGCCAGATTGGAATTCGTAGATTAGATTTTTTTCCGCTAGGTACTTTTCGACCTGTTCGTAGACTATTTTTTCCATGACTTTCGAGATGGAGGTGAGAATAGAAACAGGGCGGTAGTTGCCTGGGTCTAATTTGCTGCCCTTTTTGTGCAGAGGGGTCACCCTCGCAATTTTGAAGTCCTTGGGGACGTGTCCCTGTTTTATGGAGAGGTTTATTATGTGTGTGATGATTGGTGTGATGGCGGCTGCTGAGTCTCTGAGGAATTTGGAGGGGATGTTGTCATGGCCAGTGGCCTTGTTAGGTTGGAGGGCGCTCAGTTTATTGAGTACCTCATCTGTTGTTACCATTTCCAGCTTGAAGTCGTCCTTGCGGACCCCTAGGTTTTTGTAGAAAGCTACTATGTGTTCTACCCCATAAAGCCCTGAGTGGGAGGGTAGTTTGTTTACCAGTGTTGTGGCTATGTTTGTGAAGAAAATGTTTAAGTAATTGGCTACATCCAGCTTGTCTGTGATGAGCGTGTTGTCAGTTTTTATGTTTATGTTTGAGAATCTGGTTTTAAGTTTTTTACTGCATCCTAGTTGATTATTGAGTAATTTCCAAAGTTCACGTGGTTTGTTTTTGTTTTCCTCAGTTTTGTCATTGATGAAATTCTTTTTTGCAGTTTTGATCATGGAGTTTACGTCGTTTCTTAGTCTGTTTCTTTCTAGTTTGAGTTCAGTCACGTGGGCTTGGAGTTCACTGCTCGTGCTTTTAGTAAGCTTTGACTGACTTTTACGAAACTCAGAGCATTTTTTGTCTCTGGTTTTCATAGCGGCCAGTATTTCGGAGTGCATCCACGGCTCAGCGCGATTTTTTACCCTGGTGGTTCTTAGGGGGGCCATGTCGTTTAGTATTGCTGAGAATTTGGTTTTGAAACCAAGCCATGTTTCGTCAACCAGTGTACCATTGAGTTCATCTGACCAGTCCAGACTCTCCAGTTCAAGGTTGAAGGCCTCGCTAGAGTAGGTTTTGAGGTCTCTAGATGTGACTGTTTTGTGGCAGCCAGCCTTTTGTTTTAGTTTTTTTCGGGTACAGAATATCATATAATGATCACTTAACCCACATGCTATAACCCCTTTATTTGAGATCTTGGACTTGTCGGAGGTCAGAATGAGGTCAATGGTAGTCTGAGTTGATTCACATACACGTGTGGGTTGGGTGATTAGCTGGCTGAGGCCATGCAGATCACAAAACCTACTGAAGGCCTTGAAGACGGGTGCATCTTTTCGTTGCATATCCGTGTTCCAGTCTCCAATAAGAATTTTGTCTACATCCTCAACTCCAGCTAGACACCCATCCATTGTATCATAAAAGCCACTATGATCTGGCGGCCTGTAGACTGTGCCAACCAGTAGGGATTTCGCCCTTTCGAATAGGATTTCCACCCATACAGTTTCAATTGATTTATGATTCAGGTCATTTCTGTTGATGAATTTGGTGTCCTTGTGTATGTACATACAGACACCACCTCCATGTTTGTTCCTATCATTCCTGATTATTGAGTAGTTCTCAATCTCTATCTCTGGATCTTTTACAGAATCGTCGAGCTTAGTTTCTGAGAAGCACAGTATGTTTGCCTTACCATTTATGAATATTTGCTTGATTTCATCCAATTTGTTTTTTAAGCTGTTAATGTTAATGTGAAAAATGTTCAGTCCATTGGCGTTGGTGTCTACCGCTTTCTCTTCCGATTTCTCTTTTATCCGTTTGGTTTAGCTTTCTTGATGAATTAAAGTAATCTGTAATCCATAGTAGGAAGATGATGAAATGTATGAAAAACCTTGTTGGTTTTCCGTGTTGATTATAGTTGTTGCTGGAGTTCTTGCTGGAGCTCAGAGATTTGCGACCGTCCATGGTGAGCGTGATGCTTGAGCGTGATGCTTGTGAGATGAAAGACTTTTAAAACCTAAAGATCTGTTAATCAACACACACACACACACACACACACACACACACACACACAATATTTGCGATATATCGGGTATCGTATCGCGAGGTCTCTGGCGATTCCCACCCCTAGTTAATGTTGAGTTCAGCTGATGAGGTAACCTGGGGGAACAGGTCTCTTACGTATAGTATGTGAGACACAATGGAGTCTTGTGTGGATTCCAAAAAAATAACAAGAAAAAACGTACTCTCCTGGCAAAACAATTGAAAGTGTATTGACATGAATACGGGCTCTGTAGCAGTATCTCAGGGCTGAAAGACCAGCGTATCCTATAACAGGCCTCCGCTCGGCTCCTGGTCTCTACTGTGTTGTTCTGCCGGATTGGATTCAGTTCCTGGTTTTACAACGTGTTGTCGTCCAAGTTCCCCAAGAGGCATTTTACTGAGCGCTCTCTTATTCATTAAAGGGACACTTTTACATTTTTAGTTTTACTTGATATTACTGTTATTCAACAGACACTTAAAATGTTGTGGGAGGGAGATTACACATCCGTCCTTAATTTAATAAAAATGGGTCGTTAACATTGTTAGCATTCTTCATTGAAACGAATGAATGAATGAAATAATTGTTATCATTTATTTATTCGTACATGGAATTACCACAGTCCAACAGTACATATTAATATAATCCACCATCATATGACATATACAAAAGATAATAAAAAAAAAGACAACAGGTTAACATATATAAACACGTTGCAGGAGTGACCCTCTACAAATGGCAGCTTGCCCCAGAAATGTGACGTGAGCTTCCCAAGCGCTACAGACCCTCAGGAGGCTGCGCAGTTGTTTGAGGATGATTTTGTGGATGACAAATCTACCCTCGCACCATGGCCAACTGATGAAGCAATCCAGCGAACACACACACACACACACACACACACACACACACACACACACACACACACACACACACACACACACACACACACACACACACACACATGACACACACACACACACACACACACACACACACACACACACATGACACACACACACACACACACACACACACACACACACACACACACACACAGAACACAGTAGTGTTATAAAGCCTAACAACTCCATTGGGAGGAAACGGGTGGGACCAGAGTAATGATGGGGGGGGGGGGGGGGGATCAATACCCTTAATTTCTCACCTCCGTGTTGGAGGGCCGGTGCTGAGGCATGGACCCTCAACCCTTACCGTCGGTAGTGTGATAGTAAAGGGTTAACCTTCTGTAGTGTTGCAGTGAAAGGGTTAACCTGCTGTTGTGTCGCAGTGAAAGGGTTAACCGTTTGGTAGTGCGGCAGTGAAAGGGTTAACAGCTTCTCTCAGTGGGTAGGAAGGAAGTTACTAAAGATGGCATCTTGATAAGTGCCATCGCTGTCATCAATTTGCATAGAGAAAAATCACGCTAAAACTGTTAAATATACCGGGGGGAGGAAGCATTGAGAAAAAGAAGGCTTGAGGTTTCACCCCTGGTGGCCGTGAGACACTCAGTGAACCAGAAGAACCCTGTATATCTGGCGGCCCGACCCAGAAATATGAGCCTCCCAACAGCCTTGTTCCCTGCTTGTCAACCATTCTTTTCGTAGGCCTGGTCGAGGCACAT
>NC_140169.1:86058025-86094998 GCF_963971535.1 Notolepis coatsorum
GCATATACTTAACTTGACATAGTTAGAAAAGGGTCAGTAAAGAATACAATCTACTTAGGCCCTGTTTAGACGGAAACGCTAGCAGGTGAATCCGCACAAAAAAAAATGTGGATGTGCCTTTCATTTATACGGAAACGGCGTTTTTACGGGGTGAAACCGCAAAAAAGTGAGACTACCTTCCAGGGTGGAATTCCTAGAAACGATAAACCTTTGCACTATCATCTAAACTGTCAAACGGCATAAAACGATGACGAAAGTCAAGTCAAGTCAAGAGTTTTAATTGTCACGGCATACAGGTATACAATGAAATGCGGGTGGTCTTGCCCGCAACGATGTGCAATACAGTGGTACATATAATAGAATCAAAAGAAGGAAACAACATTGTGCAGTAACAGGTAGCAGGTAACATGGAGTGACATCTCGGTATCTGTACATAGTTATTTACAGAGCATATGGGACATGCTAGTTAGCTTTGGTAGTGCAATACACTGTTCCTGTTATTCTAATTTAAAGTGTCCTTTCCTTTGGCCATAAGTGTGCGTGTGTGCGACATGAGTGTGTGCCCGCTCATGTTAAAGTGTTAAGTGGCTGCTCGTGTGTGAGCGTGCACAGTGTGCGTGTCGTGTGTGTGTTCATGTGTGCTTGTGTGTGGACAGTTCAGTGTTCTGAGCACTCAATGTTCATTGTTCATGGCTCTGATGGCCTGGGGGAAGAAGCTGAGCCTAAGCCGCTCTGTCCTAGTAGCTGGGGTTCGCAGGCGTCTGCCTGACCTCAGCAGCTGAAACAGGCTGTTATTGGGGTGGTGAGGGTCTTTCATTATCCTGCAGGCTCTGGATTTGCACCTCTTGTTGTATAGAACCTGCAGGGGAGGTAGTGCAATACCCGTTGTACGCTCGGCTGAGCGCACCACTCTCTGTAGGGCCTTCTTGTCCTGTGCCGTGCTGTTTCCATACCAGGCAGTGATGTTTCCGGTCAGGATGCTCTCTACAGCTCCTGAGTAGAAGGACTGGAGTATCTTTCCCGATACTCTGAACTTCCTTAACTGTCTCAGGTGGTAGAGACGCTGTTTCGCCTTCTTTACTACTGTGTCTATGTGTGTTGACCATGTCAGGTCCTCTGAGATGTGGACCCCCAGGTACTTGAAGCTGCTCACCCTGTCCACGGTAGCCCCGTTAATCATCAGTGGTGTGTGCGTCTCCTGCTGTCCTCTCCTATAATCCACGATCAGCTCCTTGGTTTTACCAATGTTCAGGAGCAGGCTGTTGTCCTGGCACCAGCGTTCCAGTACCTCAACCTCCTCCCGGTAGGCCTTCTCGTCGTTGTCCGAGATCAGCCCCACCACCACCGTGTCATCTGCGAACTTCACTATGGAGTTGGAGCTGAACTTGGCCACACAGTCGTGTGTGTAGAGTGAGTACAGCAGGGGGCTCAGAACACAGCCCTGGGGGGACCCGATGCTCAGGGTGATGGTGTTGGAGGTCTGACCCCCCACCCTGACCGCCTGGGGTCTTTCGCTCAGAAAGTCCAGTACCCAGGCGCTCAGGGCGGAGCTCAGACCTAGCTCGATCAGCTTGTCCACCAGTCTGGTGGGGACTATGGTGTTGAACGCTGAGCTGTAGTCAATGAACAACAGTCTCACATAGCCCCCCTTCTGACGGTCAAGGTGCGAGAGGGTGCTGTGCAGAACCTGGGAGACCGCGTCGTCGGTGGACCTGTTTGTCCTGTATGCAAATTGCATAGGGTCCATATCACTGGGGAGGGAGGCACAAATGTGGTCCTTGACCAGCCTCTCGAAACATTTCATGACCACAGAGGTGAGTGCCACCGGTCTGTAGTCATTTGGACATGCTGGGGAGGGTTTCTTCGGCACAGGGATGATGGTAGACATCTTGAAGCAGGCAGGGACCACTGACTCCGCCAGTGATTGATTAAATATGGCGGTGAACACAGGGGCCAGCTGGTTGGTACAGGTCTTGAGTATACGTCCTGTTATGCCATCTGGGCCAGCAGCCTTCCTGGTGTTCACCTGCATAAATGCTCTTCTCACACTGTGTTCCGACAACGAGAGAGCGTCCCCCCCCCCTCGCGGTTGCCCCCCCCCCTCCACAACAGCCGGCGCGCCAGTGACGTCACTAGCCGGAGAGCCAGCAGCGCCACTGTCTACACCAAACCGAGCGTAGAAGATGTTGAGCTTGTCCGCGAGGGAGGCGTCGTCGCTCCCCATTGAGGGGGCCCTGACTTTATAGTCAGTTATTGTCTTCAGTCCCTGCCATAATCCTCTTGTGTCGTTTTGTGCCATTTGTGTCTCCAGTTTATCAGCATATGTTCTCTTAGCAAGTTTGACAGCCTTGCGTAGAGTATAGACTGAAGCCTTATACTCCTCCATGTTTCCTGACTCTCTACCCAGGTTGTAGGCGGTGGTACGAGAGTTCAGAGCTGCTCTAATAGTGCTATCCACCCACGGTTTCTGGTTTGGGAAAATCCGCACCGTTTTCCTGGGGACAATACCATCGGCTATTGTTGTGATGTAACTCACCACTGTGTCAAGGCTCTCGTCGCGCGTACTGCTTACATCACAGGCATGCGCCAGCATAGCTGTCAACCCTACAGTTTTTTTTTTTTTTTTACTTTATTTTTTAGCGTTTATCGCTTTTCTGGTCAAGCATGACCGACAGTTGTAGGGTGAAACGGGAGAGAGAGCAGGGGGAGACATTCGGCAAATGACGGCGAGTCTGGGAATCGAACTCGGAGTCAACCAGATCCGTGACGCAGCACGGAGTCCCGCGCGAGCGCGGTAACATGGTGTGCTACTGGAGCACCCTAACCCTACCGTTTTCCCCGGGATTCTCCTGTTTTTTCGACCCTCTGCATGCCCTTTTCACGGTTCACGGATTGGCACGTTAAAAAAAAAAAAAAAAAAAAATTATATATAATTTTTTTTTTTCAAACTCATAAAATATATGTGATCAAGTCCAGCGTTTGTGCCGACATGTCTCCATTTTCATTTTCCAGATTTTTCCAGGTTGTGAAAGTACAGAATGTAAGCTTTCAAATGATGTGTCATACTTTGAAATCTGAGAATGTTTTGAATATCATGTATTCATTTAAATCTTGTAACTCAGTCTGTTGTCTAGAACGCTCAAGGGGAGGAAATGCCTCTGATTTTCACACTTCAGCTAGTTTGGGGGGGGGGGGGGCGTGGACAACTACCCTCACCTGAATGCGTCCATTGTTAACATTAATGACTCTCTGTGTGAATGCCTTTACCTGGCTCAGTTAATCTGAATCCCAACGCGCAGCTCTATTCAGATGCAAAAATACCCCCCCCCCACCTCTCCTCTGTGGAGAGTACAAACTGTTTCAAAACAGTTTTAAACACAGAATTCTTACAATTAGTTATTATATCTGTTCGCTGTTATACTAAATATGTTCTTCATGTTCTAAGTGGTTGCCTAGTGGAGATTTAGGATTCACTGACTGTACACTGTAAGAAAAAAAGCTGCAAGAAAACTAAATGTCTGGCATCAATGGTTTCCAAATACTGTCAAATTACAGTAAAATCAAATACATTTACAGATTACAACCTTTATTTAATGGTTAATATTTTGATACAAGGTAATTTACTGTATTTTTATAGCATTTACACTTAAAGTAGGAAAACAAAAGTAATCTGTAAAATAATACAGTGAATTTCCTTAATACAGGTTTTGACCAGCAGCAGATGGCAGCGACGAGGCAGCTCCATTGGAAGGGGGCGGGGCCGGGAGGGAGGGGGCGGGGCTAAAATGTGCACGTTTTTTCTCCTGCCAATGTTGACAGCTATGAGCGCCAGTAGCCTAGAAGCGTAAACAAAGCATGTCTGATTCTATCCATGGCGATCACCTGAAGGCTACATTGGCAGTACTTTTAAATACACAAGAATCTGTCCCGCGGCTATCACAACTATTAGTGACTGGACCCACTGTCTGTGAGTGACTCTGCTTTGATCCAATCACATTCCCCACCCACAGTCTGCGAATCAGAGGCAGAGTAGGGCGGGTCTTCACAGCACGTCATGTGACATATGCGCCAATCGTGTGACAGCGGGGCTCAGTCGTCTCGAGTCGTTACAGCCTCGTCTGCACGGAGAATTCTATCCCAAAACGCTAGTCTAAACGCAAAATTAAAAGTGAGAACGCAAGACGACTTTTGCGGTTTCTGTTCAGACTCTCTCCGTCTAAACGTAGCCTTAATGGTAGGCTATGTCAACGTGGAAGAAATATACAATAATACTAAATATATATAAAATAAAAAATGTATTATGGCATATATTGGCCCACTACACTAAGCAATAAAAAAATTTGTGGTGGTGTAATTTGTGTAATCTTTTTAAATGTCGTGTGGCGAAACGAGCGCTTGACATTAACGGCATGCTGGAATGGTACATCATTACATTCTAAAACAGCGAGCGAAGCGCCGGGCGTGCTGTGATGTGGTCTCTTTTGGAGGAGACAGAAGGTTATCATATAACCCTAGTTATATGAGTATAGCGAGCGCTCTGCTCTATTGGAACTGTCCCTTTAATCATATGCTATCATGAAAACGTTCAATCACATGCATGCCACGCCCACATCTGCTCACACATAAGCGGGGCCATGGCCATACTACCAGCTTTCACCGCCGAAACGGAAGACACATGGGGTCCTCAGTGAGTCAGAGCAGAGTGCTCGCTATACTCTTATAACTAGGGTTATAGGATAACCTTTGTTATATTTCGTATAGCTTTGCGCTCTGCTCTATTGGAACACAAGAGTGGAGCAGAGCGGAAAGCCAGACAGATGTACCCGCTGAGGTCCCCTACAACCATCAGAATCCGGGGAGGATCCGGGCCCCCCGCCCCCCCTAGTGAGGGACGGGAGGGAGATCGGACCCGACTGTGCGAAGGGGGTTCAGTAACCCCCACATCGCCAGCGTATCGGACAGGGCCTAAAATAGGTGAAGGCCCTTCTCCCCCTGGCACGCCGCTCCAAAGCGCTCCAAGGAGGCTTCCCCCCCACAAAGTCGTGGGGCCAGCTGGCGCACCGGGGAGACAACCCTCCAAGGAGGTTGATCTCTCAATCCAGGTTAGGGTTAGGGTTAGGTTAGGGTTAAGGCGACAGGCCTTAAGAGCAGAACTCGACCTGCGCCCGGAGCACTGCGGACTAGACAGGTGCCTAAGGGGCTTACTGTAAGAACAGTATCCCGGCGGAAAGGGTGTTCGGTATGCCATGCACCATGTCACAATCTCATGGGGCCACGAACCTCGCGGAGTCGGAATTAGCCAACTCCGCCAGCAAACAGATTCCACCACGAACCCTGACCCTGCCAATTTATTAATCCTGCGGGGTTAAGGTTCAGAGAAAGAGTTTGACACAATTGGCAGACGTCACAAAACATGCAGGGGCATACTCTCGGGCAGCCGGGGTCAGACCCGGGCTCAACCAGAGAGTCGACTCTGCTACCAACACACCGGGGAGACAACCACCCCCCCTATGTTTATTAACAGAAAATGGTTGCGCCCTTAACCCATTAAGAAACCCCGGAAACATAACTGCGCGTATACACAGGCTATACAATGCAGTTCAAGGCGTTTCAGGTTTAAAAAGGGTTAACCCGGGCCAACAGGTCCACGAGGGCAAAGCCCGACCTGGGCCTGGAGGACCGGAACCTACACAGGGATGCATAGAGGAGTTGACACTACGCCCAGAGGAAGCCCGAATGTGAAGCGCCGGTGGAGGTCAGAATAATCCTCTAGACTCTCTTATGTGTGAGCGGATGTGGGCGTGGCCAGGCAGGTGAGGAGCGTGCATGTGGTTGAAAGTTTTCATGATAGCATATGATTAAAGGGACAGTTCCAATAGAGCAGAGCCAAAGCTATACGAAATATAACTAATGGTTCTACCTTTACGTGACAACAGAGCAGAACATCTACTTACGTTGCTTTGATTGCTCTGAATGCTCTGAATTAACCTGGTATTAAGAGTTTTAAATTTAATCTTTATTTAACCAGGTAAAATTTAAAAAAAAAAAGCGTTCTCTCAATGATCTATTGAATTGAATATATAGAACCTTATTCAGCTTTTGATGATTGTAGCATGAAAGCTAAAAGAAAATCACATGAATTAATATTTCACCCTCCTTTTTCTTTCTTCTTTTTTTGAAGTTTCCTGTGTTTCTGAAATAGTTAGAATGAGCCTCCGGCCAGCTGTAGTCTGTCACAGCGGTGTTGACAGGATGGGGCTGCATTTCTCAATCCGTGATGTTGTTCTATTGTGTTCTCCCAACAACAGGAAGTACTGTCCGGCAGGATGCAGAGGCGTGGCGGGGGAGGTGTCCGGGGATATCGCCCGCGGTTACCGACACGTAAGTGACTGTTGATCAATATCACCTTCATCTCTGCCGCCATCGTCATTCATCATCAGCAGTTTGTTATTGTCTGATCTGTCTTTCATCTCTTTGAGAATCTTACTATTATTCAAATGTTCTATTCATTTTTATTTTAATTGTCGGGATCATGATTCGATTTAAAATTGATTCTTGATTATCTAATTGGATATATTAGATTGCTATAATCCTTGCTGCTACAAAGCTTTTATTCTTGGCTAATCCTTGCAATCTGTTGGATTTAGTGAACTAACAGTATAGTTCTAAGATCACAAGACTGAAAACAGAAAAAGAAATGTGTTAATAAATGTTTTTATCTGAGAAGAAAGAATCTCTTCTTGATTTTTGTGATTTATCTTTTTTCCCACCCCTACCGAATATGATCGCTGGTATTTGCCAATATTGTCTGGGATACTTAGACATGTAAACAGTCCATCTATATTATCTATATCTCTTTGTGATCTGTTATGTAACGTCACATTCTTGATTGTGTGTTGATGTTTAGAGTAACTACCACATAACTCATTCCCCGCCATCGACGAGTATACTCGTTATTGGCCGCCAATCATTGAACGCCAACAACAAGTATACTCATTATTTGATCGTTATTTCTTTTATTCTATATTTCTATTCATTACAGGCGCATGGACTCGGGGTTAACATGGGGAATCCTCATGAGAATGTAAAAGTGCAATACCGGCCGCATCACGCTAGGCGGCGGTATCGAGCACCCTTTCTACCCTATCTTTCTCTGTGGGACGGCCCCAGGTCTCCAGTTTCACTTTTCCTTGTCGGGCGAGGGGAGCGGTTTTCCCAGTTCCATCGAAGCGTGTCAAATATCTCCGATCCATATGTTGTGGTGAATTATGCCGTCGACGAAATGGACATTGGATATACCAGATGGCGATCAAACAATTGGAATATTATTTTTGGAATACTCCTGGCCACAGGTAAGGGCGATTTGACGTACATTTTTTATACCAATCGGGCTGATAACTGTTTTTAGTGTTCAATGCAAATGCTGTTACTGACAATCAAATAATCAGAAACGACCCCCCCCCCCCCCTTTCATGCTTTCATGATGGAACATAATAGCTATTATCTAGATTTGATTTCGGGATAATAATAGCGTATACAGGCAAGAAATGGCAACGTCTATAGTGGAATCGACGTATAGGGCTTTAACTCAGGATTTCATGAATTAGCCTAGACCGCTCTAAAATACTTATATTCACCACGGTATAAAACGGGAACGTATGGATGGAAAAACTATTTCTTTTTTGCATCTTGAATGGAAGATAGTTGTCAAATGACCATGGTATTGTATCCATAGCTATAATATAAAATATAGATTTAGCTCTACAAACAAGGTGACTCAGTCCTATATTTTAACGTGTGGCAATACGACCACAGGGCGATGACTAATCCCAGGCGGTCAATGAGTTAAGGAACACAGTGGGGAGTATTGTCTGCTGCTTCCCCCATGCTCAGTATATTCTTACTGTATTTATTTCTGTATATTTTATTTCATTTAATTTTATTCTATTTTACTCTACTCTTGTCCTAGGCAACTTGATTTGATTTGTGTTACTATTCTAATTTGTGACCTGTCCTGTCTAAATGTTTAAATGTTGAGCGATTTGCAGTGTCAAATTTCCCACGGGATAATAAAAGTATTTCTATTCTATTCTAAGTCACACTCTACAACAAGCCCAAGCATATTTGGAGTGTGTAGGTGGACAGACTAGGTAATGTGTTTATATAACATTCAGGAGGTTATATCATGCTGGTCAATAGTTAACACTATGATCGCCGATGACGAGTTAAGACGTCATTCCTAGCCATGCTCATTCTGCCGAAGACGCCGTAACTCGTCTTTGATGTCAATATTTAAAAAATCTGTCATCGAAATCATATTTCCTTTCCGGAGCCCTGAGATGTACTGGTGAGCTCCACTCAACTGTCTAACGGTTCGAGAGCGCCATCTGGTGGCCGATCGGCAGAGGGAGGGGCGCGCCAAACAGGAAGTGCGCATCCATATGTGCTCCGGGCACTCGCGATCGGTAGCCGGACTCCATCTCAACACACTGGATGATCAATCGCTCGCCCTAACTCAATAAACAACGTTATTTGGACGTATATAGTATTATACAACCTGGAAATGGTTCATCAGGATCAACATCCCATAATCGAAAACGGTCTACTCCACGCTGATCGTCCAACGGCGCGAGGAACATACGGTAAGATTCAGCGTTATTTTCTAACGTATTCCATATAAACTGCTATGATGAACATATGACCCACTCTGGATGAATCATCTAACGCTGCCCACGGAATTATAAACGATCCCCCGCCCATCCGGTCATCATCAGATCATACGTAGATCATTCTAGAAGTACGTCCAGTTGAAATTTTTCATCTCGCACAGATTCCTACCAAACTGTATCTGATCATCAATATAATGCATTTAGGGCTATAAATCACGTTCTGAAGAAAGCTGCAGAAAACGATAAAAACATACTTATACTTTAGACCATATTTTAGTATGAATATGTGAATGAAAAAGTTTAACGTTGCTACACCCTGAACAATACATATAGGACATTGAATGGGCCATAATAATGGCAATGTAGCAATAGAATTTAAAAAGTTATAGCCCTGCAAAGAAGGGGAACTTCTCCATAGACAAATAGAGCTGGCGAGGGATGGTAAATTATGAATTTAACCCATGGCGATCAAAGTGTTAATAATCATGTGCGTTTGGGGCGTGTTTTGCATGTGCAAACATTCTAACCAAGTCATATGCTTTGGCTCAGAGTTTCAACACAACAGTATTTTAGCGGTCTTGTTCCCTGATTAAAACCTCACAGAGATTTCCTGTTTGTATTTAGAGGAATGTGTCGGTGTACTGGCTGGGGTTCCAGAGGTGAGCAGCTCAGCACATATCAGCTTCTCTCTAAGATCTGTGGGAACATTTCTGATGATCGACAGCTAATGATGCTAATGATGGAGCATCGCCGTCGGCTGTGTGATAGTAAAGGGCTAACTGTGAGGATTGGTTTACAATTGTTTTTTCCTCCTTCCTTCTCGTTTGCATTTTCATTTTTAATCACTTTTCGGGTCCTTTTTTATCCGTTTTTTCACTCTTTTGACCAGGAGCTCCACCGCATGCGTGTTACCCTTCCGCTCTCATACCGGAAGCCTTCAATGTTTTTTTTTTTTTTTTTTATCTACTTTTTCTCCCCATTTTAAAAAATGTTCTCCCGTCCCCAATTTCGCATTGTCCAATTCTACCCTCCCCTGTCTCGAACGTTGTTAGGCCATGCCTCCCACAAGCCAGCTGCAATGTGGACCAAGCCTTGCATCACGTGTCCCCTCCGGTACTCGAGGAGGCAGCCGTCGCATCTTTTCACCTGCACAGCGCGATCTCTCAGCGGCGAGGGTCTGCGTGGGAGGGACACGCCGCCCTCGTCGCTTCCTGATTCTACTGCGCAGGCGCACCAACCGACCTGTAGGAGTCGCTGTCCACAACGTCCGATCCCCAACCACCAGCTTCCCACCCCCTAATACTGCCAATTGTAAGGGGGCTTTCTCACTGCCATTCAGGGTCGAATCAGCTCCGCTCCGTCCTCGTTCCGTCCTTGGGTGCAAACCTCCCCCCTCCCTCTCCCCCCTCTGGTTTGTGTACACACTGCAGTCTTGGTGCGCTCCGGGTTTTTGTTTACGGTTTGCGTTTTGAGCGTGTAAGCTTGCCGTAGCGATGATGTCACGCTCTAACGTCAACACAGAAAGAGTTTAACACACAGTGGTGGAAACTGGATGCTGATATAAAGAAACGAATAACCAATAAATATGAAGTTATATTTGAACCTCTGTTGTCAAGCCTTGTCAATATAACCCACCCCCCTTTTCTCACGAATGGAACTGGTGTTGTGGAGTCCGCTTTGAGCGTTTTCCAGGGTTACCGCTAAGCTAGTAACGCTAGTTAGCTTAGCCTATTTATTACAGCTAACATTAGCCCATTGCTCGCGGCAATTATACTGCATGTCATTGATCTACCGGTCGATCACGGCCGACTTGTTGGGCACCACTGGTCTAATAGAAATAAATGCATTCGAACAAGAGACCAATGTATAGTAGACATAGCAATGGCAAAAAAATTGCCAGGCCTAATGCGAGCCAGGGAAGTCTTGTGCTTTGTAACGTGGCTTCATGTTTTCATCCACTAAGCTGTGAGGCTCAACATGCTTGTTTGGTTGAGGTCTGAACTCGCAAATTGCCCATAAATATAGTTTTTGTGGGTATTGTCCAGTTGTTGCTGTATGTTTTTATCTGCCCAAAATTCAAGCAAGCATGAAAGCATTACAGTAACGACGTTGTGTGTGTCAGCAAGTTGATACAGAAGCCTCTCCCGTGTTTTGGTACAAGCTTGTACACCACGCCCCCCGCTCCCACTGGCGCGCAACCGGAACCACCTATTTCAGCGGTCCAGGTTTGGAGCGAATCAGCGTCCCCGGGGACGGGGGGGGAGCGTTCTCAGTAGGACGACCACACCCTTTTCTGGTGCGATCGGGCTCTGATTCGACCCCGAATGGTTAGTGAGAAAGCCCCCTTAGTATGAACGACCAGCCAAGCTGGTAGCAACGCCGAGAGCTGGGCTCGAACCCAGCATCTCCTGCATTGGTGGCGAGTGCCTTGCCCACTGCGCCACCTAGCCACTTTTGACAACGGATGTTTTAACAAATTGCTTGTATTGCCACCCATACTTGCAAATGTTTTATTGCACTTGTGGCAACGTGCGTTGTCGGCATCGACTTTCGTAAAGTGTACCCAGACTTTCGTTTTGTTCTCTCAAACGGAGAGATCACACGGAGCCACAGACAGGCCCCTCCCTGAAGTACCCGTATGTGTATTTTCTGTGAGTGTGAGTGGCTCGCAGAGTCGCTGCGGCTCGCTTCTCGTGCAGACAGTTGAGAGGAGAGGAGACCCAAGTTTGAGAATAGATTAACGGTGTCAATTGTATTATCGCGCGATAATAGTCCGCCGTTAACGCAGCCCGGTAACGCCATTAGCGGCCCAGCTCTACTAAAAACGCTTATCAGCCCGATCGGTATAAAAGCATTGCACGATCAAGCAAAAATTTACGTCAGATAGTCCTTACCTGTGATCGGGAGTATTCCAAAATAATATTCCAATTGTTTGATCGCCATATGGTACATCGGCCATCTGGTACATCGGCATAACCCACCACAACATATGGATCGGGGATATTTGACGCGATTCAATGGAACCGGGACAACCGCTCCATTCGCCCGACAAGGAAAAGTGAGACCGGAGAGAGACATTTGGCCGTTACACAGGCCAAGATACAAGGTTTCAAAGGGTGCTCAATACCGCCGTCTAGCTGGATGAGGCCGGTATTGCACTTTGGCAATCTCAGACTCATTCCCGGCCTATAGTAACACGAGGTCCCCGGATGAATAATGAATAAAAATATCGGGGGGAAAAAAGGAAAAACCATCAAATAACGTATATATACGTGGTTGGCGTCCAACGCTTGTCGGCCAAACACGTATATAAACGTTGTTGGTGGGGATTGAGTTAAGTTAAGAGGAAATGATAATTTCTGGGCCTTGATAGTCTTTGACGTGATTTATATCCCTGATATATATCAAACGCTGTCTAATCCCTGTTTATTCCTTGAGTTCCCCCCCCCCCCCCCCCCCCCCCAAAAAGATTCAGTGCAGTTAATGTATCGCCGGTCTGATGTACAAGTCAGTCCTTTCACCGTGGTGCGATTGATTTGGTGATCAGGAGGAGTGCACTTTCCCCTAATCGATTGTGACGACTCCGCCGGTTGTATTTCCCCACGGGGCCTGGCTAAATTAATTAAGGCATTGTTCCGGATTCAGTTAGGCTATTGCAGAGCTGTCCCTGTGGACGAGGAGCTTGACGCGGAGCTTCCACGGTGCCAGTTGTTTTCCTCTGAGGGTCGGTTCTCTTTCTATAGGGTCAATCAACACCCAGACCTTGTATTTGGCATGTAACAGACTCTGATTGGTAACTTCCATTGCTATTATCTATCGCCGTTGCTGTTTTGGCTATCTCTGTATCTGATCGACCCTGAGCCGTGAGACAAGACAGCCGTGGTCATCAACATCTCACTGAGACACAAGAGCTGTAAGGGTTGTGTTGTCGGGCTAACATGGGACCTTTTTCACATAACCAATAGTACACAGTAGACATTAGGCAAAGGGCACAAAGGCATGTCGGAGGGAGAAGGAACTAAACAAATACAATTAAGAGGCATGACAGACCCAACGTATGTCGTCATGGGACTGGCCTCCAGGCCTCCACCCAGGTCTGCGGGAGGTGGTGTCCTGGGTGGGTGGATCTATTGAGCCTGAGGGGTATTTGAAACCCACCACCTATTGCTCTTCTCTCGCACTGTCTCTCACTCTCTCGTGCTGTCTCTCTCTCTCTCTCTCTCTCTCTCTGGGGGGTGATTAGTGCTAGTATTGACCAGCCTGTTGGTTTGACCACAGCTCCTCCAGGCTCAGCAGGGGGACAGGGAGGGATGGGGCAGAGTGGGTGGGGGGGGGGGGGGGGGGGGGGGGTTGAATGGATGGAGGGATGGATGGAAGGAAGGAAGAAGGGATGGGTGGACAGTGGGAGACGAACGGATGAATGAACAGAGGGAGGGAGGGAGCATGAGAACAGTGATACCCCTATGATACGGCCTAGAGCAGTGGTTCGCTCAACATGGGCCGGGGCCCCCTAGGTGTCCTTGGAGAGTTTCCAGGAGGTCTGATCCATAACTGAGCGGGTAGAGGTCTGATCCATTACTGAGCGGGTAGAGGTCTGATCCATTACTGAGCGGGTAGTGGTCTGATCCATTACTGAGCGGGTAGTGGTCTGATCCATTACTGAGCGGGTAGAGGTCTGATCCATTACTGAGCGGGTAGAGGTCTGATCCATTACTGAGCGGGTAGTGGTCTGATCCATAACTGAGCGGGTAGTGGTCTGATCCATTACTGAGCGGGTAGTGGTCTGATCCATAACTGAGCGGGTAGTGGTCTGATCCATTACTGAGCGGGTAGAGGTCTGATCCATTACTGAGCGGGTAGAGGTCTGATCCATTACTGAGCGGGTAGAGGTCTGATCCATTACTGAGCGGGTAGTGGTCTGATCCATAACTGAGCGGGTAGTGGTCTGATCCATTACTGAATCCATTACTGAGCGGGTAGTGGTCTGATCCATAACTGAGCGGGTAGTGGTCTGATCCATTACTGAGCGGGTAGAGGTCTGATCCATTACTGAGCGGGTAGTGGTCTGATCCATAACTTTTACAGAACAGTAAGGTCAACATGAGAGGTCCCAACTGAAAGATGTACCAAAGATGCAGAAATCAAGTCACTTTGCTTTGTATCAGATTTTAGAATTGGGGAAAATTCCTCCTGTTTTATCCCCACATCTACCCAATATCTAATAAGAGTATTGGTGCTTCCCTCCCTCCATACAATCCATCAATCTGTCTATTCTTGTTCCGCCATATAAGGACTAAACCTACAGGGAGATTTGAGCCTAAACAAACATGACATGGCTACTTGCCTCCTCCCCCTCCCTGGAAGGGTTTTTTTAGTGGCCATTGATAAATTAATTAATTTCCAATAGTCTGCAACAGAAGGCTGCTGAGATATAGCCTAGGGCCACATATGGCTGTAGAGATTTGGGCCGCAGGGCCAATATTGATTTGACCAGCTTGGCTATTGTGTGTGGGGAAAGCTTGACTATTGTCCCCAGGCTTTGGTTGTTGTACATAGTGCTGAGGCTTTCTATGCTTGTTATTATCCTGACCAGTTTGCACTTATATTGGCTAGCTGGCCAATGCTTTGGTGACTGGCTATTGTACTAGCTAGCTGGCCAAGGCTTTGGTGACTGGCTATTGTACTAGCTAGCTGGCCAAGGCTTTGGTGACTGGCTATTGTACTAGCTAGCTGGCCAAGGCTTTGGTGACTGGCTATTGTACTAGCTAGCTGGCCAAGGCTTCGGTGACTGGCTATTGTACTAGCTAGCTGGCCAAGGCTTTGGTGACTGGCTATTGTACTAGCTAGCTGGCCAAGGCTTCGGTGACTGGCTATTGTACTAGCTAGCTCGGTCACGGTTTTGGTGGGTGACCAGCTTACTGGTAGATCGAGCTATAGAACAGAAGGTGTTAATCTGCCACTGCACACATTCAATATGACTGTCATTAGCATTTAGACCTGAACAGGAGACATCTCATGACGCTATAAGTAATGGTTGTCCGGCTGTAGTATGGCGTAAACATTCCAGACCGTAATACAGAATGCCTCGTCCTTCAGCTAATAGTGATTTTGATACACATATTGATATACATTAGGACGGACCCCTTCGTTGCTACACATTAGGACCCCCTACGTTGATACACATTAGGACCCCTACGTTGATACACATTAGGACCCCCTACGTTGATACACATTAGGACCCCCTACGTTGATACACATTAGGACCCCCACATTGATACACATTAGGACCCCTACGTTGATACACATTAGGACCCCCTACGTTGATACACTTAGGACCCTACGTTGATACACATTAGGACCCCTACGTTGATACACATTAGGACCCCTACGTTGATACACATTAGGACCCCTACGTTGATACACATTAGGACCCCTACGTTGATACACATTAGGACCCCCTACGTTGATACACATTAGGACCCCCCTACGTTGATACACATTAGGACCCCTACGTTGATACACATTAGGACCCCCTACGTTGATACACATTAGGACCCCCTACATTGATACACATTAGGACCCCCCACATTGATTACATTTTGTCTCTGGACCCCATCTGAAAAGATATATCTTGTTAAATATGACTTTGTCCATAATTCCATAACTAATTGAGGAGGTAACATTGGATAGTGATAGTGAAACCATCTAGTGAATGAAATAGTGAAATCAAACGGTTCCCTATTTTTCTGGGGACCCCTTGGAACCTCCTCAAGGGACCACTGAAGTAAAGCTACCAACATGTCTGCCTGCTGGCCAGCGAGCCAAACAACAAGTTAGCCACAGAACAAGACACCAGTAGGTCTCTATCAGACAGACAGACACAGACAGACAGACAGACAGAAACATTCTTTGTATTTTTGTGGATAAATTATCGAGTTAATGAGGCAGTTCAATCTGACCCCAGGCCAGCTGTCTGCCCGGATAAAACAAAGGGGTTCCATGGTAGTCTGGTCTATTAATGTGACCCGAGTACAACTGCTAGTTTAGATGAGACAGGGGGGGGGGGGGGGGTGGGGTTTTATAGGCGTTCTGTTCATTCTGACCTCAAGCCAGTTGTTAGTGATGATAAGAGACGGGGTCTCTGGCTTCTCTAGTCTAGTTGCTCCCTTGTTACTGTCTTCCTCTGCTTCCCTGCCCCCATCTTCCCTTATTTACCTCTTTCTCTCTTCCCCTTCTATCTCTTATTAATTTGTTTATTTGGACGGGACAATGCAAAATTAATGAACACTGTGGAGTGTAAAAATTGCCGGATTTAGCACGAGGCTAATTTCCATCCGTTGTCCCCAACTAATTTCCTAATTTCCATCCGTTGTCTTTCCCTTCTTCTCCTGTCGCTACCTCTCCTTCCCACCCCATCTTCCCTTCTAACAACCTCCTTCCCTCTCCTCTCCCCCCCCCCCCCCCCCCCTCCCCCGCCCAGGGTAGAATCGTATCTGCTCTCCTATGATTATTATAATTTGGTGACCTGTGAAAATGACTCCCTATTACAGATTAAGATTAATCGCTGGAGGGCGGCTGGGTGGCGTAGCGGAGATTGCGCTCGTCACCAATGCAAGAGACTCCGGTCTCGAAATCCCGGTGTCAGCATTGCCTGCGGCTTGGGCCAGTCGTCATACTATCTCAATTGGCAGAGGTAGCGGGTGGAAGTCGATGGGTGGGGATTGGACGTTGTGGACAGCGACTCCTACAGGTCGGTTGGGTGACGCCTGCACAGCAGAGACAGGAGGTATCGGGGGCAGCGCGAGCCTCCCACGCGTTACTCCTCGCCACTGAGAGTCCGCGCTGTCTGGTGAAAAGATGCGACAGGCTGCCTCCTCGTGTACCGGAGGGGACACGTGATGCAAGGCTTCTATCTTCACTACAACCGACCAGTGGGGGGCATAGTCTAGCAACGTTCAAGACAAGGGAGGGGAGAATTGGCGATATACGAAATTGGGATGGGAGAAAAATAGAAAAATAAGGAGGAAAAAAGTGGATAAAAAAAGAATGATTAATCGCTGGTCTCAGAGTTCATTCAGGCGATCGAGTCCAGGACTAAGTCCAATCTGTGTGACCACCGCAGAATAGAATAGGGTTCAGGACAGTTGGAAGGTTTAATTCATGTTTAAATGTGTAGCCGTCGCTGTCTGGCATTCCAAGGTACCGCAACGACGTGAATAGCTGTATTTAAACATGTTGCTCAGCACTCTCTTACCTTACATGTCCCAGATTTCCAAGGCCCTATATTTTAGCCTAACCGGGGTCGGGCTAGAGCGACTCTCTAAAGAGGTAGTAATTCCCAAAAGTTCCTGAGCTAAGCACCGCTTTCCTTCGCAGGATGCCTGGAATTCCAGCTTGACGTCTTTGTCCGTGTGAATGAATGCAACGTGCCTTTTCTTCTTTCTTTCATGTCAAAGTGGTGTAATTAAGAATATGTGGCTTGGATGTAATTAAAGTCAATTGTGTCTCCTCTCCACCACACAATGAAAATGGTCCTGTGTGATTTAGATTGAGGCGTCTTCTCTGTGATGGTGCTGTTGATTAATGAAAGGCTGCTATGTTGTCTCCATGCTATCTGTCGTGGGGGGGGGGGGGGGGGGGTTATATATAAATGTATTTATTAGTCATCAATGTTCAGCGGAATACAATACACATTGAATGGCACATTTTGTATTTTCGCCCTCCCCCCTGCCCTTCTCCCTCCCCTGTCCTACCCAATCCTACAAATACACAACAGAAAACAGAGAACCCAATCCATGATTTCTGACCATATCAATGTGGGGTATATCCGCAAACAGAGTTACATCTATAGATGGAAAATAGGCTATGTTAAGGGGGCGCTTCACCCAAACTCTGTGCCGTCTATCCATCCAGATAGTTTTGGTTTGATTGGCCTATCCCTGCCGTAGAGATGTCTGCCTTCACTCTCAGTACAGTGGAACTGAATTGCATTCATTCAACCATCTCTACTGAAGCGCACCCCATAATAATGTATTTACTTTATTGATAGTATTAATAAATACGAATCAACTTTTACTTTTTAACTATGTTCTCTTTTTCACGTCTCAATTTCATGGTTCGATTCATGTTTAAATTTAACAAGCTTTATTGACATCGATATAAAAAAAACAATATAAAAGAGTTAAGTATTAATTATAGTTGAAATTATAATAACAGATTCACAATAATAATAATAATAATACATTTCTCTCTCTCTCTCTCTCTCTCTCTCTCTCTCTCTCTCTCTCTCTCTCCCTCTCTCTCTCTCTCTCTCTCTCTCTCTCTCTAGACCTCCGTGTTGTGTAAGGCAGCGGTCCACGCCGGGGTGGTCCGGGACGAGACGGGAGGCTGGGTCTCTGTGGAAACACGCAAGGGTCTGAGTCACTACCCAGCCAGCAGAGCCAATGGAGTCCAGTCTAAAGAGTGAGTGGCGACACGTCACGGCCGCGTGATTTATTTTCGTAGCCGCAGTTTGCGGAGACGCTCTCTGATTGGCCACTGACGTTTCTGGTCATGTGACATGTGCGCCCAATCGCCTGACGCCTGTGTCTTTGCCCATTTCCGCCTCGAACAGCATGCAAACTACCTAACGCCTAGTTTATCACTGGTTAAGCTTAGGCGACTCTTTCGAAGTTGGTTAAGGTTAGAGTTTGCAATCAGGGCTGGTGTTCTATCGCCCTGCTCTAAGACAAACTCTAACCTTAACCAACTTCGAAAGAGTCGCCTAAGCTTAACCGGTGAAAGAAACAGGCGTCACACGATTCGGCGCACATGTCACATGACCAGAAACGTCAGTGGCCAATCAGAGAGCGTCTCCGCAAACTGCGGCTACGAAAAAAAATCACGCGTCACGGCCCCATGGCTCCTCCCCCCTGCAGTACGGTTCAGTGCTCGCGTCACGTTAGACAACGAGCAAAACAGACACTGTAACTGAGGGGTACAATTCCCTGACTGTATTAATCAAGTATTAGTATCATTAAACTACTACCGTGTGTGTACATTACTGGCCTTACTGTACACAAGTATATTAGATGACAACACTTCCACAATGAAACGGTTTCCACACAAATACTCGTTTAGAATATTTATTACATCAGATAGTATTACATTACATTACTTAGTTGCGCTTATAAGGCAAAGAATGTGCGTAGGCTAGTCAATACTGAATATTAGGAATTATCTCTATGGTACTCTGGGAAAGGGGTGTACTACCGGTTGTAAGCCAGCAGGGGGAGGCAATGCTCTATGAAAGTCAATGGGTCCACGGAGGCGATCTTACTCCCTGGAGCAGCGGAGAAAGGCAGCCTCTGTACTCTCAACGTGCGCGCCGCGTAGGTGAAAGCCGTGGAGCCTCTGGTACGACAGAGACGGGCTCGAGTGATGGTCTCACGAACATGTAGATCCCACAGCAGTGGGTGTAGACGGTTCTCTGCTCCAGCAGCTTGGTGAAGAATGAAGAATAATAATAGTAATCCTTGCCGGAAAGTGGCTCTGCAATCACCGGGGTAAATCCTCCGGTTGGTCCGTGGTTCACAGTTGAACTTGACGTTACTATCCTTATTAGCACGCGGCAATAAGTGCTCTATGTAGACGCACAATTACTCACTTCACGTGGTCTTTGACTCGTAATGAAGGCCTTTACTAATAAATAGCGAACGATACGTTAAACAAACGTATTAGGATAACACGAGACTCTATCTTGGGGCAATGCGAGCCCTACTCGTCACCGCACGTTGCGTGGTGGGTGAGGCTTTACTTGGTAACTGAACCAGACTGAACTGAAGGCGAACTGAAAAGGAAGTTCTGTATTCGCTGGTCATATTTATACGTACGGTGGACAAATAGTGCCGCTCTGCTTTCGGTAGCCGTATTCATGGGCAGAAGCGGGCATGTTAAGACAAGTCATGTCGGTAGCTTTCAAGTCAGCTCTAGGGGGTAAGTCACTGGCGCCTAGGGGATCGCTTCCAATAGGAGAACGAATATTATGGTCTGTCCTGTACCAGGTAAAGGGATATTCCGTGTATATGTACAAAGAATATACAAGGGATATCAAACGATATACAAATATTATACATGGGATCTCAGGCAATAAATATATATATTCGGTTTAATCTGACCCTTTGTAACAGCCGCCCCCTAATTAGTCCCACCTAATTAGCTAAGCAGAGACAGATTAAGCCGCACTGTCCACTACTCAATGTCTGTGAGGGGTCGGGCAGTTCACAAAGTCAGGGGTCATGGTCGTCATTAGGCGAGTCGGGGAGCCTTGGCGACTCTATCAGCCTCGCCACGGGTCGGTTGTAGATCCGCCCTTGGCCGAGCACTTCTGCCACTCTGACCTTTCCGTCGGCACCAGTGGTCACTTTGCTTACGCGGCCGGCCGGCCACGCAGCTCGGGGTGGTGACTGGTCTATGGTCATGACGACTGGACGGGATGAAGGGGGGCTTAGGAAGGAGCGGGCCTGAGACTGCTTTGATCTGTGCTTGGCTGTGCTTTCTCCTCCTCCGTCTGTTTCTCTTGTTTGCTCTGTACCCCGTCTGAGGAGGGGCCGGTCCCGGCCGCCCCGTCAAGGAGTCGCTTGGGGTGCTGGGTTCGAGGTCAGCCACGTCTGGAGCGCAGCTGAGGGGGGTGGAGTTCCGAACTCCCTCTGGTGCCCACGGTTCTCTCACGGGCCTCGCTTAATGTCAATAGCCTCTGCTGTACGGGGGAGAGGCCGGTGTCGCTCGCCTCTGTGTGTAGGCAGCGTGTAGACGTGGGTTGACTGTCAAGTCCGTAGAGGGGGCCCTGGAGCGTCCATCCCAGTCGGGTCTGAACCGCGACTGGGCATCCTTTGGGTCCGACGTGGGCCGCCTCAATTGGGAGAATGAGGTCCGCGTGGTCGGAGCCGATGAGCAGGGTCGGTGTGGCGCCGTCGATAAGCGGTATAGGTAGTTGACGTAGGTGCCCATACTTAGCCATCAGCTGTGGGATGGGGTAGGTGTACTGCGACAGGCCTATGTCGTGGCTGGTGAAGACGTTGCTTATACTATAATGCTTCTCGGGCTGGTCCACCGCTGCTATCTCGAAGGAGACCTTTTCACCCTTTATGGTCTTCTGGTCCCTTCTGATGGTGCGTATGGTCATTGTATCTTTGACACCCCGCAGGCCCAACTGGGCTGCTGCGGAAGCGAGGAGGAGAGTCTTTTCGGACCCATCGTCCAGGACGGCGTAAGTGTCCAGGACCTTGTCCTCGTGGCTCAGGAGCACTCTGACCACTTTGAGGAGCACACGGGGGGTCCCGCTGTGCTGGTCAATGTGGAGCACTCCTGTGGGTGGTGACGTAGAATCTATATGGTGCGAGTCGCACCGTGGCTCCCAGTGTCTGCCGTAGCAGTCGGGACACCAGGGAGCGGTCTGGTGGAACTTTGGTGCTGGTGCCACCGCCTCGGCATGGTACATCACCACGACGGGCCCACTCTGTTGTCCTGGCTGACGCTTGTTGATGTCATGCAGGACCTCCAGGTGGGTGCCACCGCACCTGCTGCACTTCTTTTTCAAGCGGCACTCAGCTGCTAGGTGGCTGCGCGCGCAGCGGAAGCAGCGGCGGTGGTCCTTGACCCACTGGCTCACATCATCCGTGGTCAGCTTCTTGAAATCTTCGCACTGATAGAGCCGATGTTCTCCCTCACAGTACTGGCACTCAATCTTCCACTGGTCCTCTTTCGTCGAGGGGGTGTTGTGGTTCTGGTGCTGCGGTACTGATTCGGCTTGGTGCATAACAGTCACCGATCTTCGGCCATCGTTTACTCTCCTAGGTCCCTCTCTGGAGCTTGGTGTGCTCCGCACGAACGTATCCAATCGTAGGCTGCTGACTTCTCTCGCCAGGAAGTCGGCCAAGTCTAGGAGGGATGGTTCTGGACCGTTAGGATCACGGTGGTCTCTTTGCCGCCTGAAGCGCTCCTGTCTGGCGGGCGGCAGCTTCTCTAAAATCCTCTCGACGTTAGAGTTGGCGTATAGCTCGTGCATACCCTTTTCTCGTTGCGCTCCCAGCATCCCTACCAGGGACTGTACTTTTATAGACAGGTCGTCTAGTGAGCGATTGTCTGTTGCTGGGGGTAAGCGGTCAATATGCCTTATCTCTTCTATTACGTAATCCCATATACGTCCATATCTCTGGTCCAGCGCTGCTAGAGCCGCGGTGTATGGGGTCGTAGAGGTGGCATAGGCTAGCGCTATATTGTGCGCTCGGGGCACTTTCAGGTGCTGCAGTAATATTGCATACTTGTGGCGTTCATCAGCGACATCCACCATCATTGTCTCTAAGCACATCCGGAGCTCCGTATACTGTGCTCGATTCTCATGGGTGAAGTCTGGAAACGTCGGTGTGCCAATGTATGATGTCATGGATGACTGGCACATCGGTGAGCGTTGGGGGAGAGGCCTCCTCGGCGAGTCTCCTCTTGCGTGTCGTCTTGGGCTGGTACTTGGTGGGTACCGAAGGTCGGGTACCCAGGTGCTGTTCCTCGGGGCTGACGGTGCGTCAAACTCACCCGTGAGTTGAGTCGGGGGTTTGTAGCGCAGGGCCTCGGGGCTGACTTCTGGGCTGTACTGGACCTCCTGGTCCTGAGTACGTTGCTGCTGGTCGGGGCTGTACTGGGCCTCCTGGGCCAGAGTACGTTGCTGCTGGTCGGCTTGACACTCCTCCTCCTCCTCCTCCTCTCCCTCTGCTAGGACCTGGAGTCTTCTGTTCAGTCTCTCGGCGTGGTCCGGTTCTTCCCGGTTGCTGGGTCTCGTATGGACCGGCCGGGGAGGGGGTTCGGAGACGTGGACAGGATCCTCCTGTAGGCGGGGTCCCGGGTCGCTTCGTCGGGTAGGGGAATGTGTCCTAGACCCATGTCTTGACGATCTCTGGGAGCTCCGTGCGGAGTGAGGGGGTGTCGCCATGGCAACCAGTTTGTCCATCAGCTCCGCCTGCAGCCGGTCGCGCTCTGCCTCGCGCCGGGCATGGGCTGCGTCGCGCGCTGCTTCGCGCTGGGCATTGGCGATGTCGCGCTGCGCATTGGCGCTGGCCTGGGCAGCGTCGCGCTGTGCGTTGGCGACGTCGCGCTGGGCATTGGCGCTGGCATGGGCGGCGTGGAGCTGTGCATTTGCGACGTCGGCGCGGCTTCTCTCGATGTTCTCTTCTGTCTGGAGGCGTCTGGTCTCCAGTCTTATTCGGTCGTCTTCACTCCTTTGTTGCGCCTGGAAGCGCTCTCGCTCGCCTGCAAAATGTTCGCGCTCGCACGTCTGTTGCGCTTGAAGTCGATCGCGTTCGGTGGAGGCTGCCAGGGTGGCGATGAGTGCTTGCGCCAGCATCTTGTCCGCCTCGCTGGGGGAAGACGCCGTTCGGGGCGATCGGCTCCCGGCAGTACTTGTTGGAGATCCGTTCTCCTGTTGCGTACCGAGGAGATGCGTCTCCTGGGTGCGCGTCTCTTTAGGGTTGTCTTCCTCCCGGAGCTGATCGGGGACTATTTCTTCGGTATTGTTTGGGGGTAAAGGCATGTCAGTTCCCTCCTGGTCCCCACCGTGAGCTTGGTCAGTTACATTAGAACCCACTAGGGCCTCTGTTGGCGGGGTAGCCTGGTTGTTAGGGTCGGACATAATTTTACTTTCTACTTTTTCCGCGTTTAACTTCCCTTTAAAGCTAGGTATTGGACTGACAGCGTATGCCTCTAGATAGGGAGGTGGCTGCCGTCTGCGCTGCGGGCGATCTAGCTTAGGAGAACCGTTTGTGGAGTGTTCGTCATCGGCCATGTCAATATTAATATTATATTAATATTACGCTAATTATTCTCCGGCTCGAAGGACCAATTGTAACTGAGGGGTACAATTCCCTGACTGTATTAATCAAGTATTAGTATCATTAAACTACTACCGTGTGTGTACATTACTGGCCTTACTGTACACAAGTATATTAGATGACAACACTTCCACAATGAAACGGTTTCCACACAAATACTCGTTTAGAATATTTATTACATCAGATAGTATTACATTACATTACTTAGTTGCGCTTATAAGGCAAAGAATGTGCGTAGGCTAGTCAATACTGAATATTAGGAATTATCTCTATGGTACTCTGGGAAAGGGGTGTACTACCGGTTGTAAGCCAGCAGGGGGAGGCAATGCTCTATGAAAGTCAATGGGTCCACGGAGGCGATCTTACTCCCTGGAGCAGCGGAGAAAGGCAGCCTCTGTACTCTCAACGTGCGCGCCGCGTAGGTGAAAGCCGTGGAGCCTCTGGTACGACAGAGACGGGCTCGAGTGATGGTCTCACGAACATGTAGATCCCACAGCAGTGGGTGTAGACGGTTCTCTGCTCCAGCAGCTTGGTGAAGAATGAAGAATAATAATAGTAATCCTTGCCGGAAAGTGGCTCTGCAATCACCGGGGTAAATCCTCCGGTTGGTCCGTGGTTCACAGTTGAACTTGACGTTACTATCCTTATTAGCACGCGGCAATAAGTGCTCTATGTAGACGCACAATTACTCACTTCACGTGGTCTTTGACTCGTAATGAAGGCCTTTACTAATAAATAGCGAACGATACGTTAAACAAACGTATTAGGATAACACGAGACTCTATCTTGGGGCAATGCGAGCCCTACTCGTCACCGCACGTTGCGTGGTGGGTGAGGCTTTACTTGGTAACTGAACCAGACTGAACTGAAGGCGAACTGAAAAGGAAGTTCTGTATTCGCTGGTCATATTTATACGTACGGTGGACAAATAGTGCCGCTCTGCTTTCGGTAGCCGTATTCATGGGCAGAAGCGGGCATGTTAAGACAAGTCATGTCGGTAGCTTTCAAGTCAGCTCTAGGGGGTAAGTCACTGGCGCCTAGGGGATCGCTTCCAATAGGAGAACGAATATTATGGTCTGTCCTGTACCAGGTAAAGGGATATTCCGTGTATATGTACAAAGAATATACAAGGGATATCAAACTATATACAAATATTATACATGGGATCTCAGGCAATAAATATATATATTCGGTTTAATCTGACCCTTTGTAACAGACACGTTGGTCTCAACAGTATCATTGCTGACATTTACAAAAAAAAACTAGGCCATTTCGAAATAATATACAGGGCTGTACGTTAACTTTTTTTGCACATAGCACTGGTGCTACAGAGGTTGATCGTTTTGTAGCACAGGCCAAAATCTTGTAGCACAAGTATAAAATGTGTTATATTTGTAACAGTCACAAATGTGCCTATTGTATTTGTGTTATTTAGTTGCAGTGCCATGTTTGGCTGTCATTTTATGCTGACAAATTGACATCACACAGCCAGACACTGAGACACGTTACGTGTAAGGAATTATGGGATTTGGTGTTGGGTGAATGGACTCTACTAGGGGTGGGAATCACCAGTTTCATCACGATACGATACGATATAGATTCTTTGGACAACAATACGATATTTGCTGATATATGCCACGATATGATACGATGCAGGTGCCTGCAATCGATATGAGACGATATCATAACATAAGCCCATTTAACACAATCAGTAACATTTAGATCAACTCAAAAAAGGCAACGGAAATATCATTTGACATTTTTATTTTTGACCTCTTCCAGACTTTTAAAGGAAAAACAATCTATTGTTTTTAATACACATAGACCTCCTGTTCACTGTAAAGTGCCACGTTTTGATATATTGAGCTTTAAACTTTAAGTTAAATGTTTTGGAACTCACAACACGCAACCGTTTTATGTTGCATGATCATGAATACATTTATTTTGTATTGTATTTTTTATGTTTAAATATCAACATTATCTGTCCACCCTCAGTACATTTACTATCAATATAATATACTCGTCTGACTTCATGTGCTCTTTCCAAACGCACACACACACAGAGAAGGGAGAATGTCTGCCCCCTCCTCCTCACTCTGCCCGTCTGCTGTTCTCTCTATATGGCTATGAACAGCTTGTTGTTAGCTCATGCTAACGTAACGTTCATTTCGGACTTTATGACGCGAGGATTGCAAAGCATATTATATGCATTTGACCCGTTGCCGAATAAAACAGCAGGGATTTGTTTTGGGTCGCGACAACACTATCCACTAGCTCTGTTTCAATGTCCGCGTTCCAAAGGCTACTGTCTGCTGCTGAGACGAGTCCTGCTCACCTGCTGTGTTGTGAGCTGAGCCGAGCGGATAGAGTCACTGCTCGCAACTCGCAGGGATATTGTTCGCTAGGGATTATGTGATTTGGTGTTTGATATATGGAGTCTTACGCAGAAGGGACATTGTATTTAATCGCACAAGACTACAAGTACCAAGTGGATAGCGCCGTGGTCCATTCATTTACCGTCACATTTTTTTTTTTTTTTTGCTTGCGCCACGGGCCATCGCACCCGTGCTAGTGAAGTCAATTCATTCATCGCACAGACTGACGTCAGTGTCGCACGTGCGACATATATATCGCACTGTACAACCCTGAATATAGCCTATTCAATCTCTATAGGCTACAGAGCATTCGCAGCAGTCTATATCATATTCATTGTGAAGAAGATACACCAACATTTGCTGGAGATAATATAAGGCCATGATATTTTCCAGGAACTTTTTTCATGTTCATAATTTCACAGACACGTATTTGTTACTTCCCATAATAATATACGGACATCGCAATGACACGTTCACGTTTGCGAATCACATGTTCCAACTCTATAATTCAATAACTAAGACAATTTTATAGTTTTGGTATATGAGCCATAATTAATCAACTTGTATTTGTTCCTCTATAACATCCCGCTCTACTTTCTAGTGTCTAATGAATCAGAAATGCTGTAAAACTGAATCTTTAAAAGATAAATGTGTTTTCGCCTCATGTTGCCTGTAGTGTCCCACTGTGAAAACAAAAAAGGATTACTCCTGCATTTCTGACAAAGAACGAACAGAAAACAATGGTAGACAATGGACCAGACATAGATTTATGATTCTCTTTTAGACGTGTCTTGATAATGTTTTATGTTGGTTCTGTCGTCTGGTTCAGGGTCATGATCAGTTGACCTCCTGACTGACTCTGACCTTCTCCACGTCCCCAAAGTCACGCAGGATTTATGACCCAGTGTCAGCGGGGGAGGGGGGGGCATTCCTCCACAGGGTTTAAATGATTGATTAGCTGGCGTGTCGCTCACCATCACTGCAGGGATTTATGATGAGGACAGAGCTGAGGCTGGGTGGAAGAAGCAATATGTCATAGGTGTCCCTTTTCATTGGCCTGGTGTATGTGTGTTTAGTTTAGTTTAATTATACATTGTTTACCCAGGGACAGTGCACATTAATCAGCATCTTCAGTTTCCACATCAATGTAAATGTGCCAGAATTAGCTAATGAGCTAGTTTTCATCTGTAGTCTCTGCCAAACATGCATGTCTTCATGGTGTGGGAGGAAACCGGAGTACCCAGAGGAAAGTCACGCGAACACGGGGATAACATGCAAACTACACACAGAAAGTGTGTGTGTGTGTGTCTATGCGTGTGTGTGCGTGTCTGTGTGTACATGGGTGCATACATCTGTGTGTGGGTGTGTGTGTGTGTGTGTGTGTGTGTGTGTGTGTGTGTGTGTGTGTGTGTGTGTGTGTGTGTGTGTGTGTGTGTGTGTGTGTGTGTGTGTGTGTGTGTGTGTGTGTGTGTGTGTGTGTGTGTGTGTGTGTGTGTGTGTGTGTGTGTGTGTGTGTGTGTGTGTGTGTACATTGATGGATGTGGGTGTTTAAGTGTCCCTTTTCATTGGCCTGGAATTTGTGTGTGTTTGTGTGTGTGTCTCCGTGTACATAAACTATGGGTGCATACATCTGTGTGTGTATGTATATCTGTGTGTGTACATGGGTGCATACGTGTGTATGTGTACATGCGTGGGTGTGTGCGTGCGTGCGTACGTGCATGTGTGGAACCATCTGTGTGTGTGTGTGTGTGTGTGTGTGTGTGTGTGTGTGTGTGTGTGTGTGTGTGTGTGTGTGTGTGTGTGTGTGTGTGTGTGTGTGTGTGTGTGTGTGTGTGTGTGTGTGTGTGTGTGTGTGTGTGTGTGTGTGTGTGTGTGTGTGTGTGTGTGTGTGTGTGTGTGTGTGTGTGTGTGTGTGTGTGTGTGTGTGTGAGTGATACAGTGATTCACATCTATCCACACCCATAATTGTGTTTCCAAACCTACATCACCTCATATAATTGGTTTTAAATCTCCGAGTGTCCCATGGCTCAGGCTGTCTGAGGCACCCTACCGGGGGAAGGTTTTCTGAAGCCATTTACAATTAATATATTCAGACATTAGCTGATAAGTGGTGCAAATCAAACATTCTGAGGCCTCAAGGATACAACACGAGAATCCATTCTGACCGATGCATGACATTTCAATAATATACATATACAGGTTCTACCAGCAACACCCTATTGATCGGGGCTCGACATAGATTGAACGGCGACTGTTAATCAATCACTCTCTAAACGTGTAAATGTCAGCTCCTATTGTGTTGCATGGGGAATAAATCTTCATTTATTTTTAGCACATTAACCCTCGCTGAACTTGGGAGGGTATTAATCTTGGAACTGTCGGTGCCGCCACTATCAACAGCAGAGGATTAAGATCATATCATATAAAAGGCATATGAGGTTTAATCTAGACACTATTCTGCCACTATATCAACAGCAGAGGATTAAGATCATATCATATAAAGGCATATGAGGTTGCTTCTCAGACATGCACTGCAGACAAAGGAACCTTTACATAGAAAAATAAATTCTGTATTTCTGTCTGCCACTGTTTTAACAATAGACTGTATTCCAAAATGTTCTTCTCTGCAGACTCTATGTAGGATAAACCATTTATTGGGTTTTGTTCAGTGCAAATACATATAGTCCACCTATACTGTATATCAATTTCAAATAAGCTAGTAGTCGAGATCTTATGTCATTGGTTACCACTGGTACAATATATGTAACCTAGAGGCCTTTTGGCTACATCTGAATGTATATGAAAATCTGTAAATAAATAGATAAAATAATAATAATAGGATACCGTAGTGTTGATCGGACATGGTTCTCTATGTTGTTGTGACTACATTTCACGACCCAAAGGACCTTGAAACACGTTTAAACCGCAATGTAGAACTTCATAAATACGTGGGTATCGATCTGAAAACGAGGTTGTTTTTAAATCAATTTCTGAAAGGTTTGTCATTATTAGTGATATGCGTTTTTCACCTGACGGCACCTGCCCCATGCTGAGGGGTGTCTGTGTCAGAACTTGATGCTAAACTGTAACAAGCCAGGGCTGTTTTTAAAATGGGTGGTATGTATGAAATGTTGCTCTGTTGAGACAAGCTGGACTTGACTCGACGAGGTTCTGATTGGCTGAGCTGTCCTCTGACCGAGTAGGAAGAGATTTACGCCAACAACTGTCACATCCATCTTGGAGCCACCCAAGAGATAAATCCACAAGCTGTACTTAATTAACTCAGCCTCTTGAGAGGTTTGGTCATAATGTTATATTGTTGAAAGACAGACGGTGATGTTGTCGCTGGTAGATTTGGATCTAGATGTTTTGTTTTGTTTGAACAAGTTGGATGTTAGGTTTCCTTGTTGTGAAGCTCAGGGTTCATATTGGTTGGAAGATCTGACTGAATGACAGTATTTCTAAAGTGTTTTCTAGTACCGGGACACAAAGCACTTTGAAGTGGATTGACTGCATGTCCCTTTCAGTTAGGGATGGGTACCGAAGCCGGTACTTTTAAAGGGGAACTATTTTACTATTTCTTACACTATTTGGGCACTTTTACACAATTCCTGTGAGTCTATGGAACACCTCTGTAATATATATATTTTTTTTATTCATTGTTTTCTATTTCTAATCAAGTCCTCAAAAACAGCATTTTTCTACCTCAAGATCTCGAGCCGTTTTGAGCCTGGGCTCCAACCACTGTGTGCAGCTCATCTTGTACCTGATGCCACACAGCCACATTAACATGCAGCGGTGTCTCTCTGACATCACAAATCATCACATTTTCAAATTACTCAGTTCAGTGAGGGTGAATATTGTGAGAGGAGAATTGGAAGAATGCGCCAATATGAGAATTAGAGACATAGATCATATTAATATAAGTTCACATAGCTAGGAAACAATGCTAAACACTCAAAAAGGCCATTTATAAGATGGTTCCCCTTTAAGGGTATCGACTAGGGGTGGGGGAAAAAATCGATACGTAGTAGTATCGCGATACTTTGCGTGGCGATACTGTATCGATACAGGGACGCCAAGTATCGATATTTAATTATTCATAAAAAAAATTGTATAAGGAAGTTGCATTGTTCATTTCAATACCTGTAATAGTACAGTAGTCCACACACACACATGTGCATTCAGTTAAGTTGGAATATAACTGTAATACAAACAGTTCAGTTTGTCAGGTACATGCAACGCGTGTAACTGTTCCGCAACAGTAAGTGACTTCCGGGGTAGGCCTGATTGGCCCCGACAGGCACGTGACGCGGCAAACTCAGGACGCGCAACGAGGCTGCTGAGAGCTGTCGCGCGGAAATAGGCTGTCTATTGCCATTCTCTAACACAAACTCTAACCTTAACCAGCTCCTTAACAGCGCCTAAACTTAACCGTTCTAACCTTAACCAACTCCGAAACAATGCCTAACCTTAACCTTAACCTTAACCATGCCTAACCTTAACCGGCGAAAGAATACACGTTAAAAAAAAAATCACGTTAAAAAAAAAAAATTCGATGGGATTCGAACTCGTCAACAACGGACCGCAGGATCGCAGGACCGCTGCTCTGCGAGGTGAGCTAAAGCGCCGAATGAAAGTCATAGCGGATTTGGACGGTTACATCATTCCGCAAGCTCTGCCGCTCCGCTCCGCGGAGCGTGCCGCGCGGCAGAGAAAGTTGCGCGTCACGTGCCTGTCGGGGCCAATCAGGCCTACCCCGGAAGTCACTTACTGTTGCGGATAAGCTATAAGCACATGCAACACAGATTACAGTGTTTACATGTCTGCTTGAGAAAATACCATGTTCTGCAATAAAAATTATTAAAGTGAGATGAACAGACTGAACTTTATTTTATTAGATAAAACATGTTGACAGTTTTACTTTGCAGTTAAAAAAATTAAAAATTTTAATATCGCAATATTTCGCGAATCACATTGGTACTACCGAGTACCGATTCACGTGAGATCCACCGGTGCCACATTTCGGTAATGCAAGAAAATATTTTAATTACCGCGAAACGAAACCTATGAAGTGTGCCGCACATCAACGTCAACACGCTTACTTGGGATTTGACTTGATTCAACAACAAGAATTTAAGCAAATGTATACATTTCAGTTATAATTTCAAATTATACATCTTCCATTTCCTTCCCCATTCCTGTCCCCTAACCCCACCCCATCCCACCCAAGGAGGGCAACAACAAACGTACATATAATTCACATAAATAATCTTTTTTAATAATTAAACATAAATACAGATGTGACAGAAAAACCTATGCAAAAAAGAAATGAAATAAATAAGAAAAAACTGAAATAAAAAAACAGTAATAAAATATATAATGTAAGTAATACTCTCCATTTTGGTAGCATAATGTCCAGATAGTTAAAAAAAAATATATATATATATATATATTGGAAAGTAAATTTAACACCCTCAGCTAGACCACCACAATGCCATCTCCCCAGCCATACGTGGGCTAGCAGTGCCAGAAAGGTAGGTGGGGTCACTGGGGGAAGGAGGGGGGTCATGGGGTCCGAGGTTTGGAAGGAGAAGGGACTTAGGTTGTATGGGTTTTGAAGTGAAGTAGGAAGGGCTGCCATGTTTTGTAAAAAATATCTGTGTGGCCTTGTGTTGTGAATCTGATTTTCTCTATATGTATGAGAGTCATAACATCCCTCATCCAGTGTAAGTGTGAAGGGGGAGTGGCTGCCTTCCAGTTGAGTAGGATGAGGCGTCTGGCAATGAGTGAGGCAAAGGCCATAGCATTGGATTGCCCAATAGATATCGCAGCGTTCTCTGGTGTCAGACCAAATAATGCAATGAGAGGGCATGGGTCAACATTCACAGCAAATATATCTGAGTAAGATTTAAAAATGGAAGTCCAGAAAGGGGCCAGTGCTGGACAATGCCAAAACATATGGATAAGCGAGCCAGGGGCTTGGTGGCACCAGTCGCATGTGGGATCCATGCCAGGATTTATCTTCGCAAGTCTATAGTCTTTGACCAATATAGACGGTGGAGGAGCTGGAACTGTATCAATGAATGGCGGGCACATATTGACGAAGAGTGTATTCGGGCAAAAGCGCCTAAACCACGCCCGTACAGACCCAAACCACGCCCGTAGCTGCCAGTAGTTCCTCTAAGGACACTCATTGGTCCGAACCACTGTGGTTCGAGCACAAGTGCATAACCCTGAAGCCTGACCAGATGGTTTCCCCATGTGGTCTTGTGATCTCGCCGAAGCCAGCTGTCATGCAAGGTTAATCTTCCTCAGGACCTGAGGCACATCCCTCTGGATTGAAAGGGTGTCTGTTCTACTAATAAATAAAAAAGTTCAGTTTGCATGTTCAAGACAGTGTGCCGGGTCTTCTCCTTATCTTCCTGAGTGGTTTCTCAAAGTCTTCTGTTCAAGTGTGCAGAAATAATACTTCGACTCGATTATCCTTACAAAAAAGGAATCGGAGGCCGCAAGAACCCTTCTAGAGAGAAACACACACACTCATCACTGTTCACCCTTTGTTGAAGCTTTCTGTAGTTTAAAAAAAGGCTTATGACTAATGTTGATTTGAGAAGGATCTGTGGCTGCAGTTATTATTACTACTGACTGCACACGTGTTTGTTGGCAGCTTCTTGTCTCATGTTAGATGAGCCAGCGTCTACTCATCTGCAACATCCTAACACTCTGTCTGTTTAATGTTAAATAAATAAGTGGATTGATAATGACTTCCTTTGTGTTGGTGGCTAATGGTGCTTGTCACTCAGACTATGATGAATGCCTGCGCTCTAGTCCTCTCTTGTTGGTTTACTTTGGATTGTTGCAGCATTAGGATCCATGCAAAGGTACTATATTTATATTATAAAATCATCCATGTTATAAAATATATATTATATATATATATATATATATATATATATATATATATATATATATATATATATATATATATATATATATATATCCTATACCATATAAAATATCCAATAACCATTTTGATTGAAGTAGGATCATGACAATTGCATTACAAGATAAAGATGTAATTTGTGGTGGTAAAACGATCAAATACTGTTATACCGTCAAAAGAAAAAATATTGCCCAAAATGTGAGTTTGTGAGTGTGAGTGAGTGGTGGGTGAATGTGAGGCATACGTTCTAAAGTGCTTTGAATAAAATCACTGTATACATGCAGTCCAGTTACCATTTATACCGTACATTCAAGTAAAATACCGAACTTGAGGCAGTGATTTAATACATCTGAATGATATCGAGGCCTACATGACATTATTTTTTATGTGCAGAACTCATATATTTTTATGCTTTTAACTGAAGGTGAAAGTGAGAGCTTTTTTTATCCTTTTTATAGTGTACAGCCATAATATAAACCTCACAATCTCCTCATATCTCCCTCTTGTCACACCTCTATAATCATCAGACGTACATAAAACCAGACGGCTACATCAGATCTGCCATGGGAGGTCTTCAAAGATCAAGCAGATCCAGGAGGCCTTTGTGTAGATGAGAGGAGAGTTGAGTGACAGATGGTATTCAAAGATGCTATTCAACCTCCTAGTGGTCTTTAATTAAGACCATTTCAGAACCCACTAACCTACTTGTTAAAGCCCAAATCCGTGATTTTAAAAAGAAACAAATATTTTTTTGGCCCATATAAACATGAGGGTATATTCACATACATTCTTTTTTTTATCCACTTTTTCTCCCCATTTTCTATTTTTCTCCCATCCCAATTTCATATGTCTAATTCTTCCCTCCCCTGTCTTGAACGTTACTAGACTATGCCTCCCACTGGTCGGCTGTAGTGAGGATAGAAGCCTTGCATCACGTGTCCCCTCCGGTATACGAGGAGGCAGCCTGTTGCATCTTTTCACCGCAGCAGCTTGAACTCTCAGTGGCGAGGAGTAACGCGTGGGAGGCTCACGCTGCCCCCGATACTTCCTGTTTCCGCCGCACCGGCGTCACCCAACTGACCTGTAGGAGTCGCTGTCCACAACGTCCAATCCCCCCACCCACCGGCTTTCCCACCCTCTAACACTTGCCAATTGTGTTAGTATGATGGCCGGCCAAGCCGGTAGCAACGCCGAGAGCTGGGCTCGATACCAGCATCTCCTGCGTTAGTGGCGAGCGCCTTGCCCACTGTGCCACTCAGCCGCCATTCACATACATTCTTCAAGATTTGAATCTGTTGGTGAAAAATGAACATTTGACATGACATGAACAAACCTTTTACTGCCACGAAATACAGCAAATGCGATTAAGAACTGCCCAGCGTTAGTTCTTATATCAAGAGCTCAGTGTTGGTCCTTGTATCAAGAGTTCAGTGTTAGTTCTTGTATCAAGAGTTCAGTGTTAGTTCTTGTATCAAGAGTTCAGTGTTAGTTCTTATATCAAGACTTCAGTGTTAGTTCTTATATCAAGACTTCAGTGTTAGTTCTTGTATCAAGAGTTCAGTGTTAGTTCTTTTATCAAGAGCTCAATGTTAGTCCTTGTATCAAGAGTTCAGTGTTAGTCCTTGTATAAAGAGTTCAATGTTAGTTCTTATATCAAGAGCTCAATGTTGGGCCTTGTATCAAGACCTCAGTGTTGGTCCTTGTATCAAGAGTTCAGTGTTAGTCCTTGTATCAAGAGCTCAGTGTTAGTTCTTGTATCAAGAGCTCAGTGTTAGTCCTTGTATCAAGACCTCAGTGTTAGTCCTTGTATCAAGACCTCCGTGTTAGTCCTTGTATCAAGACCTCAGTGTTAGTCCTTGTATCAAGAGCTCAATGTTAGTCCTTGTATCAAGAGCTCAGTGTTAGTCCTTGTATCAAGAGTTCAATGTTAGTCCTTGTATCAAGACCTCAGTGTTAGTCCTTGTATCAAGAGCTCAATGTTAGTCCTTGTATCAAGAGCTCAGTGTTAGTCCTTGTATCAAGAGCTCAGTGTTAGTCATTGTATCAAGAGTTCAATGTTAGTCCTTGTATCAAGACCTCAGTGTTGGTCCTTGTATCAAGAACTCAGTGTTAATCCTTGTATCAAGAGCTCAGTGTTAGTCCTTGTATCAAGAGTTCAATGTTAGTCCTTGTATCAAGACCTCAGTGTTAGTCCTTGTATCAAGAGCTCAGTGTTAGTCCTCCTTGTATCAAGACCCCAGTGTTAGTCCTTGTATCAAGAGCTCAGTGTTAGTCCTTGTATCAAGAGCTCAGTGTTAGTCCTTGTATCAAGAGCTCAGTGTTAGTCCTTGTATCAAGATCTCAGTGTTAGTCCTTGTATCAAGAGTTCAATGTTAGTCCTTGTATCAAGAGCTCAGTGTTAGTCCTTGTATCAAGAGCTCAGTGTTAGTCCTTGTATCAAGAGCTCAGTGTTAGTCCTTGTATCAAGAGCTCAGGATTGTGAGTCATTTGAAAACTCACTACAACCAATCAACCAACCAACACGACACAACTAGGAATACATAGCTTAAATGCATTGAAAGTAGTTCTTAGAATACAACACCACAACATCAAGCCTGGAGACGTACTTGATTGATATGTGGCCTGAAGGGAGAGGAAGAGGCCAGCGGACAGACAAAGCAGAGGGTCTTCACTAGCATGTAAGAGAAACGAGGGCATGAGGGTGGCCATGTGTGATCCCCCCTCCTCCCCTTTCCTTTGTGAACACAATGAGTGCTCCCTGTACAATGGCGGTGCTACCATTAGTCACTGTAATGGACATTATTGATGCTAACAGTCTTGATGTGTAATCTGTCACTGTGGTCTTCTCTTTCTCTTCCAGCGGTTCTTTGTCCGACACCCTCTTCACGTTCGTCTCCAGCGGTAAGAATGGGTTTATCTTCCTTTTTCCATGCTGCGTTTCAACACTCTGGGTGTTTGTGCAGCAGCACCCAGGGGGGACCGACTCCAGTTGTAATGCCAGTGTTTTGGTCACAAGGGCAATGGCAGGAGTTTGTACCCAGTGTAGCCCCTTTTACCCCCATTGAACTAGAGGGCAGGGCCCTAGGTCCTTTATATGCAATACAATACCTAGCTCTTAATACAATCTAATAATAATCATATCTGTTTGGGTTATAGGGTTAACTCAATACATTTCAAATATGAATGATCAAGCCAGACACTTAACTATACATATATGTTATTGTATTATAATTTACCTATGGGTAATATGTATAACGTATTACCTGTTATTTTTCGTGTATGGGTAATGTGTAAAACTCCTGTCTATGCAAATGAACTGTGGTTTGGCCAATCGGGAGGAAGGTCAAGGTTGATGGGACTGGGTTAAGTTTAAGTTTATTTGGATCCCCATTAGCCACAGCAGGATCCCAATTAACCCGGTGTTTGATTGAGCTCAGTAGAGATGCATGTCTTTTATGGTGTGGGAGGAAACCGGAGTGACCAGAGGAGACCCACTTAAACAAGGGAAGACAGGGGTCTCATTCTCATTCAGCTTCTCAAGCTTTATTAGCAAACACAGAGAAAGTGTATCACGGAAATGATACCTATAGGTTATAGAAATATATCAGCTTTTCCCATGCATACATACATACATACATACACACACACACACACACACACACACACACACACACACACACACACACACACACACACACACACACACACACACACACACACACACACACACACACACACATACATACATACATACATACATACATACATACATACACATACATACATACATACATACATACATACATACATACATACATACATACATACATAGGTTTGTTTGTGGCGGTCCACCACAAGATCAAACAGGCCCACCACAAACACATTTCCCAAACATTTTAATAATGTCTTTCATGTATACAGTCTTTTCCACTGTGTATATTTCCTGCCCCAGCTTGCTGTCCCGCCACAAATAACCGTTCTGTCTGTCTGTCTGTCTGTCTGTCTGTCTGTCTGTCTGTCTGTCTGTCTGTCTGTCTGTCTGTCTGTCTGTCTGTCTGTGTCTGTCTGTCTGTCTGTCTGTCTACCCCCAACCCCGATGTCTGTCCCACCACAAATAACCACCGT
>NC_140169.1:86095198-86120666 GCF_963971535.1 Notolepis coatsorum
ATGGTGAACCAATCCTATGCACATGTGATTTCATCTGCAGATTCAAATTTAAAATGTTGTGTCAGTGTGTAATGTATGTGTGTGTGCTTAAGCAGGCGAACATATGGGGTTAATTATCCCTGTAAAGATGCATTCCATTGACTAAACACACACAGTATGATCTAAATAGAAGGAGTGTGTCTCTGTACATGTCTCCTTGTCTAACAGGACATTGCCTCACCAAGGCCTGTTTAAATTTAGGAACCCTTCCGGACACACAGTTTATTTTGAGCTCTGTGCGTGCGTGTGTGTGTGTGTGTTGTTATTGTCTATGTATGTGTGTGTCTGTTTGTTTGTGTGTGTGTTTGCATGTGTATCTGTCTGTCTGTCTGTTTGCATGTGTGTGTGTGTGTGTGTGGTGTGTGTGTGTGTGTGTGTGTGTGTGTGTGTGTGTGTGTGTGTGTGTGTGTGTGTGTGTGTGTGTGTGTGTGTGTGTGTGGTGTGTGTGTGTGTGTGTGTGTGGTGTTGTGTGTGTGTGTGTGTGTGAGAATGAATGAATGAATGAATGAATGAATGAATGAATGAATGAATGAATTAATGAATTAATGAATGAAAACTTTATTTAACAGATTGCAGAATGGGGTACAATACAGTACGGCTCAATACATACAATTGTTAAGGGGATGCAGACCTGAGAAAGACGTTTGTCTTGTTTACATCAGGGTCCCCCATTTTCAATTCATATAGACATTTATGACATGCACAACATACATGACGTTTATGGCATAGGGACATATAGGTATTTAGTACTGATACATTTGTGACATAAGCGGTATTCAAATATACAGTACTGTTACCCCTAGATCCTAGACAGAGTATATATTATGATGGGGAGGGGACTGTACATTAGGAGGGGGTGGGTGGGTGGGAGGGAAATATACATACGGCGGGGAGGGAATATATACATGCGGTGGGGAGGAGACTGTCTATTAGGAGGTGGTGGGGGTTTTGGGCATTTACGGTAACCAGTTTCGAATTGCAGCCTCCCGTAGGTGCTCTTTAAGAGCGGTTTTGAATGTGGGCAGGGATTCACATTCCTTTACAGCTTTGGGTAGGGCGTTCCACATTGTTGTGGCATAATTGCGAAACGTGTTTAGTCCCTTGTTTGAGCCGAATCTGGGTTTAACATGATTTGTTGAGCTTCTCTGGTGTAGTGGTTGTGGTATTCACTGACCTTTGGGAAGTATTTTGACATGTACATGTGTGTGTGCGCTGCGCGCGCGTGCGGCAACACATTGGTTGAGTTCATGCTCAGTGACTTCCAGCCTTTGTCCCTCTGTTACAGAAGACATGGTTCTGATTTGAATGTCTCTGTGTCGATAAAGGAAGCTCTGTTCTGTCATGTGTGGCAGAGTGGTCGTCGTGTAACACTGTGTGCTTTATAGTTGTCTACAAAACTACACGCACAGCCGCACACCATTCTTTGTCCTGAGGTTATGCCTCTTCTTTGGTGTGGTCATAAATGGCAGATTTTGGTATTTGTTACCGTTAGTGTAAACTAGGCCTGTCCCCTCATAGGCGATCGGTCCAATTAACCATCTGTAGTGTGGTAGTGAAAGGGTTAACCTTCTGTAGTGTGTTGGTGAAAGGGTTAACCCTTTGTCGCATGACAGTGAAAGGGTTAACCTTCTGTGTTGTTGCAGTGAAGGGGTTAACCCTTTGGTAGTGAAAGGGTTAATTAATAGGTTTGGTCTCGGCCAAGATTTTGTTAGTCGATACTTTTAATGTTTTTTTCCACACTCAATGGGATATTTCTTGACAGATGAGGAGAACATAATCTGCTAAACACTAGATTTAAAGAGGCCCTTCTTTAACAGTGTGGGGAAACTCATTTACAGAATTGTCAATGAAATCAATTAGTCAACAAAAATGTTGATGATTCGACTGGGAATTTCTTGGAGTAGAGTACAACCTTAGTGTGAACATTTGGGAATGTCTCTGCACACAGTACTACTGTGAATTAACTAAGGCTGAGACGATATGCCATACGTTAGTTTGTGTGTGTGTGTCACGTGCACTCAGTCGTTTTTGCGATGCTGTAGTTGGCCCACGACACACACACACACACACAAACTAAGGTTAAATAATATCATTATGGGCGCCCCAGTGGCGAACCACATAACGTGTGGCAGTGAAAGGGTTAAGTGGTCTCAGCCTTACTGTGAATGAACAATTATATTGAACCCGAGACTGAAATATGAATACTGTTGTTGTTGTTGTTGTTGTTGTTGTTGTTGTTGTTGTTGTTGTTGTTGTTGGTGTTGGTGTTGTTGTTGTTGTTGTTGTACTCCACTACTATTCAGTTCATTCAATTAATTTACATACATACATAGTAGATACATATAGTACACATTTCAGTGCACACATATAGTACACATTACAGTACACATTACAGTATAGTATACCTGCAGTATATAATAGTATATATAATAGTATATAGTACATAATAGTGTATACAGCACATATATAATGTGATGTGAGATATATAGTACATGATATATACAATACAATATAGTACCATAATATAATAGTACATACTGCAAATATAGTTCAATATAATATACAAATGAATTATAATATGATTATATAATGTGATATGATATAGCGCACAATACAGTATCATACATATTTATAATTTTATTTAAATTTGTCTTACGCCATTAAAGCTCTTCTTCCCTTCTGTACCTATCAAAAATAGATTTTTTTTTGGTCTAGATTTGAATTGATTTATGTTTTCACAATAATAACTATTACCAATGAAGCCACTGTGAATACTCAAAAATGCAGTTTCTGTCCTCTTAACACTTTGACTGCCGGAAAACGCTTAAAAGTGTCATTCCCGGCCATGCTCAAGTTGCCGAGGACGCTTTACAGCGTCTTTAATATCAATATTTCAAAAATCTGGGACCGGATTCATATTTCCCCTCCGCTGGCCTGAGATCCACCAGGAGGACCCACTGAGCTCTCTGGCGGTTCAGGAGCGCCATCTGGTGGCCGATCGGCGCAATCGCTTAACAGGAAGTGCCGTAGAGGTTGTGCTGGTCTGCCATATTACTTCCGGGCACTCGCTATAAGTCCCGGGACTCGATCTCGACACACTACATAGCGATCGATTGCCAATAACTCGATAAACAACATGATTTGGACGTATATACCATTATACAAGCTGGAGATGGACCGGGTAAATCGACATCCCATAATGGTAAAATGTCTACTCTACGATGATCGCCCAACGGCGCGCGGAGACTGGGGTGAGTTTTAGCGTGTAAAATTACCGTCTTCGATACTAACTGCTATTATCAACATTTGACCCACATTAGATGATTGGTATAACGCTGCCCACGGAATTATAAACGCCCCCTCGCCCATCCGGTCAACATCAGATGACGTGTAGTAACTTCTAGAAGTACGTCTAGTTGGAATTTTTTATATCGCGCTGATTGCCATAAAACTGTATTGCATCATCAATATAATGTATTTGGGGCTATAGATCACGTTCTGGAGAAAGCTGCAGAAAGAGATGAAAACATACTTATACATTAGACCATACTTTACTATGAATATGTGAATGAAAAAGTTTAACGTTGCTACACAATGAACAATACATATAGGACTTTGAATGGGCCCTAATAATGGCAATCTAGCAATAGAATTTAAAAAGTTATAGCCCTGCAAAGAAGGGGACTTTCTCTATAGACAAATAGAGCCGGCAACCTACGGTTGATAATGAATTTAACCCATGGCACCCAAAGTGTTAAGCAACCCCCCCCCCCCCCCAAAAGACTAATTTGAAAATATACAGAAATATGATATAATGACGGGTGTAAATCCTCTACCCACACAATCCTGAGCATAATGTGATGTAATGACACGTTGCCGGTCGCCAGTCTGTCGCCGTAGTGATTTGTCTGTTTGTTTTCCACCGACTCTGCGTCTCCTCTCGGTCCTCGACAGTGCAGAGCATTCCACAACAACACTGCTTATTTATTATCATCTGGCGGCAGGATGAGAAGGCTTGACCTCCACCTAGAGAACGGTGTCTGGTGGCTGACGGCGGTCGCTGTGAGTTACAGGAGCGTGGGGGTGGGGGTGGGGGGGGTGGGTGGACACCCCGGGGGGCTGCAGGCCTCTGACCGCCTTGTTTCCATTGAGAAGTGAGGAGAATATTGAGAAACGTGGCAATTGAAAGGGAATGTTCTTCCCGTGCCACAGACAACATTTGGGAACATACGCCGCTCTCTCTCCTGAAGCTAGAAATCAGAGAGAAAACCTGTTTTTTTTTACGTCACCTGGATCACATTCATGTAGAGTTGAGTTCTCACACCCAGTGAGGTCTATGTTCTAGTTTCACTAACAGCTCTGACTCTGAAACCAGAATTTAAACCTCTGCTGGGTGTAAGTTGTGATGTTGACCTTTGATTATGGAGCAAACAACAAATGTTTTTCATTCTTCTCTCTCCCTCTCTCTCCCCTCTCTCTCTATCTCTATCTCCCCCCTCTTTCTACCTCTCTCTCTCCCCTCTCTCTTTCTACCTCCCTCTCTCTCTCCCCCCTCTCTCTTTCTACCTCTCTCTCTATCTATCTCCCTCTCCCACCTCTCTCTTTCTACCTCCCTCTCCCCCCTCTCTCTTTCTACCTCCCTCCCCCCCCCCCCTCTCTCTCTCTCTTTCTCCCCCCCCCCCTCTCTTTCTACCTCTCTCTCTCCCTCTCCCCCCCTCTCTCTCTCTCCCTCTCCCCCCATCTCTCTCTCTCTCTCTCTCCCTCTATCTCTCTCCCTCTCTCCGTCATCCAGGTATCGTGACGTCAGGTTCTACGTGGCTGAAGAAGGAGTGTTTTGTAAGGAGCTACAGGATGGAGGTTAAGGAGAAGAGTCGCTGGAGGCCGTACCCTCAGAACAACGGCACAGACCACATGGTGAGCTCCACGTCGTGCTACAACTCTACATTATTGAACACTGTAAAAAATAATAATAATAAAGTTTAAGTTTTTCTCAAATTAACATTTTAAACTAACCAATTAGCATTTTATTAAATAGGATTAACTAAATTAATATTATTATCAAGTTTACATCACTCCTATTTAGCTGGTTCAGACAAGAAAAGTTTATTGCAAAATGGTTGCTTGAAAATATAATTTGAGAGACAGATTGTGTGTTTTTTTTTTTTTTTTTTTTTTTTTTTTACAATGAAATAAATCCCAACTTGAGCATGACATAATAATAATAACTTTATTTGTATAGCACTTGTCATACAGAGGTTGCCACCATGTGATATGGTCAACGACTCTGAAAGTCCGAAAAGGGCAAACTAGCTTCCAAATATGAAGGGATTAAGTTCTCAAGTGGAATAATTGATGATTGGGACATCCCTGGCTAATTTCACAGGACCTTCCCATATTTAATATTACAAAATATAATATAACAAAAAGGAACAACATTTCCTTTTTACGAAATAGCCAACAGCATGTGATAGGACAAACTTAAGTGGAATGTCACCCATTTTAAGAGTTCACATATGTTCTTCCTGTGCCCTGGGACAGTTCAGTCAGTATGTTCTTCCTGTGCCCCAGGACAGTTCAGTCAGTATGTTCTTCCTGTGCCCCAGGACAGTTCAGTCAGTATGTTCTTCCTGTGCCCCAGGACAGTTCAGTCAGTATGTTCTTCCTGTGCCGGGGTGCCCATGTACATGTCAAAATACTTCCCAAAGGTCAGTGAATACCACAACCACTACACCAGAGGAAGCTCAACAAATCATGTTAAACCCAGATTCGGCTCAAACAAGGGACTAAACACGTTTCGCAATTATGCCACAACAATGTGGAATGCCCTACCCAAAGCTGTAAAGGAATGTGAATCCCTGCCCACATTCAAAACCGCTCTTAAAGAGCACCTACGGGAGGCTGCAATTCGAAACTGGCCACCGTAAATGCCCAAAACCCCCACCACCTCCTAATAGACAGTCTCTTCCCCACGCATGTATATATTCCCTCCCCGCCATATGTATATTTCTCTCCCACCCACCCACCCCCTCCTAATGAACAGTCCCCTCCCCATCATATGTATATACTCTGTCAGGATCTAGGGGTAACAGTACTGTATATTTGAATACTGTTTATGTCACAAATGTATCAGTACTAAATACCTATATGTCCCTATGCCATAAATGTCATGTATGTTGTGTATGTCATAAATGTCTATATGAATTGAAAATGGGGGACCCTGATGGAAACAAGACAAACGTCTTTCTCAGGTCTGCATCCCCTTAACAATTGTATGTATTGAGCCGTACTGTATTGTACCCATTCTGCAATCTGTTAAATAAAGTTTTCATTCATTCATTCATTCATTCATTCATTCATTCATTCATTCATTCATTCATTCATTCATTCATTCATTCATGCCCCAGGACAGTTCAGTCAGTATGTTCTTCCTGTGCCCCAGGACAGTTCAGTCAGTATGTTCTTCCTGTGCCCCAGGACAGTTCAGTCAGTATGTTCTTCCTGTGCCCCAGGACAGTTCAGTCAGTATGTTCTTCCTGTGCCCCAGGACAGTTCAGTCAGTATGTTCTTCCTGTGCCCCAGGACAGTTCAGTCAGTATGTTCTTCCTGTGCCCCAGGACAGTTCAGTCTGTATGTTCTTCCTGTGCCCCAGGACAGTTCAGTCAGTATGTTCTTCCTGTGCTCCAGGACAGTTCAGTCAGTATGTTCTTCCTGTGCCCCAGGACAGTTCAGTCAGTATTTGTGAACATGCACCCTTTAGTTCAACTCTATATTTCCTTCTCTCGCCCTCTCTCTTCCTCCTGCCCTCTTTTCTCTTCCTCCCTTCTCTCCGTCAGGTGTTTGAGGGGAACCAGGACAGTGTCCACCAGACGAGGAACAGTTTCCACACCTCCATCGTGACTCGCTACGTCCGCATCATCCCTCTCTCCTGGAACCAGCGCATCGCCATGAGGGTGGAGCTACTGGGCTGTGCCCACGTCAGAGGTAGAAATAGTATTGAATAAATAAATATTGAAGGAACACGCCAGCATTATGGGAAATGCTCTACCGTCTTCTCCAGAGAGAGACAAGACGATAGATACCAGTTTCCTCTCAAATCAAATCAAATGTATTTGTAAGGCCCGACAACACACGTTAATGTCCCCATGGGCAGTACACTTCTTCTTTAAACAAGTCAAGAAGAAACATCACAATAAGTCAAGAACAAAACAAGAACACCATAAGGTCAAATTTTTTTTAAATAAATGCAAAATAAATAAATGCAAAACTCCCAGACATATACCCCACGCGAAGGTAAGGAAAAACTCACTAAAACCTAGCAATAGGAGGGGGTTAGAGAGTTCCCATGTTTGTAGTGGGCGGAGATGGAGCAATAAATACATGTAGTGAGCATATTATGCATACATGGTGACAGTAGAATCATAGTATATAAGAAAATTGTGAAATAGTAATAGATGCGAGTGCGTTCAGTAGAAAGCAATCTGGGCTGTAAGCTAGCCTAGCTTAGCACAATGAATGGAAGCAGATATGGACCAGCTAGCCTAGCTGTGGGCCAATAACACCTCTCCCAGAGTTTTAAGCTAGGCTAGTGGTCCGTATCCGCTTCCAGTAATCTGTGCTAAGCTAGGCTGGTATCTATCTTCTTGTCTGACTCTGGAGAAGATGGTAAGCACTCTTCCCATAATGTTGACGTGTTCCTTCAGGTATTGACTACTGATGTCCACGTCGGAGGTAGAAATAGTATTCGCGTGGACTTCAGGTTTGCGACGTTCTGGTGAGCAGCCACATGAAAGAGCTCCCGGTCAATGAATGTAAAAAAAAAAAAGGAAGTAAAACAATTCAAAACGAAATAAAAAGTGAAGATTCGAGGACAAAAGAAAGAAGGAAGAATGAACACGAGGACAAATGAAAGAAAAGCAACCCCAGATGAAGTAAATACACAGATGGAAAAGACTCAACACGAGGCAATGATGCAACAGGTAGAACAAGCTAGCGGGACGCTGAATGTCAATGCAGAGAAGCTACAGGCTAACATACAAACTAGCTTACAAGCTAACATAGAGGCTAACCAGGCCACCACGCAGATTGGATTAGGAGCAATGCGGAGCATACAATGTAACACTGAAAAAGGAGCATGAAGGGACATGATGATCCAAGGAAAGATACAAGACAAAATCAATGTGGAAGAGTACCCAATACAAACATACACACGGGGGACCTGGGGATGAGAATAGATTCAACAGAGGAAAGATAATTGAACAGTTACCCCAAGTAGTATAAAACTATAACACCAGAATTTAGAATAATTAACACTATGATTTACAATACACACGTTATAGACAAACAATTTGATTTTTTTTTTAAAAGGGACACACTGATTAGGAAACATATTGGGGAATAATACACGATGGACTGGTATGAATGAACTACAGGAATACACGTGACACACAATACAAATGAACATGTGCATAAGAAAGACAAATTCAGAACATTGACCGGGAGCTCTGAGGTCGTCCACAGAACGAATGTTGGACTTATATAGTGTGCACTTCGCCACTAGGGGGAGCCTTCTCACTAGGAGAGCCATTACTCCTCACCTTTCCAACGGGGAACAGAGAGGTACGACTAAGATCCTCTAACACCATGTTAGAGCCAAATGTTGTCTTTTTTCTTTGAGTTATGTTAGAATTTGAGTTATGATAGAATAGCAGTTGCTTTAAATGTGCACATGGACATTTGTGAAGGACAAGAATTCAAAAATGTTGGACATGAAGAGAGGCTTGGAGAATCTCCATTGGGGGTATCTCAGTCACTAGGGGGGGGGGGGGGGGGCTTTTCCAATAGGAGAGCTGATTCCCCTCCAAACCGCCAACGGGGGCAAAAAGTGCTAACCATATAGCTTATTTTATTTTCATTTCATTTTTTCTTATGGTGTTGTCAGTTATATTTTTTAAGTCATGTTAGCATAAATGTATATAGGGATATCTGTGACATGGGAGGTACAGAGGTGGGCAGGCTGAGTTCAGTGGGGCGGAATGTCGGGGGGAGGGGCCATCGTTCCGGCGGTTCGACCCGGGAGAGGGGGGTCTTGCGTGTTGTGGGATCGGTATGGGTGGGTGGGGTTTCCTGGGGCCCTCGGCCGCCGTGGCCTGGGCGGTCTGGTCACCGGGCCGGGGGGACACCGGGCTTGGGGTTCTCGTGGGCCGGGGGCCTGGGGGTCGGGCGGGTGGGGGCTCTGGGTGCTTGGCTCCGTGCATGGGGGTGCTCTGTTTCTCGGGGAGGAGGGCAGGAGGGAGGGGTTTCTCTTATGGGGGTTAGGGTTATACGCTATATACTTGGTAGTTGTAGTCTATCGTGCGATTAAATACCATGTCCCCGTCTGCGTAGAGTCCATACATCCAACACCAAAATCCCATAATTCCTAGCGAACAATCGAATCGAAACTGAATGTGGCCTATTGCATCGCCAAAGAAGAACTTCCTTTCAATAAGTTTAAGCCGCTAATTTTGCTCTGCAAGAAGAACGGAGCGGATATCAGTCCATCTTATGACAACCACGTCCGATGTGAAGAGATGATAAGAGACCATAGACTGTGAAATTAAGTCGGATCTGGCAGTGATGATTGACGGGGGCACGGACACTTCTAACAAATGTCAGCCATGCATTAGGTGAGTAGCCCACTATTAGGACGTGAAATACTGTCTACTTAAATTTCCCTCCGGGGATCAATAAAGTATCAACCTATCTATCTATCTAATAATGAGACAATATGCAAATAAGATAATACTAATAATGGTCACGGTTCCCCGTATGAAAGTGGCTTGCAACTTACTGCTGGTAAAATCACTGTTTATTTCTCGTTTTGCATAGTATTACATTCCTCTTCTATAAACAATCAAAGTCCTACCGTAAGAGCCTCATACGGGTCAATTAAACCTTTTTGATTCGAGTCTTTCCTTCGAGCTAAGTTGAACTGAACATTTCACTGTCAAAAGCGCAAACTTAAACAAGGTTGCGTCGCAACACGTTTTTCAAAATAAAGGTCACATAACAAATACCGTAGTAGGCCTCCCAATTCTTATAAGAAAAAGTCCCGGATATACATAAACATTAATTGGCATAGATCTCTATAAACGGCCCAACACATTGATCACTTTAGGCACACCCTGAAACCAGTAACATCACAAATATGAAGCGGGTAATTACCCATAAAAATAATAAACCTTTCATTTACTCATTCAAGGGTACTACGACTATGCTTGCACCTCATGGTACCAAAGCACCTCAAAGGCACTAAAAAACAAATTACAAACATCTCAAAACAAGCTAGTCAGACTACTGCTTGACCTGACTCCTAGAACCCACCTCACCCCTTCCCACTTTGACAACCTAGGATGGCTTAGAGTAGACGACAGAGTACAGCAACTTGCAATGGGCCTGGTCTACAAGATACACTACGCGACCAAGGTACCCATGTACATGTCAAAATACTTCCCAAAGGTCAGTGAATACCACGATCACAACACCAGAGGGAGCTCCACAAATCATGTAAAACCCAGATTCGGCTCAAACAAGGGACTAAACACGTTTCGCAATTATGCCACATCAATGTGGAACGCCCTACCTAAAGCTGTAAAGGAATGTGAATCACTACCCACTTTCAAAAACACTCTCAAAAAACACCTACGTGAGACTGCAATTCGAAACTGGCCCCTACAAATGTCCTAACCTAGTTGTACAGTAAATGACCAAATAAGGCTTTGTCAGTATTCCAATGTACAGTGTAAAATGTGTGTGTGTCCCCTACCCCCCCCCCCCCCCCCCACCTCCAATGTACAGCCCCCCACCCACCCAACCTCCTCCAATGTACAGTTTCTACGACAAATATATATACACTCTTTTTCTGGACACTTTTGTATCACAAACAGTACTGTATTTGCAAATCTGATATGTCATAAATGTATAGATGTAGCAGTACTGTCTATCTATATGTCATGTATGTCATATATGTTATGATGAATTGAAAATGGGGGACCCTGATGTAAACAAGACGAAAGTCTTTCTCTGGTCTGCATCCCCTTAACAATTGTATGTATTGAGCTGTACTGTACTGTACCCATTCTGCAATCTGTTAATAAACTTTTCAATCAATCAATCAATCAATCAATACAATAATAATAATTCATTTTATTTATAAAGCACTTTTCATTGTGAAACAAAGGTATGCAGAGTTTCTTGTCCTCCTGATTAATGCAATGGTGTGTGTGTGTTGTGATGATCTCATTCAAGGAGCACTACAAGCGTGCACACACACACACACAGTTTGTTGTTTTTGTTCTATTAGTGATTTACACACTTTCTCAGTTGGTTCATTATAAAAGATACAAACCTGAAAACAAAAGCACTTAAATGTTAAATAAAAGGACCACAGTAATGAGGCAGGAGGAACATTTTTTTTTTTTTTTTGCACTATAATGGTAAAATTGTTATTAAAAAATGTGCCCCTAAAAAATATTCTGTGCCCCTAAATGAGAAATTTAGGGGCACAGAATATTTTTTAGGGGCACATTTTTCTATTCTGTGCCCCTAAATTTCTCATTTAGGGGCAACTGTGCCCCTATTGAAAAAGCTTAGCATACAGCCCTGCTCGGTGGGGGGGGGGGGAGTACCTTCCCTCTCTCCCTGGCCCAATAAAATTCAAGGGACCTGTGTCGCTGAGTGCTCGGCCCCGCGTGGGACGGGCCTGGGATGTGGGGGAACCCTATTTCTGGGGGTGGATGGCGGGAGGGGGGGGGGTCCCCCTTATGGGGGTCTGGGAGGCTGAACGCAGCCATATTCAAGGGGCCCATGTTAGTGCATTGTTGTGTTATGGATGTCATTGTAAGTATTGTCTAAGTGTTGTTTGTCTATAAATGTTAATAAAAGATTTTTTAAATAAAAATAGTATTCGCCTTGTGTTTCTCAGCAACACGCTGCTAGCTCACCTCTTATTAATTCCACTTCCCATGTGTGTATCATCCAAAGCCCAAAGTCTATTGAAAGATAGACGTGTTAAATAACAAGACACTGTAGGCTAGTAGTTTAACAGTCTAAAATCTGAATAAATGTCCTTCAGTCTATACAATAGACTACCATTTTGGTAAAATTATTTGAGCATTTAGAAAATCCCGGAGTCCCATTTATAGTTTGAAAATAAGAAGATAATCCTATTCTAACATTCATAACTCAAAATGCAATGATAATCTTTTTGCCGTTGTTAAAGGTGCTACATAATCCTCATGAGGCGATAGAGAAGCTGTATACAGAACTATGAACAATACAACCATGTCTCTTTGAACTTCCGTTTACTACATTCCTATTATTTACCCTACATCTCTCTCTCTCTCTCTCTCTCTCTCTCTCTCTCTCTCTCTCTCTCTCTCTCTCTCTCTCAGTGAATGTGACAGCTCAGATGGTCCTAGTGCCCACCAAACCCAAACCACCAATGCCAGACGAGGAGATGACACATCCTCTGCCCTCACATGCAGACCTAGGTGTGTGCACACCTGTGTGTGTGTGTGTGTGTCGGGTCGGTCTGTTTGCAAGCTTGTGTGTTTCCGTCAGTCTTATAGCTTGCTTGCATTTCTGTGTGTGTGTCTGACTTTGAGCTTGCATTTCTGTGTAGAGGACGTCTGTTTGTTTGTCTGTCTGTCTATCTATGAGCTTGCTTGCATTTGTGTGTGTGTTTGTACTATCTATATACAAGACGTGTGTGTATTACCAGTGGTTAACCCTTTCACTGCCACACGACAGAAGGTTAGCCCTTTACTATCACACAACCGACGGCGATGCTAATGATGCTAATGATGGAGCATCGCCGTCGATTGTGTGATAGTAAAGGGCTAACCTTCTGTATTGTCACAGTGAAAGGGTTAACCGGCTGTCGTGTGGCAGTGAAAGGGTTAACCGGCTGTCGTGTGGCAGTGAAAGGGTTAATCATGGTGTTGTTGTCCCTCCAGTTAAACTGGTCCTGATCGTCGTTCCTACTGTCCTGTCTGTCATCCTGCTCTTCACTGGAGTCTGTGTGTTCAAGATGCTACACAAGTAAGATGTCTAACACACACACACACATTCGAAATAACCATCTCTGGGGCGGCTAAGTGGCGCAGTGGGCAAGGCGCTCGCCACTAACGCAGAAGATGCTGGGTTCGAGCCCAGCTCTCGGCGTTGCTACCGGCTTGTCTGGTTGTTCATACTAACACAATTGGCAGTATTAGGGGGTGGGAAAGCCGGTGGGTGGGGATTGTATGTTGTGGACAGCGACTCCTACAGGTCGGTTGGTGCGCCGGTACAGCAGAATCAGGAAGCATCGGGGGCAGCGTGAGCCTCCCACGTGTTACTCCTCGCCACTGAGAGATCGCGCTGTACAGGTGAAAAGATGCGACAGCTGCCTCCTCGTGTACCGGAGGGAACACGTGATGCAAGGCTTGGTCCTCACTGCAGCCGACCAGTGGGAGGCATAGTCTAGCAACGTTCGAGACAGGGGAGGGGAGAATTGGCGAGGCGAAATTGGGATGGGAGAAAAATAGAAAAATAAGGAGAAAAAGTGGATTTTTTTTCTTTTTTAAACCATCTCTTAACCCTTTCACTACCGGTTACCGTCGGTATTGTGATAGTAAAGGGTTAACCTTCTGTAGTGCGGCAGTGAAAGGGTTAACCTGATGTCGTGTGGCGGTGAAAGGGTTAACCTTCTGTGTATTGTCACAGTGAAAGTGTTAACCGTTTGGTAGTGTGGCGGTGAAAGGGTTAAAGGAACACGCAAACTTTTTGGGAAATTTGCTTATTTGCCATCTACCCCGGAGTTAGACAAGCAGATACATACCCTTTTCTTCTCTGTGCATGCAAATATTGTGCTCAAATATTGCATGCACAGAGAAGAAAAGGGTATGTAAATTTCCCAAAAAGTTCCTTTAACTCATTCTGCACCATCGCTTAATGCGCCAGAGGGCGCTAGTACGCCATCGATTTAATCAATGGGGGGACTGCGAGATTTGCGAGTGCTTAAAATATATCTTATATTATAGCTATGGGTCTAATACACCCGTCGATTGTCAGTGAGTTGCTTCCAGTCAACATGTACAAAACAGATTATTTTTTCATCCGTACACTTCCGTTTTATACCGTTTTGAATATGAGTATAGTTTTGGTGATTCTTAGTAATCCCAGGAAAAGACGCAATAATAGCCCTTTAGTGGAATACACTAAACACGTTGTCATTTTTCGCCTGATTATCGAATCTTCCTGAAATCAATGCTAGATTATCATTATTATCCTTCCTCATGCATACATGAAATGGCCCTCGTAGCGCGGCGCTCCCCCCGCCACCTCCTGCACTCAACGGTAAACAGCCACACACACAGACAGATAGCTTCGATCGCAGTAGAAAGAAATATCAGATCAACGCAAGAATTTATATATAGAGTCCTTACCTGGTCTCTGATGTAATGCAAAAGAAATAATCCAATTATCTGATCGCCATTCCAAATACTGCTCGTGGAGGTCCGTCCCACATTGTCCAGCATTGCATATGAAGGGGGGGGGGGGGGGGGGGGCACCATGTATAGTTGTAAACGCTAGTCCTGCCGGAGTATTTAAACCCTGCCCGCACGGCTCAGATCGGCCCTGAAAAGAAACTACACTATTTCGAATGGAGTGCAATACCGACTGGAAGTCGTAGGCGGCGGTATTTGCCCTTTTGCGAGCTCAGACCCATTCCCAATGATAACATCAGGCTGGATGGATGAAAAATGTATGGATATAGCTAATAAAAGAAATAACGATTAAAACCCGACTTTTCTCGCGATTGGCGCTGAACGTTTGGCGAGTTAACCCGACTTTTTCCGTGATTGGCGCAGAATGAGTTAAGAGATGGTTATTTCTATCATATTATGAGTAGGGAACACCCGCACCGACACAGACTAAGCTTTTTCCCCTCAGCCGCCAGGCTGATCAATGACCCAGGCCCCCCGCCCCCAAGTGACACTGGCACAATGACACTGGCAAAATGCTGCACTGGTCTAACTGGAACTCTGCACTTTACACTTTATATATATATATTTATTTAAATTATGAATCTGTTTTTGTCCTGTGTCTGTTATCGTAATCCCTGCCATGCGTCTGTCCCCTTACAGGAAGACGACCAAGGAACCCTGCTATGGCTCAGCCGAGGAACACAAGACAGGTTGGTACATAATCCCACTTTTAATTGAACCCAGAATCTGGACATGGCTTTTCTTTATAAACCAGGTGGTTTAAGGGAGCTAAGCTTTGGTTGAATAGAGTTTATTGATCAGTGAGATCTCGGGGGCAAGGGGGAGAGGAGGCAGGCTGTAATTTAGGCCTATGTATAATGTCTTTATTTATTTGTGTGTTCGTTAATGCGTGTGCATGGAAGCATTCATATTCAGGTGTGTGTGTGTGTTTGTGCATGGAAGCGCTTGTTAGTTTATTTTTTCTGTGTGTGTGTGTGTGTGTTTGTGCATGGAAGCGCTTGTTAGTTTATTTTTTTCTGTGTGTGTGTGTGTGTGTGTGTTTGTGCATGGAAGCGCTTGTTAGTTTATTTTTTTCTGTGTGTGTGTGTGTGTGTGTGTGTGTGTGTGTGTGTGTGTGTGTGTGTGTGTGTGTGTGTGTTTGTGCATGGAAGCGCTTGTTAGTTTATTTTTTTCTCTGTGTGTGTGTGTGTGTGTGTGTGTGTGTGTGTGTGTGTGTGTGTGTGTGAGTGTGTGAGTGTGTGAGTGTGTGAGTGTGTGAGTGAGTGAGTGAGTGAGTGAGTGAGTGAGTGAGTGAGTGAGTGAGTGAGTGAGTGAGTGAGTGAGTGAGTGAGTGAGTGTGTGTGTGTGTGTGTGTGTGAGTGAGCACTCACTCAGTGGGTTAGTGAAAGTCCTTCAGGCCTGAACTTGCCTGTGAAGCAGACTGGGTCTCCCCCAGCAGACAGTCTGTCTGACACGCCCCTCTTATATTACAGCCACACCTCCCCTAGAGGATTCTGGGTAGCTCTGTTCTATTGGCTTATTTGTTTGGCTGTCTGTCTACCTGTCTGTTAGTCCATCTGTCTACCTGTCTGTTGTACATTATGTTTTGTTGTGCCAACCAGGGCCGTCCCTGAGCATAGGTCCTGTAGGAAGCTGCTTGGGGCATCTGTAGAATAGTAGTCTAACCGTCTAAAAGACATGAATAGAACACTGTAGGCCAGCAGTTTAACGGTATAAAACCTGTTCTCTCTGTGCCTTCAGGCTGCTGGAAGCAGATCAAGCAGCCGTTCACCAGACACCAGTCAACAGAGTTCACCATCAGCTACAACTCAGAGAAAGACCCCACGCAGAAACTGGACCTGGTCACCAGCACTATGGCAGGTTAGGGCAGCAGACACACACACGCACACTCTCTCACACACACACATGCACACACACACACACACACACACACACACACTCTCACACTCTCACACTCTCTCACACACACACATGCACACACGCACAGACACACACACACACACACACACACACACACACACGCACACACACCCTCACACTCTCACACTCTCACACTCTCTCACACACACACATGCACACACACACACACACACACACACACACACACACACACACGCCAATGTCCTGCTGTTCTAATTGACATAACTCACAACTTCTGCCAGATCCTGCCACTGATCTATATCTTAAAACTATTCTAGATTATTATGGACTGCATTTATATAGCGTTTTTTTTTTTTTTATATATACAAAGCGCTTTACAACTTACAGTATGCCTCACATTCATCCACTCGCTCACACATTCAGACACGCTGCACCGCGCAGGTTGCCGACCTGCTCATCGGGAGCAGTTAGAGCCGAGGATAAGTGCCTTGCTCAAGGGCACGTGGGACACGCTGCCGGGTGGTTCTTGTCGCAGGGCCGGAAGAGAATGATTCAAGATTCAAGAGCTTTATTAGTCACATACTGTACATACACGAGACATGTAGTGAAATGAAGGTGGCCATGCCCGCCTTGATTGTGCAAAAAAATACAAAAATACAAATAATAATAATAGAATAAAATAGAATAGATAATAGATAGACGTGATAAAAGGTACTAAGATAAAATACTATACAATGCTAAGATTACGAATTAAAGGTAATGAGTCCTATATACACTACTATATATACAGTTATGCTATATGGAACTATACTATACTATACAAAAACATACATTTGTGTTTTTTAAAGTGACTTTTGCTTTTTTCTAAAGTGAACTGTAGTGTGTTTGTGTGTGAGAGAGTGCAGGATGTGTGTGTGTGTGTGTGTGTGTGTGTGTGTGTGTGTGTGTGTGTGTGTGTGTCTGTGCGTGTGTGTGTCTGTGCATGTGTGCGTGCATGTGTGCTTGTGTGTGTGTGAGAGATCGGTGCAGAATGTCGGCTACATGTCGTACCGCGTCACGCAGTAAGTCACACAGTCTGCTCTTCTGTCCACCAGAGTACCAGCAGCCGCTGATGATGGGCAGCATGGGGACCATGTCCAGGAAGGGCTCCACGTTCCGCCCCATCGACACGGAGACCAAGGACGAGGCCAGCGACCCACCGGCGACCCACTACGACTACCTCCACACGGCCAACCAGTACGCGCTGCCCCTGACCAACCAGGAGCCGGAGTACGCCACGCCCATCGTCGAGCGCCACGCCTTCCGAACGGACGGCTTTTTGCCCGACCCGGGGAGTTACAACGTTCCGGGGGCGGTGCTTAGCAAGAGCCCCTCATTTAGGGGGGCGTCCGAGGCGGGACACAGGAAACCAGGGGTGGGGGGGTCGCCGGGTGGTGCATACCAGACGCCCCAGGTGAAGAAGACGGACAGGGGGGTGGGGCAGAACTCGGAGGGGGTGTACGACTGTCCCAAGGTGTCCCCCACTCAGAGGCCCAACGTTGGGTGTTCGGACTACCAGAGGCCCCAGGCCAAGCCGTTGGTCCTGGAGAGCTACTCCGCACCCAGGGACTCTGTCAGGCAAAGCCCCGTTTCGGTCCCCCCAGTTGGGATACACAGACCAGACCCAGAGGGGAGCTCTGGAGGCACCTGATTGGACTATCTTGGAATAGTGGAATTATCTGTGATCTACCTATCTGGCCTGGATTATCTGGATCCAAGTGATCCAAGGGATCCGTGATCGATGCATCAGGACCAGATACAATTGACTGCCGCTGGATACCTATGATCTGTGATCATCAGGCCTGGAGATTATTTTCCTGCTAAAGACATCTGTGATCTACTCGTTTAGTCTAGACAAACGTCTGGTCTAGAGAGGACATCTCGAGTGGTGAAGGAGCCGGAGATCTATGATGTATTTATAATGTCTGTCAGTGTCTTTCTAAAATAGACCAGTGGAGGTCGAGGTCAAACTGTGATTTAGACCCTGCTGCGGCCGTGGTTTCAGAGGATGTTCTCTGAGGACCGTAACTTCACTCGCTCCCTTAAAATGCTAAGTTATTCTCTCTGGTTTGTTACTGTTGTGTTTGTGTGTATATTTTGAGAAGAGCTTCATGTATATTATTTTCCTAGTGGTGTGAAGAAGAGCTTTGTTGTGAACGCGGTGGCTACATCTCAAAACGACAGCGCATTTGCAGACTGTAGGTTCTGTAATATCCTGCCTGTACCGATAAGGTTACTGCATCTTGTGTTCTTGGGGAGTCAACTTCCAAAAGAGACGACTCCTACTAGAGTCGGGACCTGGCGCAGGGGGGGGAGAGGTAACGAGGCGCGAGATAAGCGTAAAGTCCTTTCCTTAATGCATCAACGGTCAAATCAGTATGTAACCAGAATGTCCCGATATACACAGACTTCTAAAAGTCGAAGAGTCAAACTCCAATGCCCCCAACGGTTAGGAGTCAGAGGTCGGGGGGGATTGACCCGGAGTCGTGCAAGCAACACTAGGCCTCTCTCTCTTGGAGCGGCGGTTTTGTATTGTCCTCAGAAGGGTTGAGCAGCACACACGTAGAGCCATATGGAATCCGCAATCACGCGGAATCGCGGACGGAATCGCGGAATTGAGCAATAAAAATGGAATCAACTATTAAAAACAAAAGAAAAAAAAATTACTTTTTTTTTATGTTGTGACATGTACAGCACTTTGTTCAACTTTGTCAGTGCTGTAAAGTTTAAACCTTTTTAAATCTTAGACAAACAAAACACTTTGCTTTCATGAAATATTGTAAGCCGTCATTGAGGCTTTATAAAAGCAGCACAATGAACACAAATCTGTCCGTGCCGAGTCCGACCTAATCTTAAATAACAAACAGCATTGCTTGTTGTAGTTAACAAAGAGAGGCAGAGTTGATTTTGCAAAAATATATATAATTTTTATATATGCTTTTTAAATAATCAAATTTTATTTTCATATTCGAATCCCATGCCCATCGAACGAAGCTTCAAAGTATTTAAGACAGCCCTATTAAATGGACTGTTATATCTTATTAAATTGTGGACATTTATTCATTCCCACTTATTAGACACTATTTCTGATGGTAAAATGAGCGTACAAAGCAAAATACAGAATTCTGAAAAGTTAAAACGGAAAAAACGGAATTTGGAATAAAATGGAATTTGGAAAAAAAATCAAACGGATTTCATATGGGCTCGACACACACGACCACCTCGCTCTCTAGTCAAACTGTGAGCGTGACCTGGATGCAGTTCTGGACTCTTTGTGTCTGTATTTTTCAACGCTCTCGCAACAATATGCCACGTGTTGAATTGACTTGAATACAGTCACACACTATTTGTATTCTGTATTCTGAAAGAACAGAGTCTGTCCTGTCTTCCCTCGGCCCAGTGTTCCTTTTGTTGTTTTAAAAGGTCCCATATTTTACACTTCTCCAGTGTTTTATTTGAAGTCTCGATACCCATAAGAAGATATTAATGTTTTATTTTTTTTAGTGCCAAAAACCATCTCAATATAGTTTTACATCGCCTCTCTTAATAAGCTTAAGCTTCTCTCTGAAGATCTACCAAGAACAGGCTATTTTGTGTCTGTCTTTTTTTTTTTTTTTTTTGTTAATTTTTTGGCGTTTTATCGCTTTATTTCTACTGGGCAGTCCAGTAGGGAGAGACAGAGGAGGAATGGGAGACAGAGTGGGGGGAAGACATTCGGGAAATAACGACGGGTTCGGGAATCGAACCCGGGTCGCCCGTGTCGCGGCTGAGCGCGCTATGTGGTTCGCCACTGGGGCGCCCTTGTGTCTGTCTTTAAGGCTCATTAATATCATTAATATCATACCTCGACATGTTCTTCCGTCTTGTAGCTCGCTGTCTCCACGACAGAATGACCGCTTGGGTGTTTTCTTCTGCAGACAGGGTTGGTCGCTGGGCTGTGATGAGGGCTGACATTATGCAATGAGTTTGTAGTTGTGACCAGAGCCGTATAATTGATTAAATTATAGGGCTCTGGTTGTGACATTACAAACTTAACGGAAGTCCAAACTGCTTGTTTTCAGCACAGTTTCTGAATACGGGCTGTGTGCATTTCTCTGTGGACTGAACGTTTTGATACGTTCACACAGTCGTAAAAATGTTAGGCCCTCTGTCCTATGTACCCCAAACTGCCAATTTATATGGAGGTACACAACGTAACACTGTTATTTCTGCTGGAAAAGATGAATACCATCAAATATTGTTACACCGTCAAAGGTAAGGAAGAAATTGTGATATTGTAGGTTAATTGATTGATTGATATTTTTATTTCTGTGTCTTACATACATGTATGCCCAGCCCATAAACAGTAAGTGATCATATAGACCGAGATGGCCACAAAAAAATTAACAAAATAAAACATAATAACAAGCTGTAAACAATGTACTTCAAAGAAACTAGAGGAATTCATATCAAATGATGTAGGAGGCGCAGAGAACAAAAGGAGCGGCTTTCAACCCTTACAACAACAAACACAAAACAGTCGCGCTTGAGTCCCATCATCACCCCGCTAGGGTTTATGGGTAACGTAGTCCAACCACCTTGGGCTAGATCGCTGTGAATTATAACACCTTAAAAGATCTTACTTGTCCTGCTGGTGAGTGGCCGCCACTACACACGTCGCAATTTTACGGCCACATGACCATCGTCCGGCCCTGCGATGAAGCGACTATGAACAGAGGGAGGAGATCTGGCAGAGAAGATTAGATGGATGGAGAGATTGATTATACCCCCCCCCCCCCGTCAGTCTTGTCCCTGTGGCTCCTTCTACTGTAGTGAGCATGAGATGACTCTGAAAAGATTGTGTGTGTGAATAGGCGACAAGCTGAAAGGACTTGGTGTCCCAACATGGGGTCAGTCACAATAGAGGCTTTGTCTCCTCAGCTGCAGGTGGCTAGGAGAAACTCCAAGCTGTATCCTCTCTCTCTCTCTCTGTCTCCCTATCCCCCTCTCATTCTCTCCATCTCTGCTTCTCTCTCTCTCTCTGGTCTTGAGGCTCATTAGGGAATGTTGATCTGTGGTGGAGTCAATTCCCTCAATTCAGTGATCATTTCAATAATTTGCTGATTAATTAGATATACATCTTTAAGTTATTTGTCAGACTAACGACGTCAGAGAGCCAATGACACGACCAGGAGACACTAGGGAAGGAGGGCATGTTAACCCTTTCATGTTTACGTTCTTTATGGGGGGGGGGGTTTCTCAGAACTCTGTGGGTTTCAGTGACCGGTAGGCACGGTGACGTCATCGTTAGAATCAGTGACCAGCAGCCACGGTTACATCATTAGAATGTTCACTTCTCAAACAGGTCCATCTCAAATAGGTTTTTGGTCGATAACAAAAGACTCCCAAATGCCCAATTCACAGCATTTTATCTGAACCGTTTCAGTCGGTGGGAAATAATTACGGGGTTTTTTCCAGCTTCTTCGTTTCACAGACTTTCCAAGTCGTGCTGGAAACTGAAGTGAGCTCGAAGCCTCGTGTCCACTGCTGCTCTGGGATCAAACTGGATTGATTTGAACAAGGAACGGGAAACCATATCCAAACCATATCCTACCAGTTTGAACTGGAAACCATATCCTACCAGTTTGAACTGGAAACCATATCCTACCAGTTTGAACTGGACTTATTTGTCTCGACTACTGGACTGTTGAAACACGTCAGAGCCATGTTAAATGGTTCCCATTCATTGACCATATTCACACAGTGGCCATTTTGCTCTTATGTCACGCTCAGGTTGGGATTCCTGTTCGCACCTCGGAACAGGGTGGAAAGGAATCCCGACCTGAGCATGACATAATAGTAAAATGGCTGCCGTGACTGTGAATATGGTCAATACAATGTGATGTATTATTTTGTGTTAAAAAAAAAAAAAAAAGTGCAAATAGTCATGGGACACTCCTGGTGTGTACTGTACATATTGTTGATATGATGTACATAGTTCAATAGATGTCTATAACTTTGGACCCCAAATGATCTGAAGAACTCTCGGTCGTGTGAACCCAACCTTTTGCCAGGAGCTCAGACAACACATCACAGGACAAAAAGATGGATTTTTTTTTTTATTTCTGTGAAATATGTTTTTGGGAGATTTTCTTTTAACAGGGGATTTTAGGGGGTGTATTATTTTATTGAATTATCTGTGATACAAGAGCGTTGTTTTGTGTTCTGAGTCAGTTGACAGACCACAGAGCTACTGTACCAGGGGGGGGGGGGACATTGTGATTGTTTTTGTGTGTGTCTGCTTTGCTGACTTCCCTCGCGACCGGTATATCGTCTCCAGATTCTCCCACGGGATTTCAGTGACTATCGTTGAAAGTGTTGAGGAACTGCTGTCGTAAACTGAGCCTTTAATAAAAGCTTCAACCAGCAGCAGTCAACCACCTGCCTGTCAAAGTCTCTTTACTGTGTGTGTTCATACACTTGTTTAACTCTAACCTGGCTGTTAGAACAGACTACTTAACCAAACGTGAGGACATTTTCGAATTGTGAAGACATTTTGGTTGTCCCTCAAACCAAAAACCACTGATTATCGGGTTAAGGGTTAATCGATGTCCTCACAAGTATAGTAAAAACAAGTGTGTGTGTGTTTTGAGAGAATGTGCACCTCAGCAGCCATGAGCCTCGGACAGCGGGCCTCCCTTCATTCCTGTCATATGCCGGCCGCATTCCAAACCTCCCCCCCCCCCCCCCCCCCCCCCCCCCTGAAGCACCTAACTATCCTTCCTCCACCACAGCTGTACATCTGAGAAGAAGGTTTGGGATTCCCGGTGGCACGGTGCCAATAACCACAAACTTCGTCACTTGCCGTTTAGGTGGTAAAACCCGAACGCCTCGTCGGTTAAAACGAGACCATGTTGTAATGAATAGTGAACATCGTCATCTCACTGAAATGTTACTAATATACTCTATGGGGCCCAAACTGAGTCGATTAGTGTCACGTTAAAATATACTGCGCAAACCATTTAGTTATTAGTACACAATACTAGTACTGACACAGAATATATATGTTTATACAACAGTTGATCAAGCTATAACACAGCTAGGAATTGCTCAGCAACACATATACTGCAGTGGCGAATCCTTATGGAAGCCAACGGAAGCCAGGCCTCCCTATTAAAATATGAATTAATATCAAATATGAAATATGAAAAAATAAATATATATATATAAAAAATTTAATATAGTTTACATTCTTTTTCATCTGTGTTATAATTTTTTTTTTTTTAATGTCTCCCTCTTCTCCTTCTCACTCCCTCTAACACACTGTCAGACTCACTGTGCTCACTGCAGCTATAGAGGAGAGGAGGCAGGGGGTAGGTCTCTTTCTCCAGCCTCAACCATGTGATTCGTGTATCTAGAGTCCAAAACCGATCAGATTCGAGCTGACTGCCACACCCTAAAAGTTTAAAACGGGGCTGTAAGAAGAATGAGTGTGGAATCCCCTCTGCACACCTCCCCTCTGCACTCTGAACATTGTATTAACCCGTGACTGCTCCCACGGGCCGAATATTGCCCCGATCCTCGCGAGATTAAATCCACGGGTACCTCTCGGCGTGCCGAAGCTTTTCCTAAATCACTTCCATCATCGAAAACGAATGGAAAAGGTCGGCTTGCGACCCTGAAAATGTCGCGTGATTTTAAAAACGCTGTATTAAGTGAGCCTATTATGGGATCCACGCGAGCTTTCTATCGTGGAAACATCTGGGCGTCCCGCTACTTTTACTCATTCACATGTAGCCCCGAAAATGCTTAGAAAAGGAAAGCCGCAAGCGTGGAATAAACTCGCCGAAACGGAAAGGTGTCCCACGGGCGCGCCGTAATATTCACGGCCATAGAGGAGACCGTGGGACACTTTTTTTAAGCATTTTCGGGGCTACATGTGAATGAGTAAAAGTAGCGGGACGCCCAGATGTTTCCACGATTGTCTCGAATTTGCTCCCAGGCGGCGCGCAAAATCGTGCAAGGAAAAATCGGACCAAAAATGAACCAATGCTCCAGCAGTATTAATGACCCTGATGTAAACAAGACAAACGTCTTTCTCTGGTCTGCATCCCCTTATACAATTGTGTGTATTGAGCCGTACTGTATTGTACCCATTCTGCAATCTGTTAAATAAATAAAAATAAAGTTTGACTGGCCGCCGAGCCATACTGTAGTGTACATGGTGACTGCTTGACTTAAAAAAAATAAATAAAAAATTAAAATATTTAATAATTTTTTTTTTTATAATTTTTTTTTGGCTTCCCCTGTTATTTTACCCACGCGACGCCACTGATATACTGTACTGTATACACAGAGCAACACATATATACAGTATACACAGAGCAATGCATATATACTGTATATACACCTATACTGTACTGTATACACAGAGCAACACATATATACAGTATACACAGAGCAACACATACTGTACTGTATACACAGAGCAACGCATATATACAGTATACACAGAGCAACACATATACTGTACTGTATACACAGAGCAACGCATACAGTATACACAGAGCAACACATACTGTACTGTATACACAGAGCAACACATATATACAGTATACACAGAGCAACACATACTGTACTGTATACACAGAGCAACACATATATACAGTATACACAGAGCAACACATATACTGTACTGTATACACAGAGCAACGCATATATACAGTATACACAGAGCAACACATACTGTACTACTGTATACACAGAGCAACGCATATATATACAGTATAACACAGAGCAACACATACTGTACTACTGTATACACAGAGCAACGCATATATATACAGTATACACAGAGCAACACATATACTGTACTACTGTATACACAGAGCAACGCATATATACAGTATACACAGAGCAACACATATACTGTACTACTGTATACACAGAGCAACGCATATATACAGTATACACAGAGCAACACATATACTGTACTACTGTAT
>NC_140169.1:86120866-86362866 GCF_963971535.1 Notolepis coatsorum
GGATGACATGGGACCTGAACGACTCGGGTCAGATGATGCCATGGGACCTGAACGACTTGTCAGATGATGCCATGGGACCTGAACGACTTGTTGATGCCATGGGACCTGAACGACTTGTCAGATGATGCCATGGGACCTGAACGACTTGTCAGATGATGCCATGGGACCTGAACGACTTGTCAGATGATGCCATGGGACCTGGACGACTCGGGTCAGATGATGCCATGGGACCTGAACGACTTGTCAGATGATGCCATGGGACCTGAACGACTTGTCAGATGATGCCATGGGACCTGAACGACTTGTCAGATGATGCCATGGGACCTGAATGTCTTGTCAGATGATGCCATGGGACCTGAACGACTTGTCAGATGATGCCATGGGACCTGAACGACTTGTCAGATGATGCCATGGGACCTGAACGACTTGTCAGATGATGCCATGGGACCTGAAAGACTAGGGTCAGATGATGCCATGGGACCTGAAAGACTAGGGTCAGATGATGCCATGGGACCTGAAAGACTAGGGTCAGATGATGCCATGGGACCTGAAAGACTAGGGTCAGATGATGCCATGGGACCTGAAAGACTAGGGTCAGATGATGCCATGGGACCTGACTAGGGGATGGGCATTTGAAGGCCTGTCACTGTGGATTCATCGGTTAACCCTTTCACTGCCACACGACAGAAGGTTAGCCCTTTACTATCACACAACCGACGGCGATGCTCCATCATTAGCATCATTTGCGGTTGTGTGATAGTAAAGGGCTAACCTTCTGTATTGTCACAGTGAAAGGGTTAACCGGCTGTCGTGTGGCAGTGAAAGGGCTACCCAAAAGTGTGAGGCGCACTCACAACAAACAATCATAATTGCGACTGTTTTCCATTTATTGGTGAAATAAATAGGGAAACCAACTCCAATTTGTTCAATTTATTGAACATCGAAGAAAGAACTTACTTTTAGATCGGCAGGCTGTATCGGTGTAGTTGACGCAAACAAAACAGCTATAGCGAATACCTGCGTCATTTCCAATATTCCAATAACCATGCCCATTCCTAGGCCTGACGGGCTTGGGTCACACACCATGGGACTTGACAAGTTGTCACAGACAATTATTTAGGTTAGGGTGGGATGGGAGGTCTCTACTGAGGTTAAGGTTAAAGTAAGAGTTAGGTTTATAAACAGTGAGGTTAAGGTAAGGGTAAAGTTTCACTACCACACTACAGAAGGTTAACCTTTCACTACCACACTACAGAAGGTTAACCTTTCACTACCACACTACAGAAGGTTAACCTTTCACTACCACACTACAGAAGGTTAACCTTTCACTACCACACTACAGAAGGTTAACCTTTCACTACCACACTACAGAAGGTTAACCTTTCACTACCACTCTACAGAAGGTTAAGCTTTCACTACCACACTACAGAAGGTTAACCTTTCACTACCACACTACAGACGGTTAACTGTCTGTAGTGTGGTAGTGAAAGGGTTAACCATCTGTAGTGAAAGGGTTAACCTGCTGTAGTGTGGTAGTGAAAGGGTTAACCTTCTGTAGTGTGGTTGTGAAAGGGTAAACCCTTTGTCGTGTGGCAGTGAAAGGGTTAACCTTCTGTATTGTCGCAGTGAAAGGGTTTACCCTTTGGTAGCGTGGTAGTGTGAAAGGGTTAAGGTGAAGAATGATGATGAGTTCCTTCGTTGCAGCTTGGCCAACAAGTGACGACTGTCCTGAAAGGCTGGAGTCGGATGGAACAGGGTGAGTGTTGGGGTTCAGGTCGGGGGTCAGGTTTAAAAAGGCTGGAGTCGGATGGAACAGGGTGAGTGTTGGGGTTCAGCTCGGGGTCAGGTTTAAAAAGGCTGGAGTCGGATGGAACAGGGTGAGTGTTGGGGTTCAGGTCGGGGTCAGGTTTAAAAAGGCTGGAGTCGGATGGAACAGGGTGAGTGTTGGGGTTCAGGTCGAGGTCAGGTTTAAAAAGGCTGGAGTCGGATGGAACAGGGTGAGTGTTGGGGTTCAGGTCGGGGTCAGGTTTAAAAAGGCTGGAGTCGGATGGAACAGGGTGAGTGTTGGGGTTCAGGTCGGGGGTCAGGTTTAAAAAGGCTGGAGTCGGATGGAACAGGGTGAGTGTTGGGGTTCAGCTCGGGGTCAGGTTTAAAAAGGCTGGAGTCGGATGGAACAGGGTGAGTGTTGGGGTTCAGGTCGGGGTCAGGTTTCAAAAGGCTGGAGTCGGATGGAACAGGGTGAGTGTTGGGGTTCAGGTCGGGGTCAGGTTTAAAAAGGCTGGAGTCGGATGGAACAGGGTGAGTGTTGGGGTTCAGGTCGGGGTCAGGTTTAAAAAGGCTGGAGTCGGATGGAACAGGGTGAGTGTTGGGGTTCAGGTCGGGGTCAGGTTTAAAAAGGCTGGAGTCGGATGGAACAGGGTGAGTGTTGGGGTTCAGGTTGGGGTCAGGTTTAAAAAGGCTGGAGTCGGATGGAACAGGGTGAGTGTTGGGGTTCAGGTCGGGGTCAGGTTTAAAAAGGCTGGAGTCGGATGGAACAGGGTGAGTGTTGGGGTTCAGGTCGGGGTCAGGTTTAAAAAGGCTGGAGTCGGATGGAACAGGGTGAGTGTTGGGGTTCAGGTCGGGGTCAGGTTTCAAAAGGCTGGAGTCGGATGGAACAGGGTGAGTGTTGGGGTTCAGGTCGGGGTCAGGTTTAAAAAGGCTGGAGTCGGATGGAACAGGGTGAGTGTTGGGGTTCAGCTCGGGGTCAGGTTTAAAAAGGCTGGAGTCGGATGGAACAGGGTGAGTGTTGGGGTTCAGGTCGGGGTCAGGTTTCAAAAGGCTGGAGTCGGATGGAACAGGGTGAGTGTTGGGGTTCAGGTCGGGGTCAGGTTTCAAAAGGCTGGAGTCGGATGGAACAGGGTGAGTGTTGGGGTTCAGCTCGGGGTCAGGTTTAAAAAGGATGGAGTCGGATGGAACAGGGTGAGTGTTGGGGTTCAGGTCGGGGTCAGGTTTAAAAAGGATGGAGTCGGATGGAACAGGGTGAGTGTTGGGGTTCAGGTCGGGGGTCAGGTTTAAAAAGGCTGGAGTCGGATGGAACAGGGTGAGTGTTGGGGTTCAGGTCGGGGTCAGGTTTCAAAAGGCTGGAGTCGGATGGAACAGGGTGAGTGTTGGGGTTCAGGTCGGGGTCAGGTTTAAAAAGGCTGGAGTCGGATGGAACAGGGTGAGTGTTGGGGTTCAGCTCGGGGTCAGGTTTAAAAAGGCTGGAGTCGGATGGAACAGGGTGAGTGTTGGGGTTCAGCTCGGGGTCAGGTTTAAAAAGGCTGGAGTCGGATGGAACAGGGTGAGTGTTGGGGTTCAGGTCGGGGTCAGGTTTAAAAAGGCTGGAGTCGGATGGAACAGGGTGAGTGTTGGGGTTCAGCTCAGGGTCAGGTTTAAAAAGGCTGGAGTCGGATGGAACAGGGTGAGTGTTGGGGTTCAGCTCGGGGTCAGGTTTAAAAAGGCTGGAGTCGGATGGAACAGGGTGAGTGTTGGGGTTCAGGTTTAAAGGCCCAGACCAGTCATTCTTGTTATCAAGGCGCCCTACTTTTTTCACAACTGAAAATCTTTATTTTCTGCCTGACTCACCACTGCCATTGGCTTCCATTGTAGAACGTGTGTCATTGTGATATAATACAGTATCTGAGGAAGAATTGTGACCTTCATGGGTGTATGTATAGTGTTTAACCTTGGGGTCAATGTTGACATTATTTCATGACTTTTCCTAATTTAATGAGGACAAATGGGTAAACATAAAATTAACATAATGATATGTTTTTGAATGTCCTGTACACACTTTGTAGTGTTCCTTTGGGTCAATTTGACCCCAGGCTGTTTTAACTGTATAAAACATATACATTTAAACATTTTACACATATTTGTTGATCGTTTAGGGATGATATTGAGGTGACTATCTGATACCATACCTGCGGTGAGAGAACCACTCATAGATCACATGGGGGAGGGGAGACTATTTCCTGTGAAAAGAGGAGGGGTGTGAACATATAACTTCATGTTTTATTTAAATGGTTATTTAGGTAGTCAACCAAGAATCATAAAGCACCTGAAACATACATTTGGGTAACAGTTTTGATTATGATCATTTTCAGCAGTTTAAACTGCTGTGGTCAAAATGACCCCAAGGATAACGGGTGTAAAGTGAAGTTGAGAATAACAGGAGTAAGTAGTAAGTAAGTAAGTAAGTAAGTAAGTAAGTAAGTAAGTAAAGTTTATTTATATAGCACCTTTCACAGACCAGGGTCACAAAGTGCTTCACATAGTAAAAACATCAATAAAATGCAAAAGATAGCAGCATGGTAAAAGAAAATAATTAAAAACGTGAAAGATCAGGAAAACCAAAACAGATACAAAAGACGGTTAAGAACATCAACATACAGTGGAAGCCAATGTGGTGAATCAGCGGGAAACGATGTAAAAACATTTTAATAAGTAACGGTAAAAGATGACAAAAAAAGAAGGGCGCTTTGATTTTTCTATCAATCGTTTTGGCAGGAATGACTCGGAACTCTGTGTCAAAAAGTATTTTAAGAATAATATTTTTGAAATAATATTTTTGAAAGAAAACTGAACAATTTGATGTCTTATAACTGGATCTTGTAAACGAGTCACAGTAGAATAGTAATATCATGCTTGTTGTACCTATTCTACCACTGCACAGAAGTGGGGCATTTTCTTTTGAAAGCGGTTACCAATGGTTACAAGCAGCCATGCTAGGAGAAATACAACAACATTCCGTGCAAGGCTTCTATTGTATGAATGTGTATGTGTAAACGGCAGTGTGTGTGCGTGTGTGTGGTCCTGTCTTTAGAGTAGACCGCACTCCTACCTCTTCACACAGGAGTGTGGATTCCATTTCACACCATGGGTCTCTCGCTCTCTCTCTCTTCCTCTCTAGAGCAAGATGAAAGTCTCTCTCTCTCCCCTTCTCTCTCTCTGCTCCTGGCTATTCAGCTCATCCAGCCAAATTCCAGTCATGTCTCTTCTTGCAGACTGAATAGCGACTGCAGGATTCTCCTCTGGCCTGGTGCTTTTCGCTTCTCTTACAAAAGACCCTGGACATCCTACGAGGAACACTTCAAAAAGGAGCCAAAAATATGTCAAATGTCTATATTGTTGTTATGTTGTACCAGATATCATAATATCAGACTGTGATGATTACTATACTAGGAATGTATTATTATTATTATTATTATTATTATTATTTATATATACTGTATATAAAATCGTTTTTGTTGATTGATTGATTGATTGAAAACTTTATTAACAGATTGCAGAATGGGTACAGTACAGTACAGCTCAATACATACAATTGTTAAGGGGATGCAGACCAGAGAAAGACTTTCGTCTTGTTTACATCAGGGTCCCCCATTTTCAATTCATCGTAACATATATGACATACATGACATACAGATAGACAGTACTGCTACATCTATACATTTATGACATACCAGATTTGCAAATACAGTACTGTTTGTGATACAAAAAGAGTCCAGAAAAAAAGAGTATATACATTTGACGTAGAAACTGTACATTGGATTGGTTAGGTGGGGGGGGGACTGTACATTGGAGGTGGGGGGGGGGGGGGGTTGGGTAGGAGTGGGGGGGGGGAGGTTGGGTAGGAGGGGTGGGTGGGGGACACTGTACAACTGTACAAACAAAGCTGTACATTGGAATATTGACAAGACCATACTTGGTAATTTACTGTACATTGGAGGGGGTTGTGTTAGGACATTTACAGGGGCCAGTTTCGAATTGCAGTCTCCCGTAGGTGTTTTTTGAGAGTGTTTTTGAAAGTGGGTAGTGATTCACATTCCTTTACAGCTTTGGGTAGGGCGTTCCACATTGATGTGGCATAATTGCGAAACGTGTTTAGTGCCTTGTTTGAGCCGAATCTGGGTTTAACATGATTTGTGGAGCTCCCTCTGGTGTTGTGATCGTGGTATTCACTGACCTTTGGGAAGTATTTAGACATGTACATGGGTACCTTGGTCGTGTAGTGTATCTTGTATACCAGGCCCATTGCAAGTTGCTGTACTCTGTCGTCTACTCTAAGCCATCCTAGGTTGTCAAAGTGGGCAGGGGTGAGGTGGGTTCTAGGAGTAAGGTCAAGCAGTAGTCTGACCAGTTTGTTTTGAGATGTTTGTAATTTTGTTTTTAGCGCCTTTGAGGTGCTTTGGTACCATGAGGTGCAAGCATAGTCGTAGTACCCTTGAATGAGTGCTCCTGCCAGAGTCTTCAGGGTATTCTTGTTTACCAGTGAGGAGATCCGGTACAAGAATCGAGTTCGTTGGTTGACTTTTTTTATTACATTGGATGCCATTTTGTCACAGTTCTACAATGATACCGCATGGATTTTTCTATCCGTTCATTTGCAATTATGAAGACTTGTGCAGTCTGTGCAATGTTTTTAGTTCCAACAGGGAAAAGTGTTTTTAGACATTGTTCTAAAGCTTGTACTGCTACCTAGTGGTCATGTAGTGTCCATTTCTATGGTTGCATATTGAAGGGGCATTTCACCTCAAATGTGCACACAATCTACACATTATGCACGAATGTGTAGTGGTTACGTCATTGTTGTTTCCTGCGAGGTCCACCCCACTTGAAATTGCAATATATTCTCAATGGACACATTTCTAAATCGTCTCGTTTAAAACAAATAAAGCATGAACATTGGCATGGTGTACCTAGTGTATTCATCCACAATCTATAGCTCAACATGAAAAATTCGCAATTAATCACACTAGGCGACAGCACTGAACGACAGGCTACTGGTACATACTGGTAAATGTAGTAAATTTTTTACGACAAATTAAACAACTTTTTTTTATCTACTTTTTTCTCCTCCTTTTTCTGTGATTTTTCTCCCCGTCCCAATGTGCCAATTCGCCCTCCCCTGTCCTGATCGTTGCTCGCATATGCCCCCCACTGGCCGGTTGTAGGGAGGATAAGATAAGATATTCTTTTATTGATCCCCTTGGGGAAATTCAGGCATCAGCAGCATGGGGGGGGGGGGGGTACAGGTAGTAAAAACAACACAGGCAGTGTAAACAATTAGGTCAATTTGGTCAATATAATTTACTATCTAACTAGCTGAAGAAAATATTCACATTATTCACAGTGTCACATAAGGTGCCGTATGCATAAGGTAGTGTTATAATTTACTATCTACTGGGTATACATTATTCACAGTATCACAGTATCCCCTGAAATGTACATTATTCACAGTATCCACATAAGGTGCAGTAAGCCTAAGGTAGTGTAGGTTGTCCTCCTTGGGTTCCTATAAGTCCCAGGTCAATGTCTGGTAGCAGTCGCTGTCGCTGCCCCCTGTTGTGGAGCCTGGAGGCTGCTAGTCGCTGCCCACTGTTGTGGAGCCTGATGGCCGCTGGTATGAAGCCTTGCATCACATGTCCCCTCCGATACATGTGGAGGCAGCCTGTCACATCTTTTCACCTGCCAGCGCGGACTCTCATTTGGCGAGGAGTAACGTGTAGGAGGCTCACACTGCCCCCTACTACTACTACTTTGCTGTGCAGGCGCCCCAACCGACCTGTAGGAGTCGCTGTTTACAACGACCAGATTACCACCCTTCGACTTCCCACCCGCCAATTGAGTTAGCGGGTCGGCAACGCCGACAGCCGGATTCGAACCCAGTGTCTATTAACACTTTGAGTGCCAACGACGAGATATCTCGTTTGTTCATGCCGACCGTTCAGTGCCAATGACGATAGATCTAGTTTTTTTTTATTAGCGATTTGAATTCATACATCAATCTAGCCTCACGTTAGTGCTGCAAACTCTCTGAGCTCCATTGGAAAAAAATACCGCCCCCTATCGTTTCTCCCTGTGGTACTGCACCCTTTTGGAATGGATTGAATGAAACGCATGGGGGGAAAAAAATCCTGCTTCCTCATTTTACTTCTCAGACAAGTCACCCGAGACGATCGGATTCATTGGAGAGCCCCAGAAAAGCGTGGAATACATATTTCCAGTACCCAGCGTTGGATCAATAAACACGATCGATATTTGGAATGATCTTTTTGGAGAATATCTGATCTGAGATAAGAAATCTATTTTACCAGTCTTAGAATAATCAGAGCTTTTTTCACAGAGATATCAACGTGTGCCCTATGTGTGTGTGTGCTGATCAGGAAATGAGATAATCGATTTTCAGCCCGCTTCTATAGCGTGCATAAGTACACATATAGGGCCTACTATCGATAATCTAGCGTTTATTTGAAAACGATTCATAAATAGGCAGAAAAATGTCAAATTTTTTTGTGTATTCCAGAATATTCCAGTAAAGGGCGTTTATCACAGAATCTTTATATTTTCCTGAAATGGTCAAAAAACGAACGTTTTTCAAAATGGTATAAAACGGAAATTAACCGATTAAAAAACAATCCGTTTCGACAATGTTGACTGTAAACAAGTCATTGATAAGCGATGGCCAGATTAGACACATAGCCATAATTTAAGATGTAGTTTATGTGTTCGCAAATATGAGAGCGTTATCATTGAAGTGGGTGGTGGCACTCCAGCACTAAATCGTGCGCCCCCTGCTGACACTGAAAGTGTTAAACAACCTTTTAACCCTTTAATCGCCGTTGACGCTGAAACACGTCATTCCCGCCATGCTTATTCTGCCGATGACGCTGTACAGCGTCTTTGATATCAATATTTCAAAAATCTGTGATCAAAATCATCGAGACATATGTACTGGTGAGCCCCTGTCAACTCTCTAACGGTTCAAGAGCGCCATCTGGTGGCTGATCGGCAGATCGCCCAGGGAAGAAACAGGGAAGTGGAAGTTGGTGCTCATTTCAATTTGGTCCGATCACTCGCTATAGGTCCCAGGACTCGAGCTCGACACAATGGATATCGATCCGTTGCCAATAACTCGATAAACAACATGATTTGGACGTATATACTATTATACAACCTGGAAATGGATCGGGTATTTCTATATCCCATAATAGAAAAAATTCTGTTCCACGCTCCTCTCCCAACGGCGAGAGGAAGCTACGGTGAGTTTCAGCGTTATTTTGTAATGTCTTCTATACTAACTGCTCCAATGATCATATCACCCACACTAGATGAATGATATAACGTTGCCCACGAAATTATAAACGACCCCCCGCCCATCCGGTCAACATCAGATCATACGTAGTAACTTCTAGGACCACGTCCAGTTGAAATTTTTTTTATCTCGCGCCGATTGCTATCAAACTGTATACAATCATCAATATAATGCATTTAGGGCTATAAATCACGTTCTGGAGAAAGCTGCAGAAAACAATAAAAACATACTTTAGACCGTATTTTAGTATGAATATGTGAATGAAAAAGTATAACGTTGCTACACCCTGAACAATAGATATAGGACTTTGAATGGGCCATGGTAATGTCAATTTAGCAATAAATTAAAAAAGTTATAGCCCTGCAAAGAAGGGGAACTTCTCCATGTTAAATAGGGCTGGCGAGGGATGGTAAATTATGAATTTAACCCCGGCGATCAAAGGGTTAACTAACTTTATTTCAACCAAAAATGCTTAAACAATAATGTTAGTGATAGAAGGGAACTCATTTTGTGCAAAAATGTAAAGCTTGCTGTTGTGAAGGATCAGATTAAACCGAATATATATATTTATTTATGGATATATATTTAATAGTATTTGTATATCGTTTGATATCCCCTGTATATTCCTTGTACAATATGCACTGAATATCCCTTTTTAATTGTCATAGTTTGGCACTATACCGTCGAGTTGGACGTATTTCTATTAAGTTAATAATAGTCTATTATGTATGGTGCATCGTTCGGTTAGAGTTATAAAGTGAGCAGTACCCCCATCGTTCCTGACGTTATCTGGAGTCTTAACCAGGCTGGGCAGACCACGTGTGGTGCTTGCATCCGAGGAGCTCCGGGCCAGGACGAGTGGACCTGTACATTGGATTACTTTACCCGGACGACGGCGAGCCTTCCACGGCTTGGATTATCTACATGCTTTGGGTGCTTTGATTATTCCATGGATAACGGCCAACACTGCTGAGTGTTGGAACTACCCCCCGGAGAGGAGTCCAGGTGAGACGGCGCTCTACCCCGAGTGAGGTCGCCTCACGTCTCTTCGCTGTGGACCGGCAGCTACCGTCCACTAGAGGGTCCAGCTGTATTCATCTGCGGACCGAGGTTCTGTGGGCACCGTGTTCCAGGCCACGTGAGCGGATCGGCGCGGCCGAGAAATCCGCTCTTCGCTCTTTAAAGCTTGGTCCGCTCCGCTAATCGCTCATGTTGACCCCGCCCCCAAGTCGCTCTCCGCTCGCTCCCCGCTCACCTTGAATCGAGCGCTCCCCACTCCCCGCGCCAGATCGCTCAGCATTTTTTTTTTTTTTTTTTGGATCATGGTGTAAATTAGCTCAAACTACAACAGTCTACACCCCCTGGGCCCCTTAACAATTGTTTGTATTGAGCCGCATTGTAATTGTAGCCATTCTGCAATGTTAAATAACGTTGTTTATCCATTCACTAGTTCTATTAAGCGATGATAGGCTAGCCGAGCCACAATGCTATGGTCGCTGCCATTAACGTTAGCATGTAAGCTAACGTCAACAACAATGGCGTCGATACTTTTTCTACCTGGAGTGAGTGTGGGCGTCTCTACAGTGACAAAGCCTGAACAGGCTAGCCTATCACAGGTTCACCCTTCTCATTGGTTGAAAATGGCCTTCATGTTTGTACATCGCCATCTGTTGCTTTGGCATTGTACTGCATGTATATATTACATCAGTGTTAAACCACTGTGAGCGGCCTGGAGTGGACTGGAGCGGAGGAGAACTCTCGCTCCGGACGTCGCGCCGACTCATTTTAAAACCCACTCCTCGCTCACGTCAAAACCGGCCGCTCCGCGCCCCGCGCCGCTCACGCTCCGATCCGCTCACATGCACTGCCGTGTTCAGAACTCTGAATTCTCCCAAGAAATCGTCGGCCAGATGGGATACCGCCAACGGCTCTTCTAACCCCCCCCCCCCCCCTACTGTCTTACAACCAGCGGGACCCCCCCCCCCTTAGTGTATCCAGCTATAATCATTTAAGTACCATCGCTATAGTTCCCTAAACAACCAGGTTGTATACTTACTCCCTGCGTAACCAGAGATTGGACATTCAATGTTGATTTACCTACGAATACTCATTTGCCTTACAAGTGCATTTCAAATCATAAATGTCATTAAGTGAACGTTGTATATACCCTTTGCTATATAAAATATTCGATTTATACATTTGTGTGGACTTCGTTTCATCAGGTGGGAAAGTGTTCATCATATCTATATCATGTACTGGATGGCCAGAAGTTAAAGTACAAGCGGTAGTGGTTTAATAATACCATACTTATCAATACAGTCAGGGAATTGTACCCCTCAGTTACAATTGGTCCTTCGAGCCGGAGGGTAACTAGTGTAATATTAATATAGTGTTATTAATATTAAAATGGCCTATGATGAACACTCCACGAAACGGTCCTCCTAACGTAGAACGCCCGCAGCGCAGACGACAGCCACCTCAGTACTTAGAGGACTACGCTGTCAGTCAACTACCTAGCCTTCGACAAACGGTAAACGCGGTAAAAGTAGAAAGTAAAATTATGTCTGACCTTAACGACCAGGTTTCCCCGACCACAGAGGCCCTAGTGGGTTCTAATGTAACTGACCAAGCTCACGGTGGGGACCAGGAGGGAGCTGACATGCCTTTACCCCCCGCCAATACCGAAGAAGTAGTCCCCCACCAGCCCCGGGAGGAAGACAACCCTACAGAGAGAGAACTCTGCACGGAAGAAGAGGAGGAGAGCGCCGAGGAAATAGAGCTCCAGGACTCCCCAACGAGCGGCTCACCCAGGAGCGGCTCACCTCTACAACCGTCTTCCCCCAGCGAAGCGGAGAGGATGCTACAACAGGCGTTCCTCGTCAGCCTGACAGCCTCTACCGAACGCGATCGACTTCAGGGTGAACGCGATCGACTCCAAGCACAGACGCTTAGCGAGCGCGAACATTCTACCATTGAAAGAGAACGCCTCCAAGCGCAGCAACGGAGCGAAGAAGAGCGCATACGACTGGAGATGAGACGCCTTCAGACGGAAGAGAATATGGCAAGAGACCGAGCAGACACCCAGCGTGCCGCTGACGGTGCCCAAAGAGAGGCAGAGCGCGACCTCGCTCTCATCCAGCGCGAAACCAAGCGCGACAGACTACAGGGCGAGCGCGACAGACTACAAGCCGAGCGCGACAAGCTACAAGCGCAACTAATGGAGCAGCTGATCCTCAAGGCAACACCCTCTCCCTCCGCCAGGGGTTCAAGGAACTCGTCGAGACAACAGTCAAGGGCAGCGTCTCCTAACCGAGCAAGCAACCCTGAACTTGACCAACAGACAAAGCCTATACCCCCCGCAGACCCCCTTCCCAGACCGGTCCAAGCGAGACCCAGCTACAAGGAAGGAGCGGCATACACTGCGGAGAAGCTAAATAAACGATTACAGGATCTAGAGGACCTGATAGAAGAAGAAGAGGGAGAGGAGGAGAACCAAGCCCGACGACAGCACAGTACTCCACCGGACCAGGAGGTCCAGTACAGCCCAGGCTATACCCTTGGCATATTGATCGCCTACCCCCAGCAACAGACAATCGCTCATTAGACGACCTGTCAATCAAAGTGCAGTCCCTGGTAGGGATGCTGGGAGCGCAACGGGAAAAGGGCATGCATGAGCTATACGCCAACTCTAACGTCGAGAGGATTTTGGAGAAGCTGCCACCCGCAAGACAAGAGCGTTTTAGGCGGCAGAGAGACCACCGTGATCCTAACGGCCCCGAACCATCCCTCCTTGATCTAGCCGACTTCCTGGCGAGAGAAGTCAGCAGCTTACGACTGGATACGTTCGTGCGGAGCACGCCAAGCTCCAGAGAGGGACCCAGGAGAATAAACGATGGAAGAAGATCGGTGACTGTCATGCACCAATCAGAGTCAGTACCGAGCAGTAAGAGCCACAGTACCCCCTCGAGAAAAGAGAAGTGGAAGATGGTGTGCCCCTACTGTGAGAAAGAACACTGGCTGTCACAATGTGACCTGTTCACAAAGATGAATGCAGAAGAAGTGAGTCAATGGATAAAGTCCAACAGGCGCTGTTACCGATGTGCGCGCAGTCACATGGCAGCCGAATGCCGCCTAAAGAAAAGGTGCAGTCGGTGTGACGGAGCCCATCTAGATATACTACACGACAGTAACAGGAGAAGGCCTGCACCTGCACCATCGAGCGGCACCAAGGCAAGTGTCATGTACATTGACCCCGCCAGCAGCAGCGGCGCCCAAGTGCTCTTAAAGGTAGTCCGTGTGACATTGAGCTACCAAGATAAAGTCATGGACACTTACGCCGTCCTTGATGACGGGTCAGAGAAGACCCTTCTGCTCGCGTCCGCTGCGGCCCAGCTGGGACTGCGGGGGAGCGAGAACCAAATGACGATTCGGACAATAAGAAGAGATTTAAAGACGATAAAAGGCGAGAATGTCTCCTTCACTATCGCAGCAAGCGGGCAGCCAGAGCGACGGTATAGGATTACAAATGCTTTCACCAGCCAAGAAATAGGACTATCGCAGTACACCTACCCCATCGCCAAGCTGATGGATAAATATGTGCACCTGCGTCAACTACCTATCCCGCTCATAGACGGCGCCACCCCGACCCTGCTGATAGGCTCCGACCATGCAGAACTCATAGTCCCGATTGACCGGGTCCATACAGGACCCAGAGGCTGTCCTGCAGCAGTCGAGACCCGCCTAGGATGGACACTACAAGGCCCCCTCGCTAAATCTCTCAACCGAACAGCAGCCACTAGCTGCCTCCACTCCAGAACGATAGAAGGAGACACCACACTCCTGCAGCATGTCGAGAAGAAAATTGACTGGCGACGTCGTGCGCTGCTCCGCGCCTCCCTGATCAAAGACGGCTTTGATCTCCGGCAGCGGGCCAGCAGCGACCCCCCAGTATTGCGCAACCTCAACCCAGAGGTCGCAGAGGACCCAGCAGCAGATGAAGAGGTCCGACACAGTGTGAAGAACAGTTTCTACGTGGACAACTGTTTACAAAGCGTTTCGACTCAAGAAGAAGCCGAGGCTCTCCTAATCAAGCTACGCGCCTCCCTGATCAAAGGCGGCTTTGATCTCAGGCAGTGGGCCAGCAGTGACCCGCACGTATTGCGCAGCCTCTCCCCCGCGGACAAGGCTGCCAGCAGCGAGACCTGGATGGCGACCATCCCAGGAGAAGCCCAAGAAATGACACTAGGACTAGTCTGGCGCTTCAAAACAGACTCGCTCCACTATAGACACAAGCCCCTGACCACGGAGCAGGGAAGGTCGACGGCGACACCGACCACCAGACGGAGTGTGTACAGAACACTCGCCAGACAATATGACCCGTTGGGATGTATTCTACCTTACACCACCAGGGCAAAGATGATTGTACGAGCACTATGGGACAAGGACCAGGGCTGGGACGACCCAATACCCGCACACCTTGCCTCCACATGGAGAGAGTGGGAGACGGAACTCCGCTCACTCCCAGGCGTCAATATACGCCACAGCTACTTCCCATCCACAGTGAGGCCAGAGACATGCAAGATGGATCTACACGTCTTCAGCGACGCCTCCGAAGTAGCCTATGGATCGGTGGCCTACTTGCGTGCCCAAGAGAAGGGAGGCGAGATACACACTGCTTTCATCCTGGCTCGCTCAAGAATAGCCCCACGAAAGCAACAATCTATCCCGCGTCTAGAGCTCTGTGCAGCCCTAGCAGGAGCGCATCTAGCCACGTTAATCCAACGTGAACTCACCATTCCGGTGCACAGAACAATCTTGTGGTCAGATTCCACGACAGTACTCACATGGATCAAGTCTGATTCATGCAGATACAAAGTCTTCGTGGGAGTCAGAGTCACCGAGATTCAAGAGTTAACAGAAGCAGCGAGCTGGCGGTATATGGACACCAAACACAACCCAGCTGACGTCATCACCCGGGGAATGTCCCTGGATGACCTCACCCGTCGCAACATCTACAGTGACGGACCAGAATTCCTCAAGCTCCCGGAAGAAGAGTGGCCTACGCCCACCCCACGGGAAGCAAGTAAAGAGGAGGCTGAGAACAAGAAACCTATGTTCTGTGGACTGAGCACAGTCGCCTCCACAGACCCCAACATAGAAGACTGCATTACCCTACAGAGTGCGCAGCTAAAGACATTCCTGTGGCACCACCCAGAGATTCAGTCCACCACTGACATTTCAGCAGCTGACTACGAAGAAGCAGAACTTCTTCTACTACAACGAGCCCAGAGAGACTCGTTCCCCGATGAGCTAGACTGTCTACAGGGAGGAAAGCCCGTCCCATCAGACAGCAGACTGCTCCACCTGGCACCCGAGAGTGACGCCCATAATCTCATCAGAGTGGGTGGTCGCCTGCGGAGAGCCCCCGATCTACCGGATGACATTAAGTACCCGATAGTCTTGAACAGCCGACACAAGGTCACAGAGCTGATCATAAAGAAATACGACGAGGATGTACACCACGCAGGAGCAGAGAGAGTCTTCGCGGAGATCAGACGTCGCTATTGGATACTTCAAGGAAGAGAAGCGGTGCGACGCTTCCAGCGAACTTGTCTAGACTGCCGAAAGTGGCGCGCGCAGCCCAGCATACCACGGATGGCTGACCTACCCCCCTGTCGCCTCCGACTCGGCGACAAGCCATTCCACTCCACAGGCATGGACTGTTTTGGCCCGTTGTATATAAAGAGAGGAAGAGGAACCGAGAAGCGGTGGGGTATTGTATTCAAATGCATGACCACCAGAGCGATCCATATCGAACTCCTTCCGACTATGAGCACAGACTCATTCCTTATGGCCTTCCGAAGATTCACATCACGGAAAGGAAAACCGTCGACATTGTTGTCTGATCACGGGACAAACTTCAAAGGCGGAGAAAGAGAGCTGAGAGAGAGCTTCCAAGCTATGGGCCCAGAACTTAAGACCCACCTCGCTCCATCCCAGATTGACTTCCAGTTTAATCCCCCGAACGCACCCCACTTCGGTGGAACCTGGGAACGAGAAGTACGTTCTATAAAGACAGCCCTGTACGCCGTGCTTGGGGCCCAGACTGTGGCGGAAGAAGTCCTAATGACAGTCCTCACGGAGATCGAGGGAGTATTGAACTCAAAACCCCTCGGTTACGTCTCAAGTGATGTAGCAGATGTCGACCCAGTCACCCCCAACACACTCTTAATGGGGCGGCTGGACCCCGCGCTACCCCAGACAATGTACAGGCCTGAAGAAGCGAACGGCCGAAGAATGTGGAGGTACAGTCAAGTACTAGCTGACAAGTTTTGGAGCAGCTTCCTACTCCACTACCTACCGTCTCTACAGACCCGCCAGAAGTGGGTAAAAGAGAGAGACAATTTGACAGAAGGAACAGTCGTCATGATTATCGACCAGTCACTACCCAGAGCTATGTGGCCGGCTGGCCGCGTAAGCAAAGTGATCACCGGTGCCGATGGCAAGGTCCGAGCAGCTGAAGTGCTCGTCCAAGGGCGAACTTACACACGACCCGTGGCGAGGCTAATAGAACTGCCACGACTCCCAGACACTATCGATGATGACCATGACCCCATGACTTTGTGAGTTGACTGACCCTTACAGCGGACCTTGAGTGGTAGACAGTGCGGTTAATCTGTCTCTGCTTAGCTAATTAGGTGGGACTAATTAGGGGGCGGCTGTTGTGAAGGATCAGATTAAACCGAATATATATATTTATTTATGGATATATATTTAATAGTATTTGTATATCGTTTGATATCCCCTGTATATTCCTTGTACAATATGCACTGAATATCCCTTTAGTCTACTAACAGCCCATAATAGTTTCATTCTACCATTGGACGAGAACCTGGCGCCAGCAGCCATGCCCCTTGGTTCAAGTTCAATCGTGCCGACCAACATGTCGTGGCAAGCCTGGTTCCGCGTAGGAATACGTCTGGCGAAATACGAATGGTACTATTTGTTCACAGCGCATATATATATGGCGCAAGTAAAGTAGAACTTTTCTTTTAGTCCATTAGTCTTTACCCTCCAACCTAGTAACAGACGCGAAGCCTCACCCACGACGCACGTGTGGTGCAGTAAGGCCTACTTGGCCTCAGAATAGGCATTGAGACATCGTGTGGATTAATAGTTGAATTGTCATAGTTTGGCACTATACCGTCGAGTTGGACGTATTTCTATTAAGTTAATAATAGTCTATTATGTATGGTGCATCGTTCGGTTAGAGTTATAAAGTGAGCAGTACCCCCATCGTTCCTGACGTTATCTGGAGTCTTAACCAGGCTGGGCAGACCACGTGTGGTGCTTGCATCCGAGGAGCTCCGGGCCAGGACGAGTGGACCTGTACATTGGATTACTTTACCCGGACGACGGCGAGCCTTCCACGGCTTGGATTATCTACATGCTTTGGGTGCTTTGATTATTCCATGGATAACGGCCAACACTGCTGAGTGTTGGAACTACCCCCCGGAGAGGAGTCCAGGTGAGACGGCGCTCTACCCCGAGTGAGGTCGCCTCACGTCTCTTCGCTGTGGACCGGCAGCTACCGTCCACTAGAGGGTCCAGCTGTATTCATCTGCGGACCGAGGTTCTGTGGGCACCGTGTTCAGAACTCTGAATTCTCCCAAGAAATCGTCGGCCAGATGGGATACCGCCAGCGGCTCTTCTAACCCCCCCCCCCCCTACTGTCTTACAACCAGCGGGACCCCCCCCCCCTTAGTGTATCCAGCTATAATCATTTAAGTACCATCGCTATAGTTCCCTAAACAACCAGGTTGTATACTTACTCCCTGCGTAACCAGAGATTGGACATTCAATGTTGATTTACCTACGAATACTCATTTGCCTTACAAGTGCATTTCAAATCATAAATGTCATTAAGTGAACGTTGTATATACCCTTTGCTATATAAAATATTCGATTTATACATTTGTGTGGACTTCGTTTCATCAGGTGGGAAAGTGTTCATCATATCTATATCATGTACTGGATGGCCAGAAGTTAAAGTACAAGCGGTAGTGGTTTAATAATACCATACTTATCAATACAGTCAGGGAATTGTACCCCTCAGTTACACTTGCCAATGTTCATGAGGCAGAATTATTACAATAGCCGATAATACATTTTCCCAATGATAAATCCCTATACGGGTGGACCGCACGGGAAACTAAAGTGACGTCACTTTAGTTTACACCTCCCTATTCCTTTGGTTTGCAAGATCCCTGGATACTGAATCCTTGTGTTAATTACAGTTCAATGAACTGATGTAGATGAAAATATACCATGGCCTCAAAATTAATGGAGGGATAATATTAGCAATTTGTATCCATCTTCTTGTGTGACTCTGGAGAAGATGGTAAGCACATTTCCCATAATGTTGGCGTGTTCCTTTAACACAAGAAGCAGCAGTACTGTCGATGTGTCCATGAGCAAGACACTTAACCCCTAACTGCTCCCGATGAGCAGGTTGGCACCTTGCATGGTTGCCTCCATCATCGGTGTGTGAATGTGAGTATGAGTGTTTGGATAAAAGCGCTATATACAAATGCAGTCCATTTACCATTTATGCAGTCCATCCAGTTTATGATATAGCTGCTGGATAAATTAAAGGTGATATAGATAACATTCAGCCACTAGATGTCGCACTAGAGCACTGGCATGTAATTTATCTAATCAGGTGCATTCAACATGGGGAAGTAGGGAGGGGATATATGCATGCAACATGTAAACAACAACATTAATTTCGGACCCGCCAATTTTTTTAAAGACACATTCATTAATCAATAATACTCTTGGGGGGGAAGTAGTACTTTTATTCTGCACCTTTCTAAAAGTTCTGTGGAAGTATTATATTTTTAATTACTATACATAAAATTGTTATCTATAGCACCTTTACATTTTCTGGCCTTCATAGAGACATAGGATTGCATAGCATCCGATTCAAGTAATAATCTTAAGGACCATAAGACTTTAAACTAATTGAATAATGAATTTATAAATGTTATCTGCAAATACAACTGACCTCTTTAAATCTACTACATGTCTCCTGTTGGTCTGGGGAGGGTGCAGACTACCACATGCCTCCTCTGTTGGTCTGGGGAGGGTGCAGACTACCACATGCCTCCTCTGTTGGTCTGGGGAGGGTGCAGACTACCATATGCCTCCTCTGTTGGTCTGGGGAGGGTGTAGACTACCACATGCCTCCTCTGTCAGTTGGTCTGGGGAGGGTGTAGACTACCACATGCCTCCTCTGTTGGTCTGGGGAGGGTGTAGACTACCATATGTCTCCTCTTGTCAGTCTGGGGTGGGTGTAGACTAACACATGCCTCCTCTGTTGGTCTGGGGAGGGTGCAGACTACCACATGTCTCCTCTGTTGGTCTGGGGAGGGTGTAGACTACCACATGTCTCCTCTGTTGGTCTGGGGAGGGTGCAGACTACCACATGTCTCCTCTGTTGGTCTGGGAAGGGTGTAGACTACCACATGTCTCCTCTGTTGGTCTGGGGAGGGTGTGGACTACCACATGCCTCCTCCAATACTAATGTGGAGTCACCAGCCGCTTCTTTTCACCCGACGTGTTTCACTGGGAGAGCGTAACAGGCGCTGATCGACCAGTCGCTGTTGCAACGACCTGGACTCCTACCCCATCGGCTTCCCACCTGTGAACCCTGTCAATTGTGTTCATGGGACGTCTGAGCAAGCCAGAGGTGCCGCTGACAGTGGGAATCGAACTGCGATGGTAGGCGAGTGCTTAGACCTCAACACCACCCAGCTGCCCCAATGTTCATCGTTTTCCAAGCAATAACTCTTTCAGCAAGGAAACAAGCTTAAAGAACGAAACAACTAAAAACACGCTGGGTCTGCCAAGATCCCAACAAGCCATTAGTCAGTACAGAGGAAGAGGAAGCAGCCTTCATAGACACACCAGAGGAAGAACAGACAAATAAATTTGACTTTATTCAAAGGTTGGATAATTCCTATAGCTCATATACATTACCTACAGAGATAGAAGACACTTATACCAAATCTTTTCAAGAGTTCAGAAACACATCTTCATGACAAAAAAAGAAATTAAATAAAACATCAGAGAATGTTGGTTAAAAACTGTATACCAACTGAGAGGCCTTTGTTTCTTTGGGCATGACAGCAAACAGAAGAGTGTGTGCATCTAGTAGGACGCAGCGATACCACCTTTCACTGCCGATACCATCCCTAAACTGTCAGTATTGCAGATACCAAGAATTGATCAATTGCTTCTACTGAACAGTATAGACCTAAACCATCAGTTTTACTGAACAGTACAGACTTGGACCATCAGTTCTACTGAATAGTATAAACTTAGACCATCAGTTTTTGTTCAATGGAAAATATAATGAGTTTTTCTCCATTCGAGAGAAAAGGAAGTCACTTTGCTTTGATTTCTGTCACACATGGTTCTTGATATTGGATTTCTGTACTGGGGGAATCTTCCCAAACCCTATTTTCAATACCCAATACGATATTGGGACCGATATCCAACCCCCTATTGTTTGTATTTTTGTATGCTCAACGAACAGCACAGCATGCAGCGCCGGCGATTGTTGGTGTGAGAGAAGCTGAACCTATATGTACTGGTCTACTGTGAGGAGAAACCCTACAAGCTGAACCTATGTGTACTGGTCTACTGTGAGGAGAAACCCTACAAGCTGAACCTATATGTACTGGTCTACTGTGAGGAGAAACCCTACAAGCTGAACATATATGTACTGGTCTAGTGTGAGAGAAACTACAAGCTGAACCTATATGTACTGGTCTACTGTGAGAGAAACTACAAGCTGAACCTATATGTACTGGTCTACTGTGAGGAGAAACCCTACAAGCTGAACCTATGTGTACTGGTCTACTGTGAGGAGAAACTACAAGCTGAACCTATATGTACTGGTCTAGTGTGAGAGAAACCCTACAAGCTGAACCTATATGTACTGGTCTACTGTGAGGAGAAACCCTACAAGCTGAACCTATGTGTACTGGTCTACTGTGAGGAGAAACTACAAGCTGAACCTATATGTACTGGTCTACTGTGAGGAGAAACTACAAGCTGAACCTATATGTACTGGTCTAGTGTGAGAGAAACTACAAGCTGAACCTATATGTACTGGTCTACTGTGAGAGAAACCCTACAAGCTGAACCTATATGTACTGGTCTACTGTGAGAGAAACCCTACAAGCTGAACATATATGTACTGGTCTAGTGTGAGAGAAACTACAAGCTGAACCTATATGTACTGGTCTACTGTGAGAGAAACCCTACAAGCTGAACATATATGTACTGGTCTAGTGTGAGAGAAACTACAAGCTGAACCTATATGTACTGTTCTACTGTGAGAGAAACCCTACAAGCTGAAGTCTAGTTTTAGGAAAGCACTAAAAAGCAACAAATTCTAACATTTTCCCTAAACCTCCCACTCAACAGAAGTGATATAAGGAATATAAGGGAACAAAGAGTTGTGAGGTCTTAAACATTTGCCAGGGAACACAATAAATAGCCTACAGATTGTCAAATAATCACAACTTCCCCAGTCATCTGTCGCATGTATGGAAAAATATGTGTGTAAGTGTGTATGTGTTGGGAGGGGGTATTTTATCTGGAAAAGAAAACCAGCCTATATAGATTGTCATAGTTTTAACCCTCCCACTATTCCCTATAACAATGGTTCTCAACCTTTTTGGTTCACAACCCACCCCCTCTACATAGTCAAGCGTAGACAGGATGGTGAACTTTTACACAAAACTAAATATTTTTATTTCCCCGCTTTTTTTAAACTTGATTAATGATTGGAGGAGGGCTTTCAATTTAACATTTTCAGAATTTACACAATGAAAAAAAGCATCTGTACCAAAATACAGGCCCAGGACGTATTTAACAGCGCGTGACACCCAGACAGTGCACGGCCACATCGACACAAAATGCACCGAATCTCAGTTTAAAAAACAGCTAATCCATTTCCATTTAATAATGTAATTTCACTTGAAAGATTTACTAAATAAAGGAGTTATTCATATTAAGTGGATGGGTGGTTGGATTTGATGAGTGCATGGAGATCACTTTATAATCCCTGCAGGTTGGTTGGTTTGTGAGTGCATACTAGGCTACATACGTATGTGGGTTTGCAGAAGGTATCTGCATTTCATTGATTTTTCACCTCAACCCTTTCACTACCACATTACAGACGGTTAACCGTCTAGTGTGGTAGTGAAACGGTTAACCTTCGGTAGTGTGGTAGTGAAAGGGTTAACCCTTTGTCGTGTGGCAGTGGGGGTAACCTTCTGTATTGTCGCAGTGAAAGGGTTAGGGTTAAAAGTTGTTTATCAACCTAACCTAACCATTGCCTTAAAGGGATAATATGAAATACTTGCCAGTAGTGTAGTGGATGCAAAGCCATTCGCTTAACTTCCCGAGTCCCGCAGTGAGAGTTCCGGCTGGGTTGATGAATGATGGTGTACTCCTCCTCCCAGCCCTACATGGGTCCATGACGGTACCTCCTCCCAGCCCTACATGGGTCCATGACGGTACCTCCTCCCAGCCCTACATGGATCCATGACGGTACCTCTTGCCAGCCCTACATGGATCCATGATGGTACCTCCTCCCAGCCCTACATGGATCCATGACGGTACCTCCTCCCAGCCCTACATGGATCCATGACGGTACCTCCTCCCAGCCCTACATAGATCCATGACGGTACACCACCTCCTCCCGAAACGGATCAGCAGACAAGGTATTGCTCAGGTCCTATGGGTTTCATAGAGTCTGCAGACACTCCGTATTGACCGAGAATAAAACGCCACAAGTCATTATAGCGAGAGCGGGTCAAATCAACAAATAGTTCAGTTTCTCATCCATTTGCTAAAACTAAAAAAATTGCAATTGCTTAAAATTTCGGTCAGCTGAGTCAGTTTTGACTTAATACAGTATAAATATGTGACAATCACCTTTTAAAGGAACACTCCAACATTTTGGGGACATTTTACCTGAGGACGTTTCATCAGTTTCATCTCTGCATGTCCAGTAGCCCCAGAGATAGGTCCAGGTGCAGCTAGCCTAGCTTAAAACAATGACTGGAAGCAGTAGGGAGCAACTAGCCTAGCTTAGCACAAGGACTGGAAGCAGTGGGGAGCAGCTAGCCTAGCCACGTCAAAAGTGAAGAAATGCAACTTCCAGCAACAAAAAAACTGACGCACAGAGATGAAAGTGATGTCGATCTTCTTGTCTGGCTCTGGGAACGATGGCAAACAAGTTGTTTTCCCAAAATGTTGGGAGTGTTCCTATAAAATCAACATACTATGATCGTCTCCTGGATTTAGAAGACATATTTGTTTTAGTCAAACTTCAAACATCTATTGTACGTATATTTAATATATTGTACTGCAATGCTGTAAAAGGACACTCTTTTTTGGAAAGGAAATATTCAAACATAATCTGTAATACTATCGATTCCATGGCATGATTATGATATATGACAAATCTAGATATATATAGTATGACAGTGAGTGCAGTATGAATTCCTTACAAATATATATAAAAAAAAAAAAAAAAAATAATAATAATAATAATCAATAATAAAAACCCCTCAGTAGATATCAGTAACCATAGATGTAAATAAGCTAATTGTCCCGTTTCACCGTCACATTACCATGAGATGCATGTCACCATCGCCTGGCAGAAGGGTAAATAATATTTGCTCACTGAGCTGGATTGAAATGATCTTTGTCATTTGCACAAAGTATGACATTTTCCTTCTTCGTATATCAGCTGTAGCGATTGTGAATCCAATTGATCATCATCATATATCCAAGACACATCTTTTCATTCACCACATACTGCGATAGTCGGGGGATTCCTTTCGACTATAGCTACATCCCCTGACACACGCCGCCCCCCCTGTCCACGAGACATTCTGTTTGTTCACATGGAAATGAAAGAGTGAAATAGGGCTATTTGTGAGCTGCAGGATATGCACAGTACATCTATTCTTACAGAAATATGTGACAAATAAAAACCTTGAGCTTGGTAACACGGGAGAGATTTTCCTACCGAGGAAGTAAAGAGTTCTATTCGACACGTCTGGGGAAACAGAAGACAGCGTTTCCTACATGTCCTCCGTGTCAAACTTCCACGCTTTTTCCCACACCTTGATTCCTTGTCTGGATTTGAAGATTTCGGTCTGTGTTCAGCGTGTGACGTCTGTCGTTTTGCTGCCGGCAATATGACCGATACAGCTAGCTAGCCCGTAAGATAATTCTACACGACAAATATCTCAATATGACTGCCATCCAGGCCATATCACTATAGCTGAAGATGATTCTATATACGACAAATATCTCAATATGACCATCAGCTAGGCTGTAATCACTCGATAGCTGAAATTCTTCTCCAAAGCAATTAGTTCAATACGGGAACCGACATACGTCGTGGGACCGAACAACGACTTGTTTTTCCGCACTCTTTAGACTTTGTGCAATTTATATATTTTTCTAGACTTTCCCCCCCCCCAGACTTTCCACACCTACGTAGGAACCCTGTGTGTATACTGCATTTTAACACCAAGAGTGACAGTGTTATGACACCATTCATCAAACACATTATAGCGAGAGAGATTACCCTTTTAAGTCCGTCTTTACAAACAGCAGAGAGGGGGAGGGAGGGGTCTCGTCAGCCCGGCCCTGGCGAGCCAGAAGAGATGAAAGCAGGTCCGGTGCCACGACATACATCCAACACAGACACAGAACAATGTCCTACTGATAGATGAACACTGAAGGTGAGAGTGAAAGTGAGAGCGAAAAGACAGAAATTCCTCATTGTAGAACCCATCTATGCTACAATGTGAAAGAAGAGAGAAAAGAATCAAATAAAAGAAAAAAAGGAACATTTAGGAGATCCAATAGCAGAGGAGAGGAGATAGAGGGGGGGGGGGGGCCTGGAGAAGCAGCTGGACTCTGGACGGCGTGGCTAACAGGTTACCTTCTTGAGAGGGTCATTCATTTTTTGTTATTTTTGTTTTCAAGCACGTGATTTTTTTCCGGCGGTCCTTTTCCTCGAGAGTAAGTCTTAAGAACCGGGTGAGATCAGAGCACGTCGTTTGGTTCTCTGGTAAATTGCCACACAAACACTAACCAACTAACCTAACCAAACACTAAACCTAGTCAACTGTGTGCTGATTTTATGCCTATGTTCATTTTATACAAATAGCTGTGGGGCACTCTGGATTGATGTGTGAAAACTGATATATAGATAGTTATTAATATTTATTATTATTATATTATTAATGGAAGTCATAGGGGCTAATGTTAAATGAATGGAAGTCATAGGGGCTAATGTTAAATGAATGGAAGTCATAGGGGCTAATGTTAAATGAATGGAAGTCATAGGGGCTAATGTTAAATGAATGGAAGTCATAGGGGCTAATGTTAAATGAATGGAAGTCATAGGGGCAAGCACAACATGTTGCATAATTCTAAATTCAATGTTTGTTCAAAACAAATTCATGTTTGTGTGGAGATTACCAGAGAATCAAAGCAAGCATTCCAGTTTAAACTGGTCCATAGACTCTTTAGAACCAAGAACCATCTGAAGATCGCATGAAAAAACAAACAAAAACAGTGCAGAATTGATCTCCTTCACATTGAGCTGTGAGGCAGAGCAAAGGGTTTGAATAAAACAACATCCGATAGACCTTTTCAGAAACGTTACCGACAAGAGATATTCATAGATAAGACCCTCTGCAGAGAGTTAGAGTGTAGGGAATTGTAGTCTTTAGTGTGTAGGGGAGAAAGGATCAGATAAGTAACTATGCACATAGAGGGAAAAACTACACTTGAACCTGTGGGCTGCGACCAATCAACACATTGTCTCTCCAAACAGAACCCACCCATACCCAGTTTCAACCAATCGGTGGCCCCCATTACTCTCCCGGTGACTCTTCTTCTCTCGTTACAGGCGGCACAAAGACGGCGAGGTCAATTCTAACGCAGGTTCTGAGTGCGTCTCCATGACAACATGGCGGTGAGTCACTTCCTCCGCGTTGTGATGTCAACCGTGTGCGTCCTCGGTCCAGTGTCCCACGGCAACGATATCAGAAGTATAGTACAAAACAAAAACAAACAAAAAAAAGATTTCACACACGTTGTAGTCCAGCCTTTCAGCTCACAAATCTAGAAACGAGTATCCATGACGACCCATAAATCTGCCCCAGGCGTCCTCTCTAAGCCCCTCCTCCAAACGTCCTCACAGACCCGGCCAATGACCCGGCCTCAGACTGTCAACAGGAACTCATCTCCTCCATCTTATTCCATCTGTTGATATCCATGTCTTTGGGAGGGATGAGGAACTCACCCCCAGATCCCACTCCACCCCAGATGACCAAACCCAAACCCCTCCCCCGACCGGGTGTGTAGTTCCACCTGGGCCCTCTAGGAGGAGCTGTTGGAGGGAGTCTCTTCAGAGGGAGTCTCGCTGGAGACGCCTGTGTCCCCGTTCTCCGGGCCGTCGCTCACGGACATCTTCTCCAGGGCTGCGGGGGGAAGAGAGGGAGAGTCATATATTACTATAGGTGTTCTGTATTACCATGGTTAGTAGTTCTCCACTGCTTGAATACCCAAAGGGGGGGGGGGGGGGGATACCCAAAGGGGGGGGGGGGGGGGGGGGGAAGAGAGAGAGAGAGAGAGAGAGAGAGAGAGAGAGAGAGAGAGAGAGACGGAGGTTAGTGTGTGTCGTACCCTGTAGGGAGGCGGAGGGGAGGGGTTAGTGTGTTTCGTGCCCTGTTGGCGAGGTCGGGGGGGGGGGGGGGTAGTGTGTTTCGTGCCCTGTAGCGAGGCGGAGGGGGGGGGGGGGGGGGGGGTAGTGTGTTTCGTACCCTGTAGCGAGGCGGAAGGGGTTAGTGTTTCGTACCCTGTAGCAAGGTGGAGGGGTTAGTGTGTTTCATAGCCTGTAGCGAGGCGGAGGGGGGGGTTAGTGTGTTTCGTACCCTGTAGCGAGGCGGAAGGGGGGGGGGTTCGTGTGTTTCGTACCCTGTAGCGAGGCGGAGGGGTTAGTGTGTTTCGTGCCCTGTAGCGAGGCGAAGGGGGGGTTAGTGTGTTTCGTACCCTGTAGCGAGGCGGAGGGGGTTAGTGTGTTTCGTACCCTGTAGCGAGGGGGGGGGGGGGTTAGTGTGTTTCGTACCCTGTAGCGAGGGGGGGGGGGGGGTTAGTGTGTTTCGTACCCTGTAGCGAGGGGGGGGGGGGGGTTAGTGTGTTTCGTACCCTGTAGCGAGGCGGAGGGGGTTAGTGTGTTTCGTACCCTGTAGCGAGGGGGGGGGGGGGTTAGTGTGTTTCGTACCCTGTAGCGAGGGGGGGGGGGGGTTAGTGTGTTTCGTACCCTGTAGCGAGGGGGGGGGGGGGGGTTAGTGTGTTTCGTACCCTGTAGCGAGGCGGAGGGGGGTTAGTGTGTTTTGTACCCTGTAGTGAGGCGGAGGGGGGGGGGGGGTAGTGTGTTTCGTACCCTGTAGCGAGGGGGGGGGGGGGGGGTTAGTGTGTTTTGTACCCTGTAGCGAGGGGGGGGGGGGGGGTTAGTGTGTTTCGTACCCTGTAGCGAGGGGGGGGGGGGGGGTTAGTGTGTTTCGTACCCTGTAGCGAGGGGGGGGGGGTTAGTGTGTTTCGTACCCTGTAGTGAGGCGGAGGGGGGGGGTTAGTGTGTTTCGTAGCCTGTAGCGAGGCGGAGGGGGGTTAGTGTGTTTCGTACCCTGTAGCGAGGCGGAGGGGGGGGGTTAGTGTGTTTCGTACCCTGTAGCGAGGCGGAGGGGGGGGTTAGTGTGTTTTGTACCCTGTAGCGAGGCGGAGGGGTTAGTGTGTTTCGTAGCCAGTAGCGAGGCGGAGGGGGGGGGTTAGTGTGTTTCGTACCCTGTAGCGAGGCGGAGGGGGGGGGTTAGTGTGTTTCGTACCCTGTAGCGAGGCGGAGGGGGGGGTTAGTGTGTTTCGTACCCTGTAGCGAGGCAGAGGGGTTAGTGTGTTTCGTAGCCAGTAGCGAGGCGGAGGGGGGGGGTTAGTGTGTTTCGTACCCTGTAGCGAGGTGGAGGGGTTAGTGTGTTTCGTAGCCTGTAGCGAGGCAGAGGGGGGGGGGGGGGGTTAGTGTGTTTCATAGCCTGTAGCGAGGCGGAGGGGGGGGGGTTAGTGTGTTTCATAGCCTGTAGCGAGGCGGAGGGGGGGGTTAGTGTGTTTCGTACCCTGTAGCGAGGCAGCGTCTGCGGGGCTGTTGTTGTTGTTACTGCTGCGTGCCGCAGCGCTGCCTTCCTCCAGCTCGTCGAGGTAGAGACGGTACCGGTGACCGCTCTCGTCCTCGTACTCCACATTCTCATCGTCACTGTCCACCTCCGGGGCCACGTAGACCACCTCGAACTCTATCTCTCCTCTCTGCAGGGGCCAGAGAACGAACGAACGAATGCACACACACACACACACACACACACATCAATCAATACATTTTTATTTATATAGCACATTTACAACAGTTGTGACTGTACCAAAGTGCTTCACAGATAAAACATAGAGCAAAGAAAGAAAAAAGAATACATAAACAAAGCATAATACTAAACATGAAAGTGCAAATTTTATGAAAATATGGCTAGGGCTTTAGAGGTTAAAGACTAAATGAGCACGATTTCTCTGCTACACAGTCTCACCCCTTATTATAGCAGAAACTGAACAGACTCTTGCACTCACACACACACCAGGGCTGACCCCTATTAGTCGACTAATCGGTTGAAAGGAGCCGTAGTCGACCAGCCAACCTCTCAGTGGATTATAATAATTTTATTTTTTTTAAATAATATTGCTTTTTTTTTGTATCATTCTTTCCAAAAGAAAAGAGGCCTAGACGCGTGGCTAACGCTAATGGCACGCATACCAGAAGCTAACTGCCTACGAAAACAGGCACAGAGGCACTGAAAGAGGATTTCACCCATCTAATGAACACACTAGACTAGACAAATCAAGATGTATCCATCAGTGGACCAATTGCATGCTTTTGCAGAGAACAAGAAGCCTTCAGTCGACTCCTTCAGACATTAAGCACCCCCCACAGCCCAAATGGAATGATACAAAAAAAATATATATAGTTGTTACGGACTCTGTCCTTATATCATTATGTATGCATGTAATATTATATTGTATTGTATAGGGAATTATATATATATATATATATATATATATATAATATGCGTTATGTATGTGGGCAAGTTGTATTGTTTTTTTTTTGTCTCCCACCTGTGTAACCTATCTATCTCTCAGGGTCAACCACCATCTCACTCCAAACAGCAATAACAGCAGCAGCAGCAGCTGAGGCTCGTCAGACAATTAACCTCCACATCCCTTCATATATCCCTGTGTGCAGTGTTAGCTAGAGCTCTGTCGGTGTATGTGGGTAATTATATCTGGTGGTGTTGTGGTGGAGCTCTCATTGTTTTTGGTGCATGAGCTAGTTAAAGCTCTGTTGAGCTCATGTTTGGTGCATGAGCTAGTTAAAGCTCTGTTGAGCTCATGTTTGGTGCATGAGCTAGTTAAAGCTCTGTTGGGCTCATGTTTGGTGCATGAGCTAGTTAAAGCTCTGTTGAGCTCATGTTTGGTGCATGAGCTAGTTAAAGCTCTGTTGGGCTCATGTTTGGTGCATGAGCTAGTTAAAGCTCTGTTGAGCTCATGTTTGGTGCATGAGCTAGTTAAAGCTCTGTTGGGCTCATGTTTGGTGCATGAGCTAGTTAAAGCTCTGTTGGGCTCATGTTTGGTGCATGAGCTAGTTAAAGCTCTGTTGAGCTCATGTTTGGTGCATGAGCTAGTTAAAGCTCTGTTGAGCTCATGTTTGTGTGAGAGCTGGTCAAGGCTCTGTTTTTTTTGCCATTCCCTATAGTATTGTACCTTTTGTGATCCTGCCTGTTGTACATTTCTGTTTTGCCCATAACCTGTTTGTGTATTTGTTTATTCCTCGTCACCCAGCTTATGGTGATTGTTTTTCTTATATATTAATCTTTTGTTTCGCACACAGGGACATTGAGGACAGGAAGATACCCTGGGTCTACATTTTGCATCACGTAGGTGACCTACTGTTAAAGACACCAGCTTTAGAAGTGAGCACCACCACCTGTACTTTGGGGCGTCCGTGCCTGTAAGGGGGGGTGGGCTTTTATTTATTTTTGATATTTCATTTGGTGCTCACTGTTAAGTCCTCCTTGCTCTCGGTGTTGCCGAATTGAATTTTGTGAAATAAATATTATTTTGCAAATTGTCTCTTGCGTTTTGTGTCACTGCACCCTCACCTACCCTGTCTGTGGCCTTGTGTTGCGTCTCCCCACTGGGGTACGTAACATAAATGGGGGCTCGTTAGTGGGCAACAAACAGTTGGTGTTGGTGTGCGGTGGGCAAGTTAGATAGGTTGGTTTTTGGTAGTAGTTTGATCTGTGTATGTTTGCGCTGGTGTCTCTTTGTAGACATGACGTCTTTTAGTGTGGAGGAGTTTCTGAGTGATCCCTCAGTTGATCATTTGGATCAGTGTAGGAAGGAAGATTTATGTGCTATCGCCTCGCATTTTCAGGTCAGCCTTGCTAAAAGTTTGGCAAAGGCTGACCCGAGAGAGGAGGTGGTACACATATTGGTGTATAGGAAGGTGCTCAGTGTAGGTGAGGGGGCGTCTTTTATTTCTTCCCCTCATTCTGGCTCGGACGAGGAGCATGAGGGAGAGAAGTTGGGGCGGATGCAGAGGGGGGAGAGGATAAGCCTCCCCTTTCGGGTGTCGCGTCTCCAGTGCCCGGTCATGCTTCACTTTTCCCTAGGGGGAGTACTGAAGAGGCCAGTCTTCAGTTAAGTTTGGCACGGTTGCAGTTTGAGGACAGGAAGGAGGAGAGGGAATATAGTCACAGGTTAGCTATTCGGAAAATGGAGATGGAGACTGAGAACCGCCGGTTGGACGCTGAGGTTAAAATTAAGCAACTGGAGCTCGAGGCTGCTAAGGCTGGGAGTCCTGCTCAACCCTCTTCCACGGCTGTGGGGGCTTATGATGTGAGTAGACTTATATCTCTGGTACCTCAATTTCGTGAGGCGGAGGTAGACTCCTATTTTAATGCTTTCGAGCGAGTTGCTACCTCATTAAAGTGGCCTAAAGAGGTCTGGGCTCTCTTGCTCCAATGTAAGCTCACTGGGAAAGCCCAGGAGATTTTGTCTGCCCTCCCTCTCAGCGACAGTTTGTCTTATGACATAATCAAGACGGCTGTACTTAGAGCCTACGAGTTAGTGCCAGAGGCGTACAGGCAGAAATTTCGCACTCGCAGAAAGTTGTCTGGCAGAACTTTTGTGGAGTTTGCTCGTGAGAAGGAATCTCTATTTCATCGGTGGTGTAGGGCTTGTGATGTAGCTGATTTTAATTCTCAGTCTGAGTTGATGTTACTGGAGGAGTTTAAAAATAGCCTGAATGACCGTTTGGTAACGTATCTCAATGAGCAGAAAGTTGAGACGTTGGCACAGGCGGCGGTGCTCGCTGATGAGTTTGTGCTTACTCATAGACAGTCATTTGGTACTTTACGACATGAGGATAGAGGTTTTTATCCCTCTGCTCAGACTCCAGCTAAGGTGCACACTAGCCCACCACGTTCATTATCTCCCCGCTACAAGGAGGAGCGAGAATGTTTTCATTGTCATCGGGTGGGTCACATAAGGGAGGACTGTTTTGCGTTCAAACGCAAGCAGTCTACGCCAAATAGACGACCAAAGGAGGTTGGTTTGGTGCAGACGGTGATAGCTCCGCAGTCAGTAGTCCCCACAAAAATGTGTGACGGCCTGGAGCCCAGTTACGAGCCGTTTATGTTGGACGGCATGGTTTCTCTCAGTGGTAGTGAGTTGGACCAGCGTCCGGTGCGCATACTGAGAGATACTGGGGCAGCACAGTCTTTCATCTTGTCAGACGTGCTTCCATTTAGTGATGAGTCGTCAAATGGCTCAAGTGTGTTGGTGCAGGGGATCGAGATGGGTTTTGTTTCGGTGCCCCTCCATCAGGTACATTTAAACTGTGGTTTAGCACAGGGGGTGTTCAAGGTGGGCATACGCCCGTCGTTACCGGTGAGAGGTGTCACTTTCCTGTTGGGAAATGACATCGCTGGTGGCAGAGTTATGCCCGTTTGAGGTTTTGGAGCGCCCTGAGGTTTTGCGTCCAGATGTGTTGGCGCAACAGTTCCCTGAGGTGTTTACAGTTTGTCACGGATGGATTTTGATAATGAGTGGAGTTATGTTACACAGATTGTTGTGCCTACACAGTATCGCCAGTCTGTTTTGTCTTTAGCTCATGATCATCCTTGGTCAGGACATCTAGGCATCACCAAGTCCTATGACAGGGTTTTAAAGCACTTTTTTTGGCCCGGGTTAAAGAGGGATGTGACCAGATTCTGTAATACTTGTCATGTGTGTCAAGTTACAGGGAAGCCTAATCAGGTTATTAAACCTGCACCGCTTCACCCAATCCCAGCTATGGGGGAGCCGCTTGAGCATGTGCTAGTGGATTGTGTTGGTCCCATGCCGAAAACGATAACTGGTAACGAGTTCCTTTTAACAATTGTGTGTAGCAACACGGTACCCTGAGGCTATTCCTCTTAGAAAGATAACATCTCAGTCTGTAGTGAAAGGTCTGATCAAGTTTTTTTCTACATTTGGGCTGCCAAAAGTGGTACAAACCGACCAGGGTACTAACTTCCTTTCAGGAATATTTGAACAGGTGTTATTGTCATTGTCTATATCTCACAGGATCTCAAGTGCGTATCACCCTGAGTCGCAAGGTGCCCTGGAGAGGTGGCATCAGACCTTCAAGTCAGTGTTGCGCAAGTATTGTATGGAGAGCGGTAGAGACTGGGATGAAGGTGTTCCCCTAGCTCTGTGTTGCTGACTTAAATATTATTTAGCAAATTGTCTCTTGCGTTTTGTGTCACTGCACCCTCACCTACCCTGTCTGTGGCCTTGTGTTGCGTCTCCCCACTGGGGTACGTAACAATAGTATAGGCCTATATACTTTTTTTTTTGGACCAGTAGTCGACTAACGGCAAATTTTGGCCAATCATAGTCGACCATCCAAATCCTTAGTCGGGGACAGCCCTAACACACACACACACACATACACACAATAATCATTATAAACATGTCCATCTATCAGTATATATCTAACAAACAATAAATACAACAAGCAAAGAGAGAAAGCAAAAGGAGAAATGTCTGGTGTGTGTGAGAGTGTGCGTGCGTGTGTGCGTGCGCGTGTGTGCGTGATCTCACCTGCTGTGACAGTATAGTGACGGCCTCCTTGTGTTTGGCGTCTCTGAGGTTGATGCTGTTGACAGCCAAGATGGCGTCCCCCACATGGAGCCCCCCGCAGCGCTCGGCAGGCTGCGTGGGGTGGATCTCTGAGATGAGGATGGGAACGCCGTGCTCCTTCCCCCCCTGAGACAGTCAGCAACACATAGGATCAATATACTGTATGATAGTAGCGCTGGATCAATATACTGTATGATAGTAGCGCTGGATCAATATACTGTATGATAGTAGGGCTGGATCAATATACTGTATGGTGGTAGGGCTGGATCAATATACTGTATGATAGTAGCGCTGGATCAATATACTGTATGATAGTAGCGCTGGATCAATATACTGTATGATAGTAGCGCTGGATCAATATACTGTATGATAGTAGCGCTGGATCAATATACTGTATGATAGTAGCGCTGGATCAATATACTGTATGATAGTAGGGATGGGGGAATAGATCAATATACTGTATGATAGTAGGGATGGGGGGGAATAGATCAATATACTGTATGATAGTAGGGATGGATCAATATACTGTATGATAGTAGGGCTGGATCAATATACTGTATGATAGTAGGGCTGGATCAATATACTGTATGATAGTAGGGCTGGATCAATATACTGTATGATAGTAGGGCTGGGGGGAATATGATAGTAGGGCTGGGGGGGATGCCCAGTGTGAAGCAGTGAGAGGACCAGTACCGTGATGGAGATGCCCAGTGTGGAGCAGTGAGAGGACCAGTACCGTGATGGAGATGCCCAGTGTGAAGCAGTGAGAGGACCAGTACCGTGATGGAGATGCCCAGTGTGAAGCAGTGAGAGGACCAGTACCGTGATGGAGATGCCCAGTGTGGAGCAGTGAGAGGACCAGTACCGTGATGGAGATGCCCAGTGTGAAGCAGTGAGAGGACCAGTACCGTGATGGAGATGCCCAGTTTGAAGCAGTGAGAGGACCAGTACCGTGATGGAGATGCCCAGTGTGAAGCAGTGAGAGGACCAGTACCGTGATGGAGATGCCCAGTTTGAAGCAGTGAGAGGACCAGTACCGTGATGGAGATGCCCAGTTTGAAGCAGTGAGAGGACCAGTACCGTGATGGAGATGCCCAGTGTGGAGCAGTGAGAGGACCAGTACCGTGATGGAGATGCCCAGTGTGGAGCAGTGAGAGGACCAGTACCGTGATGGAGATGCCCAGTGTGAAGCAGTGAGAGGACCAGTACCGTGATGGAGATGCCCAGTGTGAAGCAGTGAGAGGACCAGTACCGTGATGGAGATGCCCAGTGTGGAGCAGTGAGAGGACCAGTACCGTGATGGAGATGCCCAGTGTGAAGCAGTGAGAGGACCAGTACCGTGATGGAGATGCCCAGGCCCTCGTGGTCCTCTTTGGCCAGAACCACCTTCCTGATGGGGCCGACTCCCTGCGTCTTCTTCAGGCAGTCTGGCTCCTGGGCAAGAAGAAGAGAATAGAAATACTTTATTCACGACGAGGGAAATTTGGCACTACAAAATCGCTCACAGTAAACATTTAGGTAGACAAAAACAAAAGTCACGAATAAAAAATAAGTAAATAAGCCTAAGAATAAAATACGGTCCGGGATATACATTTCTAGGGCTGTCCCCGACTAAGGATTTGGATGGTCTACTATGATTGGCCAAAATTTTACGTTAGTCGACTATTGGTCGACAAAAGAAAATAAAAAAAATATTATAATAATCTATATTTCATTTGGGCTGTGGGGGGTGCTAAATGTCTGAAGGAGTCGACTGAAGGCTTCTTGTCCTCTGCAAAAGCATGCAATTGGTCCACTGATGGATACATCTTGATATTTGTCTAGTCTAGTGTGTTCATTAGATGGGTGAAATCCTCTTTCAGTGCCTCTGTGCCTGTTTTCGTAGGCAGTTAGCCTCTGGTATGCGTGCCATTAGCGTTAGCCACGCTTCTAGGCCTCTTTTCTTTTGGAAAGAATGATTAAAAAATAATAATAATAAAATAAATTATAAATATATATATATATTATTTTTTTATTCGACTAAGAGGTTGGCTAGTCAACTACGGCTCCTTTTCGACCGATTAGTCGACTAATCAACTAATAGGGGTCAGCCCTATACATTTCCTATGTTACATTCTAATATAAAATATACAGGAAAAATATACAGAAATATACAGTAAGTGTAAAATTGTACTATGTCGGTTTAAAAGTAAAAGTAAAATTCCAGGAAGATAGTACCGTCACCCTGTGCTCAGTGATACAGTGAGGCACAGTGATGCATTAAAAAGTCTGATGGCTGGAGGAGTGAAGGACTTCCTGTGCCGTTCAGTGCTACATCTTGGGAGTCTTAGGGGCCTTTCTCACTCACCCATTCGGTTCCGTTCCATTCCGTTCTAGTCCGTTCCGAGATCTGATGCGAACTCCCCCCCCCCCCCCTCTCCCCCCTCTAGTTTGTGTACACACTCAGTCTTGGTGCGCTCTGGGTTTTGTTTACGGTTTGCGTTTTGAGCTTGTAAGCTTGCCGTATGCGATGATGTCACGCTCGAAAATGTAAACAGGAAGACACGGTGGAGACTGGATGCTGATATAAAATAAAACAAATAACCAATAAATATGAAGTTATATTTGAACCTCTGTTGTCAAGCCTTGTCAATATAACCCACCCCCTTTTCTCACGAATGGATGGTTTTGTAGAGTTCGCTTTTGAGCGTTTCCCAGGGCTAACGCTAAGCTAACGGCTAACGCTAGTTAGCTTAGCCTAGTACTAGTCTAGTATAGCCACTGTAGCACTTATTTTTCAGCAAAGAACGTGCAATAAACAAAACGGATACATTCACTGTGTTCTGCCTCTCATTTGTTGATGAAACAAAACTAACATCAACACAATTGAACACCAAAAGCGGAGTTTAGTCTCAGAGGCGCTGATTTTGTTAGCTTACATGCTAACGTGAATGGAATATGCCAGTATAATAGTATAGCATTGTGGCAAATGCTAAGCTAACGGCTAACGCTAGTTAGCTTAGCCTGTTCAGCAGCTAACATTATCCCATCGCTCGTGGCAATTATACTGGTCTAATAGAAATAAATGCATTTGAACATTGTCCAGTTGTTGCTGTGTGTTTTTATCTGCCCAAAATTCAAGCAAGCATGAAGCATGACAGTAACGACGCTGTGTGTGTCAGCAGCACGTTTATACAGAAGCCTCCCGTGTTTTGGTACAAGCTTGTACACCCCGCCCCCCGCTCCCACCGACGCGCACTCGAAACCACCTATTTCAAGCGTCCCAGGTTCACCGCCCCCGGGGACGAATCAGCGGGGGGCGGGGACGGGGGTGAGCGTTCCCACTCAGACAGACACACCCCTTTTGGGCGTGAGCCGGCGCTGATTCGGCCCCGAGTAGTGAGTGAGAAAGGTCCCTTAGTCTTAACACTGAACGTGCTCCTTCCGTCACCCCAGTCAACAGCAGGAGCTGCCTTCAGTGAGCGTCAGTCGGCTCGTACGGACAGGAGCTTGTCCCCGTCGACTTTCCATTATTTTTTTTTGTGGCTAACTAAGCGCAGCTGCAGGTATCCCGTGTAAAGAACAGCAGGTATTGTACGGAAAAATGTCAAGGCCCTCGACACGGAAAAGGGTTGAGAACTACCGTCTTATGGCTTCGTATTCTAGTCATATAATATTCAATGACAATATTCTGGTCTGGTGCACTTCTGGGAATTCACTGGACTTCCCTGCAACCATAAACTGTGTAAACTACTAAAACGCATGTACTTAGATAAGATAAGATATTCCTTTATTGATCCCCTTGGGGGAAATTCGGGCGTCATAACGGCATGGGGGAGGGGGGGGGAGGGAGGTACAGGTATGGGCAGGGTAATGGTAGAGACTAAAATACATAAATAGGCAATACAATTGAATCTGAATATAATCTTTCTACTGAACACACGGAGGGGAAACTGGTAGCCATCTTCTTGTCAGACTCTAGAGAAGACTGTAAACCCATTGTCCATCATGTTGACGTGTCCCTTTAAGTAATTTCACCTGCTTGACGGTCATCTTGGAAAAATAACAGAAAGAGATGCTAATCAAAAATCTCTCACACAGTAGTGTCCCAAGGCTGCTCCTAATCTCTCACACAGTAGTGTCCCAAGGCTGCTCCTAATCTCTCACACAGTAGTGTCCCAAGGCTGCTCCTAATCTCTCACACAGTAGTGTCTCAAGGCTGCTCCTAATCTCTCACACAGTAGTGTCCCAAGGCTGCTCCTAATCTCTCACACAGTAGTGTCTCAAGGCTGCTCCTAATCTCTCACACAGTAGTGTCCCAAGGCTGCTCCTAATCTCTCACACAGTAGTGTCTCAAGGCTGCTCCTAATCTCTCACACAGTAGTGTCTCAAGGCTGCTCCTAATCTCTCACACAGTAGTGTCTCAAGGCTGCTCCTAATCTCTCACACAGTAGTCCCAAGGCTGCTCCTAATCTCTCACACAGTAGTGTCTCAAGGCTGCTCCTAATCTCTCTCACAGTAGTGTCCCAAGGCTGCTCCTAATCTCTCACACAGTAGTGTCCCAAGGCTGCTCCTAATCTCTCACACAGTAGTGTCTCAAGGCTGCTCCTAATCTCTCTCACAGTAGTGTCCCAAGGCTGCTCCTAATCTCTCACACAGTAGTGTCCCAAGGCTGCTCCTAATCTCTCACACAGTAGTGTCCCAAGGCTGCTCCTAATCTCTCTCACAGTAGTGTCCCAAGGCTGCTCCTAATCTCTCACACAGTAGTGTCTCAAGGCTGCTCCTAATCTCTCTCACAGTAGTGTCCCAAGGCTGCTCCTAATCTCTCACACAGTAGTGTCCCAAGGCTGCTCCTAGCCGCTTCGCCGTCGGCCACCTCCTTCCACTGACTTTGCATACATTGGGACCACCTTGAAAACTCTGTGTTGTGATGTCTGAATGGAGCTATATCTACACTGATTTAAAGCAGGCGACAACTCACGTGTCCCACGGGAGAGTGTAGAGGCTTATTTGGGTCGTTGCGCCCCCTGCAGGCTCGGATGACTGTCTTGTGGCGGTGGAGGTGGATCTCGGCCTCCAGTTGGTTCCAAAGCTTGTCGTGGGCGGGCCCTTTCATGTCACGGCCCAATAGCTGGATCTGCTGCACCCTGGAGGAGGAGCCGAAGAAGCCCAATCAGATGCCACTTCCACTGTGATCTTCAGGAAGTAAGTGTTCATGAAACAGCAGCTCAGAACTGTACGGCCCTCTGTTTTAAGACGCTACAGCGACATCATCTGTATTATAGTCATGTATGATTGTTAAAAAATTGGCTGTTTTCAAGGGATTCCAGGCCTCGACTTAAAAAAAATTAAAATTATCAATCACTTTAAGCACTTCAAGGACCTGCAAATGAGGCTTTAATTCCGGTTCAGACCTTCTTCAATGCTAGAATTGAAAGCCCCAGATTTGACATCCTAGTGACATCACCAATTGGAGATTTCTAGCGTTATGGGTTAATCCTAGCTCCTACCTCCCAGCCAGCTCCTTGTCCAGGTACTTAGCGGCCAGCCTGGCTCCGTAGACCTCTGCCTGCAGTACAGCGATGTGCCTGCGGAGGGCCTCGTTCTCCTTCTTGTGGAGACGCACCTCCGCCTCCAGCTTCACCTCGCGCACTTTCTCCTTCTTACTGGACTCCAGCTCGCGCTCCTGATGCACGCACACACGCAATGTAATGAAAAGAAAATGACTGAGTTAGTCTCCATTCATCCGTGTTTGTTTGTACGAGGAGATGAGATGATTTAAGGGTTAGAACTCAAGAGAGAGAAAGAAAGTTAGTGGCATCGAAGTAGACAACAAAATGGTCGTCATGCCACTGGCACACGAGAGAGAGAGAGAGAGAGAGAGAGAGAGAGAGAGAGAGAGAGAGAGAGAGACAGAGACAGAGACAGAGAGAGAGAGAATGATTAGAGGAGGAATGGATGGAAAGTAAGAAAGACCGCAGGAGAGTGAGAAAGAAAGGAGAATGAGTGAGTGAGGGAGAGAAAGAGTGAGTGACAGTGTGTGAGACAGCAGAGAGAGAGAGAGAGAGAGAGAGAGAGAGAGAGAGAGAGAGAGAGAGAGAGAGAGAGAGAGAGATAAAGAGAAAGAGAGCAGGAGGGAGAGAGAGAAGAGAGAGAGAAAGAGAGCAGTAATAATAGGGGGGGCAGCGGCTGTCTGGCCAGATGAGGGCTCCTGTCGCTCATCACTGCAGCCTATAGGGAGGTGGAGTCTGTCTGACGTCACTCTGGACCGCCCCCCGCGAGGTCCACCCCTATAGGGAGGTGTAGTCTGTCTGACGTCACTCTGGACCGCCCCCCCGCGAGGTCCACCCCTATAGGGAGGTGTAGTCTGTCTGACGTCACTCTGGACCGCCCCCCCGCGAGGTCCACCCCTATAGGGAGGTGTAGTCTGTCTGACGTCACTCTGGACCGCCCCCCCGCGAGGTCCACCCCTATAGGGAGGTGGAGTCTGTCTGACGTCACTCTGGACCGCCCGCCAGGTCCACCCCTATAGGGAGGTGGAGTCTGTCTGACGTCACTCTGGACCGCCCCCCGCGAGGTCCACCCCTATAGGGAGGTGGAGTCTGTCTGACGTCACTCTGGACCGCCCCCCCGCCAGGTCCACCCCTATAGGGAGGTGGAGTCTGTCTGACGTCACTCTGGACCGCCCCCCCGCCAACAATCACCCAAGTGAAAAGGTGGTATCGGTGCATCTCTAGTTACAGTAAAACAGGAAAGCAAAGTGATTCAGGGATGAAGCATCACTGAGGTGAGGACATTATTATCACAATGTTATTATTATGAGAGACAGGTTAGGATCTAATAATGAAAAAAGCTGAATAAATAAACAATAAGTTGTTGTAACAGCATGAAACACGTGATGAGAGGATGGAAGGACTAAAGACGGGTATAAATTGTCCTTTAAACTAGGGATGCCCCGATCGATCGTCCACCGATCGTTATCGGCCGATAATCAGTATAAATATGCGATCGGGGAATTCCGATAATTAGTCATATTCGCCGATCGCGGAAACTGATCAAGTGGATATCTCACTCGCTTGTCTCAGACGCACAGGACCTGCAAACTGCTCCTCCTCCCTAGCCCCGCCCGTACCCGTGTAGAGTTTGTAAACACAGAGGAGGCGGACCTCCTCTGCTGAGTCTAGATAGTGCATTCGACCTGAGCTAACGTTAGCTACCTAGCTATCGTTACTGTTTAAACAAAATTACCCAGTCAACTATTCACTTTTAGTAGGCATTGTCTAACGGTATTTAGCCGGCTAGCTACTGATAGCTCCGGATATCAACAAATGTCCCAGGAAGTCTAGTAGTCCATGTTGATATCTCCGTTAGCCTGCGTTAGCTTGCGTTAGCTGACGTTATTTCACAGTTCAAAACGAAATGTCCGATTGAACTAAATAGTTGTCTTAACGTCATCTAGCCGGCTAGCAGTAGCTACAGATAGCTCCTGATATCAACGTCTTATAACATTGATTGAATGCGTATTCGAGCTGAGGGCTTTATGAATGTGATTTGACCAAAGAACCGTAACGTTACCAATAGGGTCCCGCTGCAGCGCCGGAGAATCCTTTTTGGAGCTGGAGGCTACTAGAGTACACACAGACAGTGGAGCTGTTTGCAGATAGCGAGCATTTTGACTTGTTGCGTGGTGGCGATGTCTCGCAGATAATACAAGTACAAGTCTAATTATATAATATATATATTTTATAAAAAAAATATATATATATTTTATATAAAATCATTTTTAATTTCTTTTTAATCAAAAACGATCGGTATCGGATCGGTATCGGCCGATATGGCTCACGACAATCGGTGATCGGTATCGGTGGCAAAAAACGTGATCGGGGCATCCCTACTTTAAACTCCTTGTGTAGATATAGAAGATAATGCAGGGTTTAATCCATAACTGATACCAGGGTCAATGCCACAGATAAAGCAGAACAGACCAAGGGATCAATATCACATTCAGCTCAATCAATTCATGAAGTAGATCGTCTTCAGGATTAAACTTTCAGGATCGACTTTTGCCTCCTAGTGAAGATTCTGACGTCCAATCTTTCAAAGAGTCATCAAATAGACTAATTAGAAACCTGATTTGTAGCTTCAATTGGTGTTGTGTTGACTGACTGGACTGAAAGTCAATTTAATCTGGGAAAGTGACTGTATGTGGTGGATTTGGGGGAAGATCACCACAGAAAGTTAATAAAACGCCACTGAAATGGACATTATGTTTATGTCTCTGGGGAAAACAAAGTATAGAAAAGGAAGAAGGACAGTGTCATAGATCAGGGGTTCCCAAAGTTTTCAGGCCAGGGCCCAGAAAATAAGGCGTCAGAGAGCCGCGGCCCAATGCACATCGTCTGGCTTTTTTTTTTTTTTTTTTTTGCCAGGCGACCGATTTTTTAAGCCAAATATCACTTCAATCCTATTAAGTTAGTTCAAGTTAGTTATTCATTTATATGTGCTATTTATGAGAGGGCTAACTTGTTGCAAAATAATAATGATAATAATAATAGCCTCATTAAAATACTATTGTTGCTTCGGTTGTTTTCAGCGTTTTATGTGCATAATCTGTTATTTAGTTTGAAATGTTCGTTGAAATAAGTAGATTTTTCATTTTTGTTTATTTATTAAGTTAATATAAAACCATATAGTGACATTTTAGAATACAATAGAATATAATTTTAGAATACAACTAGAAACACTGTCCTGGCCTGCTTCTAAGTTCAGTGGCCTGACAAAAAAAGAATTATAAAAAAAAAATAAATAAAAAAAAAATTTTTTATTTTATTTTATTTTTTTTAAATCATCTCGCGGCCCACCCGTGGCTGCTCGCAGCCCACCTTTGGGTCGCGACCCCGACTTTGGGAACCACTGTAGATGCAAAGCGTATTTCCCGTGAGCCGCCACTAGGGGCAGAGTGGCTAACCGTGAGCGAGTTACTGAAAGAGTGAGTTAGTGACATCGCTGGTCAAAAGATGTGCTTCGCGTCTAAAAAGAAGTACAGATAATATTCTCACATTAAAATGAACAGTTCACTTTGTAAAAAAAAAATCTGATAAATAAATCTAATTTCAATCTATTTAAAAAGTATTGACACCAGTGTTTTATTTTATTTTATCAAATTATTTTATATTGGAAGTATAAATTGTTTGGTTTTGTTAATAATGCTATAGGAAGTCAATGGTGTCGGTTAGTCTCCGAGACTGTCTCAGGTAGAACAGGAGACTGAGAATATCAAAGTGAACTGCTCCTTTAATGCTGCCACATAAAGCTGGTAAGTGCTGGTCAAAATCTGTTCACATGTGCAAAAAGAAAAGTATAAAAAGTATGAAAAGAACCAACAAAAAAACAACAGAGTTCTCACCCTGCTGCACACATAGACCACCAGGGCATAATGTCAACACTGAAACAAAACACACACACACACACACACACACACACACACACACACACACTTACCATCTCCTCCACTGTAACTGCAGGCTTTAGGGGAGAGCGGGAGGGAAAGAGGAATCAAAAGGTTAGAGGAAATCCAATCAAAGCCAGGCCTGGTTATAATGGGCCTCATCATTTACCATTCCACTAGAGAGGAGACCATTCTAGAGACGAATGAATGAAGAAGAACAGAAGAGGATGAGGAAAGAGAGAAGCGTGTCGTGGAGGAGGTGCGATGTGATGTCATGAGCGGAAGGAGGCTGAATGAAACCTTGCAGCATATAGCCTTGGGGTGAACTCACTCCTCCGGAGTTAAATAACCTCCTTTTCAGGTGGCCAACTGGATGACACCGCTGTGTTTAACTGTCAGGGTCACGTGGTACTGGTGAGTCACCCGCTAGAGCTGCATTAGATATATATAATATACCTGTTATTATAGCTGCATTAGATATATATAATATACCTGTTATTATAGCTGCATTAGATATATATAATATACCTGTTATTATAGCTGCATTAGATATATATAATATACCTGTTATTATAGCTGCATTAGATATATATAATATACCTGTTATTATAGCTGCATTAGATATATATAATATACCTGTTATTATAGCTGCATTAGATATATATAATATACCTGTTATTATAACTGCATTAGATATATATAATATACCTGTTATTATAGCTGCATTAGATATATATAATATACCTGTTATTATAGCTGCATTAGATATATATAATATACCTGTTATTATAGCTGCATTAGATATATATATAATATACCTGTTATTATAGCTGCATTAGATATATATATAATATACCTGTTATAGCTGCATTAGATATATATAATATACCTGTTATTATAGCTGCATTAGATATATATAACTATCTTCTGTCCAAGATGCAAAAAATGTAAAAAAAATATCATAAATACGTTTGCGCGTTATCCCGTGGTGAATATAAGTATAGTTTCGGAGTGATCCGGGCAAATTCCTGGCGTTTTTTTATGCTTTGATGGCCAGTAACGGCATTTGTGTTGAACACTACAGACGCTGATCAGCTGGATGGATATGAAAACCTTGTTGGATCAAGCTGAAATTGATGTCAGATAGTCCTTACCTTTGGTCGGGGGTATTCCAAAAATAATATTCCAATTGTCTGATCGCAATTTCCAGTATTGGTGTCCATCTGGTCCCGGACATCATTTGGCACAACTTATGGATCGGGTGTGCCAGATGCGTTTCGAAGTGGTCGGATGTAGCGATTTACTCGGCTCCGTCTAAATTTAGCGCCCGGAGGGATTTAAACATAACACACGGTCTGGAACAGGGTTTACTGCACTCTCGATACTGCCACCTGGCCGGATCTGGTCGGTACTGCACCCTCGGGGTCCCATTATGCCTTTTAACGGCAACATACAGGTCCGTGACATTGAATAGAATATTAAAATCGGAAAAAAGGAAAACGGACCAAATAACGTATATATACGCGGTTGGCGTTCAACGGTTGTCGAGCAAACGCATATATATAAACGTTGTTGGCGCTGTGATGTGTTAATACCAAAGGTAAATTAAGGAGGAATAATGTAGGAAACACATTCTTTACATATTTGTCAATCGACCACACTAATAGGGCTGGGCAGCGGCACTGATTTGATTTCGATTCACAAGGTTCCCGATTTCGGTACCTAGGAGACGCTCTAGAAACAACGCTTAGTGAAAATCTACAAACATCCACTGGAAACGAGGCATTTAGATGGAAAGATCCATCTATGTATTTTAAGAATCGATTAGATTCAAATGAAACAATTCGATATTGATAATTTTTTAAAGAAAATGTCCCCAGCCCTGCATACTAATTAATTACAGCATAATAATTTATTAAATCCTATGAACATTTGTCAGCTCTTCCATTAACATAAACAATGTTACAATACAATATACAAAATAACAACAATAGTTATTTTGTATATTGTTGTTATTTTGTATATTGTATTGTAACATTGTTTATTGTATAGTATCTTATGTTTCTGTATAGTATTTAATTCTTCTGTATAGTATTTTATGTTTCTGTATAGTATTTTATGTTTCTGTATAGTATTTTATGTTTCTGTATAGTATTTTATGGTTCTTGTATAGTATTTTATGTTTCTGTATAGTATTTTATGGTTCTTGTATAGTATTTTCTATGTTTCTTGTATAGTATTTAATTGTTCTGTATATTATTTAATGTTTCTGTATAGTATTTTATGTTTTTGTATAGTATTTTATGTTTCTGTATAGTATTTTATGTTTCTGTATAGTATTTTATATTTCTCTTTTATTACTTATATATATTTTATATTCCACTGCTGCACCTTAAGTTTGAGTCCCAAATCTCGTTGTATACAAATATAATGATAACAAAGTACAATCTAATCTAATCTAACAAATAAACCTCTAAAAGAACATGTCCCTCATCGTGGTGGTGGTGAGTCTGGACCTACCAGCCGGTCCTTGATGGAGTCCGAGTCCTCGTCCACCAGGCCCTGCTTGGCGTGGAGCTGCAGCTGCAGAGTGTGGAGCTGGAGGAGCTGGTCGTGGACCTCCCTCTCCAGCACGACCCGCTCAGCCTGCACGTCCGTCAACTCTGAACGCAGGTCCACCAACTGAGCCTGGGGGGGTGAGGGAGGGAGGGGGTTGAAGTATAGGGAAGGAAAAAGGAGGGGGAGGAGAGGAGTTTGTGCACAGGGAGGGAAGGAAAGATGGAGAGAGTTAATAGGGAAGGGAGGTGGCATGATGGGACGAAGGATGGGAGAGGAGGATGAAAAGAAGGTCAGGGGTTGGAGAGGGGGGGGGGGGGTTGTGCTGTTTTTGATTACAGAATACAAATAGTCAGACACCCAACTCCTCGTCCAATCAACAGTCATCTCCCGCCTCGACTACTGCAATGCACTGCTAGCTGGAGTTCCGACCACCGCCACCAAGCCTCTTCAACTCATTCAGAACCACCGCCACCAAGCCTCTTCAACTCATTCAGAACCACCGCCACCAAGCCTCTTCAACTCATTCAGAACCACCGCCACCAAGCCTCTTCAACTCATTCAGAACCACTGCCACCAAGCCTCTTCAACTCATTCAGAACCACTGCCACCAAGCCTCTTCAACTCATTCAGAACCACTGCCACCAAGCCTCTTCAACTCATTCAGAACCACCGCCACCAAGCCTCTTCAACTCATTCAGAACACAGCCGCCCGCCTGATCTCAAACCTCCCGAAGTCGGCCCATGTCACCCCACTTCTTAGGGACCTGCACTGGCTCCCCATTGCCGCACAAATCCGCTTCAAGGCCCTCGACCTGGCATACCGTGCGGCAAAGGGAACCGCTCCCGCCTACCTCCGGTCAATGGTCTCAAGACCCCTACGCTCTGCATCTTCTGGCCGCCTCAGACCCACTCCTATCCGAGCTCCAGGAGGGTCATCAAGGAGAAGCCGCCGCCTATTCTCAGTCCTTGCCCCACAATGGGGGAAGGAACTACCCACCACAGTGAGGACAGCCGGAACCCTAACTATAACTAACCTTACTGTCATGCACTTGTCCTAATCTACTAACCTACACTGTAGCACTCAACACTTTGATGAACATTGTTACTCAGCTGATAAGAGCTGTGCCCTTCCTGATGACTTGTCGTATAAGACTTGTAAGTCGCTTTGGATAAAAGCGTTCAGCTAAATGACACAATGTAAATGTAGTCAAAGCTATTATGTTCAATTTCACATTCTCATTTAGAAAATCAGACGTAAGCCTCTCTGGACCTCTGTAGAGGGCAGCAACGAGGAGAGACATATTCAACGTGGGCAGCATGGAGAGCCTGATTCATCAGCAGGGTCTGAAAGAGAAGGACGTGACGCCGACTGCCTCCAGAGAGCAGGTTCTCAAGGTGCGCAGGAGAAAGAGCAGCTTCTGACTGACCTGGAGACACTTAAGTGGAGTCTAGTGATGCACGATATATTGGCCAATATGGCAGTTTTTTTTTACACATCGGTATCGGTCCGATATCAAGATAGGGCCGATATGGGCCGATATTAAAAAATAAAAAAGATAATCTTTTTCTTTTTACATGTACTTTTGGCCTTAAATAGTTTAAAAATATCAGTAATTTCTGAAAATAAGTTACAAAAGTAAAAAAAAAAGGTATGCGTTTTGGAAAATAGCTCTTTATTTGATTATCATAAAAAAGTGTTTTCTATACAGAGATATCGACATCGGTAAATATCGGTATCGGCCAGAACAGCGATATTAATATCGGTATCAGCCACAATTTTCACATCGGTGCATCACTATTGGAGTCGGTCAGAAAAGGAACGACAGGTTTCTCTGCTCCCTAAACAAAGCGGCAGCCTGGAGATCTGTCGGAGTACGAGGAAGGAGATCTGTCGGAGTACGAGGAAGGAGGAGATCTGTCTGAGTACGAGGAAGGAGGAGATCTGTCTGAGTACGAGGAAGGAGGAGATCTGTCTGAGTGAGAGGAAGGAGGAGATCTGTCTGAGTACGAGGAAGGAGGAGATCTGTCTGAGTGAGAGGAAGGAGGAGATCTGTCGGAGTACGAGGAAGGAGGAGATCTGTCCGAGTACGAGGAAGGAGGAGATCTGTCTGAGTGAGAGGAAGGAGGAGATCTGTCTGAGTACGAGGAAGGAGGAGATCTGTCTGAGTACGAGGAAGGAGGAGATCTGTCGGAGTACGAAGAAGGAGGAGATCTGTCTGAGTACGAGGAAGGAGGAGATCTGTCTGAGTACGAGGAAGGAGGAGATCTGTCGGAGTACGAGGAAGGAGGAGATCTGTCGGAGTACGAGGAAGGAGGAGATCTGTCTGAGTGAGAGGAAGGAGGAGATCTGTCTGAGTGAGAGGAAGGAGGAGATCTGTCTGAGTGAGAGGAAGGAGGAGATCTGTCTGAGTGAGAGGAAGGAGGAGATCTGTCTGAGTACGAGGAAGGAGGAGATCTGTCTGAGTACGAGGAAGGAGGAGATCTGTCTGAGTACGAGGAAGGAGGAGATCTGTCTGAGTGAGAGGAAGGAGGAGATCTGTCTGAGTACGAGGAAGGAGGAGATCTGTCTGAGTACGAGGAAGGAGGAGATCTGTCTGAGTACGAGGAAGGAGGAGATCTGTCTGAGTACGAGGAAGGAGGAGATCTGTCTGAGTACGAGGAAGGAGGAGATCTGTCGGAGTACGAGGAAGGAGGAGATCTGTCGGAGTACGAGGAAGGAGATCTGTCGGAGTGAGAGGAAGGAGGAACTCAGCAGTGCCACTTAGTAGGGGTGGGGGGGGGAAATCGATACGTAGTAGTATCGCGATACTTTGCGTGGCGATACTGTATCGATACAGGGACGCCAAGTATCGATATTTAATTATTCATAAAAAAATAAGAATAAATTAAAAGAAAAATTGTATAAGGAAGTTGCATTGTTCATTTCAATACCTGTAATAGTACAGTAGTCCACACACACACACACACACACACACACACACACACACACACACACACACACACACACACACACACACACACACACACACACACACACACACGTGCATTCAGTTAAGTTGGAATATGACTGTAAAACAAACAGTTCAGTTTGTCAGGTACATGCAACACAGATTACAGTGTTTACATCCGTCTGCTTGAGAAAATACCATGTTCTGCAATAAAAATGATTGAAGTGAGATGAACAGACTGAACTTTATTTTATTAGATAAAACATGTTGACAGTTTTACTTTGCAGTAAAAAAATAAAAAAATAAACATGTATACAAATAAAATCGCAATATTTGCGATATATCGGCTCAAGTATCGCGATATGTATCGTATCGCGAGTTCTCTGGCGACTCCCACCCAGAGGCAGCCTCAGCCGGCTCAGGCTCCACTAGAGACTCCCACCCAGAGGCAGCCTCGGCCGGCTCAGGCTCCACTAGAGACTCCCACCCAGAGGCAGCCTCGGCCGGCTCAGGCTCCACTGGAGACTCCCACCCAGAGGCAGCCTCGGCCGGCTCAGGCTCCACTGGAGACTCCCACCCAGAGGCAGCCTCGGCCGGCTCAGGCTCCACTGGAGACTCCCACCCAGAGGCAGCCTCGGCCGGCTCAGGCTCCACTGGAGACTCCCACCCAGAGGCAGCCTCAGCCGGCTCAGGCTCCACTAGAGACTCCCACCCAGAGGCAGCCTCAGCCGGCTCAGGCTCCACTGGAGACTCCCACCCAGAGGCAGCCTCGGCCGGCTCAGGCTCCACTGGAGACTCCCACCCAGAGGCAGCCTCAGCCGGCTCAGGCTCCACTAGAGACTCCCACCCAGAGGCAGCCTCAGCCGGCTCAGGCTCCACTGGAGACTCCCACCCAGAGGCAGCCTCAGCCGGCTCAGGCTCCACTAGAGACTCCCACCCAGAGGCAGCCTCAGCCGGCTCAGGCTCCACTGGAGACGGACCGGCGTCTAATGTGGCCGATTTGACATTTTGAAATAATCTGCATCTAAATCAGCATCGGCTGGTGCCTGAGCTCACGAGGCAGATAAACAAAAAGCCTAGTCAATTATATCAATCACAGTATCACACACACACAGACACACAGATGGGGTTTGCCTAGTGTTGGTGTGGATTTGGCAACCTGAAATGTTATTTATAGGACAAAAAAAAAAGCACTACCGTGATGTTTCATCAGGGCACCTCCTCCTGGGCTCACTCCCACATCGACTGAACGGATTCAACTTTTGGAATTGAGCAGTAAAGAGAGTTTTTCATTCACATTGGATATGATTGAAAGAACTTGCACTAACTAAGAACAGTACTAATCAGCACCACTGTGTAGGGTAAGCTATGAGAAATATATCAACAAGGATTTAATTCATTGGTGTTTTACTACTGGATCTTGTGAACTGGATCTTGTGAAAGTCACAGTGGAACAGTAATATTGTGCTTTTCCAGTGTTCTACCTACTCTACTACTACACAGAAGTTAGGCGTTTTCTTTTGAAAGTGGTTACCAAGGGTTACGGGGCAGCGATGATGGAAGAAATGTGAGAGCGGCTGTTTATATCATTTCCATCCAGGATATTACCATCAGATCAAACATAGCCTGGCCTACAACAGGACTTAGGCTATATAACTCAATTACATTTATTTAAGCCTATTTAAAATCGGAACAGTACATATTGATGAACACGTTCATGTAAATTTCCAGATTATAGCCAGAGAGGCTAATTTCCATCTGTAAACCCTTTGCAGGTTGATGTTAATAGATCAGACAACACACAACAGTGTATACAAATTACTAAATTACAAACTTCACAACCATAAAAAACAGACAATAAATGAAACAGATATGATATTTGCACAATATATGCGCTATGGAAACATGACTCACTCGAGAGGGGTGCATGAGAGAGAGAGAGAGAGAGAGAGAGAGAGAGAGAGAGAGAGAGACAGAGAGAGCGAAAGAGAGAGAGCGAGAGGTGCATGAGAGAGAGAGAGAGAGTGAGACAGAGACAGAGAGAACGAAAGAGAGAGAGCGAGAGGTGCATGAGAGAGAGAGAGAGAGTGAGACAGAGAGAGCGAAAGGAGAGCGAGAGGTGCGTGAGAGAGAGAGAGAGCGAGAGAGACAGAGGTGCACGAGAGAGAGACAGAGAGCGAGAGTCAGAGAGCGAGAGGTGTGAGAGAGAGAGACAGAGAGAGAGAGGTGCGTGTGAGAGTTTCAAGTTTCTTTAATAGTTGTCATACAGAAGTACAGAATACTTTTGTACAAAATGCTTCTTACTGTTGCGCTCCAGAGACTGTGCATGACAAGATAAGTATGAAATAAAGACATAGTAAAAATTAGAAGTAAAAAAATAGGTCACAGTGTTCAGTTTAGACATATGTACAATGTTCGTAGACGTAGTTACCATACAATATACAATACTGTGCAGTGTACTAATATACAATACTATATAGTGCAAGGCATAAATGGACGAGGTGCAGTTTAGGTACAATTCACAGTAGGTGTACGAGTTGTAGTGCAAATCCTTTACCAATAAATATAAAGTGTAAGTGTGTTTGTGTGATCTAAAGTGTGGAGAGTGGGTGCTGCAGTGTGTTGTTTGTTTGAGTGAGTGTGTGCGTGTGGGTGTGTGTGCTGTGTGCATTTGATGGTTGTTGCATAGTGATTATTGTTTGTTTAGCGATTATTGTTCGTTTAGCAGCCTGATGGCCTGGGGATAGAAGCTCCTTCTGAGTCTTTCTGTGCTCGCCATAAGACTCCGGTATCGCTTGCCTGACGGCAGCAGTTCAAAGAGGCAGTTGTTCGGGTGGCTCGAGTCCTTAATAATTCTCTTAGCCTTCCCCTTGCACCGCTTGTTGTAAATGTTCTGGAGGGTGGGAAGCCCCCCTCTAATTGTGCGTTCGGCTGAACGTGTCACTCTTTGTAGTCTGCTACGGTCTTGTGCAGTGCTATTCCCAAACCAGGAGGTGATGTTGCCGGTCAGGATGCTCTCTATTGTACATGAGTAGAAGTTCCTAAGGATCTTCTGACTGACTTGGAACTTCCTTAGGCGCCTGAGGAAGTAGAGGCGTTGTCGTGCCTTCTTCACAACACTGTCAATGTGTGTGGTCCATGTCAAGTCCTCGGATATGTGGGCTCCGAGGTACTTGAAACTGTTCACTCTCTCAACTGGTGCCCCGTCGATGCTGAGGGGGCTGTAGTCCTTGACCCCCGACCTCCTGAAGTCCACAATCATCTCTTTTGTTTTGCTGACGTTCAGGGAGAGGCAGTTCTCCTGACACCACTGTGACAGGTTCTCTACCTCTTCCAGGTAGGCCCTTTCGTCGTTGGCAGAGATCAGGCCCACCACTACTGTGTCATCAGCAAATTTGATGATGGTGTTGTTGTTCCGCTGTGCTACGCAGTCATGTGTGTACAGGGAGTAGAGGAGGGGGCTCAGAACCCTATGTTGAGCGTGATGGATGAGGAGGTGCAGTTGCCGGCTCTTACCACCTGGGGTCTGCCCGTCAGGAAGTCCAGGACCCACTGGCACAGGTCATAGTTCAAGCCCAGGTCCCTGAGCTTGGCTATGAGTTTGGAGGGGACTATGGTATTGAATGCTGAGCTGTAGTCGATGAACAGCATTCTCACATAGTTCCCCTGCCTCTTGTCCAGATGTGATGCTGCTGTGTGCAGCACATGGGCTATGGCGTCCTCCGTGGACCTGTTGGGGCGATATGCAAATTGCAGAGGGTCCAGGTTGATGGGGAGGGAGGAACAGATGTAGCCCTTCACTAGCTTCTCAAAGCACTTCATGGCTATGGAGGTGAGGGCTACAGGGCGGTAGTCGTTGAGGCAAGCGGGCGTAGATTTTTTGGGTACAGGGATGATGGTGGACTTCTTCAGACAGGTGGGGATGACGGCCTGTTCCAAGGACAGGTTGAAGATGTCAGTGAATACCGGGGCCAGTTGGTCGGCACAGACTTTTAGGACGCGGCCGGGGATGCCGTCCGGTCCTGCTGCCTTCCTGATATCCACTTTTTTAAAGATCCGTCTCACCTCATGCTCTGTTACCCTGAACACTGAGTCTCCATCAGCAGACCCCCCCCCCCCCCATTGCCGTGGTTTGTAGGCTGGTGTTGTTATTCACAGCCTCAAACCTCGCATAGAAGGAGTTGAGATCATTTGCTAAGGAGATGTCACTGTTCAGTTTGAGGGGGGTTCCTTTGTAGTCTGTCATTGTTCTGAGGCCCTGCCACATGCCTCTAGGGTCAGCCTGTTCAAACTGAAGTTCAACTTTATCCTTGTAACGCCGTTTTGCCTCTATTACTGCTCTCCTGACGTTGTATCTTGCCATCTTGTGTTCTTCCATGTTGCCTGTCACCAGCCCGGTGTTGTATGCTGATGTGCGCACTTTCAGAGCCTCACGGACGGATTTGTCTACCCAGGGCTTTTGATTTGGGTAGATATTAATTTTGGTGGTGGGGATTATTACTTCTACCTGAGTACAGACATAGTCAATCACCGTTTCGGTGTATTCGTTAATATTGGCTGTGTTATCACGGAATACACTCCATTCTGTGCTTCCCAGCACTGCTTGGAGTGACTCCACTGACGTCACGGCCCAACGCTTAACCTCTCGCGAGACCACCGGCGTTCGCTTGAGACTCTGTTTGTACTTAGGCAAAAGAAAAATGGCGGCGTGATCGCTTTTACCGAATGGACTAAGAGCCTGTGACTTGTACCCATTCTTAAATTGCGAGTATACATGGTCTAATATGTTCTCGCCTCTGGTGGGACAGGTCACATGCTGATAGAAATTCGGCAGCACCGTTTTAAGACGCGCGCTGTTGAAATCCCCCAAGACCAAAATGGCAGCGTCAACATTAGCTGCCTGGAGTTTGTTTACCTCGTCGTGAAGTTTTGAAAGTGCGACCCCAGTGTTCGCGTGTGGTGGAATGTACACTCCGATGAGGATGATGGACGTTAACTCTCTTGGGAGGAAGAAGGGTCGACATTTTATCGTGATAAACTCCAGGTCTGGGGAGCAGTGGTTAGACAGTTCCTTTGTGTTGCCTAAATCGCACCACTCCTTGTTTATCATGAAGGCAATGCCGCCTCCTCTCGTCTTTAGTGACTCTAATGCCGTCCGGTCTTTGCGGAGAACGAAGAAATGGTCTGCCGGTTCTATTGCATGATTCGGGACATCTGGACTCAGCCAAGTTTCTGTGAAACAGAGGACGTTACAATCCCGAATGTCCCTCTGGAATTGGATCCTTGCTCTGATGTCGTCCAATTTGTTTCCTATCGATTGCACATTGGCCAACAATATGCTGGGCAATGTGGTTCTGTGTCGTTTGGACCTCAGTCTGTTCCGGACCCCGGCTCTCTTTCCTCGTCTTCGCGGCGGCTTCTGGTGGTCTTGGCCATGGCCGGCATAACAAAGGATCTCGGCGGGCCATTTCTGCTGTTCAGAGAGCGAGAGAGAGTGAGAGAGTGAGAGCGAGAGTGAGGAAAGAGAGAGAGACAGAGAGAGCGAGAGAGACGTGCGAGAGAGAGCGAGAGAGTGAGAGTGAGGAAAGAGAGAGACACAGAGAGAGCGAGAGAGACGTGTGTGAATTGTGTTTCTGAGTGTGATAGATAGCAGCATGATGATGAGGGGACAGTAGGACTGGGACACACAACTGGTTGTACTTTAGTTTGTATATATATTATTGTATATTTTGAATAGTGTTTGAATTTTATTCTTTTTACTGTATGGAGCACAATCTCAGGGGGCTCATACAGAACCAAGCATTTTACTGTAATGTACTTTATATACATGATAAATAAAACAAAACTTGAACAGATACCGACTAACACACACACGCACACTAAACCTAACCCACATAGGTCACTTAATCATACCAGGCACAATGCCAAATAACCACAAGCTAGCCCACATATCCATGTGCATGGATATGACACACACACACACAAGGCCAGTGACACAAGACTTCCTGGCAGTGACACAAGAATCGGACACCCCCAACATCAATTCTCAAGAACCCCCGCCCCCTCCCCCGCCGCGGCTGAGATGAGACTTACAAGCGCAGTGCTAAATGCTTTCCTCTCCCTCTCGCAGAAAAAAAAGTCAGTCACACACACTTGCCCAAATTACGTCATCTACACGCACATACACGCACGCAAGCGCACACACCTAGCCAGAGACAGAGAGGCGGTGGCTCGGTGCTAGGGATGCCCCCCGAAACCCAGGAGTATTGATAAGCTCCGACGTTAACGCTATCGGTAAATTTGTCTATGAGCGGATTAGCTACGGAGCTAACAGACTAGTGTACCATCCATCTGCGACGCAAGAGTGGACACGGAGTAATGTTAACGTTATGTCGAGTTCATACTACACTACACGTATGAACTCAACATAACGTTAACGTTACTCCGTTTCCATGAAGTGTTTAATTAGCAGCAATCTGTTCCGTTGTTGAACATTTAACGTTAAGTTAACTTAGGTATCCGACGCACTTCCAGCGAGGACAGGAAGCTGTCATGAAACCGTTGTAGTCATATTGTAGTCTTTTAGTCTTATTAACTAAAAGATTTTAACAAAATAAAAAGCAGCAGCACTATTGGATAACTGAGTCATGTTTGCTATGTATTTCTTTCTTTAGGAGAGTAGGACATTTGTTTCACAGTTTTAGCATGATGTTTTATAGATGGCTAGGTTAAACACAGGTTTTTGTTTTTAAGGGGGGGGGGGTTTGATTTGATTGAAGTTTATTTCAAGTATGCAACACAACAAACAAACATAAAGTACAGATATAGCCTTAAGCCGTTCAAATAATAAATGTATACATAAATAGTTACAATATATAATCTAAATCTAATCTAATATATAATCTAAAAAAAAAGGCTAAAATGCTAAATATATAATCTAAGAATCCAATAATCTAAATCTAATATATAATATAAAAATGCTAAATGCATGAGTCTTTTGTCTTTAATGTTAGCTTGCAAACTCAAATACTGTCTTGGTAAGCCTCATAATGAATTGTTTGGGGGGAAAAAAGAAAAACATTGTGATGTGTATCGTGTATCGCCGAAAGGTCAGAAAATATGGTGATATCATATTTAGGCCATATCGCCCAGCCCAGGCTACACAGAAGTGATTTATTTGAATCAGCCCATTTAAATCATCACATAAGATTCGAATATTCGTTTAACATGGTTTTGTGGACATTTAAGTATACACAATCACAGACAGATAGACGCTCACACACATACACACACACGCACACACACATGCACACAAGTACACACCTGACAGCTCCTATGACAAAAATGCTAAAAATATCTAGACACTGGGTTGAAGAGCGTGAGTGTCTCTTTATTAAACCCTTTCACTGCCACACAACAGCAGGTTAACCCTTCCACTGCCACACTACAGAAGGTTAACCCTTTACTATCACACTACTAACTTGAAAGACAATCCTGGTCCAAATCGGACGAGGAGACGTCTCCCTCTGACAGAGACACTGTGGACCTTCAGCTCCAGGCAGCAGGGTGTTGAGTCCACAGGCTGCAGTACAGAGACACTGTGGACCTTCAGCTCCAGGCAGCAGGGTGTTGAGTCCACAGGCTGCAGTACAGAGACACTGTGGACCTTCAGCTCCAGGCAGCAGGGTGTTGAGTCCACAGGCTGCAGTACAGAGACACTGTGGACCTTCAGCTCCAGCAGGGTGTTGAGTCCACAGGCTGCAGTACAGAGACACTGTGGACCTTCAGCTCCAGCAGGGTGTTGAGTCCACAGGCTGCAGTACAGAGACACTGTGGACCTTCAGCTCCAGCAGGGTGTTGAGTCCACAGGCTGCAGTACAGAGACACTGTGGACCTTCAGCTCCAGGCAGCAGGGTGTTGAGTCCACGGGCTGCAGTACAGAGACACTGTGGACCTTCAGCTCCAGCAGGGTGTTGAGTCCACAGGCTGCAGTACAGAGACACTGTGGACTTTCAGCTCCAGCAGGGTGTTGAGTCCACAGGCTGCAGTACAGAGACACTGTGGACCTTCAGCTCCAGCAGGGTGTTGAGTCCACAGGCTGCAGTACAGAGACACTGTGGACCTTCAGCTCCAGCAGGGTGTTGAGTCCACAGGCTGCAGTACAGAGACACTGTGGACCTTCAGCTCCAGCAGGGTGTTGAGTCCACAGGCTGCAGTACAGAGACACTGTGGACCTTCAGCTCCAGCAGGGTGTTGAGTCCACAGGCTGCAGTACAGAGACACTGTGGACCTTCAGCTCCAGCAGGGTGTTGAGTCCACAGGCTGCAGTACAGAGACACTGTGGACCTTCAGCTCCAGCAGGGTGTTGAGTCCACAGGCTGCAGTACAGAGACACTGTGGACCTTCAGCTCCAGCAGGGTGTTGAGTCCACAGGCTGCAGTACGTCGGCGGAACAGCCAGGGCCCAGGAGTCAATAGAGCAGCGGTTCTCAAACTACGGGTCGTGACCCAAAGTGGGGTCGTGGGTAGGCGACAGCGCATTGGCAAGTCATTTATTTCTATTTTTTATATAATAATTAATACAAATCTTATTTTTTTTCATTTATTTTTTTAGGTTCTGGCAACATATTTAGGCTAAATATGCCTTGTTTTATAAATGTGTATTGATGGTAAATGGTAAATGGCTGCTTTTTTATATAGCATTCACACACCGACGGAGGAGGCGACCATGCGAGGTGCCAACCTGCTCATCGGGAGCAGTTAGGGGTTAAGTGTCTTGCTCAAGGACACATCGACACGCTGCCGGGAGGAGCAGGAATCGAACCGGGAACCTCCCGATTGCCAGACGACTGCTCTACCTCCAGAGCCACTGTCGCCCCGTATTGATAACATAGTGCTGTAATTAGATTTTCTAATAAATATATGCATGATCAAGTTCAACAATGTGTGCTTTTATTTTGATATTCCTTAATTGCACGTTGACATTACGCATCCATAAGTGTGGGGTATCTATCTAGGTCGTCCTCGGACGGGCCCTCCATCGGTGCTTCCAGTCATCCCGATCCTCCATGCATCTGGCTAGCTCGCCGGTGCATTCTGTTCCCACATCTCTCCTGAGTACGTCCACGTAGGTTAATGTGGGACGTCCTCGTGATCGATGCCCGTGTGTTGGTTCCCACAGCACAAGTTTGCTGGTTGGCATCTCATGGTGTCTCTGTCAGTGACCTGCCAGCCTCATTCTCCTGACTGCCACTTTATCGCTCACCTTTAGCACCCCCCCATACAAGTTTGCATTAGTGACATGCTCATCCCTGTTGATGTTGAGCACCACACGCATCATTCTGGTGTAGCACCCATCCAAGGACTTCTGCAGGGTGGGCTTCAAGGTCCAGCATTCACTGCCATACAAAAGGACAGACTCAACTGTTGCATGAAAGAAGTTGAGCTTGATTTGATGGGGGAGGTTGGATTTCCACACACTGGTCATGCCGTTCAGAGCCCTCCACGCAAGCGCCTTAGTGTGGGGTCGCCAAAGAAATTCCTAAATAAAATGGTTGTGGTATAAAAAAAGTTTGAGAACCCCTGTAATAGAGGCCTCTCACCGAATGTCTTTCTTTCAACACGGCTGCCTGTAACCATCGCTGACCACTTCTGAAAGAAAACGCCTCATTTCTGTGCAGCGGTAGAGGAGGTAAAACACTGGAAAAGTACGATATTATTACTGTATCCAATCTGACTTCCAGTAATAAAACACCAAGTTTTTCCATAATCGAGCAGACCTAGGCCTCATAGACTCAATTCAGATGATTCACCTATGAAAACATACCACGGACGCACCAAGTAGAGAGTGTGACACGTACTTGTTCCCGGGCCGGCGCCACCCATATTAAAACTGTATGCATGATGACACTGTGCGGTGTGGTAAATAATAAATGCCAACAAATGGCATGCCGTGCTCCGTCTGGGAGTGTTAGTGTGTAGACTATAGTAAGACTTTCATCTCTCCGTCTGGGACATAGGTCAGTGTACCAGAGTATGGTAATGGTGAGAGTGGAGTTTTGTATCAGGGTGGGTGTCTTAGTCTAGTGGTGAGAGCTGTGTTTGTATCAGGGTGGGTGGGTGTCTTAGTCTAGTGGTGAGAGTTGAGTTTTGTATCAGGGTGGGTGTCTTAGTCTAGTGGCGAGAGCTGTGTTTGTATCAGGGTGGGTGGGTGTCTTAGTCTAGTGGTGAGAGCTGTGTTAGTATCAGGGTGGGTGTCTTAGTCTAGTGGTGAGAGCTGTGTTTGTAATCAGGGTGGGTGGGTGTCTTAGTCTAGTGGTGAGAGCTGTGTTTGTATCACGGTGGGTGTCTTAGTCTAGTGGTGAGAGCTGTGTTTGTATCAGGGTGGGTGTCTTAGTCTAGTGGTGAGAGCTGTGTTTGTATCAGGGTGGGTGGGTGTCTTAGTCTAGTGGTGAGAGCTGTGTTAGTATCAGGGTGGGTGTCTTAGTCTAGTGGTGAGAGCTGTGTTTGTATCAGGCTGGGTGTCTTAGTCTAGTGGTGAGAGCTGTGTTTGTATCAGGCTGGGTGTCTTAGTCTAGTGGCGAGAGCTGTGTTTGTATCAGGGTGGGTGTCTTAGTCTAGTGGTGAGAGCTGTGTTTGTATCAGGGTGGGTGTCTTAGTCTAGTGGTGAGAGCTGTGTTTGTATCAGGGTGGGTGTCTTAGTCTAGTGGTGAGAGCTGTGTTTGTATCAGGGTGGGTGGGTGGGTGTCTTAGTCTAATGGTGAGAGCTGTGTTTGTATCAGGGTGGGTGTCTTAGTCTTAGTGGTGAGAGCTGTGTTTTGTATCAGGGTGGGTGTCTTAGTTTAGTGGTGAGAGCTGTGTTTGTATCAGGGTGGGTGCCTTAGTCTAGTGGTGAGAGCTGTGTTTGTATCAGGGTGGGTGTCTTAGTTTAGTGGTGAGAGCTGTGTTTGTATCAGGGTGGCTGGGTGGGTGTCTTAGTTTAGTGGTGAGAGCTGTGTTTGTATCAGGGTGGGTGGGTGTCTTAGTCTAATGGTGAGAGCTGTGTTTGTATCAGGGTGGGTGTCTTAGTCTTAGTGGTGAGAGCTGTGTTTGTATCAGGGTGGCTGGGTGTCTTAGTTTAGTGGTGAGAGCTGTGTTTGTATCAGGGTGGGTGTCTTAGTCTAATGGTGAGAGCTGTGTTTGTATCAGGGTGGGTGTCTTAGTTTAGTGGTGAGAGCTGTGTTTGTATCAGGGTGGGTGGGTGTCTTAGTCTAATGGTGAGAGCTGTGTTTGTATCAGGGTGGGTGTCTTAGTTTAGTGGTGAGAGCTGTGTTTGTATCAGGGTGGGTGGGTGTCTTAGTCTAATGGTGAGAGCTGTGTTTGTATCAGGGTGGGTGTCTTAGTCTTAGTGGTGAGAGCTGTGTTAGTATCAGGGTGGGTGGGTGGGTGGGTGGGTGGGTGTCTTAGTCTAATGGTGAGAGCTGTGTTTGTATCAGGGTGGGTGGGTGGGTGTCTTAGTTTAGTGGTGAGAGCTGTGTTTGTATCAGGGTGGGTGTCTTAGTCTAGTGGTGAGAGCTGTGTTTGTATCAGGGTGGGTGGGTGTCTTAGTTTAGTGGTGAGAGCTGTGTTTGTATCAGGGTGGGTGTCTTAGTCTAGTGGTGAGAGCTGTGTTTGTATCAGGGTGGGTGGGTGTCTTAGTCTAGTGGTGAGAGCTGTGTTTGTATCAGGGTGGGTGTCTTAGTTTAGTGGTGAGAGCTGTGGTTGTATCAGGGTGGGTGTCTTAGTCTAGTGGTGAGAGCTATGTTTGTATCAGGGTGGGTGGGTGGCTTATAAGGTAAACACCTCACTGTCCCTCCACTGACCCGCCTCCATCACAGCGGTCTTCCATGTTTGTATTCACAAGCAGAGAGCAATGTAAAAGTTGCATGAATGCCGGTAGGACTGTGTTCAGACCTGTATCTGATTCAGGACCACACATGAAAGGCTACTTTCAGACTGCAGCAAAAGTGTCCCAAATCAGCCACTTTCATATGTGGTCCTAAATCAGATACAGGTCTTATTTTTTGCCACGCGACCTCAGTCTGAACACTTTCCGTCATGTCGGAATTATTTTACGTCACTCTCGTCTAGATTGACATTCATCGCAATTCCGCGCTGGCAGCTGTGACGGAGATGGTCAGTGGAGGCGAGGTGTTTACCTTAGAAGTATTTTGGGTGATATTTCTGTACAAGCGAAACTTCAGGGGACGTGTCATAATAACCAGTGTGTGTTTGAAAGCATATTGGAAGAAGAAATGTCTCTCTTTCACCTCCTCCTCCTCCTCAACCCCATTATCATCTGCACACTAATTAGCTGGCCTCCACTGCACTCAATCAACTCGTAAATTAAACCACGAACCGTGACTTAGTGTCCTCTATGTTAGTTTACGTCCATCTTAGTTATTGTTTATTTGCACATGCGGGTAATTTCAGGAGTGTGACCAGTTCACCGATCTTGGATTTTATTTTTCTAATTATGTGAACAGCCAAACAAAAAAATGGAATCTGAGCAATAAATCTGAATTGAACACTCAAGCTTGCAGTGTGAACATATGAACCCAAATCAGACTGGAAAGAAATCTGATTCCATGTGATTTGTGCTGCTGTTCATATTGTTCGACAGATCCGACATCAGAGTAATATATGAATGAGTAAAGAATTGTGTGATTGAGGCCTGAAAAACATGCTTACATTGTTGACTACTGGGCTGACTAGTAGTTGTGTGTCGAGCGGCCAGGCTGCCTGAATTCTTTCCCCAATACATTTCCAGTTCCGCGTTCGCCTTCTGCGCTCTGATTGGCCACTGACGTTTCTGGTCGCGCCAATCGTGTGAGGGCAAGTTCTTTCGCCGGTTAAGCTTAGGCACTCTTTCGAAGTTGGTTATGGTTAGAGTTTGTCTTAGAGCAGGGCGATAGAACACCAGCCCTGATTCCAAACTCTAACCAACTTCGAAAGAGTCGCCTAAGCTTAACCAGTGATAAACTAGGCGTTAGGTAGTTTGCATGCTGTTCGAGGTGGAAATGGGCAAAGACCAGTGTTGGGACTAACGCGTTACAAAGTAACGCGTTACAGAAACGAAGTTACTTTTTGCCGCAACTAGTACTCTAACGCATTACTTTTGAAATTCAGTAACGCTACTTACGTTACTGAATGGTTTGTTAGTTCGTTACTGCGTTCTTTTTATGTAGATTCATAGCGAGCGTCCTTATTTCGCCTGCGTTTGTTTTGTTTACTGTAGACTGAAAGGCGCTATATAAAACGAAGTATTATTATTATTATTATTTCTTTCCGTAGCCTCATTCTGGTTTCGCACTTCTGATTGGCCACTGACGTTCTGAAAGAAATAGGCGCTCTCTACAGTAAACAACAAGAGGACGCTCGCTATGAATCTACATAATAAGAACGCAGTAATAATAACGAACTAACAAACCATTTAGCAACTACTTGGAGAGATAATTAATATACAACATGGAAACGAGATAAAGAACATGTTTGAATGGCTGCTGGAGTCAACTGGACTAACGTTACATCTCGACCACCGCAGACTGGTGACGGTGAGTACAATGTGTTCACTGAAACTCAAGATCAACGGATTTTGACTGTACAAAATCTGCCAGGGAATCTCATAATACTAATCAAACAATATAAATATAGTCCTTTCATGCACAATTGATATCCTAACTATTCTAACGTTGCAATGCTTTGATAACAACGCTGCAAGATGGTTATGAATGAATTAATGAATGGATGAATGAATGAATGAATGAATGAAAACTTTATTTAACAGATTGCAGAATGGGTACAATACAGTACGGCTCAATACATACAATTGTTAAGGGGATGCAGACCTGAGAAAGACGTTTGTCTTGTTTCCATCAGGGTCCCCCATTTTCAATTCATATAGACATTTATGACATACACAACATACATGACATTTATGGCATAGGGACATATAGGTATTTAGTACTGATACATTTGTGACATAAGCGGTATTCAAATATACAGTACTGTTACCCCTAGATCCTGACAGAGTATATACATATGATGGGGAGGGGACTGTACATTAGGAGGGGGTGGGTGGGTGGGAGAGAAATATACATACAGCGGGGAGGGAATATATAATGAAACGCTCTAGACCACATTGCTTAGCAGAGTTCGGTGATGTGAATGGAAACTGTCAAGTTGATCAACCGATTTTGAGTATATGGGGCATGGGACTTGAGCAATTTATTTTTTTTATTTTTTTTTAAATAACTAAATAGTTACTTTTCACAGTAACTCATTACTTTTGGGTGTAAGTAACTAGTACAGTAACTAAGTTACTTTGAAATGAAGTAACTAGTAAAGTAACTGAGTTACTATTTTTCAGTAACTAGCACAACACTGGCAAAGACACAGCTCGTCACGTGATTGGGCGCACATGTCACATGACCAGAAACGTCAGTGGCCAATCAGATCGCACCAGAAACATCCGTGGCCAATCAGATCGCAGAACTGGAAATGTATTGGGGAAAGAATAGACGCGGCCAGACACTGATCTCTGCCCCAGAGCTGTTAGACCAAACCATTCATTTTCTCCCCCCCGCTTTCTCTCCCATGATTTCAGAATACCGGAAGTGTTGCGGTGGTCTATATAATTTATTTATCAAATATAAATAAGATATTTAGTGATTCTCTCTGAAGAAGCATTTCACTGAAGAGGCCTGGGCAAGCTAACTAACTGAAATGCAAACAAACCACAAACTAGAGAACCTGTTTAACATCTCGTCAGACCAGAAATGAACAACATGCCAAGCAAAGCTATAGGCCCATGAAGGCCATACAGGCCTAACTAATGTCTCGGTTTCTAAATAACATTAGACCTAAACCGGAGAACGGTCCTGAACATGTACAGGTAGAAATAATGAACTCTCTCTCTCCAGGAGTCTAGAGAAATAGCGCCCAAACTTGAGAAGCCAACAAATCCAAATGTCCATGATACTTTCCAAGTAGCGGTCGACTGATATGGGTTTCTCAATGGCTGATGCCGATACCAATACTGAGAGAGCAGGGCAGCCAATATAATGAAAAATTAGGTCAGTTTATCTTTTACTGATCTGATAGAAATACAACAATTTAACCCTTTCTGCGCCAACCCAGAGAAAAGTCAGGTTTCGCCGCCAGCAGTTGAGCGCCATACCCGAGAATTCTCGGGTTTTGATCCGTTGATCTTTTTCCTTTGATCCCCGTTCTATACAATCAGCCGGAGCTCCCTAGGTCTCCCTGGCACATCTGCCTAGGTTGGAATTGCAATGACGATCAAATCTCACCAGGTGGCAGTATCGCATACCTTTTGAACTCCGATAGTTTAGTTTAGACAGTGTGTCCTGATCCCTGTCTGTCCTGACTCACTCTGAGGGGGAGGAGTTCTTGCAGAGCAATCGCTCTGAGATTTTCTCACCTCAAACCTATAGTTTCCCGTATACACGAGTATACACATATACGCGAGTAATCACGATCGCCGATGGGATCACTGGGATTATTCTTTTTAGAGTACCTTCTGGCTAAGGTAAGGTATATTCTATGTCTATTTTACCGAACCTGAAACATGTTTATGTACCGATCACAGTGTCGTATTTTACCAGACATAAACCATGCTTTTTGTAACAATCGCATTTTCGGGGTAAGACTAAAATGGTCAATAACCCTGGCGCCATTGAGTAGAGATGGGAAAAGAGCGTGGCGCTCAATGAGTTAATAATAACAAAGAAAATTGCCGAACTTCCCGTCCAACTACATGTCCCTAAAAGACTCACAACAACACAAAGCTCACATTAACACTCAGTTATATCGTTTTACAGGTCATCAAAATCCTATGACTATGAAGAATCACTTCTGTCAAGGTCAGTCAGTCCTAGTGACTTCCTGTCATCAGAAAATCACAGGCCAGCTGAAATACAACACGTTCCATGGTGATTTTCCACATATTTGGTTGAGAGTCGCATTAGTTGACACTGGACGGCCCGGGCATCGTGAAGTGTGCAGTGGTATCGGGTGTTAAATGCCGGGTGTTTCAAGCACAGCCAGACTCACGGGAAGCAGCAGCGATGCAGAGCTACTCTGCTGTTATGCTCTGTGCCACAGGGGGGCGCTAAAATGTTGTATTGAACCGACTGGGCACAGGCATAGTACCAGTGGATCTGATCTAGAGACACAGAGCCTTTCTCTGAGATAGTAACAGTGGATCTGGTCTAGACACAGGCTCACTCTCTCTCTGAGATAGTGTGACAACCCCATCACTCTCCTACAGGTTAACTCAGGGATATACCTGGAATATACCTGTACTAACCTGTCTCAGTAGGGCTGGGCGATAAAACGATAACTATCGCGATAAATTATTTCCTCGAAATAAACATGAAATGTGGTCGCAAAGTTTCGATATATCGATTTTCCAAGCTTGGATATGAGCACACGCACTAACAACCAATCAGTGAAGGAGATGGCGACAGCGAAGGAGACCCACGGTGCACCTCTGGGGAAACAAGGCTGGCTAGGATCATTAGCTTGCACGCCGCTATTTTATAGTTTACGTGCCGAGTGAGTGTGTGGCGTGAATTCTGAGGGTAACGGTTAGAGTAGTGTGGGGTATGCGGTGGACGTCGTTGCAATGTATTGGGGCGGAACCGAGTATTTTAGGGTGATAGTTAGTACATTGGAAACAGGGAGCGAAATTAACTTTTTGACTCACCGGCCAGTGGCGGGTAGATGGGAAGAATCTACCCGCCAAGCATATTTCTTACCCGCCAACTTTTTTTTGATAAATTTTTTTTTTATTATTATTTTATATAGATTTTTTTTTAATAAAATATATATATTATATAATCATACTTGTGATTGTGTTATCTGCGAGACATCGCCACCTCGCTGTCTGCAAACAGCTCCACTGTCTGTGTGTATACTCGAGTGGCCTCCAGCTCCAGCAAGGATTCTCCGGGGGTGCAGCTGGACCCTAAACGCTACATTCAGCATGCAAAAGAATTCTCCGGCGCTGCACCTGGACCCTAGTCAGCAGCCCTCACTCATGCGATGTAAACCAGGGACTCGAATACGCATGTTGTTGTAGGACATTGATGCCAAGAGCTATCTGTAGCTACTGCTGGATGGCGTTGGGACAACGCCTCAGTGAACTATTTAGTTTACTGCGACATTTCGTAGTGACTAGTTACCTAGCCAACGGAGGTATTATGCACTGGACTATTGCTGGAGGATTTGTTGATGTCGGGAGCTATCCGTAGCTAGCCGGCTGGATAACGTTACACAATGCCTCGTGTATTAAACTAAGTGAATAGTTGACTGGGTCATTTTGTAACGGTAGCTAACGTTATCTCACGAAGGTCCCACACTGACTAGACTAACGTCACGGTGAGGCAATAGCCTCTGTTTACATGCAGGCATACAGGGGTAGGAGCAGCAGCAGCAGTGCTAACTAACGTCACGGTGACTCGGAGGCAATAGCCTCTGTTTACATGCAGGCATACAGAAACAGGTGGGGAGGGGGTAGCAGCAGCAGTGCGCGGTGCGCGCTTCATGTCTGCTGAGACAGCGAGTGAGAACTCCGCTAAAGAATTGGATCATGATTTTCGGTTTTCACATGACTATTTGATTGCCCGTCACACGGCGCTCAGACGTCTCAGTGGGAGGCGCCAAACGTAAAAACTGAGCGCAAATGGCGGGTGGCGCTCTCTAGTTTCGGTCCCTGATTGGAAACAAGGCTGGCTAGGATAATTAGCTTGCACGCCGCTATTTTATAGTTTACGTGCCGAGTGGGTGTGTGGCGTGAATTCTGAGGCCACGGTTAGAGTAGTGTGGGGTATGCGGTGGACGTTGTTGCAATGTATTGGGGCGGAACGGAGTATTTTAGGGTGATAGTTAGTACATTGTCATGGGATACACCGCTTGCTCTGGCTAACTGTTAGTTCCATTCTCATAATGCATAATGATCCAGTGGCAGTAGGTTGCCCCCTGGTGGAATATAATAATCTATGCACTGGTGCGTAGAAGAACGCGGACTGATGACGACATCAACTCGAGACATTCGCAGCAGCAAAACAAGTCTATTAATAGCCCGTCCATCGGCGCCGGGCATAAGAAGTTAATTAAACTCGACAGAAATTATATCGACGATAATTATCGATATCGAGTTATATGAAAATAATTTTATAATTTTAACGCGATAATGTTTTTGGCCATATCGCCCAGCCTACTCTGTCTGTCATTCACAGCATGGCACCTTGGCAATCAGACACACCTACTCAGGTGTGTCAGGAGGAGGAGGCACACCGGTGCAAAAGGACCGTCTCCTCCAAGCTGGTCATGACATTGTTTGGTTTGTTTGGTTTGGTTTGTTTGTTTCTCATCTTATCACTTACACGCACCCACACACTGACTCATCCATGCACTCACTACATCACTGATAATACTGATCCACTCGTTCTTTGATTCTTTTTTCTAAATAGTTTAGTAGCATAATTAAATAACTTTTCTTTAAAAACCTTAGGTACTTGTGTGGTCTCCCTTGTTTTTGTCTGTACCTTGAGTTTGGTTCATGACAAACGTAACAGTGATATGATCTCTAGGCTCACTCTTTCTCTGAGATAGTTACAGTGATATGATCTCCGTCTGTCTCTCTCATAGTTCTCTCTCTCTACTGGAAAGGCTCTGTTTGCAGAGTCAACTCCTCGTTTCCTAAGCAAACACCATTCACACAAGCAGCAGCAGTGTGTTTGGTGGCGAGTTAGTTCACAGGGCAAAGGTCAACAGGACATCTGCCAGTTGTGTCAGTCGGTGCCTTCAGTGATATTTAACATGACAGATTGGGGCAGTTAGAATATAGAGAAGTGAAGCTGAGCAGTGTGTGTGTACACACGTGTCTGAATAATGTGACTACATGTAGTGTGTGTCTCAGTCTGTCTGCAGTGTGTGTGTGTGTTCTGTGTTGTTCATCCCTCCCTACTCTCTGACAGCAAACATCAACATCAGGGCAAAGCACAAAAGTATCCATCTATGATCTAGCAACCGGTATCCAACCAGCCTCCCGGAAAATTCTGTTTAAAACGTCCTTGTAGCACGGCGGCTAGGGAAGATTGGCTAAGGACATACGGAAATGTTTGGTTATTTGGCACATAGAAAAGCACATACGATGACTAAACAATACACCAATTAACTAACGTTATTATCTCATATGCTGCTATTTGATTGATTGATTTATTGAAAACTTTATTAACAGATTGCAGAATGGGTACAACACAGTACGGCTCAATACACACAATTGTTAAGGGGATGCAGACCAGAGAAAGACGTTTCGTCTTGTTTACATCAGGGTCCCCCATTTTTTTATTCATAGACATTTATGACACGACATACATGATACAGGTATATAGTACTGTTACATAACTTACATTTGTGACATACAATATGCAAATATACAGTACTGTTACCCATAGTCATAGATCCTAACAGAGATTATATACATATGATGGGGAGGAGACTGTAGGGATATAGACAGATAGACAGCAACTGCTACATCTAGACATGATTTATGACAGATCATATTTAACTCGCCTCTAGTTTGTGGTTGAGTTGGAAGATGGTCTGGGCTTTGTGACAGAGCTGGGCGAAGCAGGAGCTGAGGCTGGTCATCTTCTGCCGCCCCTCGTAGGTGATGTCCGCCTGGTCCGGGTCCACCTCGCCCAGCAGCAGGTCCACGTCCACGAACGCCTTGTCGAACTCCTTCTCCAGCACCTCCAGCCACCGGAACATGGACATCATCCCGGGCCCCGCGGGGCTGACGAGGGCCGTGCCGCCCCGCGTCGAGGAGGAGGAGGACGGGGATCCGCAAGCGGCCGAAGCAGACATTTATTGTTGTTGTTGTCGGTGATATAGGCAGGCTAATAAGGGGAGTTAGAATACCTCTCCTGGCAGAACAGGTTGGGTTTTCTCTCACTAATCGGGGCTAATGGAAACCCCAACGACGACTTGATCCTACAGACGAACTCCGAAAGCGAGAATAAAACAGGGATCTTGTTGATCCTCCTCACACACACACAAGCCAGGCTGCGCCGCACCAGGAAATCGGACACGGTCTCGTCGCTGTTCATCGACTGCGCTGCGTTGTTTTTTTTCGTGGCCGCAGTTTGCGGAGACGCTCTCTGATTGGCCACTGACGTTTCTGGTCATGTGACATGTGCGGCCAATCGCGTGACGAGCTGTGTCTTTGTTAATTTCCGCCTCGAACAGCATGCAAACTACCTAACGCCTAGTTTATCACTGGTTAAGCTCAGGCGACTCTTTCGAAGTTGGTTAGAGTTTGGAATCAGGGCTGGTATTCTATCGCCCTGCTCTAAGACAAACTCTAACCTTAACCAACTTCGAAAAAGTGCCTAAGCTTAACCGGTGATAGAAACAGGCGTCACACGATTGGGCGCACATGTCACATGACCAGAAACGTCAGTGGCCAATCAGAGAGCGTCTCCGCAAACTGCGGCTACGGGAAGAAAATAGACCGCACCAGGAAGTCGGACACGGTCTCGTCGCTGTTCATCGACTGCGCTGGTCTGCCACACCATAGATATCTATAGATGTGCCACACCACACGAGTAGGGTCGAGCTGCAGCCTTCCGCCAATCAGCGCATTGCCCTGTCACAGGAGTAATAATCCTGTGGCAGGGCGGAAGTTCCAATCTGGACCGAGGCTCCGAGTCTGCAGCTGGACCCTATTGCACAACACAGTCCAAGCAGTCGATGGCAGAGCAGCAGATGGGCGTGGCCCCTAAGAGCAGAGATATCTCTGAGTCTGTGAACGAATGAATGAATGAATGAATGAATGAATGAATGATGAATGAAGACTTTACTTTTTAACAGATTGCAGAATGGGTACAATACAGTACGGCTCAATACACACAATTGTTAAGGGGATGCAGACCAGAGAAAGTCGTTTGTCTTGTTTACATCAGGGTCCCCCATTTTCAATTCATAATGAAAATGAATACACAACATCATGACATTTATGGCATACATTTACATTTACATTTAGTCATTTAGCTGACGCTTTTATCCAAAGCGACTTACAAGTTCTGTACGACAAGACAGCAAGAAGGGTACAACTCTATCAGCTGAGTAACAATGTTTATCAAAGTGTTGCGTGTTACAGTGTAGGTTAGTTCATTAGGACAAGTGCATGACAGTACGGTTAGTTCATTAGGACAAGTGCATGACAGAGGTATATAAATGTTACATTTGTGACACATACGATATGCAAATATACAGTACTGTTACCCATAGATCCTGACAGAGATTATATACATATGATGGGGAGGAGACTGTACATTAGTCACTGTTACATCCTGTAAGTCTCCAACTCCCCTGACCTGACCGCCGTCCACTAGTTGGTCTCTGTCTGGTGGATATATTCAGCCCCTCGTTCTTTCTTCAGCGCTGTGTGTTGACCCTTTAATTGTTGTTTTGAATACCTTTGTAGAGACTGATATAATAGTTGATATAACTATAGGCATTATGTCCCCTCCTTCAGCAGCATACTTCCCTGGAGTCTATTGGCACCATTATTATTATTATTATTATTATTATTATTATTATTATTATTATTATTATTATTATTATTATTATTATTATTATTATTATTATTATTATTATTATTATTATTATTATTATTATTATTATTATTATTATTATTATTATTATTATTATTATTATTATTATTATTATTATTATTATTATTATTATTATTATTATTATTATTATTATTTTTATTATATTACTTTATGTTTATTAAAGGATCCCCATTTACTTATTACTTATACGTATTACTCTTGTTATTATGGGAAACGAGCAAGCAAGCTATATATATATATATATATATAGCTTGCTTGCTCGTTTCCCAGTTTTTCCCCTCCAAAGAAACTATTATAATTTGAGTAATTGTTCCACCAGGCCGTTACTGGTTCTTCAGATAGTGATTCTTTGACAGCCTCTATTCACACATGTATTGGGTATTTGTTGGGTATGGTGGTCAAATAGGCTCCTCTCTTTATATTGGTGGCGTAGCCATAGTGGTTGAGATAATACTAATAAAACACAAACACGTGAAGCTATTGACCAGAGATGAGGCTATCTGTTTAAATGGCAAATAGATTAGGTGCATCTTCAGTAGTGAGAGCCCTGAAATGAATCCTTGTTGTCAACCTCCTACTGTATAACAAGACACTTAGGAACTCTAACTGGAGGTACAGCCACTCCCTTCAAGGTGAGAGAGAGAGAGAGAGAGAGAGAGAGAGAGAGAGAGAGAGAGAGAGAGAGAGAGAGAGAGAGAGAGAGAGAGAGTCCAAATAGGAAGAGAGGAAATTGCATTTAGCTTAACAGAATGGGTTGTAAACTGTTTATCAGGCAGTTTGTCACGTCCGACAAAGAGAAGTGCTATCCGTGGCTCTCTGCCTGTGGCAGCCAGTTCCTTGTCCGTGTCAAGTGTTGTTTTTTAACCCAAGATAAACATCTCTGCCATTGTTCCAACATGAAGCGGTGAGAAGCCAGCGGAGGAATCCCTGGTCCCTGCTATTTAAGCTCCTCGGACCCCCAGGAGCCTTTATGCTCTTCCTGCTCCAAGATGCACAGCGAGAGGACATAGAGGATTTATTTTTTTAAAGGCAATTTGTCTTTTACAGCTTTAAAATCACACCAGGCTATTCAGTGTTATAGGAAGTCATGATGTGGCTGGCTTTATCTGCTCTTATTAGCCTCCTGCTGGATCCTCACCCGGGTGTCTGCAACACCGGCGGCGTGTGTCCAAAGAAGTGTGTGTGTGACCATGGGGCGGCCGTCCTGTCGGTGCAGTGTTTCAGAGTACAAGCCATTCCATCCGGGATACCGAGAGACGTCAAGAGGATGAACCTGGCTTATAACCACATCAGAGAAGTCAAGGTAAGATGCGAGGAGTTCACCGTGTGCTGGCGTTTGGTTCTTGATCTTCTTTTATTAAGCAGAAACATTGTGTGCAAGTTACTTCTGTAAAACAAGAACCAGGCTGTATGCCCTGTTTTTATGATGAAACTTGCTGTGTGCCGTGTTGGTCAGGACTCCCTGGAAGAAGAGATCTTGTATCTCAATGGGACATTCCTGGATAAATAAAGGATCAATTAAAAAATGTAAAAAAACAGAAGACACACTCAGGTTAAAGTTGCCATGAAACAATAGGCCTAATTCCTTAGAGCTAGTATGTCATTCATTCATTCATTCATTCATTCATTCATTCATTCATTCATTCATTCATTCATTACCACTGAACATTAATGCCTGATATATAATGCCAGCATCACATAATGAAAATCACTGTTTATCAATACATTTAAAATGATCTATACTTATATAGGGAATGTGCATAGTTACATACATATTATGTGGTGTAGGTGAAACACTTAAAAGCCCACCTTTCTGCCATACAAGTGCATCTGTGCATCTGCACTTCATGTTAAAACACATTTAAGTTAGACATTTAATGTAGCTCTGAGGGTGGTGTCAACAGTGTAAAACTGTGTAATCACCACCCTGGTTATTTATTTATTTTCATAGATTTGTTTTTATTCCTCTGGTCGTTATTTTACTTAACCGTATCTATTTACACTTTTCACGTAGTCTGCTCTATAAATTTCACCCCCAGACACACGTTGAGCTTTCTACACTGTTTGCAACAGGATAATTAAAGCTTTCCAACCATACCATTATTATGTCTTTACTCTTATCATTAAGCAAGGTATTTTCTCAAATATCCAGTGTCGACAAACTATACTTTTGAGCAAAATGACTTCAAAGGTTAATACACTGGATTAAGGCCATTATAACGTAAAATGTTACCAACCAGAATTTACCAATAACACAGATTATGAAAGCCCAGACATTGTTTTAGTAAAATATGACGAAACCCCCAAACAGGCAAACATGTTATGGTAAATGTGGAGAAATTGAGAATGTCCCCCAGGAAGTGTGTACATTCACAGACATTACATATATATTTTTTAATAATCAATCTAAAAAAGGATGTGTTAAAATAATGCAGGATGTGTTGTCCGTAATATATGTAAATGAGCTGCTGCAACATTCAACTGACTGAAACGGAAGAGGTCAGAAGTTAGATTTCTGTGTGTTCCAGGGTCGTGACCTCTCAGGTCTGACGGCAGTGGAGGAGCTGACCCTGTCTTCCTGTGGGGTGGAGCTGGTGGAGCACAACGCTCTCAGGTGGGTGTCAGGTCCCGTCCTGTTCTGTTTATTCACCAGGGACAAAAGATGGTTCACAAATAAATGGATTTTCTAAACCTTTTATATTCTCTTCATGCTGCAGTTTCTTTATATAATAATTGTACTGAAGAAGGCACTAACTGAAACGTTAAAATAAAAAACTTAAAAAACGATTTAAATGCATAATGTGAGTATAAAAGTTTATTTTTTTTACGCATCAAACAAAGCAAGGATGACTGTGGTGATTCCTCCTGCAGACCTGTTTATTCACTAATACTAGCTCAAATTGACCAAATATGTATCCATACAAAGGTGTGGAGTTTTACTACACCATCATCAATAAAGCTATACATTTCTTTTTATTTAATCTTTTAATAATATAATTATAAGAATACAAATTTGAATAAAATATACCCTTTTGAATGAAAAATCACCATGACAATTGTATTGCAAAAAAAAAAAAAAAAGACAGCTGTACTTTACACTGGAAAAACCCAATACATCAAATATTGTTATATGGTCAAAAAAGGTTTTAACTATACTGCCCAGCAACCAAAGTGCAATGAAAACAATCTTACTAAATCTTCAACATCTTGTTACACTTCCTCATTTAGCCAACTGAAGTGACATTGACCTCTGACCTCTGACCTCACTGCTTTCAGGGCCCAGAGCGGCTTGCGCAAACTGGACCTTCAGAAGAACAAACTCCGCCTGCTTCCTCGCGGACTTCCTCCTAGCCTGGAGACACTCAAGGTGGAGCAGGAAAGAAGAGTTGTAGAGTAAAGTGAAGTAGAAAAGACCAGGTGATGAGAGGAGAGGACAGGACAGGAGAGGACAGGAGAGGACAGGAGAGGACAGGAGAGGAGATGACAGGGGAGGACAGGAGAGGACAGGAGAGGAGAGAACAGGAGAGAACAGGAGAGGAGAGGAGATGAGAGAACATGAGATGATAGGAGAGCAGAGAACAGGAGAGGAGAAAACAGGAGAGGAGAGGATAGTTCAATGTACAATTTTGTTTGTTTGTACAGTGTCTCCTCCCCCCCCCCTCAATGTACAGTATTACTTGTTTATACAGTGTGCCCCCCGCCCCCCCCCCCCCCCCCAACCACCTCCAATGTAAATTACCCAGTATGGTTGTCAATATCCCAATGTACCCAACCCCCCCCACACAACCTCCTCCAATGTACAGTTTCTACGTCAAATGTATATACTCCCTTTTCTTGACTCCTTCTGTATCACAAACAGTACTGTATTTGCAAATCTGGTATGTCATAAATGTATAGATGTAGCAGTACTGACTATCTGTATGTCATGTATGTCATATATGTCCTGATGAATTGAAAATGGGGGACCCTGATGTAAACAAGACGAAAGTCTTTCTCTGGTCTGCATCCCCTTAACAATTGTGTGTATTGAGCTGTACTGTATTGTACCCATTCTACAATCTGTTAATAAAGTTTTCAATCAATCAATCAATCAATCAGAGAACAGGAAAAGAGAGTACAGGACAGGAGAAAACAGGAGAAGAGGACAGGAGAGGAGACAACAGGAAAGGATAGGAGAGAAAAGGAGAGGAGAGAACAGGAGAGGAGACTAGAGAGGAGAGAATGGGATATGAATCTGATAGGGCAGGAGAGAACAGGAGAGGAAACGAGGGTGGGAGAGAAGAGGAGACTAGAGGATAAGAGAAAATAGGGGAGGAGAAGATATGTCACTAGAGAGGACAGGAGAGGAGGGGAGATGAGAAGATTGTGGGAAAGGAGAGGAGATGAGGGGGAGATTAGAAGAGAGGAGGGGAGTGGAGAAGAGAAGAGAGGAGGGGAGGGGAGAGGAGAGGATGGGCTCAGGAGGTAGAGCAGTTGTCTGGTAATCAGAAGGTTCCTGGTTCGATTCCCGCTCCTCCCAGGCAGCATGTCGAAGTGTCCTTGAGCAAGACACTTAACCCCTAATTGCTCCAGATGAGCAGGTTGCCTCCGCCATCGGTGTGTGAATGTGTGAGTGAATGGGTGAATGCGAGGAACAAAAATGTAACCATTTAGATGAGAAGAGAGGAGAGAGAAAGAGAGGAGAGGAGGGGGAGATGAGAAGACAGGTGAAAAGAGGGGAGGAGAAGAGAGGAGACTTGAGAGGAGAGGAGAGTATTGCAGGATAGGAGAGGGAGATGAGAAGAGAGGAAGGGAGGGGAAAGGAGGGGAGGGGAGGGGAGGGGAGGGGAGAGGAGAGGAGATGAGAGGCGTAGATTGAACTTATTTTCTGTTGTCTGAGACAAATTGGTATAGGATCACATGTATATATAAATTTAATTGATCTTAAATTTAAATGTAAAGTTACTGTAATAATAGGTGATTGTTGTTTTAAAATGGAAAATGTACCCAATAGCTTTTGGACTGCACAGAAGCCGTACTAAAAGCCATGCAACCTTACTAGTTGATGATCAGTACACAGTAGCAACTGCTGTCTCTGAAAGAAAGGAAATAGAAGCCATTCACAGAATGTTTGGAATGCCCATTTGCCCTCCATGTTGGAAAAGAAAGCAGTTGCTATGTGTTGATATATACAAATAATACATGTGTGTTTTATTACTGGATCTCAATGTTTTACCTATTCTACCACTGCACCAAAATGAGGCATTTTCTTTTGAAATGGGTTACTAATGGTTACAGGCAGCCAGCCATACTAAAAAAAGAAAGAAAAAAAAATGTCTTTTACTACGATGTACTTTGCTACTATGCCTATACTACTACGCTAATATGTCTATACTACTGTGTGGCACTCTGTAAATGTAAATGTAAAGATAACTACACAAACATTCTGTGGAAGGCCTCTATTGTTTTTGCATTCTGGGCGTCCTGTGATCGATAAAGCATCCTTTTATCAGCACAATCCACGCTGTTCCTCTCATATTAGTTCTGGCTAGTTAGCTACAAACCAACACAAAGTCAACGGGGTCGAGCTCCTGTCACTACAAGCCGACTGAAGCTAACCGAAATCTACTTTGTGTGCACTGTGGCGTAGATTTCAGTTAGTCAGTTAGCATTAGTTTGTCGGAGATAGCATGAGGAACAGCATGGGTTGTGCTGAGAAAGGACTGTGACAAAATCACTGGTAAGTAAGTAAGTAAGTAAGTAAGTAAGTAAGTAAGTAAGTAAGTATTTATAAAGCACCTTTCATACATGTCATGTAGCTCAAAGTGCTGTACACAATTATAGGCATATATAACGATAAAAGCAATAAAGTCATAGTGATCAGTTAAGATCAAAATAAAAAAAAATAATAATAATAATAGTAACGTAAAAATGAAAATAACGTAAAAACAGTCATTTGCTTACCAGTTTGGGAGAACAGGTCCGCACAAACATTTCCGCTCAGTGGCAACCGGAAGTGCACTAAACCAATGCACTTGTATGGTAGCAATGTTTAGCTCTTATAACGCTAGTGTAGTAGCAAATAGGGCTAAAGGGTTCCAAAAATCTGAACTGTCCCTCTAACCCGTCATATCCATCTCTTAGATCATCTAAACCCGTCTCTATACTTCCATAGCTTGGCCACAACCGCATACACGCCCTGCAGGAGTCGGCCCTGGAGCCCCTGAAGAGCCTACGCCTGCTGGACCTGCAGAACAACCACATCAGCTCTCTCAGAGCCAACGTATTCCAGGGACTGGTGAAGCTGGAGAGTCTGCACCTCGACGGGAACCGGGTCGAGGCCGTCCAGGGGTCCCTGAAGCTGACCCAGCTGAATGTGCTGAGCATCGGCGGGAACCGGATCGCCTCGTTCCCCTCCGCGTTCTTCACGCCGCTGAAAGCCCTGACCACCCTGCGTCTGGCGGGGAACCTTTTGTCCAGGGTCCCCAATGACCTCCCCGGGTCCCTCGCTCTCCTCAACCTGGACCGGAACCAGATCCGATCCCTGAGGAGCCGGGAGATGTCCCAGCTGAAGAACCTCACCTCTCTCTCCGCCGCCTACAACCGCTTGGTCTCCACGGACGGGGCCCTTCGTCTGCCCAACCTGACCTCCCTGGAGGTGCCGGGGAACCACCTGAGGGTGCTCCCCAGCAGACTGAGCCCTCGCCTGGAGAGGCTGGACTGCAGACAGAACGCCCTGCAGGAGGTGTCCTTCCAGCACGTGTCGGCGCTGAGGCAGCTGAGGCACCTGTTCCTGGAGAACAACACCATACGGAACGTGGAGGCCAACGCGCTGAGGAACAGCGTCCACCTCACCAACCTGGCCCTGGAGCAGAACCTGCTGTCGTCTCTTCCAGATGGGTACGAGATGTGTGTGTGTGTAAGATAAGATAAGATATTCCTTTATTGCATGGGGGTGGGGAGAGGGGAGGTACAGGTAGTAGAAGACATACAAGTACAGGTCACAGAATCATAGTACAGTGTGTGTGTGTGTATAGCTATATTTGTGAGGACCAACTTTGGACCGCCCACCTTTCAAGTGAGGACATTTTCACCCATTTTTGTGATCTCACCCTTTAAAAGGAACACACATTTTGGGACATACACTTATTTGCTATCTTCCCCAGAGTCAGACAAGAAGATTGATATCAGTTAACCTGTTAAGCTCTAGCCCTATTTTCAGAAAACCCGCCTAAAAGTAAATGGAAGATTGCCCCACTTCTACAAGGTAAATTTGCATGTTCTTGCGGCTGTTAAAATTTCTCTCACTGAGCTCATTCAGCACCTCCTTGAGAGAAAATATCTAAGCAAATGAATAAAGGGAATATGATTAAACAGAAGGATTTGTAGATACAGTACTGAATTATAATCAATTTTAATATATAATATACTGTAAAATATCAGGCCTATAAATTACCTTATTATGACCAAGTCATACATCTATGGATATAGGCCGTAAGCTGTAGATAAAATTTCTTTTTACAATACATCCAGAGAGATTTTCAGGTATCTTATCAGGTGTCAGGTATCTTAACCATCTCTTAATCATTTAAACCAATCACCGCATTTTAATATACTTAATAAATACTACATTATAATATATATATATAATTTTTTTTAACCATACACTTTCTGATTTCCCTTGCACTTCTTCTTAAGACAATTTCACCTGGAGTGTGTGTGTGTTGGGTGTTGGGTTACAGTCTGTAGGAGGTGGAGAGATGGACTCAGACTCAGTGTGGGCTTCACTGAGCTCTCAAACAGTATCTTGTTTTTTCAGAAGACTGCAACGGTTATGTCTGAAGATCTGTCCTTCCTCTGTCCTCACAGGGAATGAGCAGGGAGCTACTTCTTGAAGAACAGTGGCTTTTGTCTTCCATCCATCAGGATCTTCATACCCAACTGTATCTTTGCTTGATAGTGGTGGAAGATGCTTGGCTATTCTGTCACAGAATTACTTATGTTTCATCTTCTGTTGTTGTAGCTTTTGTTCCAGCTTTGGACGTTTCTTTTGCTTTGAGTAGCTCGGCAGCTTTCGATTCATCAGCAGCTCAGCAGGCGAGAGGTGACGCTCTGTAGCTGAGAAGAGTACGGTGGGGATCTGAGTCACTGTCAGCAGCTTCCTTCAGGAGCTGCTCGAGGATGTGGACTCCTTTTCCATTTGACTGTGCATACAGAGGACTAGATGTCACATGCTGGAAGCCGTACCGTTTTGCAAATTCCTGCCACTCTCTGCTCTTGAAGCATGGCCCGTTGTCACTCACCACTATGTTTGGTATGCCGTATCTGCCGAAGATCGATTTTTGTATGTGTTATTATGACACAGGTTGATGATGTGTCATTTCAGGGAAGTTTGAGTGATAGTCAATGACCACTAGATAGTCTTTACCCTTGAGATAAAACAAATCCATTCCCACTTTATGCCATGGTGGTGTTGGTACATCAGCTACCATAATAGGCTCTTTGGTTTGCTTGTCCCTATGTCTCTGGGATGTTTCACATCCACTTATCAGTCTCTCAATGTCTTTGTTGATCCCAGGCCGGAACACTGCGTCTCTCGCTCTTCTCTTGCATTTCTTGACACCGAGATGACCTTCATGGATCCTCTGTAGTATGTATTATATTATATTTGTCTTCAGCAACAGTCCATCAACAACACTCAATTCACCTCTGGTGTCGTAGAACAGTGGACAGGAACCTACAGGCCATCCATTTTGTATGTTTCCAATGATACATTGCAGCTCTGTGTCTTTTGCTGTTTCTTCAGCTATTCGTCTGGACTTTGTGTCTGATACAGGAAGCGCAGCAGCCACCATGTTGACATGGCTTTGAACCTTTCCCTGTGGGTGCCCGTGAGAGCGCGTCGGCGAGTATCAGGTATTTTCCTGGTGTGTAGATCAGCTCAAAGTCGTATCTTTCGTCATGCGCTGAATCCTTGGCAACATTTAAGTTTCTTTTGATGATGGCAACCAGTGGACGATCTGTCTCTACGGTGACGGAGGGTAGGCCATACATAACCAAACACTAACCCTATGCATTCTTTTTAAATCTGAGCATATCTACACTCTCTGTCGTGGACCTGGATGCATAGGCCACTGGTTTCCAATGCTCACCTTCAGCCTGTAGAAGTACTCCACCAATTCCGTCCTTGGTGGCATCCGTCGACACTTTGATCCTCTTCGTCGAGTCATAGAATGCCAACACAGGTGCAGTTGTTAGTGTCTCTTTGAGCCTCTGCCACTCATGCTCATGTTTGGATGCCCATTTGAACTCATCCCCTTTATGCAGGAGCTCATGAATGCAGGATGTCTTTGCAGATAGGTTAGGAATGAATTTACCTATGAAGTTGACCATTCTCATGATGCATTGCACACCTATATTATATTGTCTGTGGGCCTTGGCATGTTGTGTATGGCATTGACTTTTTCTTGGTCACCCTGGACACCTTGTGCAGAGAGCTTGTCTCCAAGGAAGACGATTTCTTGAGCTCCAAACTGACATTTGCTCTTGTTGATCTTCAGTCCATACTTTCGTATCCTCTCCAGCACGTTGGTCAGTCTCTTATTGTGTTCTTGGACTGTGGAGCCCCAGACGATGATGTCATCAACATATGCTCAAACTCCATCCAGCCCCTCGATGATGTGTTCCACTGCTCTGTGAAATATTTCAGATGCTGAACGATTCCAAAAGGCAGTCTGAGCAAGCAATATCTGCCGAAGCGTGTATTAAAGGTGCAGTACTTGGTGCTGCTTTCATCCAATTTCAGCTGCCAGAAGCCTTGTGATGCGTCAAGCTTTGTGAAGTATCTGGCACCCGCCATCTCACTGGGGATTTCCTCACGCTTGGGTATCTGGTAGTGTTCCTGCTTTATGTTTTCATTCAGATCTTTCGGGGTCCATACATATTCTCAGGTCACCATTTTCTTTCTTCACGCACACCATAGAATTGACCCAGTCTGTTGGTTCCTCTACTTTCTGTATCACCCCGAGTACTGTCATCCTATCCAGTTCTTTTTTAACACGGTCTCTCAGTGGTGCCGGAACTCTTCGTGCAGCATGCACCACTGGCTGTGCGTTTGCCTTCAGCTGGATTTTATATGTGAATGGCAATACACCAAAACCCTTGAAGACATCTGTCTTGAGCTATGCTGGAGTACTCACAGTTCTGTACCATTGAGTCAACAGAATCTCACTTGGTGTACTCACAGATGTGTTGATGCAATACACTATTTCCCACAGCTCCAAGTCTTCACAGGTTTTATCACCCAGCAGTGATTCAAGTCCTTTAGCAACAACAGAAAAGAATAGGTGGTGAACTTTTTCTTTCACTGTATACAGATACAGCTTGCATGTGCACAGACAGTCGACACAAACAGTGTTTTCTTTCTTATACTTGGCTTATCTTTAATTTCTTTGATGTCAGACATGCTGATCAGGTTGGCTTTTGCTCCAGTGTCCAATTTCATTGTGACTAGAGTCCCGTTTATCCACAGTGGTGCTATCCATTTATCTTCTCTAATAGCATTCACTTCACCGTTCACTGTGGCAACAAACATTTTCTCATTCTCTCAGATCAGTGTCCTCCACTCTTTTTATAGATTTTTTTTAATTTAACCTTTATTTAGCCAGATAAAACATTAAGAACAGGTTTCTTATTTGCAATGCCGATCTGATCCAAGAGGCCCCAACAGGAATAATAAAAATAATAAAAGAAATAGTTAACAATCATACACACATAAACAAATAAACACATGCACAGCCTATGTACAAAAAAAATAAACAGGGGAGGAGTAGGGGGGTGAAAGTATGTGTGTGTGCGCGCATGTGTATGCAAACAGATGCATGTGTCTAGGTGCGAGTATGAAGATTAATGAGTGCTTGTATGTTGTGTGTGAGAGGGTGTATGCAAGTGTGAAACTGGGGTATCAGCAAGAGCATGAGGGATCTACTAAGAGCGTGTTACGTTTATTCTTGAAGGCAGCCAGTGAAGTAAGAGCTGTAAGTTTAAGGGTGTCTTGAAAAGCGTTCCAGTCATAAGCTGCTCCAAAGTTAAAGGAGTTTCGGCCGAAGGTGGTATTGGAGCTTGGGATGTTTAGTTTGATAAGCTTGCTTGATCTTGTGCCATAAGTGCTATGAGAAAGGTGGAGCAGGGAGGAAAGATAAGGTGAGGTATTGCCCAGGATTGTCTTGTAAATGGAGTGGAACCAATGTTGGAGTCGGCGGGTGTGGAGGGAGGGCCAGTCAACCAGTTTGTAAAGGTCACAGTGATGTGTATTAAAGGGTGCATTGGTGGCAAAGCGGATGGCAGAATTGAGAATGGTGAAGAGGGATGGAAACGGGCCAGTAGCAGTTGGGGTCAGAGCTAGAGCCGCCCTTGAAGAGGGGGAAGATTAGAGCTGATTTCCAGTCAAAGGGGAAGACAGAGAGTTGAATGGACAGATTGAATAATTCTGTGATAGGGTCAGCTAAAAGATGAGTGGCTGCTTTAAGAAACTTTGAATCCAGCCCATCAAAGCCAGCAGACTTATTTGGATCCAGTCTGGAAAATTCATCCCGAACCTCAGAAATTGAGAAAAGCCATTGGTAATGGGAGGGGAGGACAGAGTGTGTGGTGGGACGCTATGAGCTATCAGCAGAAGAGAAGGCTAGTGTGCAGCTTACAAAGTGTTGATTAAATAGAGAAACCATGCAAGACTTGTCGGTAATGACAACCTTGTCAAAAAGAATGGATGCAGGTAGGCTAGGAGAAGAGTGTTTGTTTTCCATGGACTTGACTGTGGTCCAAAACGTCTTCGTATCAGTGCCACATGTTGTAAGTTTCTCCTTGAAGTGAGACATTTTGGCTGTCCTGGTGGCGTGAATATTTTAGGCAACCAACTTGTGTTTAGCATTTCTCTGATTGGCCAATACGCCCATGTGACCATGGCAGCGCGAGAGAGCTGCAGCGCGGAAATAGGCTGTCTATTGCCATTCTCTAAGACAAACTCTAACCTTAACCAGCTCCTTAACAGCGCCTAAACTTAACCCTTCTAACCTTAAGCAACTCCGAAACAATGCCTAACCTTAACCAACTCCGAAACAATGCCTAAACTTAACCGGCGAAAGAATGCATGTTAAAAAATATTGCCATTCTCTAAGACAAACTCTAACCTTAACCAGCTCCTTAACAGCGCCTAAACTTAACCCTTCTAACCTTAAGCAACTCCGAAACAATGCCTAACCGTAACCAACTCCGAAACAATGCTTAAAGTTATGCCTAAACTTAACGGCAAAAGAATGCGAATGCACGTTAAAAAAAGAAGAACATTTTTTTTGAAGGGAATCAAACTTGCCAGCAACGGGCCGTAGGATCCACAGCAATACAGCGCTGCCAATTGAGCTAGTTCTGGATAGTAAAAAAGGGGGGGTTACTGCTACATAATGCTGCCGCGACGGAGCTCCGCTACCGCTCCGCTACCGCTCCGCTACCGCTCCGCTACCGCTCCACTCTGCTGCTGCCGCGTCGCCGCGGGGGCGTGGCTAGACGCAAGTTGGGCGTGGTTAGACACAAGTTGGTTGCCTTTAATATTTAGGCGTCCTGGTGGCCTGGGTGCGTCAATACTTTTACCAACGGATTTCCAGTTCCGCGTTCTACGATCTGATTGGCCACTGACGTTTCTGGTCGTGTGACATGTGCGGCCAATCGTGTGACGCCTGTTTCTTTCACCAGTTAAGCTTAGGCACTCTTTCGAAGTTGGTTAAGGTTAGAGTTTGTCTTAGAGCATGGCGATAGAACACCAGCCCTGATTCCAAACTCTAACCTTAACCAACTTCGAAAGAGTCGCCTAAGCTTAACCAGTGATAAACTAGGCGTTAGGTAGTTTGCATGCCGTTCGAGGCGGAAATGGGCAAAGACACAGGCGTCACGTGATTGGGCGCACATGTCACATGACCAGAAACATCAGTGGCCAATCAGATCGCACCAGAAACGTCAGTGGCCAATCAGATAGCAGAACGCGAATGCGGAACTGAAAATCCGTTGGTAAAAAAATAGACGCGGCCTGGGTACATTTGTTCCTGCATTGCCTGAAGGCAAGCCAATCAGCTGGAGACTTAGAGGTACGAGCTTTTCGTCAGCGTGTTCTTTCGACGTACAAGCTCAGCCAAGTCATGAGAAAACCAGGGGCTAAGGCGATTCTTGGTCCGGTATCGTTTCAGAGGGGCGTGTTTGATTTGATCTTTATTTATCTCCATAAAACAAACACACAAATTTGTAATAACAAAAAATTACTAAAATAAAATTATAAATACAAATAAAATAAAATATATCTTCCTAGACATGGAGGCAATAATCAGCATAGCTCAAGACAATGGTTTTGTTCGAGAAGTGACAGAATGAAGCAAAGCTTATCTGGTCCTGCCCCTTCCTTACAATATCATATTTGTGTTGTTATTATAATACTTAAGATTGGTTCCGCCCTGTTGTTGTAGTACCCGGACAGAGGACAGGGGGTACAGGAAGAGTGCTTGATGTACGAGGAGACAACAGAGAGAGTGCCTTGATGTACGGATAGACAACGTAAATAAAAGCCAGTAAAGAAACCCTAGCCTAGCCTGTTTATTCCTAGTTAGGAATACCAGGAAACAACAAACATAACATGGTGTCAGATAATGGAACTGGCGACGCGGAGTTGAATCGACGTCAAGAAGGAATGTGCTGGATTCCGAAGGCACAAATGTGCGCACTGCTAGCGAGAGGATCAGCATGCGAGCATGTCTAGTGAAAGTGAAAGTGATCGAGCTAACGACGTGAGTGAAAACGTTTCAACCAATCAAGAAGGAGACCAAGAAAATCCTGCACCCGTAGTGTTTCCCGTCATGGATAAGCTCAGTCCTCCCACACCCATGCAGTTCAGTGGCAATCTTGCTGATAATTGGAAGAGATTTAAACAGAGATTTAGTATTTACTTGGCTGCAAGTGGGGCGGGGGGAGGAGATGAGAACAGAAAAGCGGCTACATTTTTGCATGTAATAGGAGAAGATGCATTGGATATTTACAACAGCTTTCAGATAGATGAGGGAAATATAACATTGACTGAGCTAGTGACAAAGTTTGAGGAGTACTTTGTGCCCAGTAAAAATGTCACTTTTGAGAGATATAAGTTTTTCTCTGCCAGTCAGAAAACAGGTGACAGTTTTGATCAGTACTTAACTGAACTACTTACGTTGAGCAAGTCATGTGAATTCGAAGATTTAAGAAACTCATTAGTCAGAGATAGAATAATATGTGGAATTCCTGATAATGGGCTCAGAGAAAGATTACTACGTGAACATGATTTAACGCTAGAGAAAACAGTTCACATGTGCAGAGCAGCAGAAACCACTCGTGCACAAGCAAAGGAGCTGCGCACGGATGAGTCGGCAGCAGTGCATGCCGTGAAAAGAGAGGGACAGCGCCCAAAACAGTTTGTAAAACAAAAGCCTACAGAGCAAAGTCCCAGGAGTCCAAACAGTAGATGTGGAAGATGTGGAGGCAAGCATATGTCTAGGGCATGCCCTGCTTATGGGAAAGTCTGCCACAAGTGTGGGAAGGATAACCACTTTGCGAAGTATTGCAGAGCTGAGGCTTCAGGGATGAAAGTGAACACAGTGGAAGAAGAGCCAGAGGAGTTCTTTGTGGACTCAGTAGTACAGTCTAGCACGGCAGAGGCGGCAGAATGGATAGTCCCATTAACTGTGAATGAGACCATAATTCCATTTAAGATAGACACTGGTGCACAGGTCAACCTGTTGTCCATAGACGATTACAGGACCCTCACAGTTAAGAGCAAAATACACCCTGTGAAAGTAAAAGTGACTGGTTATACAGGAGAGACTGTTCCAGTTAAGGGGTGTTGTGTAGTGACTCTAAAGCACAAGGGACAGCAGTTAAGGGCACAGGTGCTCATAGTAGAGAAGAGCGTACAGCCAATCCTAGGTCTGAGTACCTGTGAAAAGCTTGACTTAGTGAGGAGGGTGTTTGTAGTGAATTCCCAGACTAGCACAGACCACAAAGCAGTCATGCAGGAGTACAGCGATGTCTTTGAAGGACTAGGATGCTTGCCTGGTGAGCACAAGATATGTGTGGATGACACAGTGACTCCTGTAGTGCATGCATGCAGAAAGATTCCATTTGCACTGAGAGACAAACTCAAAAAGGAGTTAGCCCGCATGGAGAAGATGGGCGTCATAAAGAAAATAGATGAGCCAACAGATTGGGTGAGCTCACTAGTAGTATTGACGAAGACAAATGGATCTCTACGCACCTGTGTCGATCCACGGGATCTAAACAGGGCTATAAAGCGTGAGCATTTCAAGCTTCCAACAAGAGAAGAGATCATGTCACAGTTTGCCGGTGCTAAATGGTTTAGCAAGCTGGATGCGTCAACAGGCTTCTGGCAGATGAAGCTGGATGAGGCAAGCTCAAAACTGTGCACGTTCAATACACCAGAAGGAAGGTTTCGCTTTCTGCGTTTACCTTACGGTATTCTGTCTGCGCCCGAAGTTTACCACAAGACAATCCATATGATCTATGAGCACATAGAGGGAGTGGAGACCATGATGGATGACATCATCGTGTGGGGATCCACAAGAGAAGAACATGATGCACGGCTGAGGGAAGTACTGGATCTGACACGCAAGTCCAATCTGAAATTAAACCGAGACAAGTGTGAGTTTGCAGTGAAAAGCCTTACCTTTGTGGGAGATGTGATTTCAGAGCAAGGTGTCAAGCCGGATCCAAGGAAGACGTCAGCCATAGTGAACATGGAACGTCCACAGAGCATAGAAGATGTGAGGAGATTTCTGGGAATGGTCACATACTTGGCTAAGTTTATCCCCCAGTTGTCTGCCCATGCAGTCAGCACCACTCAGAGGGCTTCTAGAGCAGAAGAACGAGTGGGAATGGTCTCATGAGCAGGAAGAATGCTTCAAAATGCTGAAAGAGATCTTAACCAAGGAACCAGTGCTCAAGTTTTATGACCCAGAACGGAGCACTAGGATATCGGCAGATGCTTCTCAGTACGGCCTAGGAGCAGTACTGCTACAGATGTATGACAACAGCTGGCAGCCCGTAGCCTACACATCTCGTGCATTGACAAGTGCTGAAGTTAGATATGCACAAATAGAAAAGGAACTTTTAGCCAGCACATATGCATGTGAATGTTTCCATCAGTACATATACGGAAAGGCTTTTGAAGTGGAAACAGACCACAAGCCCCTAGTATCAATAATGGCCAAGCCCCTCAATGATTGTCCTCTGAGGATTCAGCGACTGTCAATCAGACTGCAGAAATATGATGTGAACATGGTCTATACACCAGGAAAATTCATGTTTACTGCTGACACGCTCTCACGCGCAGTCAACTAAATGGAAAGTCCAAATGAACAGAAAAGCATAGAAATACAAGCCTATGTTGACATGATTGTCACATCACTTCCTGTGTCTGCTGAGCGAACAGAGAAGATCAGGAAAGCAACTGAACTAGATGACACAATGAAAGAGCTCAAGAAGACCATACTGAAAGGGTGGCCTGAGCAAAAGCGTGAATGCCCGGGTCAGATCCAAGATTACTGGGCATGCAGATCAGAGCTCTCAGTTGCTAATGAAATTGTTTTCAAAGGAAGCAAGTTTGTCATCCCGGCATCCATGCGCAAGGAAATGCTGCAGAAAGTGCATGAGGGACATTTGGGTGAGGAAAAATGTAAACGTAGAGCGTGTGAAGTAATGTACTGGCCAAGACTCAACCAAGACATCAGCCACACCACAGCTGCATGTGAAATATGTCTCACCTACAGGTCTAAACAACAAGCAGAGCCGCTCATGCCCCACCCTGTACCTGATCGCCCGTACCAGAAGGTCGGAGTCGATTTGTTTGACTGTAACGGTAAAAGCAACATTGTAGTCACAGATTACTACTCCAACTACCCGGAAGTTGTAACACTGCAGTCAACATCCAGCAAAACAGTCATAGCCTACCTGAAAACAGTCTTCGCGAGATATGGAGTTCCCTGTGAGCTGTTTTCAGATAATGGGCCACAGATTTCCAGCAGCGAGTTTGCTTCGTTTGCAGAGGACTGGGGTTTTCACCACGCCACCTCAAGCCCGAACTACCCGAGATCCAATGGGCTCGCAGAGAGTTCAGTCAAGATCGTCAAGGCCCTCATGAAGAAGGCTCAAGATGGACAGGAGGAGTTCCAGAGGAGTCTGATGATATACAGGAGTGCCCCATTGGAAAATGGTTTGTCCCCAGCCCAGATGCTGATGGGAAGGCGCGTACGCACTAACCTTCCTATCCATGAGAACCTGTTGACACCAGAAGGAGCGCACAAAATCAGCTCAAGGAAACAAGAACAAAAAGAGAAACACAAATTGCAACATGACAAGAAGGCAAAACACTTACCAAGCCTCAAGCCAGGCGATACAGTCCGTATCCTGGATCACACAACAGGCACATGGAGACAAGGAGGACGCGTGCAAAGAGAAGTTTCACCACGCTCATACCAGATCCAGACTGACCATGGTGATTCTCTGAGACGAAACCGTGTGGATTTGAGACCACAGGTGACAGTCCCAGAGACAGACTCTCAACAACGAAGCACTGCAGAGGTGTTAGATGCTCCCAGGAGTGAGCAGTTTTGTCAGAGTTCCCCAGACCGCAGTGACTCTGTCATGCCAAAAGGGGGCAGCACGCCCTCTGAGACCTGCTGCAGGCCTAAAAGGAATGTTAAACCTCCTGAGAGACTTATTGCACAGTGCTGAAAGGCATGTGGACTGTGGACGTGGATAGGGTAAAGAAAAGAGGACACTTGATGATGAAGGTTAAATGAAAAAGAAAATGTAAAAAAAAAAAAAAAAATGTAAAGAAAGATTTGATGCATATGCTTATTGTTTGAATGCATACGTTCATGTTTAAAATTTATGTTTATTATTGGAATGTACAGGTTTAAGAACAGTCGGAAACGAACGTTTTGTTATAGACGACTACAAGAAAAGAACAAGTTGTTTCTGTTTAAAAGAAGGGAAGATGTGTTGTTATTATAATACTTAAGATTGGTTCCGCCCTGTTGTGGGAGTACCCGGACCGAGGACCGGGGGTACAGGAAGAGTGCTTGATGTACGAGGAGACAACAGAGAGAGTGCCTTGATGTATGGATAGACAACGTAAATAAAAGCCAGTAAAGAAACCCTAGCCTAGCCTGTTTATTCCTAGTTAGGAATACCAGGAAACAACAAACATAACATATTTACTTATATGTTATAACATGTAACATGTAATAAGTTATCTATCAATATAAGACCAAAAGTGTTCTTAAAGTAAGACCAAGAATCCTCAATGGAGGTGAATAAGTTGAGCCTCTCCCAGTCTGCAGCAGCAGTGTCATTGAGAAAGGCCTGCATGTCAAGCTTCACACAGCGCTTGGTCACGAGTACTGGGGGGCGTTTGACCCAGAGGCCAGAATGAACACAGGCAATGGCGCAATGATCGGCCAGGCCATCGCTGAAGACCCCAGAACGGTAGCTACAGTAGAAGGATTGTTGGTGAGAATAATGTCGATCAGTGTAGTAGAGAGGATGAGGGAGATCTAGGATTGTGTCTAGTGGTTTCAGTGAGTTGAGTGAGGTTTAAAGGCATCAAATTGATGAATGACAGCAGGAGGGGGTTAAGCATATTCCAGTTCAAGTCACCCACAAGGATGAATTCAGAAGAGATGAATGGGACCAGAATCTGACTAAGAGTAGTCAGTGTGTCAGCTGGGGCATCAGGCTTTCTATAGCAGACCGCAAATCAAATCAAATCCAATCAAATTTATTTGTAAGGCCCGACAACACACGTCAATGTCCCCATGGGCCGGACACGTCTTCTTTAAACAAGTCAAGAAGAAACATCACAATAAATCAAGAACAAAATAAAAACACCATGAAGTCAATTATTTTTTTTATAAATTAAATGAATGAATGCAACACTCCCAGACATACCCCACGCGAAGGTAAGGACAAACGCACTAAAACTTAGCAATAGGAAAAAATGCACCACAGGCAATGTGGAGGAGAGAAACCTTAGAAGGGCCATTCAAGGGGGGATCTCCCTTCTTAGATGTCGGTGATAGTAGTGTTGCAATAAAACAACTACAACTACACATCTTCCTGTCCTCCTCTCTTTTCCTTTTGAGAAGCACTGTTTTAGCAAAGTGGTTGCTCCCCTGGCAATTAAAGCATTGCTTACCAATGGCTGGACATTTCCTTGGCTTGTGCTGCGAGCCACAGTGCTTTCAGCCGAACACTCGGTCGCCTGTCTGCTGTGCAGGCTGTGTCTTTTTCCTGTACTTGAAATGGCATCAACAGCCGCACCATCACTCACATTTGCTGTGCCTGCTGCCATCTCACTGAATGTCCTCACATGCATTTGGGACAGCTCACTCGCATGGCAGATCTTGATGGCCCCTTCTAGTGTCAGCTCTGTTTCCCTCAGTAGCCTTTCTCTGACCTTTTTATCCTCCACTCCAAAAACAACCTGGTCTCTGATCAAGGAATCCCTCAGTATTGAAAAGTTGCAAGAATGTGCTTTAAGCTTCAGGTCAGTCAGAAACGTATCAAAAGGTTCCCCTTGCTGTTGCATCCGAGAACAGAATACATATCTCTCATATGTTTCATTCTTTTTCGGAGAGCAATGAGCACAACACTTTATCCAATTTCCTGTTATCCTCTTCCTCTTCATACACAAATGTATTGTACACTTCTATGGCCTGTGGGCCTGCTATTGTTAAAAGTAATGCTGCCTTCCTAGAATCCACCTTGGTTTCCAGTCCCAAGGCCGCAATGTACAGCTGGAACTGCTGTTGAAGGTGCGCCAGTTGCTGTCGACATTTCCAGTTAGTTTCAAACTCTGGCTTTAAGGAATCCATGTCACTTGGGTTGTCACAATGTCGTTTTTACTCCTTGTACCATGTTTTGTTTGGTTGTTCAATGATGAGTTGAGTCCTTGATCATGAACACTAGTAAATTTATTTACTCCGGCAGATCAGGTTACATGTTATTCATGCAGGTAATCCAAGATGGTCGTTCTTACTTGTTCTTGCTCTACCATACTGACACCTAGTGGTGCAAATGAATAATAACATCCCTAATCATCTAATCTCTAAAAATCACTAAAAAGAAAAGGGAAACGCACATAGTGTCATAGAGGTGCTCCGCAACATAAAAATGTAAAGGAGTTGACATCGTTAAGATATTTTTTTTAACTCATTCAGTGCCAGCTATTCGATGGAGGCCACGCTTTAAAAGATAGGAGTGTGTCACCTTGTTTGTAGAGCTATAATTATATTCTATATTTTAGCTATGGATACAATACTATGGCCCATTTGACATCACCTATCTATCATTCAATATGTGAAAAATAATAAATGTTTCCATCCATACGTTCCCGTGTTATACCGTGGTGAATATAAGTATGGTTTTAGAGCGGTCTGGGGTAATTCCCGAAATGCTGAGTTATAGCCTTATACGTCAATTCTACTATAAACGTTGCAGTTTCTTGCCTGTACACGCTACTATTCCCAAATCACATCTATGTCATAGGTATTATGTTTCATCATGAATGCATGAAAGGGGGGGGGGTGGTCGTTTCTGATTATTTGATTGTCAGTAACGGCATTCGTACTGAACACTAAAAACGCTTATCAGCCCGATCGGTATAAAAGCATTGCAGGATCAAGCTAAAATTGACATAAGATAGTCCTTACCTGTGATCGGGAGTATTCCAAAAATAATATTCCAATTGTTTGATCGCCATCTGGTACATCCGATGTCCATTTGGTCCACGGCATAACCCACCACAACAATGGATCGGGGATATTTGACGCGCTTCAATGGAACCGGGATAACCACTCCCCTCGCCCGACAAGGAAAAGTGAGACAGGAGACATTTGGCCGTTACACAAGCCAAGATACAAGGTTACAAAGGGTGCTCGATACCGCCGTCTAGCTGGATGCGGCCGGTATTGCACTTTGGCGATCTCAGACTCATTCCCTATGGTAACACCAAGGTCCCTGGATGAATAATGAATAAAAATATCGAATAAAGGAATAAACGACCAAAGGCGCCCAACCGTTGGCGAGTTAACCCGACTTATCTCGGGTTTGGCCTCCATTGAGTTAAAGGTGCTGTAAATTAAAATATATATATTTTTTTTACAATATATCCACATAGCTTTTAGAAAGGTGGGGAATAAAAGTATTGCTTTTACCCCCCAAACATATATTTATGTTGGTGGGTCCAAAATTAATGTTGTTGTTTACATGTTGTGTGCATGTATCCCCGCCTCCCTACTTCCCATTTCCCCACGTGGAATGCACCTGATTGCATAAATGGCATGCTGGTGCTCTAGGGCAACATCTAGTGGCTGAATGCTATCTATACCACCTTTAACCAACCAACGTCTTCTTCTTCCATATTCTGACCAAGACGTCATGTCGAAACGTTGGTTGTCTACAAATAAAGTTTGCATACAGGCTATGAGTATGCAACAACTACCCCTCATTCACAAAAACAAAAACAATGCATGCGTGTGTGTTCCGGTGTGTGTGTGTGTGCTAACCGTGTGTGCTAAGCGCTAACATTGAGGATAATTGCATGCCAAATAAAGACCTCTGCGACAGGTCCTGCATTATTATTATTATTATTATTATTATTATTATTATTATTATTATTATTATTATTATTATTATTATTATTATTATTATTATTATTATTAATTATTATTATTATTATTATTATTATTATTATTATTATTATTATTATTATTATTATTATTATTATTATTATTATTATTATTATTATTATATATTGTGACATATCTCTGACTGTAACAATTAATATTTTATATATAAGAACATTCTATTTAATTGCTGTCCGAAATTATAATAATTAGGAGACAATTTCGGAAGTTCAATATGATGAAAATGTATTACAAGTATGGATCTATACAAAATTACAAAAACAATGGTCAAAAGATGATTAGTTCTATCGAGATAAAGTCTAGTAAGCTTAAAGGAAGAGCGAGCGAGAGGGTTGAGTAAGGGAGAAGGGGTCCAAAAGGAGTGAGAATCAGTGCATGCCTGGTATAAAATAATTTATCCTTACACAAAAAAAAGAGTGGGAACACAGTCATTTAGGGATGCATAAGTCAACTAGATGTTTAACTTTCTTTGACATTTGAGATAAGATAGCAGATGTTTCTCACGATAATAATCATTGGTGCAATACACTAAGTTGAACAGTTAATCCCTTAGTTCACTCTTAGGCCTGGCACACCATTAGCTGTGAACTTTCTGAAAGAGAAGGCTGTTTACTATTTAACATCACAAACTAAATATATTCAGAAATAAACTAAATGCTTGAAAAAAAAGACACGAGACACAATGTATGAATGATTATGGATATAATGCAGAAAACCTATAATTATGATATTGCCAGATGTGTAGAATTCACCTACTAACACCGACCCGACAGCCTTCCGGAGAGTGTGGTTCGGTTGGACCTGAAGGGGAACCACATCTCGGCCATCCAGGAGCGCCAGCTACTCCCCCTGAGACGCCTGCAAGTGCTCAACCTCCGCCGGAACCACCTGGCGTCCCTGCCCCAGGCCCTGCCCAGCCTCCTGCCCCGGCTCACCTCTCTGCTCCTGGAGGGGAACCCGTGGAACTGCACCTGTGAGCTCCAGAGGGTGAAAAGGACCCTGGTGGCCCGCGGCGTGGAGATGCCCAATGAGGACCTGTGCAGCGAGGAGCTTGTTAGAGCGCCACCCGCTGGCGCTGGCGGTGGAATAGGAGGATGGAGGGCGTATCTGATGGAAAGGGACAGGTGTGAGGAAGACGAGGAGGACGGAGAGGATACGGAACGTGAGGAAGAGGACGTGGATCAAACGGACAATGAGGAGTATTATGATTATGATGATGAGTAGAGTGTAGGAGATGAATGGATCCTCTTTTTGGTGTAGAAATATGAATTCAAGAGAATGTAGAGTCCAGGTCTTGCTCGAAAAAGAGATCTTTGATCTCAAGTGACTATCTGGTAAAATAAAGGTAAAAAAATAAAAAAAATTAATCTATTACTCAGTTGGTTTGGTCTCAGTCGACAAAGACTTCATCAGTCGATTAGTAGGTTTTTATACTTTTTTCCAAACTGAATGACTTTCCTTTTTATGACTTTTATTTTTATTTTTTATTATTATCTTTTTCCTCCTTCTTTTTTCCATTTTTCTCCCATCCCAATGTTAGTCGTTATGCCAATTCCCAATCCCCTTCCTGGTCGTTGCGCACTCTACCCCCTACCGGCGTCAGTCCAGGAGGGCGGAGACTATCACATGCTTCCTCCGACACATGTGTACCCAGCCCACCGCTTCTTTTCACCTGGCAGCGTGGACTCTCACTGGGAGAGTAACGTGTGGAAGGTCACACTACCTCTCTTAGATCCTTCCCTTGCTGTGCAGGCACCCCGACCGAACTGTAGGAGTCGCTGTTTACAATGACCAGGACCCACCCTCGCCGGGTTTCCCACCCTCTAATTGTGTTAGTATGGACGGTCGGCCAACCCGGAAGCACCACAGCTGGATTCGATCCCACTGTCTCTGTGGTGGTAGACAGACGCTTAGTCCGCTCCGCTACCCGGCCGCCCTGACTTATACTTTATTGATGTTTTTTCTTTTTCCACACACAGGGCATCAAGACAACAACATTTTAATCAACATAGGTCGGTCTTGAAAGACAACACACACCCATAGACCACAAACAACAAGACTACAGTGACAACACCCCAAAATGGACAAATAAATCACCTACATTATACAGAAAATAAAGCTAAATTAATAAATAAACCGCATCATGTCGACATATACATACACTTGTCAGGTACCCATTCACACATGTTTTCTTATCCCTGCACATGGACCATACCCTCCCCTCTCTCAGGTCCAGTGTGAGCTACAGTAGAGTAACTGTACCTTCACCACTTTTACGCCTCCAATACCTATATGCAAACATTTGTAACTGAGATAACCATTATGCAACACCACTGTCTTAGGCAAGTGAGCCACCAACCCAGTTACAATGAGTGATATTTCCCCCATTTACTAATGTATTTTTCTCCTTTCTCTACTAGATTAAAAGATATCTTCTCATACGCAGCTACCCTACCCCAGTTAGCCACGCCACTCTCTACTAGATTAAAAGATATCTTCTCATACGCAGCTACCCTACCCCAGTTAGCCACTCCACTCTTGAAATGAGTTATTTCCTGAAAATGTATAAGCACATCTCTGGTAAACATTCGATTTAAGAGGTCCTTTTGTATGATCGCACGTGGGAAACACAATGTGTAACAGATTTGTCGATCAAATTAACAAATCCATTAGTCGACTAAGAATCTCTTTCAGCCCTAATATATTGCATTTGTAATAATAGGATAACTATTTTCTGTGTAGCTATACTGTAGAAGGTAGACATTTTGAACCAGGGCTGAGCAAGTATGACCTCCCTCAATAATAATTCTCTATGTAAAATGTCATGTAGTTAGTTGTTACCACTGATCCATTATATGAAAATATTCTATTTTAGAGCACGAGTGTTGCTGGAATAATGGACGTTTTATGTCTTTTGTGATATAAATACAGTGGAATAGACCTACCACAGACAGTTGAAATATTTCCTATAATTTGCTACCTTTTAGAGATTAATAATCTTTGTCTTCAAAAATAGAAATGTATGATTTCAGACATGGGTGATGTTTTGCACTGTTTCTTAAATTTGCCCAATGAAGTTAAATGACTGGACTTTGTGAGAGGGTCGTCATAGGAATGTTGGGTCATAATATAATTTACATGATTATTAAATCTGTTAATACATAATGAGGAATGTGTAATTTGACTTTTTGTGTGTCTGGAAACCAATATGTTTTTTCTGTGGTTTATCTTTTTTTATTAGAAGAATTTATGCAAATGTATACATTCCAATTATACATCTTTCATTTCATTCCCAATTCCTATCCCCTAACCCCACCCCATCCCACCCAAGGAGAGCGACAACAAACATACATATAATACACATAAATAAAAATAATTAAACATAAATATAGATGTGACAGAAAAAACTATGCAAAAAAGAAATTAAGTAAAATTTAAAAAAATAATAAGAAGAAAAAAATAAGAAGAAAAAACAACAGTAATGATAATATATAATATAAATAATACTCTCCATTCTGGTAGCATGTTTTCCAGATAGTTATAAAAAAAATTGAAAGTAAATTGAACCCCCTCAGCTAGACCACCACAATGCCATCTCCCCAGCCATACGTGGTCCAGCAGTGTCAGAAAGGTAGGTGGGGGGGCGGATCTGGGCTTGGGGCTCTAGTGGGCCGGGGGCCTGGCGGTCGGGCGGGGGTGGGTGGGGGCTCTGGGGGCTCGGCTCTGTGCATGGTGGACCAGGATATGGGGGTGTTCTATCTCTCGGGGAGGAGGGCGGGAGGGAGGGGTCTCTCACAGGGGGATCAGAGAGTGCTGGGCCCCGTGTGGGACGGACCTGGGATGCGGGGGAGCCCGGTTTCTAGGGGGGGAGGGTGGGAGGGGGGGGGGTTCCTCTTGCGGGGGTCTGGGAGGATGAGCGCAGCCGAGTTCAAGGGGCCCACATCATTGTACTGTTGTGTTATTGATGTTATTGTATATGTTGTGTTGTATGTCTATAAATGTTCAATAAAAATTTAAGTTTAAAAAAAAAAAAAAGTAGGTGGGGGAAGGAGGGGGGTCATGGGGTCCAAAGTTTGGAAGGAGAAGGGACTTAGGTCATATGGGTTTTGAAGTGAAGTAGGAAGGGCTGCCATGTTTTGTGGAAAGTATCTGTGTGGCCTTGTGTTGTTGATTTTCTCTATATGTATGAGAGAGACATGACCTCCCTCATCCAGTGTAAATGTGAAGGGGGAGTGGCTGCCTTCCAGTTGAATGAGGCGTCTGGCAATGAGTGAGGCAAAGGCCATGGCATTGGATTGCCCAATAGAAATAGCGGCGTTCTCTGGTGTCAGACCAAATAATGCAATGAGAGGGCATGGGTCAACATTCACAGCAAAGATATCTGGCATCGGTCGCATGTGGGATCCATGCCAGGATTTATCTTCGCAAGTCTAGTCTTTGACCAATATAGACGGTGGAGGAGCTTGAACTGTATCAGTGAATGGCGGGCACATATTGAGGATGAGTGTATTCGGGGCAAGAGCCTTTTCCCATTCTTTGTCTATAAATTGATGATGAGTTGATATGTTTTTCTTTTGAACGACCAATCAGTTAACAAATGGGTATAGCCCCAAAACCTCAAATTAAAAACAGCCACGGAAACATATTTTCATTCTGTAGTTGACCACAGAGTTCTACTGAACACTAGAGAACAGGTACATATGAGTTTACAGTATTTGCTGTATTTTGTGGCTGCCAAGGGCTATTTTTTTTTCTTTTTCTATCGTATTCTCAATACACCCTACCCTATACAGTCAGTAGGTACACCACATGAGTTCAATGCTGTAAACCACGTGGGCCGTTTTCCTATAATAACACTTGTGGTTAAAATAGCATTGAGTGGTCATCGTTGACAGGGACTTAATACATTCATCTGAATGAATACACACACACACACACACACACCACACACACAGGGAGGGAGGGAGAGAGAGAGAGAGAGATAGAGAGAGAGAGAGAGAGAGAGAGAGAGAGAGAGAGAGAGAGAGAGAGAGAGAGAGAGAGAGAGAGAGAGAGAGAGAGAGAGAGAGAGAGAGAGAGAAATGTTGTATGGGAAAAATCATCAAGTAATGCAATTTCATGCACGTGAAATCGTGAACAAGTTTTACGATTTCAATGTCATCCTTAGAATAAAAATAAAACCAGTTTAGGGGGGGGGGGTCTTATTATACCGCGGTGTCAAATCATGTCTGCCACCAGAGGGCGACAAAATATCCCAACGAAAAAAGAAAAGAAAAAACGCCCACCGCTCTTCCGTCCAATCAGCGAGCTACGTGTATCACCGGTTCAGGGTTCAAGGGTCGCCGCCGGTTTTGATGGATGAAGATGGCAGCCGGTGGTCTGAGACTCTGAGGTGTTGGCAATGATGATGATGATGACGCTAAACGGATCGGAGGAGACTAAAGTCGATTAGCAACAACAACTACCCCCATCATAATAATAACTACCACTGGAATGCAGCTCCATAGAGTCTTCTGACAACACATCCTGTTTCCTGAGAGACGGAGAGAGAGAGAGAGAGAGAGAGAGAGAGTGATCATGGCGCTGGTCTATGAGCTGGTGTGGCGGCTGCTCCACGTCCTCCTCCACCTCCACAGGGCGCTCGTCACCTGGTGCCGCGTCCGCCTCCGACACTGGAACGGGCGGCTGTGGAGACGGGCGGTGGCCGCGCTGCGGAGCCCGGGGCCGGGGGTAGGAGCAGCCCTCCCGGGGTGGAAGCGGGCGGGTGGTCGCCGCCTCCCCCGGTGGAGCAGCAGCGCCGACAGCAGCAAGTGTCTGGAGAAGCTGCCGCGGCACGTCGGGCTGCTGGTGGCCGAGGACGAGCCCAGCTACACGGACGTCGCCAACCTCGTCGTCTGGTGCATGGCCGTGGGGATCTCCTACGTCAGCGTGTATGACAATCAAGGTAAAATAATAATAATAATAATGCTCATCATTCTTTTCGTTTTTGTATGGGTGCTGATTGATTCATTGATTTTAAATTGTATGAACAGATTGCAGAATGGGTACAGTGCAGCTCAATACTATACAAAAACCAAATTACAAACATCTCAAAACTAACTGGTCAGACTACTGCTTGACCTTACTCCTAGAACCCACCTCACCCCTGCCCACTTTGACAACCTAGGATGGCTTAGAGTAGACGACAGAGTACAGCAACTTGCAATGGGCCTGGTCTACAAGATACACTACATGACCAAGGTACCCATGTACATGTCAAAATACTTCCCAAAGGTCAGTGAATACCACGATCACAACACCAGAGGGAGCTCCACAAATCATGTAAAACCCAGATTCGGCTCAAACAAGGGACTAAACACGTTTCGCAATTGTGCCACATCAATGTGGAACGCCCTACCCAAAGCTGTAAAGGAATGTGAATCACTACCCACTTTCAAAAACACTCTCAAAGAACACCTACGGGAGACTGCAATTCGGAACTGGCCCCTGTAAATGTCCTAACCCAGTTGTACAGTAAATGACCACGTATGGCCTTGTCAGTATTTCAGTGTCCCCCCCCCCCACCCCACCTACCCAACCTCCTCCAATGATTATGTACAGTTTCTACATCAAATGTATATACACTCTTTTCTGGACACTTTTTGTATCACAAACAGTACTGTATTTGCAAATCTGGTATGTTATAAATGTATAGATGTAGCAGTACTGTCTATCTGTATGTCGTGTGTGTGTCATATTATGTTATGATGAATTGAAAATGGGGGACCCTGATGTAAACAAGATGAAAGTCTTTCTCTGGTTTGCATCCTCTTAACAATTGTATGTATTGAGCCGTACTGTACTGTACCCATTCTGCAATCTGTTAATAAAGTTTTCAATCAATCAAAGGGGATGCAGACGAGAGAGACTTTCGTCTTGTTTACGTCAGGGTCCCCCATGCTGCTGCTTGAACCGGAACATCTCGGGTCGTCACGTGTTGTGTTGGGCATGTTTTTGTTGTATCTTGGCCTCGTATGTAGGACCACACCGTATGTATATTTTTTCTCCCACAATGTACAGTCTCCTCCCCATCATATGTATATAATCTTTGTTAGGATCTATCTGTAACAGTACTGTATATTTGCATATTGTATATGTCACAAATGTAAGTTATGTAACAGTACTATATACCTGTATGTCATGTATGTCCCCATGCCATAATAAATGTCATGTATGTTGTGTATGTCATAAATGTCACTATGAATTGAAAATGGGGGACCCTCATCGATGTAAACAAGACAAACGTCTTTCTCTGGTCTGCATCCCCTTAACAATTGTGTGTATTGAGCCGTACTGTACTGTACCCATTCTGCAATCTGTTAAATAAAGTTTTCATTCATTCACACAAACTCGTGCGGCTTGTCCATAGATTGATTGATTGAAATGTATTAACAGATTGCAGAATGGGTACCTGGGTACAGTACAGCTCAATACACACAACTGCTAAGAGGATGAAGACCAGAAAAATATGTTCGTCTTGTTTACATAAGGGTCCTCCATTTATTTAAGGGTCCAGTTAGCAGTCTAATTCCATCCGGATTTATATCTTGTCAGTTTTCGCCACATCCACAAGGCTACGTTCAGACAGCAGGCAAAAGTGGCCTGAATCTGTATTTCTTTGCTCATGTTACTCTGATCTGATCTTTTCCATTCAGATATTTGCCACTTTCAAGTCAAGTCAATTTTATTTGTAAAATATAGAAAAATTATTTGGTTAAGTTTCAAACAATGTTAATTATGTTTAGAGCAAGAAATAATACACTGCCAGAAAAACTACAAAATCTTTTTCATTTAGAAAGTGAGTTTAGTAGGAGAAAATACAATTTTAAACATCAGTTTGCACGTACCACACTTAAACAGATGTGTCCATCAGTTATTGGTGTAAAGTTGTGGAATTCTCCCCATAGCGAGCTTAAGGGAAGTAATAGTGTTTATCAATTCAAAAAAAATTATAAAAAAGAAATATTTAGTCAGTATGAAAATCAAATGTGATATGAATAGTGAGATCTTTTCTTTTTTTTTCTCTTTCTTTTATTCTTTATTATTATTTAATTTTCTTTGTTTAACTGTGGATTGTGAGTTTCTGTATAATGGTATAAATTATTATTTGTATAAATTAGGTTGTACGCCGACCATTAAGAAAATATTTTTTTAGTTTAGGAATAAGGGGCAGGTAACTATACGATTTATTCTTCTTCCTGCTCCTTTTGTCCATGGAATGTTATTTATGATTGTGTAATGAAGAAACTCTGATTGTATGATTCCATGTGGCAAATAAAAACTCTGAATCTGAATCTGTATAGCACATTTTAAACAGCAGTTGACAAACTGCTGAACAGTTTGAATAAAAATCAAGGTACTACTTAAAAACCATAGCAAGCAATTTAAAACATGTATACATTAAAATCACATCAAAACTAAGCAGATACTCTCATATGTGCAACAACAAGATACTATCACAACAATATACTAGCATAACAAGATACTGTAGCATAACAAAATACTGTAGCTTAACAATATACTAGCATAACGAGATACTAGTCTTCAACATACTAGTCTTACAAGATGCTAGACAAACAAGATACAAGATAATAGAATAACAAGCTAATGGAATAACAAGATACTAGTTTCAAGTTCAAGTTTCTTTAATAGTTGTCATACAGAAGTACAGAATACTTTTATACAAAATGCTTCTTACTGTTACGCTCCAGAGACTGTGCAAGACAAGATAAGTATGAAATAAAATAACATAGTATAGCATGTAAATTAGAAGTAAAAAAAAATGAGGTCACAGTGTTCAGTATAGACATATGTACAGGGAGCGAAATTAACTTTTTGACTCACCGGCCAGTGGCGGGTAGATGGGAAGAATCTACCCGCCAAGCATATTTCTTACCTGCCAACTTTTTTTTGATAAAAGAAAAAGTATTATTATTTTATATAATTTTTCTTTTTAATAAAATATATATATTATATAATCATACTTGTGATTGTGTTATCTGCGAGACATCGCCACCTCGCTGTCTGCAAACAGCTCCACTGTCTGTGTGTATACTCGAGTGGCCTCCAGCTCCAGCAAGGATTCTCCGGCGCTGCAGCTGGACCCTAAACGCTACATTCAGCATGCAAAAGAATTCTCCTGAGCTACAGCTGAACCCTATTCATGCGATGTAAGCCAGGGACTCGAATACGCATGTTGTTGTTGTAGGACATTGATGTCAGGAGCTTTCTAGCCAACGGAGGTATTATGCACTGGACTATTGCTGGAGCATTTGTTGATGTCGGGAGCTATCAGTAGCTAGCCGGCTGGATAACGTTGCACAATGCCTCATGTATTAAACTAAGTGAATAGTTGACTGGGTCATTTTGTAACGGTAGCTAACGTTATCGCCACCACGCAACAAGTCAAAATGCTCGCTATCTGCAAACAGCTCCACTGTCTGCGTGTATACTCGAGTAGCCTCCAGCTCCAGCAAGGATTCTCCGGCGCTGCAGCTGGACCCTACTGGAGCTAACGTGTACTAGGTAGCTACCTATCCAACGGAGGTATTATGCACTATTAGACTTGCTGGAGCATTTGTTGATATCGGGAGCTATCAGTAGCTAGCCGGCTAGATAACGGACAATGCCTCAGTATTAAGCTAAAAGTGAATAGTTGACTGGGTCATTTTGTAACGGTAGCTAACGTTAGAGCAGTCAGCAGACTGCCCGGCCCGACTCTAGCCTCTCTGTTTACATGGGGTTGGGAGGGGCTGGAGGAGGGAGGAGCAGCGCATTGCATGTCTGTGTGCTTGAGACAGCGAGTGAGAACTCCGCTAAGAATTGGATCATGTTATTCGATCGGTTTTCACATGACTATTTCGTTGCCCGCCACATGGCGGACAGACCTCTCAGTCCCACCCGCCAAACGTAAAATCTGCCCGCAAATGGCGCTTGGCGGGCTTTAATTTCGCTCCCTGCATATGTACAATGTTCGATGCAGAATAGACGTAACTGAGTTACCATATAATATACAATACTGTGCAGTGTACTAATACAATACTATATAGTGCAAGGCAGAAATGGGATGAGGTGCAATTTAGGTACAATTTACAGTGGGTGTACGAGTTGTAGTGCAAATCCTTTATCAATAAATATAAAGTGTGTTTGTGTGGTTTAAGTGAGTGTGGGTGTGTGTGCTGTGTGCATTTGATGGTTGTTGCATAGTGTTTATTGTTCGTTTAGCAGCCTGATGGCCTGGGGATAGAAGCTTCTTCTGAGTCTTTCTGTGCTCGCCTTAAGACTCCGGTATCGCTTGCCTGACCGCAGCAGTTCAAAGAGGCAGTTGTTCGGGTGGCTCGAGTCCTTAATAATTATCTTAGCCTTCCCCCTGCACCGCTTGTTGTAAATGTTCTGGAGGGTGGGAAGCCCCCCTCCAATTGTGCGTTCGGCTGAACGTGTCACTCTTTGTAGTCTGCTACGGTCTTGTGCAGTGCTAGACTAGAAATATATTAGAAGAACAAGATACTAGACTTGCAACACACTAGAATAACTATACTTTACTAATAATATATACTGTAACTAGATTAACAATATACTACTGAATAACTAACGTTCTGTATCGTTAGTGGCTTAGCTTGGCATCGCTACTGCACTATCTCGCGTACGTGCACGCGTACTGAATAAACCACAAATGTACCTCTAATACCAGTATTAGTCTGACCACACCCCTCATCAGCTTACCTTCATAAGCAGGTGTGTGGTCACCTGCTCTCCTCCTTCTCGCTTTCACCACAAGGAAGAGGTGCCTCGGTAGATCCCCACACTTGACACCATGATGGAAGAAATTGGATTAGGAACAGCTTGGGAAACAAGGATACGTTGACATCATATCTTTATTTTCTCTCTCACTATTTTCGAGAAAATACGGCGATATTGTCTTCGTACTGGAGTGTCTAGAAGATGATGATCATTCTAAAAACCCTCCACCGGTTTTCGTATTGGGAGCACGCCGCTGCATGCTTCTCAACTGCAGTTCCTTGCTGTGTTTGTTGGGGTGAAACCTGTCAGGCCACAGCTGAACTGTCGGACATGCCACTGTTGTGAGGAGCGGTGCGTTCCAGGTTGGGTGAGTAGTGTTTGCTGGCGGGCTCCACTTGTCTGTTAGTGCTATGGGGGCTACTTGACAAAGTTTATGGAAACCGGCCCCAGGCTAGGGTCCTTTGTTTAGCCGCCTAGGCGACAGAAGGCCTTGGTCTGGCGACCATTATAGTTTTAACTAGTGGGCCGCGACCATTGACACTGGTGATCCCTGTGTGTTCTGGACGAGTGGATTCTCTCTGTCACCGTGTTAAGACCCCATCTTTCATATCCAAATGAGAGTATTCCTTCACGAGGGGATATGTGCATGTAATGTGCGATAGCGGCAGATTCATGTTCAAAGTCAGCTATACAGGCCAGTTGGTACTGTGCTGATTCCGCCGGACGTGGTAATGTCACCGTTGTGAAGCGGTGTTGACGTCTTGTTTTCTCTTTTCTCTTAAAAAGTGAGGAGGGGTTCAGAACGGCGGCCTGTCTGGGTGAGTGTTATGTCATTGTTTACATGTTCATGGCTTACGGTTAGCCGGTCAGTGGCCTGGCGCGGGGTAGCTTAGCTCTCGCGCGCCGCCGGGAGCTCGCTTCTGATCGCGTGCGTCGTTAGATCGGCGTCTCGCGAGCGGAAGCAATAGCACCCGAACGGTTGGAGCAGCCGTTAGCTTGATGCTATTCTGTTGAACGTGCTTTGATTTTAACATGTTTTACACTCTTGACCACGACGTCATCCTTGACAGGGGATGTTCGTCGACCCTGCCTGAGCCTAGACGGGGATTGCGTCAACAAAGAGGACTGTAGCAACTGGTGGAGCGGCGACGCTGCCCGGGTCGAACAACACAGGACGGCTGTGTTCTACGGTGTCTTGTGACTGCACTTCGCTGATCTGCGTTCCGGGTAGGTACGGGGTTGGCCAGACCTCATAACACGTCTTCTGGTTTTACTTTGCTAAATGTATTGTGAATAACAGTGTTTTTTCCCAAAACGTGTGTTGTTGCAATGCATTTGGGATACGTTGCGGGTTGTGTGTGAGCTGTTTTTGTCACTGGCAGTTAGCTTCTCCGTGCAGATCGTGATGTATTGATCTGGTTGTTGTGTGAGAAACATCATGGTGTTTATGTGTACCGTGTACTCACTACTAAGGCAACTGACCTATGAAGCTATGCTTGGTGACAAGTGAGTAAAAGAATGTTCTTTCTCAGACTGTAATGACAATGAACAGTGAGTTCACACATTAACAGGTTTTCCTGTTTTAACTGGCCGTATTGAGGGTAAAATAGGAGGATTGTGTTTTTCCCCCCCGGTTCCCTGGGGACTTTATCACCTCCTATCAGACATGTTGTGCATTAATTGTGTCTTTTGTGTGGTAGGGATACGATGTGACTCTTAGCTTGATTGCTGAGGTTGTGCTAAATCTGCTGGAGAAACTTATTTCCTAAAGGGAAATTGGTTTGGTTGCTGTCATGTGTGCTTAGCAAGGCCTGTGGTCGATACTAATCAAGAATGATGTATTCTCTCATTGTGAAGAAAACGGCGTTCCTCTGTTGAGTGTTTTTGCCATTTTTTGTAGGTGATGATGGGTTGTGTGTGTCATGTGACCTACGACTGGGTTGTACTGGCCACAGAAGCACATGTGTATGTTGGACCGGGGTTCTTAGAGCCTTCTCTATTCTGTGTTTTTCCTTAGTAAAAATCAGATAGCAGGTTAGCTCATGCGCTGTGTGGAGCTGTGAAACGCTTCATAGAGCTGACTATGACATATTCTCTTTTTGTCGTTACGTCGTATCATGGGTGTGGGGTCGTAAAGGGGTGGACTGGTAACCTTTCCTCTCCCCATTGTTCTGTCGGTCAGGGGTACACCCCCTGTCCTTCAAGGTTCCCGTCACGTGGCGGTTCGGCACGTTACGGGGGGGGGGGGGGGGGGGGGGGGGGGGGGGAGGGAGTTCCTGGTCCCACGGCCTGGTATATTGGGCGTGTGCACCGCAGGAATTCCCCCGCCATAGAGTACGTCACCGTGCGCGTCTCTGTTGGTAGGACTTCCGTGTGCTGTTCAGGTCCATGTGATGGATCTGTTTTCAGGGGGGGTGGTCAGGGCTCCTCCTCACCAAGCGCCTACTCAGGCCTTCTGTGAGTTCGGACTCCTTCTTCCATGTGAGGAAGCCTCCATCAGAGTACAGAGCCTTCCTCCTCAGATTGTCAAAGTGAGTGGACCCTCTAGAAGGGTCCTTTTCTATTGTATGTATATTCGATTCAATTCGTTTATTGAGTGTGTATGGGTTCGGTGCCTCTTCCCCGGAGGCCCTAAAACCAGTTTTTTACATGGCTCAAGGTGCAATATATTCTTTTCAATCTGTACAGCTCGCGTGGGAAGTCTCTCTGGGGATCCCCGTCTCTTTCCTATGGGAGGGTGGTGGGATGTAAAAATGTGAACATTTTTTACCCCGGCTGTGTAGACTGGGATACATACTGTTGATGCTTCCTTCTTTCTATTCCAGAAGTGTTGGAGTTAGGGAGTGTCACACCCCTCTTGTCGTTCCCCTGGGCGCCTTGGGGATTCAATGACAGGTCTAAATAGCCTGTTCATTGATGGGGGTGTGTCCCGACGCACGTATAGTGCTAGCTCGCTGTAAACAGGCGATTGACTGGCACGCCTTGGTTGCTTGTGGTTGAAACAGCGTTTTTATAAAGCAACTGAGATGGGGGTTTTTCCTCTTCCGGCGACCGCATCCCATGACCTGGGTGGGTTGTCGACGGATTCTCGTTCATGTCTGGGGGATGATGACGGGATGGATCTGAACATATGTAGTGGGGTCTCACGCCCTTGGGGTGGGCCACCAGGCGCGGTTCGTCCGAACGTCTGGGTGGCGCCTTCTTTTCATGTTAAGATCAACACGCATATCTGCCCTTCTCCTGGAGTAGGCATGTCGGCGTGGTTAGGGCACGGGACTGGTTCTGGTCACGCTGGTCCAGATCAGTTGAACCCGTTGTCCGCCGGGGATGCAGATCTGCTGTTCTGGTACCCTGAGGGACTTGGGCTTTTTTCAGGGGGAAAAATGCCAGGTCGGTCTGGGTGTCACAGGGTTAAGCGCTATGGAGACCCTGGTTGGGTATGTTTTTACTCAGCACTGTCGTCATGGCTTACAGCCATGCCATTCTGTACGCGCTCGATCTCGTCGGATCTCGGCCGCTACACAGGTTGGTCCTGGTTAGTACTTGGTTGGGAGACCGCCGGGGAATACCGGGTACGGTGTGCTTAGGGGCTGGTTCTCCATTGTTTTTCGCTCCTCTCTCACGCATGGCGAAGAGGGGCCTGTGGGGGTGGTTTTTTGACCTCCTCTGGTGACCCTGTGCTTCCCGTACCGCCAGGCCCGGTCCGAAGTGATGTTTGCGACCCGTAGGCCTGGGTTAACCCTTTTTGGAAACTGAAACACTTGTACTGCGGTATAGCCGGTGTATACCCGCAGGTGTGTTTTGGAGTTTTTTCTTGAGGGGTTATAGGAACAACCACCGCATTGGGTAACACCGAGGTGGTTGATTCCCTGGTGTGTTGGAGCAGTGTCAACTCCCGGGTTCACCGTTTGAGGGTGCCCCTGCACGTTCATGACGTCTGCCAATCGTGTCAGCCTTCTCTGCCTCGACCCCTCTGGGTGGGGGTTGTTAAATGGAGGCTTGGTCATGCAACACCGCCAGCTTACGCTCCTTCCGCCGGGGCGGCTGTGTTCAGCTGTCCCCTCTGGCGCCTGTCTCGTCCGCAGTCTCCAGGCTAGGGTTAACAGCCTGTTGCCTGGTTTTTCCCCGGTGCGCTGCCTGCTTCCGTTGGTTAACCTTTTTTGTGTGCTTACGGCCATGCTGACTGCCTATTCTGCAGGGTCAGTGTGCCAGGCGGTGTACTATTGGGGGGACGGGGCCCGCTCGGCTTACGGCCATACCGACCTGAACACGCCCGATCTCGTCCGATCTCGGAAGCTGGGCAGGTTCTGGCCTGGTTGGTTCCGCCTGGGAATACCAGGTGCAGTAACTGAGGGGCCTTTGTCCGAATACGCTGGCGATGTGGGGGGCGGGGCACTACGTGCCCACCTGGTGGGGTCTTGATGCTGGCATCATGGACTTCTCCGGGCCCCCATTCTAGGGAGTCCAGTCCTTTTGGTGGGTCTGGGTCTTCCTTCGTGCTCCGCTGCTACGGCCTTGCCACGGGGTTGGGTTTGCCCTTGACCCCGTGATTCTGGGGGCAGTAACGAGGTTGTTCCTCCGTTCGTTCCCGGGTGGCATGCGGGTTGTGCGTGTGTGTAGTCGTGGGGTCAAGCCACGGTCTGCTCACCCTGTGCGTTGAGTTGCTTGAGTGCCTCTTCGCACGGTCGGGTCCGTCGCCCTCCCGTGACGTCCCTAATAGGGGGGCTACCCTCCATTAGGGGGGGTCGGGGGGGCTCGGCCCTCCCTGTTCTGATGGTTTTGGGGGGCTGTCAGCGGGGTGTATTTGTCAGCCAAGTGGCTCCGCTTGGCCTCCCTTGTGCAGTAGCGATGCCAAGCTAAGCCACTAACGATACAGAACGTTAGGTTATGACTATAACCAAGTTCTGTTAGTTAGGGGCGATGCTTGGCATCGGACGGCCGCTGCAGCCCTTGTCCTCACCTTGTGGTGAAAGCTTGGGAAGGAGGAGAGCAGGTGACCACACACCTGCTTATGAAGGTAAGCTGATGAGGGGTGTGGTCAGACTAATACTGGTATTAGAGGTACATTTGTGGTTTATTCAGTACGCGTGCACGTACGCGAGATAGTGCAGTAGCGATGCCAAGCATCGCCCCTAACTAACAGAACTTGGTTATAGTCATAACCTAACGATATACTACTGAATAACAGATACTAGCCTAACAAGATACTAGTTTAACAAGTAGGGATGCACCGAAATTTCGGCCACCGAAAGTTTTCGGCCGAAAATGACCAAAAATGGCCTTTCGGCCGAAAGAGTTTTTTCACCGAAAATATATCACCGGAACAGAAACAACCTGTAACCTAACGCGTGTTGTTGTGATGAACTGATGATGTCATCAAAACGTGGCTTCAGTCATTACATGCGCTGTTTCTATGTGTCGCGCTGTTTCTATGTAAACTCAGCGCGCAACGCGTCCAATAAATGCGTCTTTAACATGCTTTATATCCTTATTTACTATATGCCCGTCGCGGTTAACTTAAGAGGGGGGATTGTGTTTCTCACATTGACGCTGTCTGTCGTTGATAATATAATCTGAAGAGCATTATTATTATTACCATTCTCGAGAATACACGTTGCGCGTCTACTGTGCCAAAGTCAAGAGAGCACATTCATCTGCGGACTAGAAGGTGCGCTCAGTAGAGCACAGATGTCCGCCACTTGACTTGGAATTAATGTACTGTATGCATTCAGAAGTGCTGAATAAATGTTTTATGGACCCATAATAGTGATTATTTAAGTTTAGCCATAATCATATATTTTTCCATAATCAGGTAGCTGAACAACATTGGTAAAAAGAAAATTCTATTCTATGAATCATTTTCGGTCTTTCGGCATTCGGTTTTTGGCCAACTGTTTCCTATTTTTGGTATCGGTTTCGGCCAAGAATTTCCCATTCGGTGCATCCCTACTAACAAGATACTAGACTAACAAGATGCTAGAATATCAAGATACTAGCCTAACAAGATACTAGACTAACAAGATACTAAAATATCAAGATACTAGACTTGGTAGACTAACAAGATACTAGACTAACAAGATATTGTGTGGGTTGTGTCATGTGTCGTTCCACTGAGACTGTTGTTGGGTTGTGCGAAGCCACTGATGTGACTGGAGAGGCTAAATCAGGATTGTTCCATATGTGTCTTTATTAACACAGTCGCTGATGAATAAGCTGCAGTCGTGCTTATTTTCCAGTCCCTTTATGGTTGGCTATATTTTGTGGAGTGGCCATTTTGGCCCCATGGCTCCACTTTGGGCACCCATTGCTTTACGCTAAAATACATATGCCTAAACTTAGGTCCAAAACTAGGGTTGGGCACTGAAAATCTGTTCCAAATTGGAACACTGTTTGCAAAATTTAGATTCCAAAGACATTTTTAAGACGTTACATTTTTAAAAAATTTGGATTCTGATGATAGGTTGCTATTTAACAAATTTCACTTGCGCTGGTTTCAGTTTCCGTGGCGGCCACCAGGGTTTCTGCCTGCATCAGTTGAATGGTTAGAGCTCCAACCTGGAGCACAACAAGCTGAATGGTTAGAGCTCCGTCCTGGAGCACAACAAGCTGAATGGTTAGAGCTCCATCCTGGACCACAACAAGCTGAATGGTTAGAGCTCCGTCCTGGAGCACAACAAGCTGAATGGTTAGAGCTCCGTCCTGGACCACAACAAGCTGAATGGTTAGAGCTCCTTCCTGGAGTACAACAAGCTGAATGGTTAGAGCTCCATCCTGGACCACAACAAGCTGAATGGTTAGAGCTCCGTCCTGGAGCACAACAAGCTGAATGGTTAGAGCTCCGTCCTGGAGCACAACAAGCTGAATGGTTAGAGCTCCGTCCTGGAGCACAACAAGCTGAATGGTTAGAGAGCTCCATCCTGGAGCACAACAAGCTGAATGGTTAGAGCTCCATCCTGGAGCACAACAAGCTGAATGGTTAGAGCTCCGTCCTGGAGCACAACAAGCTGAATGGTTAGAGCTCCGTCCTGGACCACAACAAGCTGAATGGTTAGAGCTCCGTCCTGGAGCACAACAAGCTGAATGGTTAGAGCTCCGTCCTGGACCACAACAAGCTGAATGGTTAGAGCTCCATCCTGGAGCACAACAAGCTGAATGGTTAGAGCTCCATCCTGGACCACAACAACAACAAGCTGAATGGTTAGAGCTCCGTCCTGGACCACAACAAGCTGAATGGTTAGAGCTCCGTCCTGGAGCACAACAAGCTGAATGGTTAGAGCTCCGTCCTGGACCACAACAAGCTGAATGGTTAGAGCTCCGTCCTGGACCACAACAACAACAAGCTGAATGGTTAGAGCTCCGTCCTGGACCACAACAAGCTGAATGGTTAGAGCTCCGTCCTGGACCACAACAAGCTGAATGGTTAGAGCTCCGTCCTGGACCACAACAACAACAAGCTGAATGGTTAGAGCTCCGTCCTGGACCACAACAAGCTGAATGGTTAGAGCTCCGTCCTGGACCACAACAAGCTGAATGGTTAGAGCTCCGTCCTGGAGCACAACAAGCTGAATGGTTAGAGCTCCGTCCTGGACCACAACAAGCTGAATGGTTAGAGCTCCGTCCTGGACCACAACAAGCTGAATGGTTAGAGCTCCATCCTGGAGCACAACAAGCTGAATGGTTAGAGCTCCATCCTGGAGCACAACAAGCTGAATGGTTAGAGCTCCATCCTGGACCACAACAAGCTGAATGGTTAGAGCTCCGTCCTGGAGCACAACAAGCTGAATGGTTAGAGCTCCATCCTGGACCACAACAAGCTGAATGGTTAGAGCTCCGTCCTGGACCACAACAAGCTGAATGGTTAGAGCTCCGTCCTGGAGCACAACAAGCTGAATGGTTAGAGCTCCGTCCTGGAGCACAACAAGCTGAATGGTTAGAGCTCCGTCCTGGAGCACAACAAGCTGAATGGTTAGAGCTCCGTCCTGGAGCACAACAAGCTGAATGGTTAGAGCTCCGTCCTGGAGCACAACAAGCTGAATGGTTAGAGCTCCGTCCTGGAGCACAACAAGCTGAATGGTTAGAGCTCCGTCCTGGAGCACAACAAGCTGAATGGTTAGAGCTCCATCCTGGACCACAACAAGCTGAATGGTTAGAGCTCCGTCCTGGACCACAACAAGCTGAATGGTTAGAGCTCCGTCCTGGAGCACAACAAGCTGAATGGTTAGAGCTCCGTCCTGGAGCACAACAAGCTGAATGGTTAGAGCTGCGTCCTGGAGCACAACAAGCTGAATGGTTAGAGCTCCGTCCTGGAGCACAACAAGCTGAATGGTTAGAGCTGCGTCCTGGAGCACAACAAGCTGAATGGTTAGAGCTCCGTCCTGGAGCACAACAAGCTGAATGGTTAGAGCTCCGTCCTGGACCACAACAACAACAAGCTGAATGGTTAGAGCTCCGTCCTGGACCACAACAACAACAAGCTGAATGGTTAGAGCTCCGTCCTGGACCACAACAAGCTGAATGGTTAGAGCTCCGTCCTGGACCACAACAAGCTGAATGGTTAGAGCTCCGTCCTGGAGCACAACAAGCTGAATGGTTAGAGCTCCGTCCTGGAGCACAACAAGCTGAATGGTTAGAGCTGCGTCCTGGAGCACAACAAGCTGAATGGTTAGAGCTCCGTCCTGGAGCACAACAAGCTGAATGGTTAGAGCTGCGTCCTGGAGCACAACAAGCTGAATGGTTAGAGCTCCGTCCTGGAGCACAACAAGCTGAATGGTTAGAGCTCCGTCCTGGACCACAACAACAACAAGCTGAATGGTTAGAGCTCCGTCCTGGACCACAACAACAACAAGCTGAATGGTTAGAGCTCCGTCCTGGACCACAACAAGCTGAATGGTTAGAGCTCCATCCTGGACCACAACAAGCTGAATGGTTAGAGCTCCGTCCTGGACCACAACAAGCTGAATGGTTAGAGCTCCGTCCTGGAGCACAACAACAACAAGCTGAATGGTTAGAGCTCCGTCCTGGACCACAACAACAACAAGCTGAATGGTTAGAGCTCCGTCCTGGAGCACAACAAGCTGAATGGTTAGAGCTCCGTCCTGGACCACAACAACAACAAGCTGAATGGTTAGAGCTCCGTCCTGGAGCACAACAAGCTGAATGGTTAGAGCTCCGTCCTGGACCACAACAAGCTGAATGGTTAGAGCTCCGTCCTGGAGCACAACAAGCTGAATGGTTAGAGCTCCGTCCTGGAGCACAACAAGCTGAATGGTTAGAGCTCCATCCTGGAGCACAACAAGCTGAATGGTTAGAGCTCCATCCTGGACCACAACAAGCTGAATCGTCTAGATATATTCAATCTACCTCTCTCAATTTTTTTTCTCTTTTCTTCTCTCTCTTTATCGCTTTCTGTCTTGTTCTCTTGTTCTACCCTCTACTCTCGGTCTCTCTCTTTCCGTCTCTACTTTCTCTCTACTCTCTCTGTCTCTCTACTTTCTCTCTCTATTGTTCCTCAGGAGTCTTTCGGAAGAACAACTCTCTCCTCCTGGAGGAGATCCTGAGACAGCAGCAGGACCAGCTGGGTCCTGAAGGATCTAAATACAACGTGGAGTTCCTCAGCAACGGCAATGACAAGCAGCACAACCAGGGTAGGGATGTGTCTTGTGTTGTAGCTCTCTGACATCAGCTGACTGTAGAGGCTACTATTTAAGTATCGATTCAGCCAACAAAATAAAACAACAAAAAACCTTTCTTGATGTTGGGAAAAAAGCCAATAAATACAAGCCAATAAATGGTTTGATACAACGCAAAGCCCAATGCTTAATCGTTGTTTCCTATTGGTATAAAAAGTATATGTCCCGGTGGACGTTAAGAGGTTAATGAGGCTATTATTATTATTTACTGTAGCAACAAGATAGCCTACAAAGAACATAAATAGCCTGTCTCAGACTGACTCGCATGCATGCATGGTCTCGATTCCAGCCTGGGGAATCGCCCCGCATTGACTTTCCACCAGTCAGTCGGATTTGTATCCAGGGATGGGGAATGGCTTCATTTAACTGTTACGCGAGGTGGTCTGCCATATGCCGACCCGGCAAACTTCTAGTTGGCAACACAGCAGTGGTAACTCGCCAGTCCTCGGTGATGTAGTAGCAAGTGACGGTAACATAGCTTTCGGTCACCACGGCAGTCCAGCTGTCTGTCGTCAATCCAACCTTGCGAGCACTTGTACGTTAGCTAGCTGTGCAAGCAACTTTGCATCGGTGTAGCTCTCCTCGTTGTGCCTCAGGATGGGATATGGTACGCTGGCTCAAACGGGTGTATCATTTGCAGAAATTTTTCGCCGTTAACCATATTGATCATGCCGTTTAATGCGCATATTGGCGTGGGTTATTTTTTCAAAATCAATGCTTCTCTTAGCCTGCTTAATTTTGGAAGTTGCCATCACTCGTGTTTTTCCCCCTTGCTTATCTTCCAGACACAGAGGTAGTTGCCTCCTCATCATAGTTATATTGCGCCCTCTTATCTGTTCATTGGCTACAATGTAATAAGAGACGGACAACATTGTAACATATCATTGTTTGATCGAGTAAATGTCATGTGTTCGAGTAAATGTCCTTTGTAGTTTAATTTAATTTTAATAAAATTTGTATTACTTTTATTTCTAATCTATGTTCAATTGGGGAGGGCTGTTTGGGCCCCTTGTGGTGGTTTTTTGTGGTTGCGGCCCGGACCGTTGGCGTCCTATTTTTCTACAACGGAGTTCGGCGATTTGCGAATCTGATTGGCCACTGACGTTTCTGGTCATGTGACATGTGCGCCCAATAGCGTGACGATCTGTGTCTTTGCCCATTTCCGCGTCGAACAGCCTGCAAAGCACCTGGCGTTCTATCGCCTAACCCTAACCCTAACCTTAACCAACTTCGAAAGAGTGCCTAAGCTTAACCGTCGGAATCAGGGCAGGCGTTCTATCGCCATGCTCTAAGACAGGGGTGGGCAATTATTTTTCCCGGGGGGCTGAATGAGCAACTGAAAATATGTTGGAGGGCCGGGCTAAAATTCCAAACTCAATTATGCATAATATACATTTTATTTCTATATAAAAAGCAGTAAATGGCATTGTTTTGACCCCTGGTAAGAGTGTATGTTATTATTTGGCAATTAAAAGGTGAGGTTAGCTTTCAAAAATATCATTTATTCAAATAGAATTTATTTCCAAAATGATAAACAAAATGTGAAACATTAACAAAGGGCATGTATGAAAAGGTGCTATACAAATAAAGTTATTATTTTGAGTTTCATATACTATTGAAACAAGGATTTTCTTAGCTTTCTAAAGACATCACATCATCTTATAGCCAAAATAAACAAGACATGAAAAGTGGCCCAGTAGCCTTTTTTACTCTACATGCCTATATTAAACATTTAATGTTTTCAGAACTGTGCAAAAAAAAAAAAAAAAAAATATCAAGTGTCCCATTTCACTTGTTATATTTCCACATTTTAGTGTTCTTCAGCAATTTTTTTCCCCCATTCAGTGTGATAAATCCAGTTTCTGTTGAGCTTTAACAAGTCCATCAAAGTCAGGTTGCATGTCTGAGGTGGAGATGCGAAGCACAGCTGCCAGATGTTCATCAGTGAGAGAGGATCTGTACCTGGACTTGGTAAACGTCATGACTGAGAATGTCTGTTCACATATAGGTGGATCCAAAGAGAACCAACATCTTCTGAGCATGTCTCCTCATGTTTGGAAAGTTCTCCTCCTTGAGAGCAGAGTAGAACTCTAGCAGTGATGCTGACTTAAAGTGCTCTTTCAGTAGTGAATCAGACTGCAGGTCAATGAGTTCAAGCTGAACATCAGTGGGTGCACTATCAACACTGCAGGTAAAGGGAGAGGAAACCAGCTGCATTTCATCCTCAACCGTTTTGAAATCTTAAACGCCTTGAAAATTCATCATGCAGTGCTCCCAACATGGATGAGTACCTGTGCCGGTGATCAGCTGATGGTTTGACTTCTTTCAGTGTTTTCATGTGTTTGAGATTGTTGCTGCCTAGTTGCCTTGAAATTAATTGCAACTTTGTCATGAAGGCTTTCACATGATCATGATCAAAAATGCCCTTGCCCTGCAGTTGTGTGTTCAGTAGGGATGGGTACCGTTCACATTTGAACCGATACGGTACCGGTACCTGTGAATCGATACCGGTACCCAACGGTACCTTTTTTCTGTACTTTAGTCTCTAAAAATGTAATCTACCTACCTCAGTTGTGAAAAAAGAAATCCAAACTTCAAATAACCACACTTTCGACCGTTTTCGGCTTGCCCCGACTGCTTTGTTGTTGAATCAAGTCAAATCCTAGGTAAGCGTATATTGTTCGTGTGAACGTTGACATGAAAAGATTTTTTTATTTTATTTTTTTTTTATTATCATGTAATCTTTTGCGGGCCGGTCAGAATCATCCGTACAATGCCCAGGTCTGCTCTAAGACAAACTCTAACCTTAACTGACTTCAAACGAGCGCCTAAGCCTAACCAGTGTAGAAACTTGCGGTCCCACGATTGGGCGTACATGTCACATGACCAGAAATGACACTGGCCAATCAGATTTGCAAATCGCCGAACTCCGTTGAAAAATAACAGGCGGACCGGTGGGGGCCCCTGGTTCGGGGTCTCGGTGAGTCGGAGTGTCAAAGAGGCATGATGCTCTGGGTCGCTGGGGCTCCGGATTCGGGGTCCTCACGGGTTGGCGACCTCGGTGGTCGGTGCTGGAGATGATGGGTGCTCAGGCGGTCTAATATGATTGAAGGTCTTGTCATTGTCGTTGTTGTTATTATTATTTATTGCCATTGTGTCCCTTGATGTCTTGTTTGCTGGTGTTGTTACTGTATTGTGTTGTCTTGATTCATGTTGTTGGAAAAAGGAAAATAAAAAAGATTTGATAAAAAAAAAAAAAAATAGATAGTTCGTTAGAGAAATTCAATAATCTAACATGCCTTTATTATATGCCTTATGCACACTGCCCGCCAGCCTTTATATGCGATGGGAGAGATACACTTTACATTTTGACGGAGAGAAGATAATCTCCCGATTCAGATACAATTGAACACAAACGGTTCCAAAGATATGAATGTTTCTCAGCATATTTTCACACCGCCAACGCCAACAAAGTACTGGGTCCGTTGTCTTGGGATGGATTTGGTAGCTGTCATCTCTGCGCGTCTCATCTCCGACACCTGAGACAGAAAGTACTTAGCCACTCCCCTCCGACACAGCTAGTTTTTTCACACATCGAGGGAAATTATACTGCCAGCACTATCTAACAATAATTTACACATTTACAAGTCGTATTACGTTTTGCAAATAAGGAAATGGATAGAGAACATTTCAAAAGCACTCTAAATAAAAATTGACCTATTTCTGAATCGTCGCACCGGCATAATCCGACCTAGACTGTGCCGCATCACATTTAATTCTATTGACATTCATACAGTATTCTAATCTAAGAGAAAATTTACCTTGAGCCTTAGTTACTATCCATAGAAAAGATAAGAGGGAACCATGATGTGATGTTGTGTGTAGAGAGGATGACCCACAAGTCATGTGAGGACAAGAACCTTCAGACGGAAGGAAAACATCAGTGTGTCGAGCTACAAATCGTCCAATGGCACAGAGTTTTGCTGACACATCCTCTACAGTCTACACACATCACATGTCATGGTTCCCTCTTATCTTTTCTATGGATACTAGGGCTGAGCCCAAATGTTCAGACCTTCGTTCGTTACGTTGGCATTCGAATTCTAAATCAACATTCGAATTTTTTATTTAAAAATTTTAACTTACAAAAAAAATATATATTTTTTCTGTGTCTATTCCTTCTGTTTAAACCAATGGGGGCTTTCTTCACAGTTGCAGATAAAGATGAGGCTACACTAATATTATAGTATTATAGTATATGACTCGTCATAAAAATTTAAATAAAACATTTATCATAAATGATGTAGCCTGTCTGTAGGGCTGGGCGATATGACGATATTATATAAATATCGGGTACAGTTCATTAACGATACACTTTTTTAACGTATCGTGGATATCGTGATGTTTTGCCCAAGAGGATTGTGTCGCGTCAATCTGGTCCACACGTTCAAACTTTTGAACAACGCCGCCCCCACACACACTACTGCATCAAAGTTACTACTTATGATTAACAAATGCATTCGTTTTGTGGCATTAACGTTATATAGTTACACGTTCAATAACATCAGCGTATTTACCCGAACATATTAGCAACGGCCGAGGTCGACCTAGATACAGTAGATAGCAAGCATTACTCGTTCATATCTCAGCCCGTGCGTCGCTGAGTTGTGCCCATTCTGCGGTCTGTTAATAAAGTTTTCAATCAGACAGATGTATGGAAAGGCTTTTATTCTAACATTCGTTGCAGTAAAATCATTATGCCTCGTTTAGTCATCCTGCGGAGCTAAACGTCGACCGCGGGGAGCTAACGTTGTTGTTGTCGTTGAGCTCTCGTCAAAATCAATGGCGGATATAGCGGAAGTAAAAAATGCATACACGCTTGCCGATTGGTGCTAAGAACAGCAGGGCGGGTGCAAGCGGTGTGACGTAATTGGCAGACTCGACTGTCAATCAAAATTATTCTGTTTGCCGTCTGAATGAATTAAAACTTTATTAACAGATTGCAGATTGGGTACAATACAGTACAGCTCAATACAATAACAGTGGACTGGAGGATGAAGACCAGAAAAAGACTTTCGGCTTTTTTACATAAGGGTCCTCCATTTTCAATTCATCAAAACATTTAGAGACATACAAATATACAGTAGTTTCATAAAAATGCTAAAATGCTATTGATTGATTGATTGATTGATTGATTGATTTAAAATTGTATTAACATATTGCAGAATGGGTACAGTACAGCTCAATACATATAATTGTTAAGGGGATGCAGACCAGAGAAAGACTTTCGTCTTGTTTACATCAGGGTCCCCCATTTTCAATTCATCATATTTTATATCTAAATCATATAATATCTCATTGCTAAATATATGCAATATATAATCTAATAATCTAAATCTAATATATAATATAAAAATGCTAAATGCATGGGTATTTTGTCTTTAATGTTAGCTTGCAAACTCAAATACTGTCTTGGTAAGCCTCATAATGAATTGTTTGGGGAAAAAAAGAAAAACATTGTGATGTGTATCGCCGAAAGGTCAGAAAATATCGTGATATCTTATTTAGGCCATATCGCCCAGCCCTACCTGTCTGTATCCGCTTGGCGCTCGGCGCTCCATCAAGATGTCACCATCACTTTCGTATCAACCGTGCCCTTATTGTATTATTTATGTTGACGAAACTGATGAGTTATATTCATTAAAGAAAGTTGATTTAATAAAAAAAATACTTTATTCAAATTGAGGATTTAGTTGGAGGATAACATTTTATTTTTTTATTTTTTATTATTATTTTAAATTAAAAACGAAGGTTCGAACGTCCGTTTGAAAAACCCTGACGAAGCTTGAATCCCAAAACCGGCTTCGGGGACAGCCCTAATGGATACTAACGTCAATTGTCTCTTAGATTGGAATACTGTATTCATGGCACGCTGAATAACATGCACCCAGTGGATTTAATGTCCCAACATCTTGGCATCCTTAAATTAGCTGGTTGCATCGTTTTCAGACTCTTTTCAGTTGTATCATGCATTTCCTCTGTCCTGCACCTTTTAAAAAAAGATTTTAGCTTGTTCTATTTTTATTTTACTTAATAATCAGTATATCAGTCATTATTTAGCAAGTGTGTGTACAGGGAACAAAATTAAGTTTGTGGCTTACCAGCCAAGGTGGCTGGTAGATTAAAAAAACTACCAGCCAGGCAGATTTCTTACCAGCCAAAAATTTGAAATAGCTTTTTAGCATATTGCCATGTGTAATTATTATTACTTATATACAGGGCTCTACGCTAACCTTTTTCCCAGGGAGCACATGTGCTCCTAAATAAAAAAATATTAGGAGCACACAAAGAAATTTAGGAGCACAGTGACATTTTTTCAAGTAACAGAGTTTATTAACAAACTTTTTATTACATGCATATTATACTGTGCGTGTGCATACTAAGGTCGCTTTCACACAGGGGCTGTTTGGTCCGGACTTTCGGACCAGAATTCGATAGTCCGGTTTTTCGGGTTTGTGTGAATGCGTGTCGAACTCTGTTCGCGGACCAAACAGGCGAACTCTGGTCCGGCTGAAAACGTAGGTCTCGGTTCGGCTTCAGCGGACCAAACGCGAACCAAATATAGGAAATGATTATTATTACCACTGCTCGCAGCATTCATTCACTGCAAAACAAGCACACTGCATCTATCTCTCTATCTATCTATCTATCTATCTATCTATCTATCTATCTATCTATCTATCTATCTATCTATCTATCTATCTATATCTCTATCTATCTATCTATATATCTGTGCATCTTGGGAAGAAGGAAGAAAAAACGCGGCTTATTATATTATTAATAAAACAGCTACTTGTGGGCTCTCATAAAAACACCGTGGTCTACAAGTTGTTTAGCGAGAGGATGGTGGTAATGTGCTTCAATAGAACAATGGATCAATGCCATGTCAAAACTCGCTCCGCTGATCTGGAGGGCTCGCAGACAGTCCACACACAGACACACACACACACGCGCGCGCACACACGGGCTCGCGCCACACACACATTTCCACTGTCCAATAGCCGAGCGCCCTTTTCGACCGCGTGACATTGTTCAGAAGGTCTCGGTCCGCCTCACAGATTTTTTTTTTTTTTTTCTTTTTAACTTTGACCAGTCAGCTGGTTCTTTTTAGCGTTTATCGCTTTTTCTGGTCAAGCATGACCGACAGAAACAGGTTGAATAGGATATAGATTGGGGGAAAGACACTCTGAGAAAATACGGCGAGTCCGGGAGTCGAACTCGTGTACCCCAGATCCGTGACGCGCACGGTTGTCCCTGACGCCGAAATAGCGTCGAGATACGCGGTGAGCTACTGGAGCTCCCCCGCCTCACAGATTTCTATGTGAACGCAGGCGAACCAAATGAAGAATGCAACAATGTTGCAACTTCACCCCCAGAACCGCACCGAGTCCACCAAAACTATATGTGAAAGCGACCTAAGGGACAAACATCTGTGGAAATAGCACACACCACCAAAATCACACATTGACCCATGCCTACTAGACGCAAAGGATATCTGTTGTCAAGCTGCTGCTTTTGTATGTTGTAATGTTGTCACGATACCAACATTTTGACTTTGATACAGATACAGATAGGAAAGGTAATGGAATATATTATTAGATGACGGAACATTCTTTATACAATTATTTAATTCATTATAATTTCAACGCTATTGAATAATAGTTAATTAATACAATTATTCTGTTACAGCTACTGAGCTGCTAGCTACTGTCCATCAATATCTTCCTTTTGAATGAAATAGGTTCAGGAGAGATGTAGAGAGAGGGAGAGAGCGAAACACACACGCACTACACACACACACACAGTGTGTGTATATGCCCCACTAATATATACCGTGATTTGTGTCGTGATGATTCTGAAGTGTGTTCTTTATTAACGTCACGGCTAACACCCCTGATGTGGTTATTGTCAATGGAAATCTTAGGGAGGTGTTGGTTCTAGAGGTTAGTTGTATTGTTGCTGTGCATGGCGGTGTGAGTGGCACACACTTCGGTCACGACATGCTTCATCAGGGGGGGGGTGTCTTGGATGGGGATGTGGTGGGGATTGATGTGTGGGGTGTTCGGGGGGGACTGGCTGTTCCGGGGGGGTTCACATGCCTTCGAGTAACACTGTACTTATTGTACTTAATTTATGCCTATCCTTATGTCTGCACGTTCTACGTTGCACTACTTTTATTGTCTTTTATACCTATTCTTATGTCTGTATTTTATACATTGTTTTTATTCTGTCGACATGCTGATTTTATGCCTATGTTCATTTTGTGCTACTTGCTGTGGGGCACTTTGGGCTGCGGTCCATATGTGAAGGGTGCTATATAGATAAGAGGTTGTTATTATTATGGCGGCCGGGTGGTGCAGCGGTCTAAGCGTCTGCCCACCACCACAGAGACAGTGAGATCGAATCCAGCTGTGGTGCTTCCGGGTTGGCCGACCGTCCATACTAACACAATTGGCAGTGTTAGAGGGTGGGAAACCCGGCGAAGGTAGGTCCTGGCCGTTGTAAAACAGCGACTCCTACAGATCGGTCGGGGCGCCTGCACAGCGAGGTCGGATCCTGGTGGAGGTAGTGTCCTCCACACGTTACACTCCCCCAGTGAGAGTCCGCGCTGCCAGGTGAAAAGAAGCGGTGGGCTGGGTACACATGTGTCGAAGGAAGCATGTGATAGTCTCCGCCCTCCCAGACCGACGGTAGGGGGCAGAGCACGCAACGACCAGGTAGGGGATTGGGAATTGGCATAACGACTAACATTGGGATGGGGGGAAAAAGAAAGGGGAAAAAGAGAACGTTAAAAAAAATAGTTATTATTTATTATTATAATAATAATAATAACTTTATTTGTATAGCACTTTTCATACAGAGGTTGCAGTTCAAAGTGCTTCACAACAGTAAAAAATACAGGCATGAGCGAGCATAGCAAGGTATGGTAAATCAGTGTTTCTAGCATCCTAATAGGCTCTCTATTCAGTAATACAAATAATAAAATAGTTTAAAATGATTAAGTTTAAAAATAGTCTAAAAATTATAAAATAGAACGGACATACAACAGTAAAAAAAATACAGGTATAAGCAAGCATAAAAATTAAAAATGTAAATAGCAAGGTTACAGTAAAGTGTGATAAGATTGTTCAATCAGATGAAAATGGCCCAGTTAGGAGAATCAACCTTGGCTAGGCGGTGAGGTTCACGATGTACCTAACTGGAATGGTAAACAACTTTGCTAGATTTAGGTCAAAAGTCATCTTCTCACAACAGAGCATCACTCCAACATCATAGAACCGACATATGAATTTCATTGGAAGTGTATGAAAGTAGGTAGGGTAAGAATATAGCAAGGTATGGTAAATCACAGTGTTTCACATTAGGATCTAGCATCCCAATAGGCTCTCTGTTTACAGTTTGATTCAGTAATACAAATAATAAAAATTGTTTAAAATGATTCAGTTTAAAATAGTCATCATTAAGAAGTAAAAAGTGTGATAACCGACACATGAATTTGATAGGCAGTGTATAAAAGTAGGCAGGGTAAGAATAGTGCAGGTAAGTACAATTTGTGTCAGGATATCCCTGATGTGTGTTTTTTTTTTTTAAACTTACATTTTTATTAAACATTTATAGACAGACAACACGACATACAATAACCTCAACAACACTATTAAACAGACATAAATAATAAAGAAAAAAATTTTAATACCCAAAAGACGAAAAATAAAAAATACTGACTTAAGCAAATAAAAAACATAAAACAGTTGTCATACCTTAAACAAAAATAAAATTAGAAAACATTAAGTGTGTGACATGGGTTCAGAGACCCTCTTTGAACCTCTTTCCTCCTTTACCCTTCGCCCTCTTGTGGTGTATTTGGTTCTTCCTCTGTGATGTCGTTTTCGTTCCCCTTGTAATCCTCCCACTTTCCCCATCTTTCTCCAAATTTCTCTTCCTGTAACCTCAGCATGTGTGTTATCCTCTCCATATCCTGTATCTCTTCCACTATTCCTACCCATTGTGCTATTGTCGGTGGGTCTTCCTTGTACCACAGTCTCGTTATTGCTTTTCTGGCCGCTATCAACATTATCTTTATTAAATATTTGTCCCCCCCTTGTATTCCCTCGTGTGTCAGGTCTCCTAAGTAAAGCACCAGTCCTATTTGTGGTAACCCGTATCCTAATATTCTGATCATTGCCTCCCCTATCTCCTCCCAATACCCCTTCAGCTTCTGACATCCCCAGAATATGTGCGTGTGATTTGCCCCCTCCTTCCCACACATCCTCCAGCATGCTCTTTGTGTTGGTGCATATTTTCCCTTCAGCTCTGGGGTTATAAAGAATCTGATTATGTTTTTCCATCCAAACTCTTTCCATATCCTCGATCCTGTTGTTTAATGTTGCACCTCGCATATGTTCCCCCATTCCTTCCCTGTTATTTCTATCTCTAGCTCTCTCTCCCATTTCTCCCTTATGTAATCGGTCGTGTGTCCCTTGCTGTTCATTATAGCCCGGTACAGTGCTGATATTACTCTTCCTTGCCCCCCTTCGTATGCCCATACTATCATCTTTATTATTCCATTCTGTTCTTCGTCTTTGGCACCCCTTATTTCTTTGTTGTAGTAGTCTCTAACCTGTAGATATCTGAAGTGGTCCCTGTTTTCTAGTCCAAATTTCTCCTTTAATTTTTGTAGTGTCTGCATTTCCCCCTTCTCTATCATTTTGCATATCGCTGTTGCCCCCCCCTCTCCCACCTTCTGAATCCATGGTCTAACCTCCCTGGTTTGAATCTCTTGTCATGTGCTACCCATCTCAGAACCCCTGACTGCTTCTCCAATTTGTGTGTTTTTACTACTCTGTTCCATATGGTCAAGGTGCATTTGGTGATTGGATCTAATAGTCCCTCTTTTTCTTTAAATAGTTCCCTATCTCCCACCAGAGCTTGTACCTTGTATCCCTCCCCTTCTTTTTCAATGTCTTTCCATCTTGCCTCATATCTGTCGTTACACCAGCACGTCACTGCTCTCAGTTGTGCTGCATAGTAATAATCTTGTAGGCTGGGTACTGCCATCCCTCCCTCTTCCTTTGGTAGTTGTAGTGTTTTATATCTGACCCGTGGTCTTCTCCCCGCCCATATGAACCTCGATATCAGTCTGTCCCACTCCCTGAATTGATTCTGTGGTATTTGTATCGGTAGTGACTGGAATAGGTACAGTAACCTTGATAGTATGTTCATTTTAATGACCTCTATTCTTGAATTGAAGTCCAAGGGCATTACTGTCCATCTCTCTAAGTCTCTCTTGATGTTCTGATTTATCTGTGTATAGTTCGCCTCAAACAGTTTCTCCACCCCTCTCGTGATGTTCACCCCTAAGTATTTAATCTTGTCCATGTCCCATCTTATCCCGTACTGTTCCCTAATTTCCGTCGTTGGGGTATAGTTCCATGCTAGTCCGTCTGTGTCTTTGTCACGTTTAGTTTGTATCCTGAGTAGTGGCCATATTCCTTCAGTAGATCCATCAGTGCCGGAAAGCTCTTGTCTGGTTGCCTCATGTATACTATCACGTTGTCCGCAAATAGGCCTAGTTTATATTCCGTTCCCTTTATCCTTACTCCCTTAATGTCCTCGGTCTGTCTGATCAGTTGTGCCAGTGGTTCTATGAAAACGGCGAAGAGCGTTGGTGAGAGACAACATCCCTGTCTGGTAGCCCTCTCTAATCTGATTCTATCCGTCAAGCTGCCATTCACCTTAACCCTCGCTGTCGGTTCTTGATATAGCGCCTTGATCATCTTCATCGCCCTCCCGTTCAGTCCGAACCTCATCAATGTTTTATATAAAAATTTCCAGCTCACACTGTCTATGCTTTTTCTGCATCTAGGCTAATCAGTACCGCGCTACCACCTTGTTTTTGTATCTCCTCTACTATGTGTAATGTCTTTCTCACGTTGTCCTGTGTCTGTCTCCCTTTAATAAATCCAGTTTGATCTTCATCTATAATGTCTGGCATAAACGTCTCAAATCTCTTTGATATTATCGATGTATACATCTTGTAATCCACGTTGAGTATGGACACAGGTCTGAAACTACTACATAATTCTCTATCCTTCCCTTCCTTCGGTATCGTGGTGATTATGGCTTCCTTCCACGAGGGGGGGCATTTTTCCCTCTTCCATCGTGTGTCTGAACGCCGCCCCTAACATGGGTGCTAATTCCGTTCTAAATGTCTTGTAGAATTCCGATGGGAATCCGTCGCTCCCCGGAGACTTGTTGTTTTTAGCTCTACTAATTGCCTCTTCCAGTTCTCGTTCCGTAATTATTTAATTTAATTCATTCTGTTCTTTCCCTATCGATGGTAACTCTAGCTTCTCCAGATATGCTTCTATTTCCTCTTCTCCCGCTGCTTTTGGCTGTGTGTATAGTTTCTCATAGTATTCTCTAAATGTCCTCTCTATTTCAGCTGGGTCTCAATATTTCATTAGTCTTTATATCCCTTATTGTCTATATCGTGTTCAACTTCTGTTGCGTCCTAATTCTCCTAGCCAACAATCTGGTCGCTTTTGGTCCCCCTTCATAGTACGTTTGTTTCATGAACCTCGCTTTCTTTTCTATTTCCGTCAATAATTCCCTATTTATCCTGGCCTTTACTTCTTTGATTTCTCCGAGCGTTTCCTGTTCTTTTGATATCTGGTGTCTCCCCTCTAGCTTCTTCAGCTTCCCTATCAGATTGTGATATGTCTCTGTTCTGGCCTTCTTCAGCATTGCTGTCTTCTCCATCAATTTCCCCCTTATCACTACCTTCAGTGTGTCCCATAGAATGTTCGGATCTACCGCCCCGTTGTCATTTTCTTCCTTATACCTGGCTATCTCCTCCTTGATCTGACTCACCACCCCCTTGTTATTTAATATTCTTACATTTAGTCTCCAGATCGTGTTCCTCCGTCTCCCTTCTAGATCTACTGTCAGATATATGGCACTGTGATCCGATATGTCCGCTACTCCTATTCTGCTCTCCCGTACCCTGTAACTGTCCCCCGTCGTCATCAAAAAGTAGTCTATTCTCGCATATGTCACGTGCGGGTGTGAGTAATGTGTGTATTCCCTGTCCATGGCGTGCATCCCCCTCCAAACATCTGTAATTCCCATTTCCGTCATCTGAATATTCATATATCTACTGATTGGTGCCCGTCCTTTTCTAGTACTCGTGGTGTCTAGGTCGTGATTCAGTACTACATTAAAATCTCCCGCGCATACCAATATCCCTTCTAGTTCCATCACTATCATATCAAAAATGGTCTCATATAAATCCCTCTCACTCTCTGGGGGTGCATAAACATTCACTAACGTAATCATTTGACCCTCCATTTTTCCCTTCACCAGAACAAACCTTCCCTCCTTGTCTCTTACTTCCTTGATCAATTCAAATTTGACTGTTTTTGATTAACGTGATTACTCCTCTCCTCAGGTTCCGTTTAAAGGAACTATAGTATGCATTTTCATATCCAAATCTCTTCAGTTTCTCATGATCCTGTGCTACCAAATGTGTCTCCTGCAGAAAAATCACTTCCATCTCACTTTTTTTACACTTCAACATCACTTTGCCCCTCTTTATCGTATTATTCATTCCATTAACGTTTAACGACATCATTTTTATACCTTTAACCATTGTCATCTTTCTTCTTCTTTCGTCTGTCAGTCCCCCCCATGTCACATTCATTCCCCCCTCCGGTTGTAGCCTCCGCTCTCTTCACCGAATACATATAATGATTAACATAAATAAAAAACATAAACTTTACATAAAGTGCTCCCAAGGCGTTCGGGGGGTCCCTGTGTCCCCCCCTGTCCCCTGCTGGTGGGTGAGGAGTAATTGCTCTCCTAGTGAGAGGCCTCCTCCTGACGGCTTGGGGGTTTGAAACCTTTACCCCCAACCGCTCGTCATATTTGTCCAGCTTTCTTACTGTTTTTATTGCTGTCGAGCTCCTGGTCAAAAGCGCTCCGTCCTTCATTCTGATCAAAGACCCCCATTTCCTAGGTCCCTCTCAATGTGGCTCATATGTTCCAGGCCTGTACACTGCGATGATATGATCGCAAATTGCCCCCTAATTTGGTCCGTGTGAGTTTAAAATAATATCTGGGGGCAAGCTTGCGAGTGGTGATTTCAACCCTTCATTCGCATTTCACTCCTAAATTAATCCATACAAATTGTAGTAAAACATTAGCCTACAACCAGGGCTGTACAGTGCAATATAATGTTGCGGTTGTAATTTCATTAGACAGACCAGCGCGGACCTTTAATAACATGCAATTTAATTGACACGAGCAATGAGCTAACAGTAGCTGCTAACCAAGGTTACCATTAGGATTATGCTAAGCTAACTAGCGATCTCTGCTAACCCTGGAAAACGGTCAAAGCGGACTCCACAAGACTAGTTCCATTCGTGAGGAAAGGGGGTGGGTTATATTGACAACGCTTGACAACAGAAGTTTAAACATAACTTCATATTTATTGGTTATTCATTTCTGTATATCATTGAATTTCCATCTCCGTGTGTCTCCATCTCTTCCTGTTTACATTCGAGTGTGACGTCATCACCTACGGCAGCTTAGACTATCAAAACGCGAAGGGGGGGGGGCTGGCTCTCTTGTTCGTTCTCGCCCCCTCTCTCTCTCTCTCTCTCTCTCTCTCGCTCTCTCTCTACATTCAATGATTTAAAGTAGCCAAATGTTACACACAGTATAAATACTAACTGGATAGTTGATGATAAAAACATTTAATTTCATTATCTGAAATATTCTAAAATCATTAAGTCTGTGTGATTATTATTTTCTCACAGTAGTGTGTGTGTGTATATATATATATGTGTGTGTGTGTGTGTGTGTGTTTGGCTAAAGTGGATAGAAAACACAGTACTGTGTAAAAGGCACCCAAGAGTTTTTATATAAATTGTCTTAGATGTAAATAATTTTTTTTATTAGTGTGTCAGTAGACTACTCTTAGTACATTTTCATTAAATTATTTTTTAAAGCATCTTCATGGTTTAATAATGCAAACATATGTTGCAGGGACTTATTATAATCATCATATTGGCGTGACTGTATGCATCAAAGGGTTAAATCAAGCATTTTTGATGCATGTCAAAATATCGCGATATCATTTAGAGGCCATATCGCCCAGCCCTACTATAATGGTAAAATAGTTATTTAAAAATTTGCCCCTAAAAAATATTCTTTGCCCCTAAATTTCTCATTTAGGGGCAAGTGTGCCCCTAGTGAAAAAGCTTAGCGTACAGCCCTGTGTTCCAATGTCCCTCCTTCCTCCCAAACCCGTGTGTGGTGTCTTCTGTGTACCCCTTTTTACTTTCTTTTCCTCCTCTCTATTTTCTATGTGATGTCTATTTATCCCCTTAATCCCTTCCAACTGTGTTACTCGCAGCGTGTGTCTATGTCAGGGTTTCCGTTAGAAAAAATTGTTGCCGGCCTCAGTGTCCGGTAGATTTCAATCTACCGGTCAAATGAGAGAAATTCCGGTCAGAGTTTATTGAGCTTAAAAACAATTGATAGGCAAAAGAATGACAACAAAACAAAAGAATGACATCATCAAGGCATGTAGATTTATAATATTTTTACTTAAAACTAGGCTACTTTTGTGTATACAGTCATTATATTCCAAATAAAATAAGTCCTGAGACTCCGTTCTGCTGCCGACTTTAAATCAAATAGGTGTCTGTGGGCAGTCGCCCGACATTAATAAACAACAGTCTGTTATAATCACATTTTTATGAGCTAACGAATTCCGTTATATTGGACATTTGTATTAATTATATCAAGCGAAGAACTGAGAAATTTGGCAGAGAGAGACGGCAACATTATCGTGGGTTTGCGTGACGACTCTCTCTCTCTCCACCTCCCAATGACTTATTTGCGAGAGTATGTCGATGCAGAGCAGCAGATTCAGCTGTTATTGGCTCTTTTCTGGGGACCGCACAGCAGCGCCCCCCACCCAACATTGAATTGCCAATGGCTGAATTGGAGTACTGCTGGAGTACTGCACTGTGCTGCTGCTGCTCCGGCTCTGCAGCTTCACAAAAGTTCGCACATCCAGCACTAAGCTCTCGCTGACAACGTCGTTGTCATTATTAGAAGCAACGATGAAACAAATGTAATGATTGTTTCGTTCATCGCATAGGCTATAGCCTATTTTAATACAATTCAAATAATCAAATTGTGCTTAGACTCAGGGAATTATTTTCACCGGACATTAAGACCGGAGAGATTAAATATGTCGGACTTCAACAGATTTTGCCGGTCAAATACCGGTAATTACCGGCTAACGGAAACGCTGGTCTATGTACTTGTTTCAATATGTTCTGTGTTCCGTCTATCATACCTAATTATATTTCCATTTATTTCCTCCATCAGCATGTGTATTATGTGTCCATGTATACGTTATGTTCGTTCCTATATCCTGCCTCTACCTGGGAATGTGTGTTTATGTATGTTATTTCAGTTTCTATATTTTGTCTCTATTTGGATAGTTTTTTCAATCTCTTGTGCGTGTACTCATCCGTTCGTCTCCTCCCGCCTCCTCTCCTTCTCCGTCTCTGGCCTCCTCGTCCGTCTCCGCCTTCGGTCTGTCACGTCTCACCTCTGCCTTCTCCTCTCTCCTCCCTCCTCTCCCGGGTTTCGATCTCCTACTCTGGTCCATCTGCGTGCTTTCTCAAATCTCTGCTGCAGGCTCCGCATCTGGCCCTCCTGTCCCCTTCCTTCTCCGTCCTCCGCCATCTGCATCCTCCGTCGCCTCATCTCCTCCGCCGCCTCCCGCGCCGTCGCGTACGTCACCGTCCCTTCCTTCCAGTGAATCCTTAGCGAGGTCATGGGTGATTGGAACTTCATTCCGTTTTCTTTCAGAATTCTCTTCAGTCCCGCGTAGGACCTGCGTGTTATTGCTACCGCTGTCGAGTAATCTTGATCAAACGACAGTCTTTTCCCCTCGATTTCTATCTTCTTGGTCGATGCGGTTCTGAGTATCAATTCCTTAATCTCAAATCTCAGAAAGTTAATAATCACCGCCCTCGGAGGTCTGTCCGGTTTCGGTCTCGGAGCCAATGCCCTGTGGGCCCTCTGTATCTCCATTTTTTCCAGTCCCGTCTCCTTCAGTTGTTCCTTGATAAGCTTTTCCACATATTGGATCACCGATTCCCCTTCGACTCCTTCTTTCAATCCCCATATTCTGATGTTATTTCTCCGTGACCTCCCCTCCATGTCCGATATCTTTGTCTCCATCTGTTATTGTTTTTGAATCGCACACGTTAACACCTTGTGTATCTCTGTGTTCCATTCCTCCATTTGCGCCGTTCTAGTCTGTACCTCTGTTACGTTTCTGTCCTGTTCCGCCATCTTCTCATCCACCCTTTTGAGTTCTGTATTCATTTCACCTCTGAAGTCCTCCTGTTCCTTCCTCAATTCCTCCCGTAACTTCCCAATATCATTTCTTATCGTGTCCGAGTTCAGTTTTATGGTCGCCTGCATCGTGTCCGAGTTCAATTTTATGGTCGCCAATATCCCGGCCTGCATGAGCAGGCCCATCCTGGCATTTCCTTGTCCGTCTCAGCCGAGACTCCCCCTTCCTCCGCCTGCTCCTTCTCGGTCTCGCCTCGGGGGTTCTGCTCCATCGAACTCTCCTCTTCCTGTGAGTTCTCCATTTCTCTTTCCTTCATAATTGTTTTCTCCTCCTTCCTTCTCGTTTGCATCTGATTTTTGATCACTTTTCGTCACTTTTCGGGTCTTTATTTCTCAGTTTTTCGCTCTTTTGACCAGGAGCCTCACCGCATGCGTGCTACTCTTCCGCTCTCATACCGGAAGTCCTCGTCCCTGATGTTTCTATAATAATATTTCCTCTTGCCACTAGGTGGTAGCAGATATCTATCTTCAGATATTTGCCTGCATTACCCCACAGTGAAATGCCTGAGCAAAGAGATAGGTTTTAAGCTGTCTTTTAAAGATGTCTAGCGAGTTGGCTTCTCTGATGTTTTGGGGTAGTTTGTTCCATAAGAAATGTATGCATTGAAATGTCTAAGTCGACGACATTGAAAATGAGGGTGACCTCAATGGTCCTTTTCGAGAATAAATAAAGGTTTGAATACTTTCAACTACAGCCTAGAGGAAGCCATTCTAACCAATATGATGAAATATCAACAACTGGTGCCATTTCACAGCTGGACTACAAGTGTAAGCCTTTAGTTTCTATATTTGGTAGCATAGGTCATGTACACAAGCTGGTTGTCTGGCTGGTCTCTCTTAGTCTAAGAGAAGGGCCAAGCTGTTAGCAAGGTATTGTTCAGTATGGAGGAGACGCTACTATTTGTATCCATGAAGCCGTTTAACCTGCTACTAGTGATTGGCATCGGTTTTAAAATATTTGAATGGTCGTTATATTGTAAACCTTTTTGCGAACTTTAGAAGGTGCTTTTCTGTCCATTTTAGTCCGTAACGTTAGAGTGTGGATGCAATTTCTTTGTTGACACCGGATCAACCAATAGCAGCTCTCTTTGTTGCGACGACCTCGCAACAAAGATAGCTGCTATTGGTTGAGCGCAAGATACGTGACCGAACTAGCACCAATTACGTAAAATAAAACTGTGGTGACAAAATATCCGTTCGTGAGGAAAGATCTAGTCCCGACTTTAAAATTATGATTGCGCAAAATGTGCTATTTTGTCAATGGAGAACTTTTTGTTCCTAAATCTACACCAATATATCTTTCACCCAGAGTGAAAATTGTGTAATTCGCAGAGGTGGGAACAGGATGAAACGATCCAGCCTTCACCATACCTGTTGTTAATGCTGTGGAGCTTTCAATTTGTTTTGGACACTTTTTGTGCTTTTTGTAGCCATTGTAGCTGAGAGCATGTTGAACCTATAAATGCTATTTAAATCCAATGTTTTTGAAAACTTTATTTATTCTCGAAAAGGGACACTGAGGTTTCACCATCTGTGATGCCGTCGAGATTACAAGTTGAAACAGTTCAGAATACATATAAAAGATATAAATAACTGCGCATAAATGGGACAAAACACACACAAAGAAAAAAAAAAGAAATTAAACAGTTACACACTGAGGTAGGGAGGTTTGTGATCATGTTCTTAAATTAAAAACAGGTACATACTGAAGTAGGGAGGTTTGTGGTCGTGTTCTTAAATTGTCCATAGGATAGTAGGGTATTGATTTTGAGAGTGCGTTGAAGATCATTCCAGTAAGCTGGTGCATCAAAACAAAAGGTAGACATACCAAGTTGTGGCACCTCAAATGTAAGCCATCATTTGAGCTGGTTAGATAAGGTTGTTATTACAAATATAGTTAAGGAATATTTTAAATGAGCCATCGACAGTGAACTGTAGAAATTAGATCGAGCCATTTGTTTATAAAAACATAGAACATGGTTTAATATCTGTGCTTCCACAGAGATCAGTTTATAGAGAGACACATGTGTACACACAAGCGTCTGACCAGAAAGTGACCAAGAGGTCTGGTCAGACACAGATTAAATACATAATTGAAAGTACGTACATTAGACATCCAGATATGACTGAAAGGTAAACAAAATCTGCCCAAAGGGGAGAAATGAATAAACAAGCCTTGGCTAGGCGGTGTTATTGTTATGTCTTTCACACCAGAGGCCAAATGCTCCTAACCTTGGTCGTTGTTAAAGAGACAGTGTCACTCTGTAGCCTAGTGTCTGGGCTGTTCTACTAGTTGACCTATATTAAACTAGTCAAGCTGTACAGAGATTTAAACACTGATGGACATGGATAACATTTCCATAACAAGGTCCATCATTCAAATCTAGCATTCTTGTGATACATGGTGGCAATTTTCCACCAATGGCCTTAAAGATGAGCAGATACCAGTGCCTATTTTGCCTCTCTGATAGAGAAGACCAAAAATGTGCAATGTGATTTTATTCAATAACGTATCTAAGTTGTGTCCTCAGTGCTGTGGTGCCAGTCGGGGGTGAAGGTGTTGTCTCCAGAGGATGGAAAGCAGAGTATCGTCCAGGCAGCTCAGAAGATCTGTCGCTCCATCGAACAGAAGGAGAGGAGCTCCAAAGACATCAACGTCACCATGCTGGACACACTACTTAGAGGTGTGTGTGTGTGTGTGTGTGTGTGTACACATGTGTGTCATGTGTTCTTTTGCAGACACGAGTTTACTGTACAAAAAGCTAAGAAAGGGATTAAAAGGAGATGTATTTCTATTGTTGGGGTTAATTTATGGAGCAATGCTGATTTACATTTATATAGAGTGAGTAATTCACTTTTGGTTTTCAAAACAATGGTTTATGTAGATATTTTTGGGGGTTACAAATGTGAATATTTTTATTTTGTTAATATTTTTCTGTTTTTAGATGGTAGCTTAATTTGATAAGAATATAGTTGGGTCCATAAATATTTGGACATTGACACAATTTTGTCGATTATTTTCTCCCTACACGACCACAATGGACTTGAAATGAAACAATCGAGATGTAAAAATTTAAGTAAATGGAAGATTGCTCCACTTCTACAAGGTCCATTGGCATGTTCCTGGTATCTAGGGACATCTATGGATCAGAAATATTGTGGCCGTTACTAGGCTTGAGTAAATTGTAATGAACCAAAGGAGAATAAAATGGTTCCATCTTTGACTGTGACTAACACCATGCTAACATTGACCAGACGTGGAAAATTGCCACTGAGCTCATTCAGCACCTTCTTGAGATCAAGTGTACAAATCTAAGTAAATTAATAAAGGGCAGATGATTTAGGTTTTTTTTGTAGATACAGTAATTCATTTAGCCATCCGGACACATATGAATATAGAATAACAGGCCTATAAATGACCTTATTATGGCCAATCTATCGATCTGGCCAAATCTCCTCTTTCCCATGGCAGAGTTAAATCTGTATAGGCGCCCGTTACAGGGCAGCAAAGACCGTGAATGAAATCTACTGTACGTTTTTTTTAGACGTTCACAGAAAGGTAAAGAAACAAACTACATTTTCTTTTTATCCACTTTTTCTCCTTTTTCAATTTTTCTCCCATCCCAATTTCGTGTTTCCAATTCTCCCCTCTCCTGTCTTGAACGTTGCTCAACTATGCCCCCCACTGGTCGGTTGTAGGGAGGATAGAAGCCTTGCATCATGTGTCCCCTCCGGTACATGAGGAGGCAGCCTGTCACATCTTTTCACCTGCCAGCGTGGACTCTCATTGGCGAGGTGTAACGCATGGGAGGCTCACACTATCCCCGCCATTTCCTGTCTCTGCTGTGCAGGCGTCCCCCAACCGACCTGTAGGAGTCGCTGTCCACAACGTCCAAACTACCACCCATCGACTTCCACCCGCTGGCTCTGCCAATTGAGCCAGTATGACGGCCGGTCCAAGCCGGAGGCAATGCTGACACCCGGATTCGATACCGGAGTCCCTTGCATTGGTGACGAGCGCAATCTCCGCTGCGCCACCCAGCCGCCCAGAAACAAACTACATTGTATTTTATGGCAATAACGTTCAGGTTTGTTCGACCCGTGAGATATAATCATGAAAATAATGTCTGAATTGTTCGCAAAGAATATTTTCAACAGCTTTGATAGAGGCTGACATGAACTGAGTAGTGTAGTTTTATGAAATTTCTCTCTCTCTCTCTCTCTCTCATCAGGTTTCCACCAGGATATACTGTATATCAGTGGGAAGCGTACCTGAGTTAACCGGGCCTTCATAATCCCCCCCCCCCCCCCCCCCCCCACCCACCGCAGATATATATATTTTTTTTTGCGATGTAAATGCTTCAATCTGGTGCACTTTGAGAGCTATATAAAGAATGACATCCTCAAGGCATGTAGATTTATAATATTTTAACTTAAAACTAGGCTACTTTTGCGTATACAGTCATTAATATTATATTCCAAATAAAATAAGTCCCTCGATACTCTGTGCTGCGATCAGAGAGCGTCCGCCAGAAATGCGGCTACGGAAAGTATAGACGTCAGTCAGTGGCCAATCAGAGAGCGTCTGCCAGAAATGTGGCTACGGAAAGTATAGACGTCAGTCAGTGGCCAATCAGAGAGCGTCCGCCAGAAATGCGGCTACGGAAAGTATAGATGTCAGTCAGTGGCCAATCGGAGAGCGTCCGCCAGAAATGCGGCTACGGAAAGTATAGACGCCTCCGTGCTGCTGCTGACTTGAAATAAAATAGACCGTGTCTGTGGGCAGTCGGCCCGACACTAAACAGCAGTCTGTTATAATCACATTTGTATGAGCTAACGAATTCCGTTATATTGGACATTTGTATTAATTATATCAAGCGAAGAATTGAGAAAGCAGAGAGAGACGGCAACATTATCGTGTGGTTCAACGTTGCGTGATCGCTGAAACCAATGCCGATCTCCTCCCAGTGAGTTGTCATTATTAGACATGCTTGGTGAAGCAACAACGAAACAAATGTAACTATTTTAATACAATTCAAATTGTGCTTAGAGGGAAGTTACGGTATGCAAAGAAAGATCAAGTCAAGAATTGCCAAATCAAACGCACAGCAGCCCAGCCAATATTTCAAGACAGACAATCAGACATATATTTGTGTGGAAATAAAATGCGCAGCGGCAGATTAATATAATCAATATAAATTAATTTGTTTCACTCACCATTTTGACGTGGTTCACCTGAAGACGAAATCCATCCTCCTGTCCGTTTGGGTGAACTTTTCAATGGCCCGGTCATAAAGCTGATCAGTCCTTTCAGATCCAGGAGCATTTCTTTTTCAATTGACATAGAGGATAATGCAGAGAGTCGGGATTGTCCGGTTGTATTCCTCACATATGTTTTAATTCGCTTGAGGGCAGAAAATGTCCTTTCCACGGTTGAGGTGGTGACGGGGATAGTTACAACTAAACACGTCAGTTTATATAGCTGCTTCATGCTTTCACTGAGTTTTTTTTGTTGAAGAAATAGAAGAAGGTCAGATGGGTCCTTTCCCTGAAAATCTGCCATAGAATACATGACACAGAGTTCGGTTTTCAGCCGTGGCAAGTCAAAACGCGGCCCGTAGCTGTCAGTCAGGCTTGTGAAAGCAGTTTCAGGGAACGTTTTCTTATAGATGGTGAACTGCGTGGGATCCAGAAGGGAAAGGAATGAAAGCTTTTCGTGATCTTTAAAACGAGTTGTCATTTGATTTAGAATATTGTCAATAATGCCATCATGCACCTTCTTGTAGTACAGGGGTGGGCAACTTTGTATATGGTGAGGGCCACAAAATGTCCACAATCAATCTGGGGGGCCGCATTGTTTATCGGCAGTCCCGCCAGTAGTACCCCATCACTCAAATAGCCCTAATAGTCACAAGGTATATAAACAATTATAATTTGTTGTAACTTTGTTTTTATTCCATTTCAAATGCATTTAGTAATGCAATTTCAACTTTATGAATTTATAAACAGCTGAATTTAAAAGTATTGCTGTGTAACCCCAAATATATACAAAAATGATCAATTATAATTAAGGTTTCTAATAAAATAAATGTATGAACTTAAAGCCCACTGCTCAACAAACACAAAGCAGCATTCCTGCTGCATTTCACTACAACAGTAAATCAAAAGTGCAATAATAAATGATTTTGTTAAATGTATAAACTTTTATCCTGCTACTAAACAAAACATTATAACACTGAAATGCATGTTATGGATATGAAGCACTCAGGAATGTTTTGTTTAGTAGCAGGATAAAAGTGTATACATTTAACAAAATCATTTATTATTGCACTTTTGATTTACTGTTGTAGTGAAATGCAGCAGGAATGCTGCTTTGTGTTTGTGTTATTAGTGTTATCTGAACACTACAAAAGTAAACAAGTAAAGTGGCAAGTAAAGTAAAGTGCAATACTACATGCCTCCCATTGACCCTTTATCAAACTGGCATGACATTCACCCTCGCCCCACAGTGGGTCAATAATGGTTATAATAATAATAATAATAATAATAATAATAATAATGGTCCCCTCTACACCTCTCCATCATCTCCCCCCCCCTCTCTACACCTCTTGATCATCTCTTCCCCCCTCTCTACACCTCTTCATCATCTCCTTCCCCCCCCCCCCCCCTCTACACCTCTTCATCATATCCTCCCCCCCTGTCTTTAATGAGACACTTGTGGTCTCTCTTGTTGGCGCACAATAGCAGGAATGTCAACTTCAATGTTTGTGCATGCAATCTGCATCAGATGAAATAATGTTTCATCCGACAGCCTGTTTCTCTCCTTTGACTTGATGTGCTTCATGTTTGAGAAATTGCTCTCGCATATGTATGTGCTCCCAAACATACTGGCCATAGAGAGGGCAAAGTCCCTGAGGAGTGGGAAGCGGGGCTCAGGTAGCAGTTTCCAAAACGAAATTCCCCTCTCATTTCTCTTTGCTTGAAAAAAAGGATCTGACTGTAGCTCGCACAGTTCAAGCTGCAACGGTGGGGGCTGCTCTGACACCGTAGCGGTGAGGGGGCCGGCAAACAGCGCTATCCGTGACTGCATGCCGTTGAAATCTTCAAACCGATCATTGAATTGCATTTGCAGTGTTTCAATGTCGCTCCTGTACTTTCCGACGGCTCAGCCATCGGATTTCTGTGTGTAGCTGCAAGTCGCCATAATCAGTGTCCATCTCTTCCAAAAAGGAGACAAACTTTCTATGGTTTAGTGACCTGTTGCCTCCACGAATTAGATTGGTAACCTTGGTAACCAAATCCATAACATGGCTGTAGTAGTCAAGCTTCTTGGCACAGAGAGCCTCCTATATCAGATAAAAAAAAAAGAAAAGCGATTTAACGACTCTCGCATATAATTTGACTACACTCGACTCGCATTGGTCATTATTAGTGACCCACAATAGATGGAAATTATGTTAGCGAACTTACCTGATGTATAATGCAGTGCAGCATTGGACACTCAACGCCACTCTGCCTTAGAAGCCCGGCGAATCCTGTGCGTTTTCCTTTCATTGCCGGTGCTCCATCGGTAACAACAGCCGACAGTTTATCAAAACCCCCATATTGCTGCACGGCACTTTCAACAGCGTTTCATATGTCCACACTAGGGCTGACCCCTATTAGTCAAATAGTCGACTAATCGATCGAAAGGAGCCATAGTCGACTGCCAACTCTTCTTAGTCGAATACAATACAAAAAAATAAAAAAATACAATTTTTTTTTTTTTTTTTTTTTTTTTTTTTAATATTGGCCTGGGGCCGCATGGAACGTCGGTGAGGGCCGCATGCGGCCCGCGGGCCGCCAGTTGCCCCTCCCTGTTGTAGTATGTACGTGGATCTCTGCACGCTCTGCGCCCAGGTGGCACACCGGTGGTGTTCACTGTCTCGTCATAGAGTTGATCAAAACGTGGCCTTTGCTCCTCAATGCGAATGCAAAACTCGTCCACCCGTGCCAAACAAAACTGCATGTCAAATGACTTGCTCTGCAAAATGTCAAAAAGTACATCTGCATGGGAAAACATTTCGTAAAATGTTGAAATTAAAAAGCTAAATTCAAAGGTGCTCAAGTATGATATATGAGCATCAGCACCGCCTGTAGCAGTATCGTCAAATTCCTCATGGTGGTCAACTATGTACTGGAACACGTCCTTAAGAGCATCTTTCTGTTCAAATACAGTGCAAACCAATCTTGATGTGAAATTCCACCTAGTTGGTGCAACTCGTGGCAGTCGCCTTTGACACATCTGGTCAAGCACTTGCGTACGTTTGGGCGATTTAGTAAAGAACGCGGCCATGGAAGACAGGTGTGAGGAAGATTTTGCATTCTTGAATTTTTTTTACACCTTGAGATAAAACTAAATTAAGGACATGTGCATAACAGTGTATGAAAAGCGCATCGGGGACCCTTTCCTTCACTTTGGCTTGGACACCGTTTAGTCCCGAGGCCATAACCGGTGCACCATCGTAACACTGCGCTACAAGTTTATCTGTGCATGCATATTCCTCCAAGAAATTAAGAGCCAGGGTTGCAACCTCTGCTGCTGTTTTGCCCCCCGACACATCCACATATTTAATGAACCTCTCTTTTACGCCACCGTCTGTTACATAATAAAGAACAATCGACAGCTGTGCAGCATTGCTCACATCTGACGTTTCATCCAGCATTAGAGCTACACATGACGCGTTCCTTATTTCTTCTTTAATTTCGTCATTCATCACATCAGCAACAGCACTTATCAAATCGTTCTGTATTTGACTTGAGGTTCCAATAAATACCTTGGAAGTGGTCAGATGGTAGTGCAAAGCTGGATCATATTCTGCTAAAAATGACAAGCTCCAGGTAATTCCCCCGGTTCAAAGATGTTCCACTCTCATCATGGCCCCTGAAAGCCATCTCCTGTTTCCCTAGGAAAACCACACAGTGTATAAGCCGTTTTAAAATCTCCAGATTTTTTTTTCACCTTTTCGTTGTGCATCGTTGTTTCTCTCCGTCTCTGTTCATCCAGCTGTAAATTAATGCACCGAAATTTCGGTGGCCGAAAACCTTCGGCCGAAAATGGCCAAAAATGGCCTTTCGGCTTTCGGCAGAAAGAGTTTTTTCACCGAAAATATGTCACTGAAACAGAAACAACCTGTAACCTAACGCGTGTTGTTGTGATGATGTCGCGCTGTCGGGAGTCGCACTGTTTCTATGTAAACTCTGCGCGCAACGCGTCCAATAAATGCGTCTTTAACACTTTGATTGCCTAAGGCTAAATTCATGATATACCATCCGTTGCCAGCTCTATTTAACATGGAGAAGTTCCCCTTCTTTGCAGGGCTATAACTTTTTAAATTCTATTGCTAGATTGCCATTATTAGGGCCCATTCAAGGTCCTATATGTATTGTTCATAGTGTAGCAACGTTAAACTTTTTCATTCACATATTCATAGTAAAATATGGTCTAAAGTATAAGTATGTTTTCATCTCTTTCTGCAGCTTTCTCCAGAACGTGATTTATAGCCCCAAATGCATTATATTGATGATGAAATACAGTTTGATAGCGATCGGTGCCAGATGAAAAATGTCAAATGGACGTGCTTCTAGGAGTTTCTATGTATCATCTGATGATGACCGGATGGGCGGGGGATCGTTTATAATTCCGTGGGCAACGTTATACCATTCATCTAATGTGGGTCAAATGTTCATCATAGCAGTTAGTATCGAACACGGTAATAATAAACGCTAAAACTCACCCCAGTCTCCGCGGGCCGTTGGGCGATCAGCGTGGAGAAGACAGTTTTCAATTATGGGATGTCGAAATACCGGATCTATTTCCAGGTTGTATAATAGTATATACGTCCAAATAACGTTGTTTATTGAGTTAGGGCGAGCAATCTATTATCCAGTGTTTCAAGATGGAGTCGCGGGAGCTATAGAGTGCCCGGAAGTAATATGGGTGATCACCACTTCATCCACATGACTTCCTGTTTGGCGCTTCTGCCGATCGGCCACCAGATAGCGCTCTTGAACCGCTAGAGGGTTGAGAGGAGGCCAGCACTGTGTCTCAGGGCTGCGGAGGAAAAATATGATTTCGATCACAGATTTTTTAAATATTGATATTAAAGACGAGTTAGGGCGTCCTCGGCAACTTTAGCATGGCTAGGAAAGACGCCTAAACACGTTTTCGGCACTTAAAGTGTTAACATGCTTTTATATCCTTATTTACTATATGCCCGTCGCGGTTAATCACTGAGTGATCGAATATGCATATTATTCAGAGCGAGAGGGGGGGGGGGGATTGTGTTTCTCACATTGACGCTGTCTGTCTGTCGCGCGTCTACTGTGCCAAAGTCAAGCGAGCACATTCAGCTGGGGACTAGAAAGGTGCGCTCAGTAGAGCACAGATGTCCGCTGCGGCAGCCAGAGAAAAGATGGAATTAATGTACTGTATGCATTCAGAAGTGCTGAATAAATGTTTTATGGACCCAGGACCCATAATAGTGATTATTTATTATTTAGTTTTGCCATAATCATATATTCTTCCATAATCATAATGTTCCACAACATTGGTAAAAAAAAATTCTATTCTATGATCATTTTCGGGCTTTCGTTTTCGGCCAACTGTTTTCTATTTTCGGTATCATTTTCGGCCAAGAATTTCCCATTCGGTGCATCCCTACTGTAAATCAATCCTTGCGTCTCCAAATGTTTTCAGACTAATTGTTGCCTTAACACTTTGATTGCCTAAGGCTAAATTCATGATATACCATAGGTTGCCAGCTCTATTTGTCTATGTAGAAGTTCCCCTTCTTTGCAGGGCTATAACTTTTTAAATTCTATTGCTAAATTGCCATTATTAGGGCCCATTCAATGTCCTATATGTATTGTTCAGGGTGTATGAAGTATAAGTATGTTTTCATCTCTTTCTGCAGCTTTCTCCAGAACGTGATTTATAGCCCCAAATGCATTATATTGATGATCAAATACAGTTTGATAGCAATTGGCGCGATATAAAAAAATCCAACTGGACGGACTTCTGGAAGTTACTACACGTAATCTGATGTTGACCGGATGGCCGAGGGGGCGTTTATAATTCCGTGGGCAGCGTTATACCATTCATCTAATGTGGGTCAAATGTTCATCATAGCAGTTAGTATCGTACACATTGAAAAATAACGCTGAATCTTACCGTATCTTCCTCGCGCCGTTGGGCGATGAGCGTGGAACAGACATTTTCCTATTATGGGATATAGAAATATCCGGTCCATTTCCAGGTTGTATAATAATATATACGTCCAAATCATGTTGTTTTTTCGAGTTATTTGCAGCGATCGATGTTCACTGTGTGAAGACTGAGTCTCTCTAACACTAGCGAGTGCCCGGACCCCATATGGAGTGAGTCCTACCGGGTTAAAGCTAACATCCGTTTTTTCGATCTGCCGATCGGCCACCAGATGGCTTGAACCGCTAGAGGATTGAGAGGAGATCACACTTGTGTCTCAGGGCCCCGGAAAGGAAATATGATTCCGATCACAGATTTTTGAAATATTGATATCAAAGACGAGTTACGGCGTCTTCGGCAACTTGAGCATGGCGGGGAAGGACGCCTAAAAGCGTCTTCCGGCAGTTAAAGTGTTAAGGCAGTGCTTCTCAAACTTTTTCTGTCAGGCCCCCCTTTGGCGGACCAAAATATCTTGGGGGCCCCCCCCCCCCCCTCGCCCCAACAAAATAGTCATGAAATGGGCCATGTTTAAATGTATTGAAATAACACCAATATCGTGACCTTTCAAATTGACAACACCTTCCCTCGCGAGAGCCACCTTGCCTCGCTGTGAAACAGCACTGCAGAATGGTCAGCTCCCATCTCCTCACACAGCGCAGAGAACAGGCGCGCTTTCAGGGCTCGGGTTTTGATGAAATTTACCACGTTTATAACTTCTGTCAAAACCTCATTCAGCTCAGGGCTAAGCTGTCTTGACGCTGGCGCCTCTCTGTGAATTTACAGTGCGTCCATTGCGCGTTTGGCGAGACCCCCTTGATGAGCGCCTGTAGCCCCCTCCTTTTCCCTGCCATGGCCTGCGCACCGTCAGAGCAAAAGCCCACACAGTTCTCCCATTTCAGTCCATGTTCTGTCAGGTAACTGTCAATAATTTTGAAGAGCTCATCAGCTGTCGCTCTGTTTTTGACATATTTGCAAAACAGCAGATCTTCACTCAGTGACTGGGAATTTACAAAGCGAACATAGGAAATAAACAAACAGTCTTTATTGCTGTCAGTCTTTGACAAGGCAACACGCATGTCAATCCTCAAGGCTCAACTTGGCCCTATATTTTGTTTTCAGAGCTGTCATGGATGAAAAGCCAGCTTCACACAGATATGTGGTGCTGAATGGTATCAACACCTTAACTGCTGCATCATGAGATACTTGGTACTCAGCACCACACTCTGAAACTAGCTCTCCAGGTGGTATCAGATGAGATTTCAATGAGTTCTTCCAAGAGTTTGGATGGAGATGTGTCAGGAAGCTTTGTCTCAATGTTGTCTGTAAATTTTTTTTTTATCGAGAGTAACTTGGTGATCCTTTTCTGTGTTTTATTAAATAATGATTTTCAGATTTTGAGAAATGGTCAAACTTATCCAAATACGGTATTTTCATGGAGAACAGTGCAGCTGCAACAGATAGCACTTTAGTGATAATTTTCTGTAATCAAAATAAAACGTTTTTTTTTTTTCTTTTTTTTTTAATCTCAAGGCCCCCCCTGTCATGCCTCTGCGTCCCCCCTGGGGGGCATGCCCCCCACTTTGAGAAACACTGCCTTAAGGTGACTTGCCGAGCCTTCATGCTTTTGTGCAGACTTTGTTAAACAGCTAAGGTTATCGAAGCCTCTAAAGTTCCACGCACCCTTGTCGGTCCCAAACAACAAACATTCCCAGCAGAAAAGCTTCTTCTGTGAAACCGAGCCAGTAATCCAGGGGTACCGTTCCCAATTGCTAGCCTGGAAATGTCGCTCGTAACCGGCCTTTGATGCCTGGCTGATTTCCAGTCCTTCTGGGGTTGGGCGGCCTTTTTTGACCATGTCCATCTTTTCATTGAATGTTCTTCTTGAAAAGGGAACTGTTAATAAATCCGCAACAACATCGACGGTATCATTTGCTGCTGCCATGTTTCATTCGTTTGTTTAGCTCGTGTTGTCTTGCTTGATAGTTCGCTACGGTAGCCAGTTTTCGCGTTTGCCGTTTTGCGCTCTGATTGGCCGACACAGCCAGTACCGAGGCTTCGATAACGGTACCCTATCCCCCCCTCTCACAGTGAGCTGTGGTGTTCCACAAGGAAGCATACTAGGACCGCTACTGTTCCTAATTTATGCAAATGACATGTCGTCAGCTTGTGACTGCAACTTGTTCCTGTTTGCGGACGACTCAGCCCTGCTGGTCTCTGACAAGAACAAGTTGCAGGTTGAAAAAACCCTCAGCTCGGAACTAGGCAGAATCTGCATATGGCTCGCTGATAACAAACTATCATTACACATGGGCAAAACCGAGTCCATTCTCTTCGGTTCAAATAACAAACTCAGCAAGACCGACGGCTTCTCAGTTACAGTGGGTGACAATATTGTCACAAGGAAAGATGAAATTACCTACCTGGGTTCCATCCTAGAGGCTAATCTCTCCTGTGACAAAATGGCATCCAATGTAATAAAAAAAGTCAACCAACGAACTCGATTCTTGTACCGGATCTCCTCTCTGGTAAACAAGAATACCCTGAAGACTCTGGCAGGAGCACTCATTCAGGGGTACTACGACTATGCTTGCACCTCATGGTACCAAAGCACCTCAAAGGCGCTAAAAACAAAATTACAAACATCTCAAAACAAACTGGTCAGACTACTGCTTGACCTTACTCCTAGAACCCACCTCACCCCTGCCCACTTTGACAACCTAGGATGGCTTAGAGTAGATGACAGAGTACAGCAACTTGCAATGGGCCTGGTCTACAAGATACACTACACGACCAAGGTACCCATGTACATGGCAAAATACTTCCCAAAGGTCAGTGAATACCACGATCACAACACCAGAGGGAGCTCCACAAATCATGTTAAACCCAGATTCGGCTCAAATAAGGGACTAAACACGTTTCGCAATTATGCCACATCAATGTGGAACGCCCTACCCAAAGCTGTAAAGGAATGTGGATCACTACCCACTTTCAAAACCTCTCTCAAGAGACACCTACGGGAGACTGCAATTCAACACTGGCCCCTGTAAATATCCTAACCCAACCCCCTCCAATGTACAGTCATTTACCTAGTATGGTTTTGTCAATAGTCCAATGTACAATTTTGTTTGTTTGTACAGAGTCTTCCCCCCCCCCCTCAATGTACAGTTTTGCTTGTTTATACAGTGTGCCCCCCCCCCCCAACCACCTCCAATGTAAATTACCCAGTATGGTTGTCAATATCCCAGTGTACCCAACCCCCCCCCACCCAACCTCCTCCAATGTACAGTTTCTACGTCAAATGTATATACTCCCTTTTCTTGACTCCTTCTGTATCACAAACAGTACTGTATTTGCAAATCTGGTATGTCATAAATGTATAGATGTAGCAGTACTGACTATCTGTATGTCATGTATGTCATATATGTCCTGATGAATTGAAAATGGGGGACCCTGATGTAAACAAGACGAAAGTCTTTCTCTGGTCTGCATCCCCTTAACAATTGTGTGTATTGAGCTGTACTGTATTGTACCCATTCTGCAATCTGTTAATAAAGTTTTCAATCAATCAATCAATCAATCAATCAATACTAGTTCGCTACGGTAGACTCTCTAGATTAGAATACCTTGGCATCTAAAAGACTACGCCCATTGACTACAGCTCCAAATGTGATTGGCTGATCAAACTGTCACTCCACACCTGGGCTCCTGTTAAGCTGTATTGGGCAGGTCATGCTAGAATACCCGATGGAGGAAAGTCTGCCCAGTGACTTGTGAAAAGAAATCTCCGATTGGCTGTTATTTTCTCCTGTACAAAAACGCTCTAATGCGCAGTGAATGGGTCGAAAACAACTATGGCGAGCGAAACAGTGCGGTTTTAACAGATTAGCGACACAAACTATTTTAATACATTTGATTAAAAAAAAATTAAAAATATAAATAAAAAAAAGTAATCTTTAAAATTAATATTTTCTTTCTTCTGAGGCTCACAGGGCCTTCTCTGAATACCTTGAAGGCCCTGAGAATTCGCCACTGCTGTATATACACTCATATTTAGCTAATAACACTTAAAATCATTGGTAAACTAATTTGGTGCTGAAAATATGTTATGGTCTTCTTTACTCTTGGCTACATTTGAAAAAGAAACGCAACATTAATTAATACAGACTATATTGATCTTTTTATGACGTGATATTAATTTTAAGGCTTAAGGGGTTAAGTGCAGACGTTGAGCTTTAGTTTGAGGGTGATTACATCCACATCCAATCACGTGTAGGAATTACAACCGTTTCTACATGTGCCCCCTCCCCCCTTTTTTAAGGGACCAAAAGTAATTGGACAATTGGCTGCTCAGGTGTTCCATGGCCAGGTGTGTGTTATTCCCTCATTATTTCATTTACAAGGAGCAGATAAAAGGTCTAGAGTTAATTTCAAGTGTGGTATTTGCATTTGGAATCCGTTTGTTTCTGAATGAGGTCCAAAGAGCTGTCACTATCTTGTGAAGCAACCCATTAGGGGATACATGCACACAACATGTTAACAACAACATTCATTTTAGACTCACAAAACGTTTTTAAGTGAAGGATTAGCTAGCACCCGCCCACACAAACACACACACGTCCACATGTTCACTTTCACTTTCTCTCTCACTCTCACACACGTGTGCAGCACACACACAGAAACCGTGAGGAAGCGTGAATCCTCTGTGCATGGCTCCCTCTGGAAATTAAACCAAGACTAATATAAAGTGTTATCGACAGATACTGCTGATATGTATGCAGATGATACACTAATATAAAGTGTCCAAATAGATGGATGGATAGATGGATAGATCTATAGGGTGTTTGTGTTTGACCTGTATGTAGATGACAGACTAATATAAAGTGTCATCATCCTCTCCGTGCTTCTTTTTCAGAGTCTAACAATATTCCGGACCCAGAGCTGGTCCTGAAGTTTGGCCCCATCGAGAGCACACTGGGCTTCCTCCCCTGGCACATCAGACTCACCGAGTTCATGTAAGGAACTCTCTCTCTGTGTGTGTGTGTGTGCACGTTTTTGTGTTTTTTTATTTTAAGAATACACGCACCACAAAATAAGCCCAATCATGAAATCGCATAATGAGGAGGTCTTCCTGATTTGGGGACCAGTTCGATGTCTTGATTTTGTTTGACGGAGCTATTGTAATGTCAGGGTTTTATATTTCACATAAACCTGTGTGTATGCGTGCATGTGTGTGTTCATGTGTGAGTTACAGGTGTCATTCATGCTACCAAGGACTTTCGCTTCCCCTCCTTGGCTGAAACCTTTTCTTGTCAGGCCCCCCTTTGTTAATTGGAAACATCTACCCCCCCCCCTAAAGTTTCTACAGAACTTAGAAAATGGCCAGCATTTCAAAAAATACCGCACCATCTATTTTGTATTTTTTCTACTGGTCTCTTTTCATTTAAACAGTGTTCTGTTTAGGGAAATACATTTTGAGTGCCAACGACGAGATTAGTCGTGCTAACTCGCCATGCGTTGAGTGCCAATGACGAGTTTTCTCGTCTTTTAATCGTTATTTCTTTTATTAGCGATATCTATTCATTTTTCATCCATCCAGCCTGATGTTATCATTGTGAATGGGTCTGACCTCGAAAAGGGCAAATACCGCCGCCTATGGTAATGAACATCATTGGATTGGATTGGGTGGCCATGTGCATCAGAAAAAAAGTCCGGTCTGGGGTTTTCCCATCTCTGGCAAGCAGTATCGTGTTACCAGATTGACTGAGGACCCTCAGAGCAGAGTCGATTATGTGTTTTGGACTATAACGTTGGATCAATAAACACGATCAATATTTGGAATGGCGATCAGGAATTGGATTAATCTTTTTGCAGAACATCTGATGTGAGTTAAGGACTCTATTTTACCAGTATTGGGTTAATCAGATGTTTTTTTTCTCAGCCATCGCAGTGTGTGTGTGTGCGTGTATGACGTTAGCACTGACCAGGTCATGGATAATCGATTTTTCAGCCCGCTTCTCTAGCGTGCATAAGTACACATATACTATCGATAATCTAGCGTTTATTTGAAAACGATTCATAAATCAGCCGAAAAATTACAACGTGTTTTGTGTATTCCACTAAAGAACTATTATCGCGACTCCAAAATTTCGACAGAAAGGTAATTACTAAAATGCTGGCTGTTCGACTAAATAAACACCTGTCAACCATCATTCACCCTGACCAAACAGGGTTCATTCCGAATAGATTTTCCTTTTTCAATGTCAGACGCCTCCTCAACACCATGTATGCTGGTCATAGTCGGACTAGGGGTGCTGCGATTTTATCACTTGACGCACAGAAGGCGTTCGATCAGGTTGAGTGGCCTTATATGTTTGAGTCACTGCATAGATTCGGGTTTGGTGATACATTTATATCCTGGGTAAAGCTCATATATGCCAGTCCAACATGTTCAGTTATAACCAACGGGGAGAAGTCAACCAGGTTTCCACTGCTCCGTTCTGTCCAGCAGGGTTGCCCTCTTTCGCCGGCGCTTTTCGCCGTTGCGCTCGAACCCCTTGCCCTAAAAATACGCAGTCACCCAAGTCTTGTAGGCTTGAAAGTTGGAGGCGCCGAGACACGCATCAGCTTGTATGCTGACGATGTAATATTATACCTACACAATTCAGAGATATCGATTCCCCCTCTTTTAGAATTAATTACCTCTTTCGGTGAGCTATCCGGATACACAATTAACTGGACAAAGAGTGACTTTATGCCTCTTTCTGACACCTTCACTCCCGGTTTCCTGGAAAATCTCCCATTCAAATTGGCAAAAGATCGCCTCACCTATCTTGGTCTGACCATACCCAAAGATCCTAAATTAATATTTAAATTGAACTTTGCCGACTATGTTTCAAGGCTAAAACAATGCATTGAAAATTGGAAAGTGCTACCCCTCTCCATGATAGGCCGCATAAACTCTGTCAAGATGGTTTCTCTCCCCAGATTCCTATACCTTTGTCAAAATCTTCCCATCTTTCTCACAAAGTCTTTTTTCAAGGAACTGGACTCTGTAATTCTGTCTAGGGATGCCCCGATCGATCGGCCACCGATCGTTATCGGCCGATAATTAGTATAAATATGCGATCGGGGAATTCCGATAATTAGTCATATTCGCCGATCGCGGAAACTGATCAAGTGGATATCTCACTCGCTTGTCTCAGACGCACAGGACCTGCAAACTGCTCCTCCTCCCTAGCCCCGCCCGTACCCGTGTAGAGTTTGTAAACACAGCTGAGTCTAGATAGTGCATTCGACCTGAGCTAACGTTAGCTACCTAGCTATCGTTAGTGTTTAAACAAAATTACCCAGTCAACTATTCACTTTTAGTAGGCATAGCTCCTGATATCAACAAATGCTCCAGCAAGTCTTGTAGTGCATGTTGATACCTCCGTTAGCTCGCGTTAGCTCGCGTTAGCTGACGTTAATTCACTGTTCAAAAACGAAATGTCCGATTGAACTAAATAGTTGTCTTAACGTCATCTAGCCGGCTAGCAGTAGCTACAGATAGCTCCTGATATCAATGTCTTATAACATTGATTGAATGCGTATTCGAGCTGAGGGCTTGCTGAATGTTAAATGACCAAAGCATAACGTTACCAATAGGGTCCCGCTGCAGCGCCGGAGAATCCTTTTTGGTAGCTGGAGGCTACTAGAGTACACACAGACAGTGGAGCTGTTTGCAGATAGTGAGCATTTTGACTTGTTGCGTGGTGGCGATGTCTCGCAGATAATACAAGTACAAGTCTAATTATATAATATATATATTTTATTAAAAAAAAAAAATTTATATAAAATAATTTTTAATTTCTTTTTAATCAAAAACGATCGGTATCGGATCGGTATCGGCCGATATGGCTCACGACGATCGGTGATCGGTGGCAAAAAACGTGATCGGGGCATCCCTAATTCTGTCTTACATCTGGAATTATAAGAATCACAGAATCTCAAAAATGCACTTGCAAAAACCTAAATCTGAGGGAGGGCTGGCCTTGCCAGTATTTAGGCACTACTACTGGGCTGCCAATGTAAGGGCTCTGATGTACTGGCGGCAGGGGACAACAGGTGAATTGACTCCTGGGGCCCCCTTGTGGCTGAGAATGGAGGCTAATTCCCTTATTAACTCATCCTTGCCAGCTATGCTATTTGTCAAACCAGGGGTACCCGGGATCTTAAGAAGCTTGAAACTAAGTTTTGTCGTGGAAAACTCTGTCAGAATTTTAAATCAAATCAGGGGTGCTTTGAGCCTACCAGATGTTTCTATCCATGCACCAATCTGTTTTAATCACACTTTTTCGGCTCCATGGACAGACGGGGGCTACCTTGCCTGGAGTGGGAAGGGGCTAGCTTCCATTAAGGACTTATACATAGACGGTCACTTTGCATCCTTCGATCTACTAAAGAGGAAGTTTGAGTTGCCCGGCACCAACTGGCTCAGATTTTTACAAGTCAGAAATTATGTTTGATCCAAAGTTCAGGCTTTCGAAGAGCTCCCAATTGAACATTCTTTCTTTGATATATTGCTGAGCCCTCCCCACTCCATGCACCTCATCTCTAGGTTTGTGTGTCTGTTTGACAACTGTAATATGGCCTCTACTGAGAAGATTAAAGAACAATGGCAGGAGGAACTCGGTATTGATCTATCTGATATTATATGGGATAGGAGTCTGTCTATAGTGCAACTTGGCTCAGTCAATAGTAGACACCAGCTGATCCAATTTAAAGTTGTGCATCGTCTCCACTACTCTAAGCATAGATTGCACAAGATCTACCCCTCTGTTTCACCTCTGTGCGACAGGTGCCAGGTATCGGAGGGTACACTTTCTCATGCCTTCTGGTTTTGCCCTTCACTAACAGGATTCTGGGCCAAAATATTTGACTGGTTCTCTAAGGCCTACAAGATAACTATACAGCCGGGGGCAGAGCTTGTCCTCTCTGAGCTTTCCTACAGCTGTACAACAATCTTTGACACTGGGGACAACGGTTGCTAAAAAACAAATACTGATGGAGTGGAAGTCCTCCTCAGCACCTTCTTTCCAACTGTGGATGGCGGACATGACCTCTGTCATACGGATGGAGAGACTAAGGTTCCTGAGAACCGATTCACTTAAAAGGTTTTCAAAAATCTGGGACCCGTTCTTAGCCTATCTCGATGAGGCTAGAGGTGGCAGCTGATTCGCCCGTCTGATCTCACAGTCCCCCTATGAGGGACCCCAAACACAATATTTCTCAGTCATGTATGGCTGGTAACCGTGTTGTAATAGCAAATGTAAAAAATTTGTTATTATTGTTTTTTTTTCTTTAATGCATTTTTTTTACTTTCACTGAGTGTGTCTGTATGTCATGTTGGTATACTGTTTGTCATGTTTGTACAATGTTCTGAAAAATGTAAAATAAAATATATAAAAAAAAAAGAACTATTATCGCGGAAGTTCTCTGGAATTACTAGAACTCTCCAAAACTATACTTGTATTCAAAACGGTATAAAACGGAAATGTACCAATGAAAAAACTATCCGGTTTCGTACATGTTGACTGCAAGCAAGTCATTGATAAGCGAGGGGTGTTTTAGACCCATAGCCATAATTTAAGATATAGTTTAAGCCTTCGCAAATTTCCCCGACCTCCCATTGACTTCAGCGCTGGCACGGAACGGCCATATATGGTCAAAGGGGTGTGGCACTCAATGTGTTAAAGTGCATGGCAGCAGCAATGAACAAGATATTGTGCGGAGTCACATACACACACTACCAATCTTTTTCTCTCTCCACGGACATAACGATGCACAGCAATATATCGGATGCTTAATGCGTATTGTCAGTCAAAACATTTGTAATACTTACATTACCTACTGTTTATCTTTTAGATAATGCTAAGCTAGCTGTATTCCAACGCAACAAACCTTTTGCAGTACTAGGGATGGGTACAGAATCCGCGCATCACGTTGGTACTACAGAGTACCGATTCACGTGAGATCCACCGGTGCCACATTTCGGTACTGTAAAAATAAACGAAACCTATGAAGTGTGCCGCACGTCAACATCAACACGCTCACCTAGGATTTGACTTGATTCAACAACAAAGCAGTCGGGCGATGGCAAGCCGAAAACGGTCGCAAGTGTGGTTATACTTTACAAAGCTAGATGCGGACAACGCTCGCTGCAATTATTTATTCCCCCCCCCCCCCCAACTTTTTCTCCTCGTGTTTTTCTCCCATCCCAATTTAGTCATGCCAATTCCCCCCTCCTCTTCCTGGTCGTTGCTCGTATGTGCCCCCCACTGGTCGGTCTAGGGAGGGTTGATAGATACTATCACATGTCCCCTCCGATACATGCGGAGTCAGCCAGCCACTTCTTTTCACCTGCCAGCGTGGACTCTCATTGGTGAGGTGTAACGTGTGGGAGGCTCACACTACCCTCACCATCTCCCTCCCTCGCTGTGCAGGTGCCCTGACCGACCTGTAGGAGTCGCTGTTTACAACGACCAGATTACCACCCCATTGGCTTCCCTCCCGCTGACTCTGCCAATTGAGCCAGTATGACGGCCGGCCCAAGCCGGAGGCAACACTGACAGCTGGATTCGATACCAGTGTCTCACGCGTTGGTGACGAGCTCTTAGTCCGCTGCGCCACCCAGCCGCCCCTCGCTGCAATATTATATATTATATACTAACAAATTGTTCTAAATAAATAATAATGATAGATAAGCTTGCCTCATTTTTATGTGTGGATCACTGCTGGAAGAGCCATAGCTCTCAGCATTGGACTAGAATTACAATGAGCACCGTGTGTGTGTGTCCCAACATGCTTGTGTGTCAGCAAGTGTGTTTGTTCGAGAGAGAAAGAAAGATGGCAAGCACCTTTTGTCGGTGTGTTTATGTTGAAATATATGAATGAATGAGTGAGTGTGTATGTGTATTTATTTGATTGTGTGCTTATGCTGTACTCATCTTTTCCCTCCAGTTGACCTAATCCAAGCCGGTAGTGTGTTGTCTGTGTAGATTACCAGTGAAACCAGTCTGTAGCTAAACCTTCAGGTTTGACCATTCTGTCGCTGGGCCACTGTAAGCAGCTCCGCTTCCACTGTGGCTCCGTAAGAAGAGTCGCTGTTTCACCCGCTGTCCTCGGACCTCGTCATAGTGTTGTCATGATGCGTTGTGTCCTCACTCCCAATATGGTGTAATACCATAAACTAGGGCTGGGTAATAAACCGGAAATCTACCAATACCGACATTATGACATCTCTTACTGACCTGGTTTTGCTCATATCGTTGTTGCGGCTGACAACCATATTGCACATTGCATTTTGCACTGCAAAAGAATTACACACAAGAAAGTGACAATAAAGGAATCTGAATCTGAATATCGGTATGTTAGACAAACATTATAAACCTGTTGACAGAGGGCCAACACAATAGAGAATGTGATATTTGTGTGCTGGTGTTTTAAAACATTTATTATTGTTTTATTACAGTTATCACTACTGAGGTAAAAGTGATAATATACTGTGATATGGATTTCATGTCACCAGCCAGCCCTGCCATAAACACACATCATTGGCCCCTGTTGTAATGTCACGATGATCATCTGTGATTACAATCACCAGTTGTTTACCTACCAGGATGTCAGCCATGATGATGATGATGGACTGGATACTGAGGCTATGTTTAATTACGGTAGTCATTTAACATTAACAAGCCCTCGCTGACTTCTCATCTGCACTTCCCCTCAGGAAGGAATCCCTACTGCCATCTTAACCCTTTCACTACCACACTACTTAAGGTTAACCTTTCACTACCACACTACAGACGGTTAACCGTCTGTAGTGTGGCAGTGAAAGGGTTAACCTTCTGTAGTGTGGTAGTGAAAGTGTTAACCCTTTGTCATGTGGCAGTGAAAGGGTTAACCTTCTGTATGGTCCCAGTGAAAGGGTTAACCATTTCACCACCACACTACCAAATGGTTAAGTAGCGCTCCATTACTATGACAAACTAAAGTGGACTTTGTGAGATCCACCCTTAACACTTTCCGTGCCAGCAGGGGGAGCCAAAAATAGCGCTTGAGTGCCAGCGCTGTAGTCAATGGGAGGGCGATCACTAGGGATGGGTACCGAATTCGGTACTTTTGAGGTACCGAACCGAAACACGTCGGTACTACCGAGTATCGAATCAAGTGAGAAACCGAAAAAAAATATTTTTTTATTTTTTTTTTATTTTTTTTAAAGTACCGAAAAAAGGTACCGTTGGGTACCGGTATCGATTCACAGGTACCGGTATCGGTTCAAATGTGAAAGGTACCCATCCCTAGCGATCACATTTGTAGTCAAGGACTACAGCCCCCTCAGCATCGACGGGGCACCAGTTGAGAGAGTGAACAGTTTCAAGTACCTCGGAGCCCACATATCCGAGGACTTGACATGGACCACACACATTGACAGTGTTGTGAAGAAGGCACGACAACGCCTCTACTTCCTCAGGCGCCTAAGGAAGTTCCAAGTCAGTCAGAAGATCCTTAGGAACTTCTACTCATGTACAATAGAGAGCATCCTGACCGGCAACATCACCTCCTGGTTTGGGAATAGCACTGCACAAGACCGTAGCAGACTACAAAGAGTGACACGTTCAGCCGAACGCACAATTAGAGGGGGGCTTCCCACCCTCCAGAACATTTACAACAAGCGGTGCAAGGGGAAGGCTAAGAGAATTATTAAGGACTCGAGCCACCCGAACAACTGCCTCTTTGAACTGCTGCCGTCAGGCAAGCGATACCGGAGTCTTATGGCGAGCACAGAAAGACTCAGAAGGAGCTTCTATCCCCAGGCCATCAGGCTGCTAAACGAACAATAATCGCTAAACGAACAATAATCACTATGCAACAACCATCAAATGCACACAGCACACACACCCACACGCACACACTCACTCAAACAAACACACTGCAGCACCCACTCTCCACACTTTAGATCACACAAACACACTTACACTTTATATTTATTGATAAAGGATTTGCACTACAACTCGTACACCTACTGTGAATTGTACCTAAACTGCACCTCGTCCATTTATGCCTTGCACTATATAGTATTGTATATTAGTACACTGCACAGTATTGTATATTGTATGGTAACTACGTCTACGAACATTGTACATATGTCTAAACTGAACACTGTGACCTCTTTTTTTTACTTCTAATTTTTACTATGTTTTTATTTCATACTTATCTTGTCATGCACAGTCTCTGGAGCGCAACAGTAAGAAGCATTTTGTACAAAAGTATTCTGTACTTCTGTATGACAACTATTAAAGAAACTTGAAACTTGAACTTGAACGCATAAACTATATCTTAAATGATGGCTATGTGTCTAATACACCCGTCGCTTATCAATGACTTGTTTGCGGTCAACATTGTTGAAACGGAGTGTTTTTTAATCGGTTAATCTCCGTTTTATACAATTTTGAAAAACACTCGTTTTTTGAAACTTCCAGAAAAAAATTTTATTCTGCAGGAATTGCGCTTTACTGGAATACACAAAACACGTCATTTTTCGGCCTATTTATGAATAGTTTTCAAATAAACGCTAGATTATCGATAGTATATGTGTACTTATGCACGCTAGAGAAGCGGGCTGAAAAATCTATTATCTTATTTCCTGATCAGCACACACACTCACAGCCACACACACATGGGACACGCTGAGATATAGGTGAAAAGAGCTCTGATTATCCCAAGACTGGTAAAATAGATTCCTTACCTCAGATCAGATGTTCTCCAAAAAGATTATTCCAATTCCTGATCGCCATTCCAAATATCGATCACGTTTATTGATCCAACGCTGGGTACTGGAAATACTGATTCCACGCTGTTCTGAGGTTCGGCAAAGACTGCAATCGGCTCGGATTACATGCCTTACTTCTTTTCCTCATGCGTTTTCATTCAATCCAATCCAAAGGGTGCATTACCATCCGGCAGACGATAGGGGGCGGTATTTTCCCTGTTCAAACTCAGACAGAGTCCCAGTGGTAACGTGAGGCTAGATTGATGAAAAATGAATGGAACCCGATAATAAAAAAAAATAACTATTAAACGAGATTTCTTGTCGGTTGGCACTCAACGCATGGCATGAACTAACAAATGAACTAACATTTGAGTGCCAGCATGGGGCGCACGATTTATCGCTTGAATGCCAGCCTTTTGGGACTGATTTTCCGATATTTCATGATTTACGCAGAGCTATTTCTATATTCTATATTAAGGCTATGTGTCTAATACGCCTGTCGCTTATCAATGACTTGCTTGCAGTCAACATGTACGAAACGGATTGTTTTTTCATCTGTACATTTCCGTTTTATACCATTTTGAAAAACAGACGTTTTTGGAAATGTCTAGAGAGAAAAAAATCCGCAGGAATCTCCCTTTAGTGTAATACACACATGTTGTCATTTTCCGGCTGATTTATTATCGTTTTCAAATAAACGCTAGATTATCGATAGTATATGTGTACTTATGCACGCTAGAGAAGCAGGATGAAAAATCGATTATCTATGACCTGGTCAGCGCTAACGTCATATACACACATAGGGGACACGTTGTGAAATATGTGGGAAAAAACATCTGATTACCCCAAGACTGGTAAAATAGATTCCTTACCTCACATCAGATGTTCTGCAAAAAGATTATTCCAATTCCTGATTGCCATTCCATATATCGATCGCGTTTATTGATCCAACGTTATGTACTCGAAACACATATTCCACGCTGCTCTGAGGGTCCCCAATGAATGCAGTAGTCTCGGGTTACCTTGCCTGAGAAGTAAAATGTGGAATCCGGGTTTTTCGAGGTCAGAGCCAGTCCCAATGATAACCTGAGGCTGGATTGATGAAAAATGTATGGATATCGCTAATAAAAGCAATAACGATTAAATAACGACATTTCTCGTCGTTGGCACTCAACGCATGGCGGCCAACAGCGAGATTTCTCGTCGTTGGCACTCAATGTGTTAAGGGCAGTGGGAGCGAGTTGACCGTGACTCAGAGGCGACTTTTAGCCAGAATGCATTGTGACTTTTTGTCGTTTCCTGTGCGAGAACCAATGACTGAACAAACTATATACAAGTGTAAAGTAAACAAACAATATCAAGATAATTATAATAATCAACTCATCTGATATTTCCGGACTCATTACTCTGTCTGATCACTTCACCTTTACCCACCTAGAGATTTTGATGTTCCTGTTGTCTGCATAAGGGCAAGGGCATTGCATTGCATTCCATTCCATTCCCTCCCCCCCCAAACTCTAGATGGCAGTATAACCCTGTCATTACCACTAACACACTGTAGGTAGAATATTGGTTCTCAAACCTTTTCATGTCAACAACCCCCTAATTGATATGTAACGAGCCTTGGACCCCCATTTGATAGGATTGTTGTCCCAGCGACCCCTGTCTGAGAAAAGCTGTTAAATATGATTTAGTTCAGACTTTCATAACTGTGTAGGAGGGGAGATGGAGAGAGTGAAACCTATGATCAGAATTAGGGCTGCACGATTAATCGTAAAAAATATATAAAATAATCGCGATCTCTATTCATAAATCTATGCAATCTCATTTCTAAATGACGACGATTCTGATGTATTTGCGTCAAAATGGTGATCGGTTGCATTAAAACACTCGCTCCTTAGATTCCCCTATGCATTCACGTCACGCTGCATTCACGTGTTGACTTATTTGCTTCGGAACAATCCCAGTTGCGATATCAATCACACTTACACAATGTAAAGCAAAACACGCTATTAATTCAACATTCAATATATTTTCTTACTTTTGTGTTGACTTGTCAGTCACCATATTCCTGTTTTTTGGGTTCCAGGTGAGAGGTAGGAGCTGGAAAACAACAGTTCCATAGCCTGAAGTCTTATAGTCATGCAGTCCAAAGTTTATAAAAATCCCACGGAAATTTTTTTTGTAGAAAGGTTTTTGTAATGTGTGTACCGGTAAAAAATTAGGGCTGTCTTAAATACTTCGAAGCTTCGCTCGATTTTTTAAATCAACTCTGCCTCTCTTTGTTAACTACAACAAGCAATGCCGTTTGTTATTTAAGATGAGGTCGGACTCGGCACTGACATATTTTTGTTACAAGAGACTTAAGTTTAAGTCACGCACTTTGATATATGTTATGTTGTCTGTTTTAAGAAAGAGTGCAATAAATGTTTTTATTGAAAAAACAAGAATCGTGATCTCAATTCTTAGGGAGAAAAATCGTGCAGCCCTAATCAGAATACTCGTTCTTGTGTTAACTTAGTGAATAGAATATTAGTAAAAGTTTTCACTACTAACCCATTTATCTGGGGAGCCCCTGGAATCCCCTCAAGGCCCCCTGGGGCCCCCGGACTCTTATCAGTTCCTCTCTCATCCCTGCTCTCTCCTGCTTCCAGGGGTTTCAGTCGACTAGTCTTATGTGTCGTTTGTGTTTGTTCAAGACGAGATCTGTTGAAGATCTGTGCGATTGTGTTGCAAGTTATTGTCATTCTGCAAAGGAATGCATGAGTGCAGGAGTGACTCGTCTCTGGTTCCAGAACACACGATGCCTGATGCTGAATCATTTTCCAGGAAGTCATTCTTTCAGCATAAAAAAATAAATATATTTTTTTATCACTTTTTTTTCGTTCTCTTTTTTTTACATGGATAAAACAGGACATGACGACACATAATACAAGAATAATAGTAATAATAATAAACAGAACAACACCAGACAATAATAATAATAATAATAATAATAACAATAACAAGAATGACAATAGAATGACAGTAGAACAACAAAAATAATAAATACAGAAACTAAAAACAAATATTATCACAAACACCACAAACGATATTAGACGTCGTTTCCTCCCCCACTCCCACCCCAGGACCCCCCAGGACCAACACCCCAACCCCACTCCACTGCTAGATAGTGGCTTAAATGTTCTCGGCTGCTGCGACCCACAGCTCAATGCTGGCCTGTCCCACCCCAATTATACCTGCAGTAGAGATTTCCATATAAATGACATCCAGTAGCGTCGGAGACCAATTAGCATAAAAATAAATATATAAATAAAATTACTAATCAACTGAAACAATCTTCAGCAACTCTGATAGACGGGCAGTAATTTGAGGCAGTGGATATAGGCAATTTAAACCATAATGGCCATGAATATCTTTGTTCCTTAATTTGTCCTTTGAATATACAGAAAGTCCTGACTAATTGACTTTCTGTCTCTCTCTCTCTGTCTCTCTCTCTCCGTCTCTCTCTCTCTCTCTCTGTCTCTGTCTCTCTCTCTCCGTCTTTCTGTCTCTGTCTCTCTCTTGGTCTCTCTCTCTCTCTCTCTCTCTCTCTCTTGGTCTCTCTCTCTGTCTCTCTCTCTCTGTCTCTCTCCCTCTGTCTCTGTGTCTGTCTCTCTGTCTCTCTGTCTCTCTCCCTCTGTCTCTGTGTCTGTCTCTCTCTCTCTCTCTCTCTCTCTCTCTCTGTCTCTCTCTCTCTCTCTCTCTCTTGGTCTCTCTCTGTCTCTCTCTCTCTCTCTGTCTCTCTCCCTCTCTCTCTCTTGGTCTCTCTCTCTCTGTCTCTCTCTGTCTCTCTCCGTCTCTCTCTCTCTCTCTCTGTCTCTCTGTCTCTCTCTCTCTCTGTCTCTCTCTCTCTCTCTCTCTGTCTCTCTCCCTCTCTCTCTCTCTCTCTCTAGCTCCCTGCCTTCCCATATAGACGTGTCCTACGAGGACTTGTTTGGCGCCCTGCAGCGATACGCCACCTGTGAACAGCGGCAAGGCAAGTGATTGGCGGGACGCAGATTAGGCCCCGCCTTCCAGCCAGGAAGAGGAAGCGAGGGATGGAAGATGGTCGCCTCCCTCCATCCCGCTGCTGAGTCACTGATAGATAGACTATGTTTACAGTTGGAAGGTGAGAAGAAGAGAAACGGTCTGAACCACCCCCCCCCCCCACCCCCCCCCCCCCTTCGCCTCTCCCAACAAATAAACCAACGTCTATTCTAAGAACGTGTCTCCCTGTCTTTCAGTAGAGGCTCCTCTGCTCTGCCAAGCCCACATGGATGGTACCTGACTTCTCACTACTGGAATTTGCCGTGTTGAAATATCTGATGGACCGGAAACACAGTACCGACCCCCCCCCCCCCCCCCCCCCAAATGCCCATTTGTTATTCTAGGGGATTTTAATCCGTTTCTCACTGAATAACACATTGGACTTCAAGGAGAAAATGCTTCGCCGTGCTAAGCCATCTCTGCTATTAGTCTCTGTGTGTTTATACTGGGAAATGTAGTCCCAAGGGAAATGTAGTCCCAAGGGAAATGTAGTCCCAAGGGAAATGCAACATCTGCCAGGTCTCACGGAGCAGGCACAAACGAGGAAGGAACAAACGAGGAAGGAACAAACGAGGAAGGAACACAAACGAGGAAAGAACACTCACCGGGAGGGACAAAGATGGCGCTGTAAACACCTAAACCCTCCTCTTCTCTCTGCCTGTGTCTTAACGCCCAGATGCTACTGTTCAACGCGTGCGCTTCTCAGTAGTAATGATATTAATTTTATGTTTCTTCAGCAAAACAAAGGATTTATTTTGCTCCGGGGTCTCCAGGTGGAGGGTGTTCTGGGTTGACGCGGCGTACAAGTCCTTCCACGAGATGTCTTAATTTAAGAGGGAGAAAGTGAATGGATTTATTCGTACTTTAGAGTATGTGAATCTTTCTGACCGTGTGTGTGTGTGATTACAATGGCTGTGTGATTTCACCATCCAAAGTACCGGCTCCGTCCATAGTGTAAAGTTCCAATGAGGAAGATGTCATTATTTTGTAGTGTTTTCGTTTTTATTTTTATTTTTTTATTTTTTAGCTCTACTGGTTCTAAGTCTAGGGGAAGTTGTCTTATGTGGTTTAAAAGTGTGTTCTTCCTCTGCTGTTTTGTCCTCATCTTCTTCTGGTGTTGTATGAAATATCAGTGTGTGGAAAAGGGTTCGTTTCTGTGGCAACGATGAAATAGGGAAACTACCGCTACGGTAAATGGGACTGCATCCTGGTTCAACCCCTAGCTCCGTGCCCTTGAGCAAGACACTGAACCCCTGACTGCCCCAGATGAGCAGGTTGGCGCCTCCTTGCGTGCTGCTTGCCTCTGCCCTCTGCCCTCTGCCTGTGTGCGTGCTGCTTGCCTCTGCCCTCTGCCCTCTGCCTGTGTGCCCTCTGCCCTCTGCCCTCTGCCTGTGTGCGTGTTGTTTGTGAGCCAACGTGTGAATGTGAGGCATAAGTTGTAAAGTACTGTGCGAGCGGTCGGAAGACTTGAAAAGCGATATATAAATGCAGTCCATTTACCATTTTATATATATATAGGGCTTTTATCCAGAGCGCTTTACAACTTAACATAAGTGAGACGAGGCGTGTAGAAACCAACACGCTATTTCATGTAACTTCCAGTGACACAGGAGCCCGCTCGCTGAGAAACTCTATTGTTTACAGTTTATTTTTTTTACAGCCGACCCCGTCTGTATTTGTCTCATCATCGTTTGAGCTGCTCATCTATCAAAATCAAACGGAGGACATTTTAATTAGGTTTTTATTATATGACTTCTCCAGTATTCTAGTTGTTAAAAAATATCAAATACCGCGTGGGAAAAAAAATTCAATCCATTTTCCATGTTGAATAATCATTTCTACGACACCTGTCCTCCACCAAATCAAATTTGAACCCTGAATGGCTGTCAAATGAAATCCAATCAATCAGCGGATCTTTGAAGATGGTTCAAATACATACATGAATCACCCAGCTGCTTTTGGAATTATTTTGCAAAGGAAAAGATGTCTTGTGTTTTATGTCTCTTGTGGCATCATCACACATTGTGTTTCATGTCTCTTGTGGCGTCACACACATTGTGTTTCATGTCTCTTGTGGCGTCACACACATTGTGTTTCATGTCTCTTGTGGCGTCACACACATTGTGTTTCATGTCTCTTGTGGCGTCACACATTGTGTTTCATGTCTCTTGTGGCGTCACACACATTGTGTTTCATGTCTCTTGTGGCGTCACACACATTGTGTTTCATGTCTCTTGTGGCATCATCACACATTGTGTTTTATGTCTCTTGTGGCGTCACACACATTGTGTTTCATGTCTCTTGTGGCGTCACACACATTGTGTTTCATGTCTCTTGTGGCGTCACACACATTGTGTTTCATGTTGGAACGATGTGGAGTTGATCTAATTGAGGCTCAATGTTCGAGCTCAAAAGCGAAGACTCTTTACATTTTAACCTGCCATTGAAACGATGATGCAGTAGTTCTCATAGGAGACGAGTAACATGTCCACATTATAAGACCAGGTGTTTGGTGCAGTAATATCTTGGCACCACAACACTCACCGGGATCATTGTTGTTGTTGTTGTTGTTGTGACCATTTGCTCTGCACCGTCTCATTAACCCTTTCACTGCCGCACTACAGAAGGTTAACCCTTTACTATCACACTACCGACGGTTAACCTTAACCTTCTGTAGTGTGGCAGTGGAAAGGGTTAACCGGTGATGTCATTGGTTAGCTCGCCAAGAACAATGCGTGTGATCGCTTGATTCATCAGTGTGTGTTTATTCAATACATGTTACCGATATGGATTATTATTCCATAATGGACAGTAAACCATAAAGTTGATACTTCAGAGAGTCTTGAGCACCACGCCCCTCTACTAAATACATGAAGACGGTCATGTGGAGCCAAGCGGAGAGAGGAACATGATGGGACTGTGTTCACCTAATATGTATGCCCTCCCAGACGCTGGAAGCCTTAGCTGTCACGGTCTCTCGATCCTTGAAGAGGGGGAGGAAGGGAGAGAGAGAAAGGGAGGAGTCGTTTCCCTCGAGGGGAGGAAGGAAGAGGGGGAGCGAGGAAACTTTCAAGCTGACCGAAATCTTCGATAACACCATGATCCCAGCAATGTGTGCAGGCAAGCGTGCGTGTGTGTGGTAAGGATTGTTCTTCGTCTAGAGATCACATTTGGAAGCAGAGGAGAGGATGCAGTGAAAATATCGGTTGCTGTGTTTGGATTTGTGATTTTTTTTAATTTCTGTGGTTTTTTGGACCGCTAGCCCTGTTTTTTAACATACCAATGACGATGTCGATCCGTGGAGTCCTTTCTCTGCACAAATCTATGCTGCTCCTCATTCTAACTCTGGCTAGTTAATCACAAACCAATGCAAAGTCAATGGGGTCAAGCTCCCATCTGTACAAGCTGACTGAGGACAACTGAATTCAACTTTGAGTGCTGTGGAGTATTTAAGCTTGTATGTAGAGGCAGGAGCGCCCCCCTGTGGCAGTATGAGGAACAGCATGGCTTGTGCTGAGAAAGGACCCTACCGTTCGACGACATCATGGATAAGTAGTAAATTGGGCTCGGGTTCCAAAAATCACAACTATCCCTTTAACGGTCGTTTAGTCTCAATGTGGCGCATCAGTACTAACGGTACAGTAACTGTGTGATCGAATGAAGTTAGAAGATAAGAGTCTGTCGGACCCATTCTGACTATCTAGGAGCAGTCGTCAGCCACACAGTGCACTGCCATAAAAGACTAAACTCGAGAGGTCGCACAACTATTTCCTCAATAACATGGTCCTCCGTGCCTAATTCTGCCTCCTAGGGCGAAAACTGTCTGCTAGAGGGTGAGGACATGTTTGTGGACCAACCAACAGAACAAGCTATAGAGCTGCTGGTCACACAAAAAAAAAAAAAAAAAAACACAACTTCAATGAATGAATGAAAACTTTATTTAACAGATTGCAGAATGGGTACAATACAGTACGGCTCAATACATACAATTGTTAAGGGGATGCAGACCTGAGAAAGACGTTTGTCTTGTTTCCATCAGGGTCCCCCATCCGTTATATGCAGATTCCCCCTTTTTATGTTTTTTATTTTCCCTTTTTTTACATGAAACAAGACAAGCAATACGGTAACAGTAATAATCAACGATAAATCACAGGACAATAACAGAAATAATAATAACAATAATGACAGTCCAGTAATTAAATCGGAATGAAAGTAGACTAAAAGACATACAAATAATGTTCTATGCAGATTCCTAATGGTTTAGTCAGTTGCATAACTTCAGAAGAATCATGAAAAAATCCCATCCTTTTGAACTGACACTACACTTCAGAGCCATTCGTCTGGTGTTCCATTCATCCTCAGTGCTCCTGGCTCTAGTCTACATGGCTAACTTGTAAATAAGAAGATGGATGAATGGAGAGGATGAATACAAATACACAATAATAAAGGTGTGACCTTGTAGGAAGCTTGTACTTTATAAGCAGGTGAGCGTAATAATTCTGGCTCCAGTTGTTGACTGTGCCATTGCAACCTGGGACTGGGTGGAAGGGGTTAAATGGAGATTTTGTATGAGGGAGTGGGGGATCACGTTTTTCCCTTGTGTTTAGTTCAAGCCAACGGTAACCATGGCGACCGCATTGTTGTTTGTCTCACTGTGTATATGTACGTCTGTAAATAAAATGATAACTATGTAAAATTTGTTTTTATTGATTTACGAAATGAAAACTAAATGACAGACATGCAAATTGACCTGTGAACTATTTTGAAAATGAAAATATAGATATTAAAAGAAATTCTAAACAGTTTTTTTGGTTTCCTCTCTTTAATAATATCTCAGTCTGCCACATTATTTATCAATGAATCTTGAGAGAAAATCTTGACTAAACATCATCACATATGTTTCATCAATATAATGGGCTGTGTTCCCTCAGCCCTACCCTGTGTTCCCTCAGCCCTACCCTGTGTTCCCTCAGCCCTACCTTGTGTTCCCTCAGCCCTACCTTGTGTTCCCTCAGCCCTACCTTGTGTTCCCTCATCCCTACCTTGTGTTCCCTCAGCCCTACCTTGTGTTCCCTCAGCCCCACCTTGTGTTCCCTCAGCCCTACCTTGTGTTCCCTCAGCCCCACTGTGTTCCCTCAGCCCTACCTGTGTTCCCTCAGCCCCACCTTGTGTTCCCTCATCCCCACTGTGTTCCCTCAGCCCTACCTGTGTTCCCTCAGCCCCACCTTGTGTTCCCTCATCCCCACTGTGTTCCCTCAGCCCTACCTTGTGTTCCCTCAGCCCTACCTTGTGTTCCCTCAGCCCTACCTTGTGTTCCCTCAGCCCCACTGTGTGTTCCCTCAGCCCTACCTTGTGTTCCCTCAGCCCTACCTTGTGTTCCCTCAGCCCTACCTTGTGTTCCCTCAGCCCTACTGTGTTCCCTCAGCCCTACCTTGTGTTCCCTCAGCCCTACCTTGTGTTCCCTCAGCCCCACTGTTTGTTCCCTCAGCCCTACCTTGTGTTCCCTCAGCCCTACCTTGTGTTCCCTCAGCCCCACTGTTTGTTCCCTGGCTCCTACTATGCGTTCCCTCAGGAAAAAACAATCTGAGTCAAGTAATCATGAGTTTGTTTATTACTGATAGTGTTTTCTGTCCGTTTTGACTATTTTGGTTCTCGGGAGTGTAATTTTTAATATGAAGGTTTATCATTGATCTGAATGTTCACTTCCGCATCTGTACCTCACATTGCATCAAACTCCACCACTACGGTGGTGAGGTGAATACGGCGAACACTGTGAAGGAACATTGTTGCCAACATTATGGAAAACGTGTACTCTTCTCCAGAGTAAGACACAAAGATAGATACCAATTTCCTGTGCATTCAGTAGAAAGCTTGCCTAGCTTAGCATAAATGAATGGAAGCGGATACGGATCAGCTAGCCTAGCTATTGGCCAAAAACACCTCTCCTAAGCTAGTTGATCTGTATCCGCTTCCATTAATTTGTGCTCAGCTAGTCTAGAAGTAGCTTGCAGCTGGATAGGTTTCTACTGAATGCACAGAGGAAATTGCTATCTATCTTCTTATCTGACTGAATAAACGCTAAAAGCGCATTTCCCATAATGTTAAAAAAAAATTAAAATCTTTTCCCCCCTTCTTTTTCCGTTTTTCTCCCCTCCCAATGTTAGTCGTTATGCCAATTCCCAATCCCCTTCCTGGTCGTTGCGCACTCACCAGAGACTATCGCATGCTTCCTCCGACTGAAAGGGATAACCTGAGAGCCGTGAGTTCTTAATTGATATAGTTGTGGACCAGTCGACCAAAAGATTCGCGGAGACAGAGTATTTCAAACGGAGCCTTTATTTCATCACACAGAGAAGAAGAGAACTCTCCTGCAGCCCATGGGCTCCGCTCCTCGCCAGCATCAGAAGAAGGAAGAATACATCACAGTACATGTCATTTATACAGAGGAGGAGGAGGGGTGTATGTGTGTATATGTATCCGTGTGTGTATGTATGCGTGTGTGTGGTGTGGTGTGTGCTAATCTGTGTGTGTGCTTGTTTGTGTGTGTGTGTGCTTGAGTGTGTGCCTGTGTGTGTAGAGGAGGCGGCTAGGCGTAATGGGCCTGGCTGGGCGGTCACTAATCTAAACAATTGCCATATATGGTCTGTGTGTGTGTGTGTGAGAGAGGGACTGGGGATAACGACTTCCAGATGTCCATGACCGCCCCTCCTTGGTGTGTGTGTTTTCGTGTGTGTGAGGCCGGATGTAGGGAGACAAAGAGCCATGGCCCCAACAAGGCATGCACATCATGGAGAGACAATGGGAGCTCAGATATATAAGATATTAGACATCAAATATTACTAGATCAATGAACTAAAAACTATCAATCCCCCTTTTGACATATATAAATCAATATGTCAACAGTTCATTGATGGATCTGTACCCGTCGATTGTCACCTCATTACATGCATCACATCTAATACCAGACGGGATAACAACACCAGGAGAGCAGAGAGAGATATAGAGGGAGGGGGGGAGCGGGAGAGAGAGAGAGAAGAATGAGAGAAACACAGATTTGCAATTTTTCCAGACGATACACGTAACCCCGTTGGACCCCCCCTTACTCATTCACCTAACCAAGAGGAACCCACCCCTCTATTACAGTGCACCCCTGGTCCCGTCTTCTAGGGCGTGGGTCTCCTCCTGAGCTGGTTCCCGTTCCAGGGTGCGGTCCCCTAGACAAAAGTGTCTCCTCTGGTCTGCTGCCTTCCCAGTGTCTCTGGACTGTCCTCCACCTCTCGCCAGCTAGCCCACCGTCACTCCAGCTCAGCTCAGTGTCTCCCCTGCTGCCGCTTCCCCCGTTCTCGTCGTGGACGATCTGCGGTGCTTATGATCTGCGGTGCCTGCTGTGCCTGGCTGCAGTGTTCCTCTCCGGCCTCTGCTGCTCAGCTGCCATCTCCTCCGGTCTGCCTCTCTTCATCCTGGCCTGTCCTCCGTCTCCTCCTGCCTGTCACCGTCGAGGGTCGTCTGGTGGTCTCGTCACGGACGTCTGAGGGGCTGCTGGTATCTCACCCCTGGTTCAGACGCGCTGCAGACAGCTGGTAGTGAATGTCTGGATCTTCTGCATCGTCTTCTCCTCCGTGTCTCCATTCCTCGTTCCGTCCTTGGTTGCGGCTGGCCCACATCAATTCTCACTTTGGAACCTCCATTTGAAAGGGATAACCTGAGAGCTGTGAGTTCTTAATTGATATAGTTGTGGACCAGTCGACCAAAAGATTCGCGGAGACAGAGTATTTCAAACGGAGCCTTTATTTCATCACACAGAGAAGAAGAGAACTCTCCTGCAGCCCATGGGCTCCGCTCCTCGCCAGCATCAGAAGAAGGAAGAATACATCACAGTACATGTCATTTATACAGAGGAGGAGGGGTGTATGTGTGTATATGTATCCGTGTGTGTATGTATGTGTGTGTGTGTGGTGTGTGTGTGCTAGTCTGTGTGTGTGCTTGTTTGTGTGTGTGTGTGCTTGAGTGTGTGTGCCTGTGTGTGTAGAGGAGGCGGCTAGGGGTAATGGGCCTGACTGGGCGGTCACTAATCTAAACAATTGCCATATATGGTCTGTGTGTGTGTGTGTGTGTGTGTGTGTGTGTGTGTGTGTGTGTGTGTGTGTGTGTGTGTGTGTGTGTGTGTGTGAGAGAGAGGGACTGGGGATAACGACTTCCAGATGTCCATGACCGCCCCTCCTTGGTGTGTGTGTTTTCGTGTGTGAGGCCGGATGTAGGAAGACAAAGAGCCATGGCCCCAACAAGGCATGCACATCATGGAGAGACAATGGGAGCTCAGATATATAAGATATTAGACATCAAATATTACTAGATCAATGAACTAAAAACTATCACGACATGTGTACCCAGCCCACCACTTCTTTTCACCTGGCAGCGCGGACTCTCACTGGGAGAGTGTAACGTGTGGAAGGTCACACTACCTCCCTCCAGATCCTTCCCTCGCTGTGCAGGCGCCCCGGAGGCAACGCTGACAGCCGGATTCGATACCAGTGTCTCTCGCGTTGGTGATGAGCGCTTAGTCCGCTGCGCCACCCAGCCGCCTGCATTTCCCATAATGTTGGCGTGTTTCTTTTAACCCTTTCACTACCAAAGGGTTAACCCTTTTACGGCGAAAATACAGAATGTTAACCCTTTCACTGCCACACGAGGGTTAGTGTGAGAGGGTAGTGTGAGAGTCCGCACTGCCAGGTGAAAAGAAGTGGTGGGCTGGGTACACATGTTAACCACCCTGTAGTGTGGTAGTGAAAGGTTAACCTTCTGTAGTGTGGTAGTGAAAGGGTTAAGGAAGCTCATGTGTGGACCTAAACTTAATAGTTGCTTTCACCGTCACCATTTTGCATGTGAATTTTTGCAATTGAATAAAACCACATTGTTATTAGGAGGAACGCAAATCATCTGCACAAAAATGGCTGCAGAGAGGAAGGCGGTTGATGGATGGGGGTCCAGATTTGGGACGTCTTCATGCCGTTTCATCGTTTCACACATGAATACTCTAATGGGGCAACTGTCCAGGATGTTGCAGTGCTGGTGAATTGGGATTCCATCCTAATATGTGGCATATTATGGTGTTTAAATTGTTGTTACTGAAACTGACCAATCATTTTATTCTGTACCTTTCTAAAAGCTCTGTAGATGTATTATTTTTATTTTTATAATTACATGAAAATGTAATCTATAGTACCTTTTAAACATTTTTAAACGTATTCGGCTTGTGCACCGTTGTCCCATTGGATTGTTTTACAGCTGGGAGCTACAGCCAAGTCAAGTGCCCAGAAAATCATCTTGAAAACTTTAACTTTTTTTAATTTGTTTTTGAATTAGGGGTAGGTTGCTCTATAAGCCTTCGGCTTCAAACCTATCCTTTTCGTTAGTTTTTCGAATTTCTTTACAAATAAACAATTTGTTTATGTTTATTTATTTGTATGTGTAAACATTTGAAATAAAATATTCACATTCATCATCTTAACTGGTTCATATATCATCCAGTTAATGAGATTTTAGTCAATCAATTTGTCTGACGTCAGACAAATTATGGTCATGAACATAACCGTGATTATCCTTTTAAAGCATGAAGTGACTCAGGGAGTTCCATTATCTCCTCAACATCATTTAACCCTTTCACTACCACACTACAGAAGGTTAACCTTTCACTAAAAAAGTTAACCTTCTGTAGTGTGTTTGTGAAAGGGTTAACCCTTTGTCGTGTGGCAGTGAAATGGTTAACATTTTGTATTGTTGCAGTGAAAGGGTTAACCATTTGGTAGTGTGGTAGTGAAAGGGTTAAAGCATTAAGTGACTCAGGGAGTTCCATTATCTCAACATAAAGCAGGAAGTGACTCACGTTCCATTATCTCCTCCGCGTCTATACTTTCCATAGCCGCATTTCTGGCAGACGCTCTCTGATTGGCCGACGCCAGTTTCTACACTGGTTAGGCTTAGGCACTCTTCGAAGTTGGTTAAGGTTAGAGTTTGTCTTAGAGCGTGACGGCAAGTTCTTTCGACGGTTAAGCTTAGGCACTCTTTCGAAGTTGGTTAAGGTTAGAGTTTGTCTTAGAGCATGGTGATAGAACGCCAGGTAGTTTGCAGGCTGTTCGACGCGGAAATGGGCAAAGACACAGCTCCTCACGCGATTGGGCAAACATGTCAGTGGCCAATCAGAGAGCGTCAGTCAGTGGCCAATCAGAGAGCGTTCGCCAGAAATGCGGCTACGGAAAGTATAGACGCATCTCCTCAACATAAAGCAGGAAGTGACTCAGGTCCATTATCTCCTCAACATAAAGCAGGAAGTGACTCAGGTCCATTATCTCCTCAACATAAAGCAGGAAGTGACTCAGGTCCATTATCTCCTCAACATAAAGCAGGAAGTGACTCAGGTCCATTATCTCCTCAACATAAAGCAGGAAGTGACTCAGGTGCATTATCTCCTCAACATAAAGCAGGAAGTGACTCAGGTCCATTATCTCCTCAACATAAAGCAGGAAGTGACTCAGGTTCCATTATCTCCTCAACATAAAGCAGGAAGTGACTCAGGTCCATTATCTCCTCAACATAAAGCAGGAAGTGACTCAGGTCCATTATCTCCTCAACATGAAGCAGGAAGTGACTCAGATCTCTTCAACATCTGAAAGCATTTCAACTTAGGCTGGTAAAGCTATGCCTCCTAAAATGTGAATCGGAAATACAGAAATACCGGCTACAGGCTTTCCGGTTTCCGGGCACCCCCTGATCTGTTTATAGTCCCCAGCGAAACAAACAACAAGCAGGTCTGTCAGCCTGTCGAGGGAGGCGATAACGAGGTTGTTTCTGGGGGGAATACATTTTCATGAGCACAGTGTCGTGATTTCAGGGGCGGGACTTTTACATTTACATTTAGTCATTTAGCTTACGCTTTTATCCAAAGCGACTTACAAGTTCTGTACGACAAGACAGCAAGAAGGGTACAACTCTATCAGCTGAGTAACGATGTTCATCAAGTGTTGCGTGTTACAGTGTAGGTTAGTTTATTAGGACAAGTGCATGACAGTAAGGTTAGTCAGGTTTTTTTTTTTTTTTTTATTATTATCATTTCAGATAATGGTTGAAGAAGTGAGTCTTTAGTCGACGGCGAAAGATTGGACGGGATTCGGCTGTCCTAACTGGGATGGGTAGTTCATTCCACCATTGTGGGGCAAGGACTGAGAATAGGCGGCTTCTCTTTGATGACCCTCCGGGAGCTTGGATAGGAGTAGGTCTGAGGCGGCCAGAAGATGCAGAGCGTAGGGGTCTTGAGGGTGTGTAGTTAGAGACCATTGACCGGAGGTAGGCGGGAGCGGTTCCCTTTGCTGCACGGTATGCTAGGTCGAGGGCCTTGAAGCGGATACGTGCAGCAATGGGGAGCCAGTGTAGGTCCCTAAGAAGTGGGGTGACATGGGCCGACTTCGGTAGGTTTGAGATCAGGCGGGCCGCTGCGTTTTGAATGAGTTGAAGAGGCTTGGTGGCAGTGGCCGGGAGGCCAGCTAGCAGTGCGTTGCAGTAGTCGAGGCGGGAGATGACTGTTGATTGGACGAGGAGTTGGGTGGCTTCTTTTGTCAGGAAGGGGCGTATCCTTCTGACGTTGCTCAGGAGGAATCTGCAGGTTCTGGTTGTCGCTGCGATGTGAGCAGAGAAGTTCAACTGGTCATCGAGGACAACACCAAGGTTCTTGGCGTCGGGGACGCGGTCACAGCTGCATTCTCGACTGTGATGGAGAGGTCGGTCAGGGGGGAGGATTTGGCCGGCAGGTGGAGCAATTCTGTTTTGCTTAGGTTCAGTTTGAGGTGGTTGGTCGTCATCCAGGCGGAGATGTCGGACAGACAGGCCGAGATCCACTCAGAGACGTGGATATCTGAGGGAGGGAAGGAGAGGAAGAGTTGAGTATCATCGGCATAACAATGATATGAGAAGCCGTGAGACGTGATAATGTTACCCAGTGATTTAGTGTAGAGGGAGAAGAGAAGGGGTCCTAGGACCGAGCCCTGGGGGACACCCGTCCGGAGGGGGCGGGTGGCCGACAGAGTCCCTCTCCATGACACTTGGTAGGAGCGGTCGTTGAGGTATGATGTCAGCCATGTCAGCGCAGATCCAGCCACTCCCATTCCTGCGAGGGCCGCGAGGAGGATCTGATGGTTGACTGTGTCGAAGGCTGCAGATAGATCTAGGAGAATCAGGACAGAGGAGAGGCCTTTCGCTTTTGCTAAGTGAAGTGCCTCTGTGACCGCAATGAGGGCCGTTTCTGTGGAGTGGCCAGTCCGGAAGCCAGACTGATTGGGGTCTAGGAGGTCATTCTGTAAGAGATAAGCAGTAAGTTGGTTGGATACAGCACGTTCAAGTGTTTTAGAAAGAAAGGAAAGAAGAGAGACAGGACGATAGTTGGCTATGACGGTGGGGTTCAGGGTTGGTTTTTTTATGAGGGGCGTGACTCTGGCTTGTTTTAGGGAGGTGGGGACCACCCCCGAGTTGAGTGAGGAGTTGATGGTTGCAGTTAGGAATGGGAGGATGTCCGGTGCTATGGTCTGGAGGAGTGGGGAGGGTAGCTGGTCCAGCTGGCATGTAGTCGGACGGTTCGACGTTACCAGTGTCAGGGTCTCGGCTTCTGTAATGGGAGAGAAAGATGACAGAGTGAAGGATGAGGTTCTCGATTCAGCGTTTGGAATGGGTGGGGGTTGGGAGAAGGAGCTGCGGATGTTCTCCACTTTTTCCTCAAAGAAGATCGCAAAGTCTTCGGCAGAAAAAGATGAGGGGGGAGGGGGTGGGGGGGAGGGGGTGGGGGGGAGTGAGGAAGGAGGACATGGTAGCATGCAGTTTGCGAAGATTCTTGGCAGAGGCCTCGATCCTATGGTGAAAGAAAGAAGCTTTGGCATTAGTAATGGTTTTGGAGAATGTTAACAAGAGGTTGTGATATGTGTCGATGTCAGCAGTGAGGCGTGACTTTCTATACTTCCTCTCAGCCGCTCTCAGGACCTGTCTTTGTTCTCTCACTGCATCCGTCAGCCATGGACTGGGTGGAGAACGGCGGGCAGGTTTCTCAACGAGGGGACAGAGCTTGTCAAAGGAGGTTGCAAGGGCTGAGCGGAGGGTGGAGGTTGCCATCTCTGTGGGGAGAGCAGAGAAGGTGTCACTCAAAGGTAGAGCGGATATTATGTCAGAGGAGAGGGTGGAGGGGGATAGGGAGGCCAGGTTACGTCTGAGTGAGACTTCCTACCTGATTCCCACTTTCGGCCGTAGTGCTTTACCAGGCTTTATCTCTCGAGATAAAGCTGGGAACGAGGTTAATTTCAACTGCATTAGTTGCTCCATAAGCAGATAATGGCCATGATTTGATTGGTCTGCAGCCCGATAGCAAACTGGCCCTGAACTGCATCCGATCAATCTGTTTGATTGGTGTGTGATCAGCTCAGTAGCAGGTAATGGTCCCTGAATAGCATCGGATCAATTTCTTTGATTGGTCCGATCAGTCCGGTAAACAAACAAACAGTGGCCGTGAATAGCATCAGATCGATGTGTTTGATAAGAGCACGACAGGCCCGGCCCCGCTGAGCTTGTTATTTTTACATAAATCATTGAGAACATTGTGCATTATAGGCTGAAGGTAAAGCAATAAATAGTTCTGTGTAGCGAGAAGGAACACGCGCAGACAGAAGAAAACATTAACACACACACACATACACACAAACACAACACATGCATACACACACACACACCCATCTCAATAATAAAAGAGGCCTTGAGGCAGTACTAGTGGAGTTATAAAAAAACACACGCCCAAGGTCTTTGTTTTTATTGAGCGCTGTGACGACTGCCTCTGCTTCATTGATCTCATTGCTGTGTGTGTGTGGGGCAGGCATGCGTTGTTCATGGGACGGGGTTGCACTCCCACATAAGTACTCGCTATTTGCATATCAATAGCGCCGGTCGTCAGGTGTGTTAAATACGTTCTCAGATACATTCACACCTAACTTTTTGTGAATGACATGCGTTACATTCCATTCGTAGAGGCAATTAGGAACTGTCTGTAGTCTGCTGCTCAAGCGAGGGGACATTTATGGGCATTCGCGGGAGCGCGCGCATTCGCGGGAGCGCGCGCACGCGCCGGGAGCGCGCGTGCACGTGGCACCATTAGGTGCGTGCAATCCCAGTTGATTTCAATAACGCACCACTGGTGTGGGGGGAGGGGGGTTATGAGTGAGTGAGTGAGTGAGTGAGTGAGTGAGTGTGTGTGTGGTTATGAGTGAGTGTGTGGTTTTGTTTGGGTGTGTGCATGCATGTGAATGCGTGTTTGTCTGTGCGTGCATGTGAATGTGTTTGTGTGTGTGTGCATGTGAAAGTGAATGTATGTGTGTGTGCGTGAATGTGTGTTTGTGTGTGCGTGCATGTTAAAGTGAATGTGTGTTTGTGCGTGCGTGCGTGTGAAAGTGAATGTGTGTTTGTGCGTGCGTGCATGTGAAAGTGAATGTGTGTTTGTGCGTGCGTGCATGTTAAAGTGAATGTGTGTTTGTGCGTGCATGCGTGTGAAAGTGAATGTGTGTTTGTGCGTGCGTGCGTGTGAAAGTGAATGTGTGTTTGTGCGTGCGTGCGTGTGAAAGTGAATGTGTGTTTGTGCATGCATGCGTGTGAAAGTGAATGTGTGTTTGTGCGTGCGTGCGTGTGAACGTGAATGTGTGTTTGTGCGTGCGTGCGTGTGAAAGTGAATGTGTGTTTGTGCGTGCGTGCGTGTGAAAGTGAATGTGTGTTTGTGCGTGCGTGCGTGTGAAAGTGAATGTGTGTTTGTGCGTGCGTGCGTGTGAACGTGAATGTGTGTTTGTGCGTGTGAAAGTGAATGTGTGTTTGTGCGTGCGTGCGTGTGAACGTGAATGTGTGTTTGTGTGTGCGTGCGTGTGAACGTGAATGTGTGTTTGTGTGTGCGTGCGTGTGAAAGTGAATGTGTGTTTGTGCGTGCGTGCGTGTGAAAGTGAATGTGTGTTTGTGCGTGCGTGTGAACGTGAATGTGTGTTTGTGCGTGCGTGCGTGTGAAAGTGAATGTGTGTTTGTGCGTGCGTGCGTGTGAAAGTGAATGTGTGTTTGTGCGTGCGTGCGTGTGAACATGAATGTGTGTTTGTGCGTGTGAAAGTGAATGTGTGTTTGTGCGTGCGTGCGTGTGAACGTGAATGTGTGTTTGTGTGTGCGTGAACGTGAATGTGTGTTTGTGTGTGCGTGCGTGTGAAAGTGAATGTGTGTTTGTGCGTGCGTGCGTGCGTGTGAAAGTGAATGTGTGTTTGTGCGTGCGTGCGTGTGATTCTGTGTGTGAGAGAGAGCTATATAGTGTGGCAGAGAGACGCCACAGTGTTCTGGTTTCTCTCTTCCTCTGTGCGCCGGAATGCTGGTGTTAGAGCGGAGCGATGCTGCAAGGGAACAACTGGCAAGGCAATCAATTCTGAAGCTTGTGTGTGATGGAGAGATAAGAGGGATGGTGAAAGCCAGAGCCATGGCCTTTCATACACTCTTAGAAACGATGTGTTGAAATAACTAAACACGGGTATGTACAATAAAACAACACGTGTTAATAGCAGAACAATGAAGAACATTATGGGAAATATACCTGCAAGCATGGATGTGGGGGCCAAGCGTAGGCATACCTGTACCTTTGTAGACATTGGGCTACAGATTATGTGCGAAAAGTATACACAGCTTAAAGGTCAACCTCCACGTTGTATTTTTGTTCAATAAACAATGTGGACTAGGCCAACAGTGACTTTCATGAAGAATTGTAAAAAAAAGTATTGAAATTGACCCAGTTTTAGCGTTTTTATCAAAACATTTTGTCTGCCCAACACAATCAACATGCACTTGCATATTTTAATCAATGGTTTATAATGTGCACGTGTAATGTCGTCACAACAGGTATTGGTCACCAGGGGTATCACCAGGGGGCGCTGAGAGTCACACAGCTAGTGGCAGGCAGAGAGCCTTGCTACCATAGATATATGCTTGCTACTACTAGCCGAATGGAAATGTATCTGTTTCACCTCACTATTGCTCCGTGATTATAGCCATCCATCCATCTCTAAAGCTAACCACGTTACCATATTTGTAATAATGTAAATCATTGTGTCGTTGTACACATTGTGTTTATAACGTTAGTAGATAACATAGCTTAGCTTGGTAGCTATTGTGCTAACAACATATCCCGACATCCGGCTCGCTGGCCGGCATGAACGGCCGACCCAAGATGGTTCTCTCCTCTCTGTACACCCCGACCCCACGGGTGCCCTGCCGGGGGGCCCATGGACGCGACGGCGGCGGCAGCCGCAGGGCGCCCGAGCCCGCAAAGGCTAGTGTTACACGATAGCTATGAGCTAACTAGCGCTGCGGGCTCCGGCGCCCTGCGGCCGCCGCTGTTGTCGAGTCCACAAGCTTCACTCGGTGCATCAGTCACGAAAGGGGCTATGATGAGCTTGGCAAGCCAGAGTAAAACACAGTTTTCATTCAATCAATCAATAACAACATTAACCAGACTCTCGTTGTGTCTATTATGCTAACGCTAACGTTACCTCATTGTGTCTATTCTACACAGATAGCCTCTCGTGTCTATCTGCTAACGTTAGCATTAGGCTAACTAACGTTACGTCCCTAACCCCCAACAACAAGCGTAACTAATCAGCGATCTTTTTGTCAGACTAAACTCTCCGCTCGGTGGCAAATTGTGTTGATGTCGGTTTTGTTTCATCAATAAATGAGGCAGAATACACAGTGACTGTATCCTTTTTTATTCCACTCGTTTCTTGCTGCAAACATACAAAAGATATCCTACGCGAGACATTAAAGATGGCGGCGCGGACATTCTGTTTTCGTTCAGACTCCCCAAACAGTGACGTCACGCGTCTCTCTTCTGACCAATCAGTGGTCTGCAGTTTTTCACGTGTCATTTCTGGAGCTCTCATGCTGATCACCAGCAGCCCCGCCTCCCCACACGGAGACAAACTGAGTACTTTATTTTAGTGGAAAAGCAACATTAGATTCGGCTCATTAATATGCAAGCCACACCTGTTGTGACGTCGGCGTTTTGATAAGCTTTTTTGATTCGCGCGTGCATGTTATTCGTGCGTGGACCTTTTTAACTCTTTCAGAGTGGCATTTCCGGTGTCAAATGGAAATAAATAAATAATGAAATTATATACCAATGATGTAAACTACCCATAATTGATCAGTAGGGTTTAACCTAGAGGTTGGCCTTTAACTATTTGCAGCTTCAGAATCCAGACAATCACACAAACATTTTGAAGTGTAATATGCCTTCCTCTCTTAAAAAGTGTAGGAGAGGTGATGAATTAGAAACACAACATTGATTCTGTCATTTTCTGCTTCAAGTTAGAGCGTGGCTCCATTGGTCTCAATGGAGGGGGGGGGGTTGTCGTTCAACCTGTCACAGGGTGAAAAATATACATCAGAGCTTATTTTTTTATTTTATTTTACGAATCCCAAGAGTCATGTGAACGTTTTTATATATAGTATGAGTTGTGAAAAGGGGTGGCAGTTTAGAAAATGTGTGAAATTTTTCCAAAATGCAGCTCTCCCCACTCTAAAATCTGTGAGATTGTACAGAAGACCAAAAGTGTACCTTGCATGCTTGCCAAAAAGTAAGAATAATAATTAAACCAACTAACCACTTAGAAAATCGGACATACAGTTAAAAAGTTACAGGCATAAACGCGACTCCAACTTTGACATGTTGGTGGCGCTAGAGTGCACGAGTTGTCAACATGCCACTTGGTGACAGAGATCATGTGAGGGTCCACCACAGTCTGCCAAATGTGGTTTTGATACATTAAAGCATTTCTGAGACATGACTCAACTTCCTGTTTGGCGGCTTTGACACCAAATTCAATTGGCTGTCAAAAGCGAATGCATTGGAAAATCAAAAACAAAAGTCATACCTGTCTAGACAGTGGTCTACAGATTATGTGTACCATGTTTCGTGAATATTGGGGAAGATTGTTTATTGTTTAAAAGGATCCCCATTAGCTGTCACCTAAGTGGCGAGCTAGTCTTTCTGGGGTCCACACAGAAAGACAACAGAAAACACAAAACATAACAACATGAGATACATATGACAATCACAATTAACAATGATAATCTAAAAACAGTAAAACATTGTAGACATCATTATCAACATCAGAATATTTTGCTCACATATTTAAGTAGTGCATTCTCAGGTGGTATTTGAAAGACACTTTACTATTCAATTTACTTATGTTCAGTGGGCAGTTATTCCAATGATTGATGGCACGATAAACAACAGTCCTCTTTAACGCATTTGATTTTGGACGTGGTAACATAATCTGTCCATCAGCTGACCTAGTAAAATAAGAATGAACCTGACTGCATCTGACAATTTGTTTGTATAAGAAAACCGGTTGAGACGAAAAGACAGTGTTCCTGAAAAATGTAACTGTTGAAAACCAGCCTATTCTCTACCGTTAACGTTAGGTTATGACTATAACCAAGTTCTGTTAGTATGGTGACGCTCGGCGTCACTCTCTGCACTGTCCTCGCACACGTGCACGCGCACTGAATAAAGACCACAATGTACCTTTAATCCCAATATTTGTCTGACCACACCCCTATCAGCTTACCCATATAAGCAGGGGTGGGGCCACCCACTCGCCTCCTTCCCAAGCTTTCACCACAAGGCGAGATCAAGGACTGCAGCGGCGTCGGACGCCGAGCGTCACCATACTAACAGAACTTGGTTATAGTCATAACCTAACGTTCTGTATCGTATGGCTCTCGCTCGGCGTCACTCTCTGCACAAGGGAGGCCGAGCGAGAGCCATCGGTTGACAAATACACCCCGCTGAAAGCCCCCCACAACCATCAGAACAGGGAGGGCCGAGCCCCCCCGACCCACCCTAATGGAGGGCACCCCCCCTATTGGGGGCTTCACGGGAGGGCGACGGACCCGACCGTGCGAAGAGGCACTCAAGCAACTCCACGCACAGGGTGAGCAGACCGTGGCTTGACCTCACGACTACACACACGCACAACCCGCATGCCACCCGGGAACGAACGGAGGGAACAACCTCGTTACTGCCCCCAGAATCACGGGGTCAAGGGCAAACCCAACCCCGTGCCAAGGCCGTAGCAGCGGAGCGCGAAGGAAGACCCAGACCCACCAAAGGGACTGGACCCCCTGGAACGGGGGCCCGGAGAAGTCCATGATGCCAGCATCAAGACCCCACCAGGTGGGCACTTAGTGACCCCGCCCCCCACATCGCCAGTGTATTCGGACAAAGGCCCCTCAGCCGAGCGGGCCCTGTCCCCCCAATAGTACACCGCCTGGCACACTGACCCTGCAGAACAGGCAGTCAGCATGGCCGTAAGCACACAAAAAAGGTTAACCAACGGAAGCAGGCAGCGCACCAGGGAAAAACCAGGCAACAGGCTGTTAACCCTAGCCTGGAGACTGCGGACGAGACAGGCGCCAGAGGGGACAGCTGAACACAGCCGCCCCGGCGGAAGGGGCGTAAGCTGGCGTTGTTGCATGACCAAGCCTCCATTTAAAAAGCCCCCACCCAGAGGGGTTGAGGCAGAGAAGGCTGACACGATTGGCAGACGTCATGAACGTGCAGGGGCACCCTCAACCGGTGAACCCGGGAGTTGACACTGCTCCAACACACCAGGGAATCAACCACCTTGGTGTTACACAATGCGGTGGTTGTTCCTATAACCCCTCAAGAAAAAAACTCCAAAACACACCTGCGGGTATACACCGGCTATACCGCAGTACAAGTGTTTCAGTTTTCAAAAAAGGGTTAACCCAGGCCTACGGGTCGACGAAACATGACTTCGGACCGGGCTCGGTGATACGGGAAGCACAGGGTCACCAGAGGAGGTCAAAGACCACCCCAACAGGCCCCTCTTCGCCATGCGTGAGAGAGGAGCGAAAAAGAATGGAGAACCAGCCCCAAGCACACCGTACTTGGTATTCCCAGGCGGTCTCCCAACCAAGTACTAACCAGGACCAACCTGTGTAGCGGCCGAGATCTGACGAGATCGAGCGTGTACAGGTTGGCATGGCCGTAAGCCATTACGACAGTGCTGAGTAAAAAATTTACCCAACCAGGGTCTCCATAGCGCTTAACCCTGTGACATCCGGACCGACCTGGCATTTTTCCCCCTGAAAAAAGCCCAAGTCCCTCAGGGTACCATAACAGCAGATCTGCATCCCCGGCGGACAACGGGTTCAACTGATCCGGACCAGCGTGACCAGAACCAGTCCCGTGCCCTAACCACGCCGACATGCCTACTCCAGGAGAAGGGGCAGATATGCGTGTTGATCTTAAACATGAAAAGAAGGCGCCACCCAGACGTTCGGGCGAACCGCGCCCGGTGGCCCACCCCCAGAGCGTGAGACCCCTCTACATATGTTCAGATCCATTCCGTCATCATCCCCCAGATATGAACGAGAATCCGTCGATAACCAAACCAGGTCGTCGGATTTGGTCGTCGGAAGAGGAAAAACCTCCATCCCAGTTGCTTTATAAAAACGCCGTTTTAACCTCAAGCAACCAAGGCGTGCCAGTCAGTCGCCTGTTTACAGAACACCCCGAGCTAGCACTATACGTGCGTCGGGACACACCCACATCAATGAACAGGCTATTTAGACCCGTCATTGAATCCCCAAGGCGCCCAGGGGAACGACAAGAGGGGTGTGATACTTCCTAACTCCAACTCTTTTTAGTAGAAAAGAAGGAAGCACCAACAGTATGTATCCCAGTCTACACAGCCGGGGGTAACATTTTTTCACATTTTTACATCCCACCACCCTCCCATAGGAAGGAGACGGGAATCCCCAGAGAGACTTCCCACGCGAGCTGTACAGATTGAAAAGAATATATTGCACCTTGAGCCATGTAAAAAATGTGTCTTAGGGCTCTCCGGGGAGGAGGCACTGAACCCATACACACTCAATAATCGAATTGAATTGAATACATACACAATAGAGTAAGACTCCTTCTAGAGGGTCCACTCACCTTGACAATCTGAGGAGGAGGCTCTGTACTCTGAAGGAGGCTCCCTCCTCACGGAAGGAGTCCCAACTCACAGAAGGCCCGAATAGGAGCTTGGTGAGGAGGAGCCCTGACCACCCCCCGAAACAGATCCATCAAATGGACCTGAACAGCACACGGAAGTCCTACCAACAGAGACGCGCACGGTGACGTACTCTATGGCGGGGGAATTTCTGCGGTGCACACGCCCAATATTCCAGGCCGTGGGACCAGGAAACTCCCCCCCCCCCCCCCTCACCCTGTAACGTGCCGAACTGCAACGTGACAGGAACCTTGAAGGACAGGTGGGTTTACCCCTGACCAACAGAAAAAAGGGGGAGGAAAGGTTACCAGTTCACCCCTTTACAACCCCACACCCATGATACGATGTAATGACAAAAAGAGAGTATGACACAGTCATAGTCAGCTCTATGAAGCGTCTGACAGCTTCACACAGCGCATGAGCTAACCTGCTATCTGATTTTTACTAAGGAAAAAACACAGAATAGAGAGGGCTCTCCAAGAGCCCCGGTACCAAACTTACACATGTGCTTCTGTGGCCAGTCCAACCCAGTTGTAGGTCACATGACACACACAACCCATCATCACCTACAAAAAATGGCAAAAACACTCTACAGAGGAATGCCGTTTTTCATAATGAGAGAATACATAATTCTCGATTAGTATCGGCCACAGGCCTTGCTAAGCACACACGAAAGCGACCAAACAATCTTTTCTTTTAGGAAAATAAAGTTTCTCCAGCAGTTTTAGCACAACCTCAGCAATCAAGCTAAGGGTTACATCGTATCCCTACCACACAGTGACACAATGTAGTGCAACAACATGTCTGAAAGGAGGATGAAGAAGTCCCCAGGGAACCGGGGGGAAACACAATCCTCCTACTTTACCCTTAATACGGCCAGTTAAAACAGGAAAACCTGTTAATATGTGAACACACTGTTCATTGTCATTACAGGCTGAGAAAAGAATCATTCTTTACTCATTTGTCACTAAGCATAGCTTTATAGGTTAGTTAACCCCCTTAGTTGTGAGTACACGGTACATATAAACACACATGATGTTTCTCAACACAACAAACCAGATCATTTTCACATCTGTAACAACAACCCGATTTGCATGGAGAAGCTAAATATCAGTGACAAGACAATTCACACATAACTCGCGTCGTATCCTAAATGTAGTGCAGCAACACTCGTTTTGGAAAACACCGTTTTCGGCGCACGCGACCAGAGGGGAGACTTCGAATCCCCCCCGCCTCTCCCCGTGAGGGAGAGGGGAGTTGGGAACCGCGGCGGCGCGCGAGGGGCTGGAGCCACCCCGCGCTGGGCCTCGGCCGATAGCAGCAAGCTAACGTTTCCTAGCCTAGTGATCACAGCAGGCTAGCGCCGCAGCTAACAGCTGACTGGCTAACAGTAGGCCACCACTAGCACATAAGCTAAGCAGCTATCACCTGAACTTGTACACAATGATATAACACTCACTCAGACAGGCCGCCATTCTGAAACCCTCCTCACTTTTTAAGAGAAAAGAGAAACAAGATGTTAACACAGTTTTACAACGGTGATTTTACCAACACCTGACGGAGCCAGCACAATACCCAAATGGCCTGTAGCTGACTTGAACACAGATCTTCCGCTACCGAACATCTATGCCCATATTTCCTCGTGAGGAATACTCTCATTTGGATATGAAAGATGGGGCTCACGGTGACAGAGAAAACATCCACTCGTCCAGAAAACACAGGGATCACCAGTGTTAATGGTCGTGGCCCACTAGTTAAACTATAATGGGCTTCAGACCAAGGTCTTCTGTCGCCTAGGAGGCTGAACAAAGGACCCTAGTCTGGGGCCGGTTTTCATAAACATTGTCAACTAGCCCCCATAGCACTAACAGACAAGTGGAGCTTGCCAGCAAAACATAACTCACCAAACCTGGAACCCACCGCTCCTCACAACAGTGGCGCGTCCTACAGCCCAGCTGTGTCTTTACCGCAACCAGCACACAGCAAGGACTGCAGTTGGAAAAGCATGTAGCGGCGCGAACTCCCAATATGAAAACCGGTGGAGGATTTTTAGAATGATCATCATCTTCCAGACACTCCAGTACGAAGACAATATCGCCGTATTTTCTCGAAAAATAGTGAGAGAGAAAATAAAGATATGATGTCAACGTATCCTTGTTTTCCAACTCTTCTCCTACCATCACATCACTTCAAGTGGGGATCTACCGAGGCACTTCCTTGTGGTGAAAGCGAGAAAGGAGGCGAGTGGGTGGCCCCACCCCTGCTTATATGGGTAAGCTGATAGGGGTGTGGTCAGACAAATATTGGGATTAAAGGTACATTGTGGTCTTTATTCAGTGCGCGTGCACGTGTGCGAGGACAGTGCAGAGAGTGACGCCGAGCGAGAGCCATACGATACAGAACCATGAGAGTTGCCGGTGCATAGTGATCATGTTTGTTCTCATGGAACAATGTAAAACTAACCTTGCAGCTCTGTTCTGGGCAGTTTGCAATTTCTTTAGTTGACCTTTGGATGCAGAGGACCATACTGGTGCACAATAATCTAGGTGACATAAAATTAAAGATTTCGCCACCTGTCCCACAATATATGTAGGGACATAAGAAAGACATTTCCTCACCATGGAGATACCACTCCCCATCTTATTCACTATGGTATCAATGTGTTCTGCCCACGACAGCTGGCTATCAATTATTATGCCCAGTAATTTTACTTTATTTACCTGTTCTATGGGTTTGTCAGACACGTTCAAACTCATTTTTGGTATTGATGACAATTTATGACTCGAACCCAAGATAATTGATTTGGTTTTTGAGATGTTTAGTACCAACTTATTCCGTTTTATCCAATCAAACACTATATTTAACTCAGCTGATAAAACATTGTCCAGTTCACTGACAGTTTTTGCAGCATAGTACAATGTGGAATCATCAGCATACATTTGTACAGTTGCTTTACACAGAACTGATGGTAAGTCGTTTGTGAAGATGGCGTATAGGAGTGGTCCTAGGCAGCTCCCTTGCGGGACCCCGCAGTCTAAGACCTTAGAGTGAGACCAGCTGCCAGTGTAATAAACCCTTTGTGTCCTACTTGTGAGATAACTCTTCATAAATATGATGGCTGTTGGACAAAACCCATAGCATTCTAGTTTACCGATGAGCAGATCATGGTAGCAGTGGTTCTCAACTGGTCTAGCCTCGGGACCCAACATTGTCCTTAGTCATTAAGTCGCGACCCAAATCTTTTAACGACTATGATTTAAAAAATAAAAATAAAAAAATTGCAGTAATACACAATCTTTCATGCACTGTTAAAACATGAAATAAAAACAAAAAAGTGCAACTAGGGCTAAAAACCCAATGAAATAAAATAATAATAAATAATTATGCTTCTTAGCAGATTTCTTAGCTTAACATAACAGACATAAGTTTGGGGGAACTAATGGGATAACTGGGGTTGCAACAAAAGTGCAACTAGGGCTAAAAACCCAATGAAATAAAATAATAATAATAAATAATTATGCTTCTTAGCAGACTTCTTAGCTTAACATAACAGACCTACAGTAAATTTGGGGGAACTAATGGGATAACTGGGGTTGCAACAAATGTACAACTAGGGCTAAAAACACAATGAAATAAAATAATAATAATAATAAATAATATATCCTTCTTAGCAGACTTCTTAGCTTAAACATCCCAGGGAACTAATGGGATAACTGGGGATGTTGTTTGCTCCTGACAAGAGTCTCAAAGTCTGGGGTGATGGTAGACAAAGTAACTCTGAGGTCATGCTCAATGTCCAATCTGTTCCTCTGCTTTGTCTTCAGCTGGACCAGAGCTGAGAAGCCACTTTCACAAAGATAGCTAGTGCAAAAAAAAAGTATATATTAAAAAAAAAAAAAAAAAACTTTTTTTTATTTATTCTTTTTACATACATACACATCCGCGACCCACTCAAAATGTCCCCGCGACCCACTTTTGGGTCGCGACCCACCAGTTGAAAAACACTGGTCTATGACATCGAATGCAGCACTAAAATCAAGTAATACTGCACCAGTCATCTTTGAGTTATCAATTTCCTTGAGCCAGTCATCTGTCATTACTGTAAGGGCAGAACAAGTGGAATGATTAGGTTTGTAAGCATGTTGAAAACTTGTGTTCAAGCCGTTACAGTCAAAGTAATCCTGTATTTGTGAGTGGACTATTCTCTCCATCAGTTTACTGATAACTGGGAGAATAGTGATAGGTCTACTGTTCTTCCCAGTGAGTGCTAGTCTGCCATCTTTAGGTAAGGGAATAATTTTACCATCTTTCCAGACAGTGGGATAAACACCTTTCATTAAGCATGCATTTAATATATGACATATCGGACCATAAACATAGTCAGCTGCCAGACCAAGTACCTTACTATCTAGCATGTCAGTACCTACTGAGCTATGTTCAGGAAGGGACTTCAACAGCTTCCTTACTTCCCGCTCATCTACACAATTAAACTTAAAAGTGCAACTCTTGTCTAACATCACATTCTCATAGGGGCATGCTTATCAACAATCTTCATGAAGCCTTCCATAAAGATATTTAAGGAGGCCTCAGGCTCCTCAGCAGTATACACATCAGCCCAGTCAATATCACCAACATCTGCCAAAAAACTGTCAGGAATGAATTTCTTGAACATCCTTTTATGTATTATATTGACCTTGCATTTAGGAATTTTAGTTTTCCTGGTAATTGCTATAATATTATGGTCACTAAAGCCCACAGATCGAGAAACCGGTTTAATGCAGCATTCAGGAATATTTGTGTAAATATGGTCTATGCAAGTGGCAGAAGTATGGCCAGCACTGTTAGTGAAGACTCTGGTTGGTTGAGAGATAATCTGAGACAGATTACAAGCATCGATTAATGATACAATCTTTTGTTTCATTGGACATTGATTCGCAAACCAGTCTATGTTCATATCCCCAAGTAAAAAAATATCACCATTCACATCTGTAACTCTGTCAATTAACACACATAAGTCATTAAGGTATTGCACATCAGACCCGGGAGGTCTATAGCAGCAGCCGATCAGCACCGGCTTTAGATGAGGAAGATGCACTTTGACCCACAGAGATTCTAAACTATCTGACATGAACTCAGAGCAGTGTTGTCGGAAAGTGATTTCTGATATATAATGCTATGCCACCCCCATGTTTATTCCTGTCCCTTCTAAATATATTATAGCTATCAATGGCCACCTCTGTGTCAAAAACAGTAGCATCTAGATGGGTCTCCGATATGGCCAAAATATGAATGGTGTTTTCTGCAATCAGATAGTTAAGTTCATGTACCTTATTTCTGATACTGCAGACATTCAAATGGGCCAATGGGAAGATCTGTAGGAGAAGTAGCATTTTAAGTGTTTTTCACAAAATGCTAAATAGCGACAATCCAATATGGCGGCAAATGACATCATAGGATGCGTTGAACTCGGCTTGAGCCAAGGATTCCAACGGTACCTTGTTTTTGAACATCTGTCTCATGCTTCAAAAGTTGTGTGCATGGGACATGGGACTTGGTGACAGGGGTCCGTGGACTGACCGGAATCAGGCTGCCAATTTTCATAACTTTCTCCCATACGGTTCTATGCTGACCTCTCCTGGACCGCAAATACAACCGCGGTCATCAAGAAGACCCAGCAGAGACTTCACTTCCTGAGGGTGTTGAGGAAGAACAGAGTGGAGGAGCAGCTGATGGTTACCTTCTATCGCTCTGCCGTTGAGAGCCTGCTGACGTACTGCATAACAGTGTGGTACACCAGCTGCACTGAAGCAGACAGAAAGGCGATTCAGAGGGTCATAAACTCGGCACAGAGAATCATCGGCTGCCCTCTCCCCTCCCTGAAGGACTTACACAACTCCCGCTGCCTCAACAGAGAAAAAAACATTACTAAGCACAGCTCACACCCTGGCTTCCACCTGTTCGACCTGTTGCCATCGGGCAGGCGTTACAGGTGCATCAGAGCCAGAACAAACAGGCTCAGAGGCTTCTTCCCCAGAGCTATCACCACCTTGAACTCTAATATGCACCAATAACTCACCCTTTCCCTTCCTCCCACACTGTGCAACATCCTACCCCTCAAGTGCAATATCCACAGTGCAATACCCACCCACTACCGTCTGACACTGTGATTGTTATTTTGTATATTGTTATTTTGTATATTGTTATAGCATTTTATGTATTTCTTTTACTACTTGTGTGATTTTATATTTGCTTCCACTACTGCACCTTAAGTTTGAGTCCCAAATCTCGTTGTATGCAAATATAATGACAATAAAGTACAATATAATCAAATCATGAGAAGAATAATAAGAAACGGTATAATCCCTCAAGGTGGCCTACGCAGCTTCGCTCCCCCACACCTCTCTCTCTCTCTCTCTCTCTCTCTCTCTCTCTCTCTCTCTCTCTCTCTCTCTCTCTCTCTCTCTCTCTGTCTCTCTCTCTCTCTCTCTCTCTCTCTGTCTCTCTCTCTTTCTCTCTCTCTCTCTCTCTCTCTCTCTCTCTCTCTCTCTCTCTCTCTCTCTCTCTCTCTCTCTCTCTCTCAGCCCATAAAACCCCTTTCCATCCTTTTTCATCCGTCTCTCCACACCCTTTACATGCACTCATTTATCATCTCTGAACGCTCTCTCTCTCTCTCTCTCTCTCTCTCTCTCTCTCTCTCTCTCTCTCTCTCTCTCTCTCTCTCTCTCTCTCTCTCTCACCACCAAACGCCAGACGACATGCACATGTAATCAAATCCTGCGTGACATATTGGCATTGTCAGTGTGCAGAATCTCATACCTACCACCACCCCATTAATAGCAGCCAGGTTGGTGGCCAGAAGTGAACAAATAAAAACTTAATTCTCTTTCAGATTGTTCTCCTTGTCACAAGCTGCCTACAAATTGTGAGAATTGGGATAATCATTTGTTCCAATCACTGGTAAAATCAATCAATCAAATCATTTCTTTAACCGAATACGCATCATTGAGATTAAAATATCTTTTTCAAGAGCGATCTGGCCAAGCAAGGCAATAAAATACAGATAAAACATTCACAGCAAGCTCCAATTTCAGGCAAGTTATCAAACAGGCAAGTTATCAAGCACAGTTGCACTGTCCGAGGGAACTGAATTAGTAGGACTTTAAAATGGCTTTAAATTCTCCGAGGGTGACCAGTCCTGGTAATTTTAGGTCCTCCTGTATCTTGTTCCAGGATAAAGGAGCAGCATATTTAAAAGCCCTTTTTCCCAATTCAGTTCTCATATAGGGAACATCCAGTTTTAGAGCAGCTTGAGAACGAAGGGCATACTTGTATTGCTTAGTGCACAGAAGCACGCTTAGGTACGAGGGAACCAGTTTAAGCAGAGCTTTGTGCACAAGAGAGAGCCATCGAGAAAATCGCCATACTTGTAGAGATGGGTAACTTGCAATGGCATATAGGGGGCAATGGTGCACTCGATTGCCACATCCCGTGACAAAGGGTAAGGCAGAATGGTACACAGTATCCAGCTTTCTAAGGTACTGATCAGGTGCATACATGTAAAGTAAGTCACCATAATCGAGTAGGTGTAAGAAGGTGGTCGAGATCCGGTGACTTCTCACTTTAAGTGAAAAACAGGACGTGTTTCTGAAAAAGAAGCAGAGTTTAAGCTTCGACACAAGTTTATCTATGTGAGACAGATTTAAACGTATGGTTCTTGTCCACTATAATGCCTAGATATTTGTAGGAAGCAACCCTTTCAATGTCAGTCCCTCCAGCAGTAACACGTGTGGGAATATCAGCTAGGCGTCTCTTCCAATTTGAGAAGAGCATAAACTTTGATTTGCCAGTGAAGTCACAAAGGTCTATGTTCTGGTTCTGATGTGATCAGAACCGGCTTGATCCTACTCTGCGTTGTGAAATTGTGTCTCCTAAAAACCCTTGTACTTTCAAAAGACCAACTGGTCTTGTTCGACAGCAGCTAAGCAGGAGAAATGACGGAGAAGGTGTACTAGCATCTGTTTAATTCAAAGTTAAGAGTGTAATTACAATAGTTCTGGTTAAATTACAATAAAGAACACTATAATATTCAAGGTACCGGAGCACTATGCCGCTCGTCCTACTAAGAAAGCAGATTAAAGAATGATAGGTGTTGAGTTGTTGATGTTCTTTGTTGTCTGGCTGACAAACAAAGAATAGTCTTTTCTCCCTCCAAAAGCTCTTTTCCGTTGGTTCTCCTCTGCCCGCGCCGTCCGCTGTGTGAAGGTGGGTGTCGTCCTGTGTTGTTCCATTTCAGAGTCCCTCTACCGTTCCAACACCCCCTCTTATCCCTGAGCCAGACACCCTGGGCGTGACGTCACCAAGTGACCTCCCGCATAGGATTTCCAGCCAATCGCGAGCCTTCACAGAGTATTTGAAAAAGGAGGAGGGCCCTTAAGCAGACCAATTTACTTATGCCTTCTCTTAAGTCAGAGTTCAATTGCCTAGACTAACCTTGATATCTGTTAGTATTTACGCTTCAAGATATATCCAATTGATTTGAGATTGATTTTCTAAATACAAACATATTACTTTTAACTAATAGAATCTTTATATGATATGAGAATCACCGTCTGTTACCATCAAGCCTAGTTTCAAACCTAAGTAAAACTAGTCTTACTATGCTGGGGATTAAGTCTTCAAAACAGTCTTTCTGGCTTACATTGAATAGCTACAAACAGTTTATACTTAGCGTTCATTAATAATATGTTCCCCCATGATTTACCAAGACTCTTTAACCTAGATACCACATTGTTTTGAGTGATTGCCTCTGAGCTAGTATAATCACATCCCAGGCCGCGAGGCAGGAGATAACAAATTCATGTGATGTGGTCATCCTATTATTTTAGCTGCTTGCCCACACCATTCAGCTGTTGGCCCACACCCATGTGTAACCAGTTTCTGTGTTGTCTTGAAGGAAACCTGTTTATTCAGTAAATAACAGAAGAATGTGAACTGTCCCAAACGGCTGACAACACTTGTATGTAAATCTATTCAAGTGAGATTTTATCAATGGTTGAAATAGAATCTCGGACGCTTGCCTCATCCTCCCCCAGCTACTCCCAACCATTTGGCTGGGGCTCCATAAAGCCTTTTGTTCGAATGTTTACCGGCAAGGGGGAAGTTGTCATGTTAAGCCTGTATTTAAATCTAACAGGTTTCCTGTTTGCCCACCTGTGGTTCCCCAGAAAGACAGTGTGGTAATATTGCCTTTGAATTCCATAACTAAAATGTGTGAATAATTAGGAAACCATAACATTATGCCTTGTATACTGGTTAGCAGCAGAGTGGGCTGCAGGGCTAAATGAGGAAGATACTAGAGACAGTTGCAGCAGAAAACAGACAAAGGTCACACCTACTGTGACCAGATAACGATCACACAGACGGGGGCCATTGACACCAACCCACACCCGAAGGACAAGAACCTGTTGGGGCCAGTCCCCAACAGGAAGACAATGACGGGGGCCACTAGAAGCCCACTCAGTTTATTGAGTCAAGACCCACCCAGAAGATCGAGGAGGTGGGGGCAGCCGGCCCCCACAGCGACACCCAGGAGATCGATTGGGGAAGACCGCCCACAGAAGATCGCCTGATTGGACCAACTGTATTAGTAAAATGTGCTATTATTGGCCCGAAATGAGAGTACTTAAGAGTAAAACATAGTGTTATTCAGGAGCCCAGACCACCCCAACCCCAGGTCTGTGGCTCCACCCCTCCCCACCAGAGATACTGTGCTGCTTTTGATGTAAGTAAGCTGGATGGAACCATTATGTTTGGTTAGAATAGAATGTAACTTAGCTTAGAAACCAGGCTTACTTATATGCAAAAAGGGCTTACAATATTTTCTCTATGTTCAAATTATGTTAACAAATGACTGTTTTATGTACCTACCTGTTGGGGTTTGAGATACAAACCGTGTTGATTCTTTGTACAGAGCAGACATGTTAATGTTTTCTGATAATCCTTGTATGTGAAAGGCAACCTTTTATTCACTCTTGGCCCTGGGACAAATAAATCAGTTGAGTTGAAATAGAGGTCTGGTTGTCTGGCTTACACGTTTATTTCTCATCTGCTTAAGTCAGATGAGGAGACCAACAATTCTATCACTTATGATCCTTTCTCCTCCTTCCAGATAACAATCTCATTGTACTGTACAATAACCTTAGATTATTGTAGGATTCTATAGGAATATACTACAACAGACCCCCCCAGTATCGGCCCTGACCAGAGCGTATCCTAATGGTGAATCTGCCCAACACTTTAACATAGCAGATTTCCATAATAATTGGACAGTTCTGAACAGAGAATTCCACCACAGTCCCCCGTTGGGGATTATATATCCCCACATATCTGTTAATATTCTCTCAATCAAACTGTTCATACACCATACAGATACTATAACCTTTTAACCTTAGCAAAATCACATAAAAAACCAAAAACATTCTTTTTCTACATCTCTTTCTTATGTATACTTATCGTCACCCAAACATCTTTATTTTCAGTCCATTTTCATTATTGTGTGCAGTCTTTGACACCATATTTCGTACCAGGATCAATTTCCACTGGTTTCCCTTGGGGTTGTCAAATTCTGACTTGGAGCAGGGAGAAGGGGGGTCAATGTTTTCTGGATTGACCTGGCCACTCCCTCCTCATTTCTCAGAGCTGGTGCAGTTCAAGACTGCTGATCTCCCTCTTAATGCTACCACCAACTCTGGGAGGTAGAATCAGAAAGCCAGTTGACTTCCGATCCCCCCCCGTCTTCTGTCGAGGCCTCGTGCCTCGTGCTGTCACTCGAATAGGGGCATGACCCCCTGCTGTATTGGCCTGTTCAGTTGAACCATGAGCTCTTCTCTCGGATGTCAGTTGCGTCGATCTTAGGTGGGGTGATTAGATCTCCCCTCTGGCGCTGTCACGGCTGTTGAGGAGGTTGTGTTGTCTCCTGCAGTCGTCGCTGGCTCAACCCCCGTTGACCCTCGGACTAGTGGAAGAGGTTTGATTCTCCCCACCCTCCGCCTGGTCGTTGATAGGGGCGATAGAGGCTCCACCCCCTCGCTCGATGACACCCGGTCAGTTGCTAAGGCCTTTCAGCCTGTCTGTTGACAGCCGGAGCAGTTGATGAGGCCTTGCAGCCTGTCTCCTCGTAGATTGCCTGTCGTTTGGCCTCTCTCGTTCCCCTCCGAAGCCTCAAGACTCGGTCACTGCGTTGGCCGGAACTCTCAACGCTTGAGAGTTAGGCTTCTCCTGGATCTCTTGGTACCCGCAGTGTTGTGATTCCCCATGGAACCGCTGGGTAGACACTAGCCAGTGTCCTGGATCAACAGTACCGATGGAGTCGTTGGTCTTCCTCGTACCACACTCTGATGACTGCTGACTCCCCAATCTCCCATTCGTATCCTGCAGTGAGTATATATCGCTTCGGTGGACAGCGCAGGTTACTTCTACCACAACAATTGATTGAGAATCCATATTTTTCCTCCCTCAGACACTCTTTACTGGTCTGAGTTTGACAACTTTCTTTTCCAAATCATTTATCTATATATTTCATGGCTTCTAGATCGTTAATATTCAAAATTCAGAAAAATTCACATGGCTCTCATTATATTATGCTGTCAAAACAGTATAACCCCACCACCCTTTGATGTGGAATAAAATTCTAAACATCATACCTTCATTCCTGGACAGCTGCCACAGGGCCCGGACAGCCAGTACTGACGCGACCTCTCCCCCAGTAGTCCTACACGTACGGCAACAAATCACAGTCCGCCTTAAACACACATCTTCCACACGCTCTGCCAGCCTCTACTAAGCCGTCAGAGTCCCCCACAAGCCAATTATCAATTGCCCATGTCCACACCCTACACAAAGGCTATTCGGCCAATGGCGACCAAAACCTACTGAGCTTATCAATGTACAGAGAATCATCTTTCCCAACACTTTCACCAATCATGACACAACCCCCAGATCCTAGATCTGGATTTTTAATGAGCGGAGAACAAAAACCATGAACCAGCTCCAGTCCATTCACATTGTTCTCAGTCCACTATATAGACATATACTACCTAGTCCTGCTGTGTCGAGATCACTCCCAGCCTGTCAGGTTTCCTAAGAAAAAATATAGAATAGAAATAAAACAAAGAAAAACATGCCCAAAACAATAATTGAAAACAATAAACAAAACTTGTGAGCATTTCTTTTTCAACTCACTCTCAGAAACAAAATTAACCTATTATCTAGGGGCGTATCCACCCCCGTATATACTAAGAAACAAAATGAAAACTTCCGGCCTGAGGCAGAAATTGCTTACAAAAAAAATCTAGGAAAGAAAAAATAAAACGAAATAAACTTCATTATTCATGATTGTTAATCTCCATCTATCAATATCATAAAAACCTAGGAACGACTATGGGTCTTTTTAATTTCTTAATCATGCAGTCCACCCTTTGACCAATCTGAATGTTGATCAAGCATGGATAATCTACTGACCACTAGCTGCCGCAGTGTCACATCATTTCACTGTCTAATATTGAATACCTAATAATAACTGTTTAACATTTGATTTGATGTTCTTGTTAGCCCGATTAGTTCATGCATCCGCCAGTTACTTCATCACGCCACGTTAATCATACATCCATTTTAGTAACTTCCACTCATAACCTAATCACCTAACCCCTCTATTTATTTTTTATTCTATTTTTATTCTACTCAGTCGTATATATTTTTTATTCAATTCACTTTCATTTTTATTACCTATCTATATTCTTTATTCTGCCGGCGGCTTCTGCAGACATGACCTTTGAAAATGACCTATCAGTCCACAGATCCAGCAACCCTGTCGTTGTTCCCTCGGTTGTGGGGCCCTGTGGGCCCCCCGCCTATAATCGGATGGCCCTGGGTTCATCGGGCCCAGTGTCTGTCCTTGCACTCTGCCATTACTGCTTTGACCCTTACCTCTGACAGTCCCTTCCTGGTTTCTCCCCCTTTGAGCCTGGTCTGGGGAGAAAACCACGTACCTACTTTGTTCAGCCACCGTCCTTTTTTGACCAATCTCCAGCTGTGTCTTCATCAGGTCTCGATGAACTGCCTCATGTCGTTCGAACGCTGCTATAAACGCTCTCTGTATCTCAGCGCTGGCGGTCTGATTTCCCATCTCCGGGCCCCACCTCTCATCTTGACCCTGGTGCTGAGGGGGGCCTGGACAGGGGGAGCTTGCGGTCTGTGGGCACTGTCCCTGATACCGACCTTGGTTTTGCCCGTATCCACCTCTTCTGTTCCCCCATCGAGGGCCTCCTGTTCTGGATAGATAGTCCCGCTCACAGTCTCTAGAAATATGTCCGAGATTCCCGCACGGCCAACACACAATTGACCGCGCTTTGGATCCATTCGCGCTCTGGATCCATCCACTTTTGTTTCCACCTTGTCCCTGTGACTGCCAAGGTGTTCCCCTTGGCTTTTGTTGTCGTTCTGGCGCAGGACCCCCCTGTGTCCCCAACTGGGCCCGTCTCTGGTCATTTGGTTCCCCGTTGGAGCCCGTCTCCCCTCTTGGCTGTGCGGACTGGACTAGGGCTTGGAGGTATTCCACTACCTGTCCTGCCTCGGTTGGCTGTTGTTCTTGAGGGAGGCACGTCCTCCGCTCTTCCTCAACCCTGGCCCTCGCTGACTGGCTCCTCGTCCTCGGGCCACGTCTCTCAGTTTGGTACTGATGGTGGGGGTGGGGGAAACCTAGGCAAGGGACACTGGTGGGCTGTAGAAACTGTTCATGTATTATCTCATACCTGCTGTCGGTCTCTATTCCAGCCGTACGGCCAGAGTCAACTCCCTGGGACTGCTGCAACAACATCGCTCTCCTCAGTTGCTTTCTTTGTCTCTTGGTTAAATGGCAGTCACCTGCAATGGACACTTCAGCGTGGATCGGCTCGGGTAATACAGTTGTCTCTGGTTCGCTCTCCTCAAAGACCCCCTGTGTTGGAGTTAAAGACATTATTTCCAGTCCCTCCGTCACACTGGTCTCAGGAGGGGAGTCAGTCACATTCAAATCAATCAGGTTAACGTCACTGTTCAATTCGGTCAATGAAATGTCTGCAGAAGTTATCGGCATTTCCCCACTACCGGCATTATTTCTTTTCATCGCCGTTTGTAATCTCTTTTTCTGTTTTTTGATTTGGGTATGCATTCTATACCGGCCTCCTTTCTTATACTTAAATACAAGGTTTTGTAAAGGCCTGAATATCTTTGGCCATTGTTTCTTCACTTTTATTGTGACATTTCCAGTCGTTGAAATAGACAGATTGTCTACCCTTTCTATGGTTATTGCATCTAAACCTTCAGTTGCTCCTATCTGTGTATTTGCCATTCTCACCACTTTCAAACACTTGTAATATCACCGTTTGGAAAGCAAGTTTCTCTGTATTTCAGACTACTTTTACAACCTTGAGTTAAATTCACTCACACTGGCAGAGTTATTGGTGCCGACAGGAATTGACAAAACGCTTAGTGATACTACACCCAGACTTCAACAGTCAAGTTGATCCCCCGTTTGGAGTTTGGAATTGTCAGCACTGCCTCTGTCCGCCCTGGAGCAGCTATGGAGAAAGAAAGAAAATAAACACACTTAATTAGCAGTGGCATTTCCCTTTCACAATCCATCATTATCTTTAAGCATGGAATGTCGGGCATCTTCTATACTAATATCACTTTAGAGAGCGTTAGTGCAATTTTCTCGAATCTTAACGACCCGGCCTTAGTTGTGTTCTGTTCTGTTGTCTTCATCGGAAAACTGGATCTCCCAATCCCTTTGTCATGTTCCTGCTTCACATGACTCTGGGGAACCCTATTTCGCATCAGCCTTTTCCGTCTGTTGATCAATCAGAAATTTGTTATTCACAGCCTATCATTTCTAAACACTTGTGCTGGATATGGTAATTTAGGTGAATAAAATCACTTCTTCCACTTTTTCATAAAATATTTAACCTCTTATTGCTCGCCAAATGACTATGTGTCTATTTAATTCTAACATGTCCTTCTATGTGTAGCTTTATTTATTTCTATCTGAGAAAGCCTAAAAATGTATTCCTCGCTCACATCACATTTTACATACCAGTAATACACATATTTCACACATAATTTTGCACCCAATTACTACACATTCCCCCGTAACACCTAATCCCTAGGTGTTAGACCCATATCTCACGAGAAAAAAATTAATTTCCAGTGACTTATGTCACCGAATTCCCGTGGCTTGGAACAGTGTCCCTCAACCTGTTCATTAAACTACAGGTGCAGACACTATCCCCATATTGAAATCCCTGCAGACCAATGATATCCCACTGGTCCGCCATCTGCAGCCCAAGGCCTCTCCCCTTCCAGTAGCGACCTGAAAGTGAAACCCCGGGTTCCCCGCACAAGGACATTCAAAATCCATACAACCAACCTAAATATTCACACATAACATGGCCCAATGCGCACAGTGTGGCAGCGAGCTACGACGAGCGCACACATGACGCATCCCCGTAAATGCGCGCAGGTAGACAGCGAGCTACGACGAGCGCACACATGACGCATCCACGTTAATGCGCGCAGGTAGACAGCGAGCTACGACGAGCTGTCTACCACCGCACGCCACGACATCCGCAGTCCCCAGTAGGGGAGTTGGGAGCTGGCACCCCCGTTGAAATGAAAAGAAAAATTACACGCCTTGTCCATCTACCAACATCGCCATTGCAGGTGCAGCCGAGCAGAGTGACCCCTCATACGCAGGTCCATCTGCGTAGAGAGTCCCAAACCTAACCTCAAAGCACGCTCCGACTTACGGCCCACCATCATGAACGCAACACCCAAGACACTGACACGTAGTCCTGGAGAGAGCCAGAGAGCATGGCCCCACCGCTTGCTGCTACAACATCATCACCCTGACGCCGGCCAATACCACTACCAGCACTAGAAACCCACAGAAAATAACAATAAACTGCACTTGAAACCTACAGAAGATCCCAATAACCTGCACTTGAACCCTACAGAAAATAACTATAAACTGCACTAGAAACCTACAGAAGATCCCAATAACCTGCACTTGAACCCTACAGAAAATAACTATAAACTGCACTAGAAACCTACAGAAGATCTTCACAAGCTCCAGTAAATATACACTCATATAGTCAAGCTTAAAATGCCACCCTTGATCCCACCATGACAAGGTAAAGAAAGAGAGAGAGAGAGAAAGAGAGAGAGAGAGAGGGAAGGAGAGACAGGGAGGTGGGGAGTGAGGGGAAGGGAGGGCAGGAGAGAGAGTGAGGCGGTGAGGGGGGAGAGGGAATGGAAGAGAGGTGGAGGGGGGTAGGGAGAGAGAGAGAGAGAAGGGGGAGTGAGGGGGGAGAGGGAATGGAAGAGAGGTGGAGGGGGGCAGGGAGAGAGAGAGAAGGGGGGGTGAGTGAAGGAGGGAGGGAGAGAGAGAGGGAGAGAGAGAGGAGAGAGGGAGGGAAAGAGAGAGAGAGAGGGAGGGGGGGAGAGAGAGGGAGAGGGGGAGGAGGGGAGGGAGAGAGAGAGAGAAAGGGAGGGAGAGAGAGGGAGGGAGAGAGAGAGGGAGGGAGAGAGATAGAGGGGGAGGTGGGGAGAGATAGACGGAGAGAGTGAGAAAGAGGGGGAGGAGGGGAGAGAGAGGGAGAGGGGGAGGAGGGGAGGGGGGAAACCTGGGCCCCACATTCCACCACTAGATTAAACTATTTCACCAAACTATCACAGCATAACAATCTAACTCTACTATCAAACTAACCTCTAAAAGAAACATCTCCTGTGTGTAGAACCACATGAAACCAAAAGCAGCTTCGAATGGAAACTTACCCTGGCCTCTGCTGCCCCCTACTGCATTCCTAAACAAACACCATCTTCCTCTCAAAAATGGCCGTCTGGCGCCCCTACTCAAGATGGCCGCTTTATCGCGAGATATCCCGAGAGTCTCGTCATGCTATGTCGTTAGCACAGGTAGCTTAGCATATTATCTTAGTTAGCTTTTAGCTCAGCGCAGGTAGCCAGCACGTCCACCGCTCCACGCACCCCTATGACGTCACAACCGGCGACCACTTAGCAACATTAGCTCCGTTAGCGCGGCTAGTTAACATTAGCTTAGCTTCACCCTCGATACAATAATAACGTTCCCCAACGGCCCATTGTCCCGTTTCGCCGCGCGGGCCGACACCTCGCAATGTTAGCGCAACACCGCTCCACCCTACAACAGAACTTAAATCCTCTCAAAACGCCAGTGTACAACCTTAAACGTGTCGAATCCGAAAATTTTAAAGTGCCATACACATCCCCGTAGTCCCATGATACTTCCGATCGACTACATACACTCGAAACCATGCCGCCCCGTCTCTAGTTTTAGCTCGAACGCCCCCGCGGCTAACGTAGCAGCTAATGCCGCCGCGTTCCAACGGCCCCCGAAAAAACCGGCGTTCAACTATTACATTTCCCCACGGCTGTTGGTCATTAAAATTTCATAATAATACAACAATAAGCTCTCACGTTTCGTCAGTCATTCCTAACCTCTAGCCGTCATTCAAGCATACATACTACTGCCACACCTAACCATAGATAAAATTCAAACATCCCTTCAGATTCGATCTCTTGCCATTGTTAACAAAGCGCCCGCGCGGCCATCTTTAAAGATTCACATTCGATGTTTACATTTTTCAATAGTTTCCGCGCGTCTATTAAAAACGAGATTAAGTGCAATAGTTCACTTTAACTGTACTGAATGTTTAGATTACAAACAGTATTTTGAACCGAATCGTTATCAAGTACTACTTATTCACCGAAATCACGACGGACATGTATCGGAATATGACCCAGAGTCTATACGCACTAAAATGGATTTCCGCCGACTATAGTTTTCTGTAATCCACAAATCTCCATTTGTAGACAAACCTAGTCAACCTCGTCTTAATCCTCTTCGATCAAACCTTAATGTGGGAATGATCTCCATTTAGTCCGGCCGGTATTCGTCCAGAGAGCTCGCCCCGTCGAATTGAAACGGTAGCGGCTGCCTCCGCACAATACTTTCCAAAAACCTACGTTATAGCTCCGGAGAGGCCCCCCCCCCCATATTACGTCCACGTTAATGCTCGCGACCCATAACTCCCATTTATCATATTGACGCCCTCCATACTCACATCTCCTGATTACGTGACCCAAACAATGTTGAATTATAGTATTAATGACCCCACGTCCTGCCGATGGATCAGATCCCCGCCGGTCGCCATTTGAGAGACGACTCCCAGCTGAAACCCGCTCCATCCCGCAAGCGTAGACACACAACTCACTCATTGTCCAGACACGTAAAAAATTACCACCTCAGCTGTGCACGTTCCCGGGAAAAACGACTAGGTTTGTCCATTACCCGGGAGACACCCCATCGGACCTTCCTAACACCAGATGGTCATTTCATCTCAATGTAGTCCGACACTTCAATTCGCGAGACGCGCATCAAACACTCTCGCCGGCCGATTAAACTAATCAATATGATAACAGTGTTATGCACCCCAACGCCTCATTCTATACCCCTCCCCGAGAGCAATATATATAAGGTATAATTCTATCAACCCCAGTTTGAACTGAGTGTCCTACGTATTTCATCATTATTACGGCTTGTACTCACCTATTTTCAGGTTCTGATGTGTCGAATTCCTCCGGCAGCTGCTCCAGTGTAACCGTAAAAAAAATCAAAATCAAGGACGCTTCTCGTTCAGGGTTAACGGCACCAATTGAAGTCACAAAGATCTATGTTCTGGTTCTGATGTGATCAGAACCGGCTTGATCCTACTCTGCGTTGTGAAATTGTGTCTCCTAAAAACCCTTGTACTTTCAAAAGACCAACTGGTCTTGTTCGACAGCAGCTAAGCAGGAGAAATGACGGAGAAGGTGTACTAGCATCTGTTTAATTCAAAGTTAAGAGTGTAATTACAATAGTTCTGGTTAAATTACAATAAAGAACACTATAATATTCAAGGTACCGGAGCACTATGCCGCTCGTCCTACTAAGAAAGCAGATTAAAGAATGATAGGTGTTGAGTTGTTGATGTTCTTTGTTGTCTGGCTGACAAACAAAGAATAGTCTTTTCTCCCTCCAAAAGCTCTTTTCCGTTGGTTCTCCTCTGCCCGCGCCGTCCGCTGTGTGAAGGTGGGTGTCGTCCTGTGTTGTTCCGTTTCAGAGTCCCTCTACCGTTCCAACACCCCCTCTTATCCCTGAGCCAGACACCCTGGGCGTGACGTCACCAAGTGACCTCCCGCATAGGATTTCCAGCCAATCGCGAGCCTTCACAGAGTATTTGAAAAAGGAGGAGGGCCCTTAAGCAGACCAATTTACTTATGCCTTCTCTTAAGTCAGAGAGTTGAATTGCCTAGACTAACCTTGATATCTGTTAGTATTTACGCTTCAAGATATATCCAATTGATTTGAGATTGATTTTCTAAATACAAACATATTACTTTTAACTAATAGAATCTTTATATGAGATGAGAATCACTGTCTGTTACCATCAAGCCTAGTTTCAAACCTAAGTAAAACTAGTCTTACTATGCTGGGGATTAAGTCTTCAAAACAGTCTTTCTGGCTTACATTGAATAGCTACAAACAGTTTATACTTAGCGTTCATTAATAATATGTTCCCCCATGATTTACCAAGACTCTTTAACCTAGATACCACATTGTTTTGAGTGATTGCCTCTGAGCTAGTATAATCACATCCCAGGCCGCGAGGCAGGAGATAACAAATTCATGTGATGTGGTCATCCTATTATTTTAGCTGCTTGCCCACACCATTCAGCTGTTGGCCCACACCCATGTGTAACCAGTTTCTGTGTTGTCTTGAAGGAAACCTGTTTATTCAGTAAATAACAGAAGAATGTGAACTGTCCCAAACGGCTGACAACACTTGTATGTAAATCTATTCAAGTGAGATTTTATCAATGGTTGAAATAGAATCTCGGACGCTTGCCTCATCCTCCCCCAGCTACTCCCAACCATTTGCTGGGGCTCCATAAAGCCTTTTGTTCGAATGTTTACCGGCAAGGGGGAAGTTGTCATGTTAAGCCTGTATTTAAATCTAACAGGTTTCCTGTTTGCCCACCTGTGGTTCCCCAGAAAGACAGACCCCCCAGTATCGGCCCTGACCAGAGCGTATCCTAATGGTGAATCTGCCCAACACTTTAACATAGCAGATTTCCATAATAATTGGACAGTTCTGAACAGAGAATTCCACCACACCAGCATTTAACACAAGTCGGGTTAACCGTTCAGTGCCAATCACAAGTATAGTTGGGTTTTAATCGTTATTTCTTTTATTAGCTATATCCATTCATTTTTCATCCATCCAGCCTGATGTTATCATTGGGAATGGGTCTGAGCTCGCAAAAGGGCAAATACCGCCACCTACGCCTTCCAGCCGGTATTGCACTCTATTAGAAATGGTGTAGTTTCTTTTCTGGGCCGATCTGAGCCGTGGGTTTAAATACTCCGGCAGGACTAGCATTTACAAGGTTACATCTGCGATGCTGCCCCCCCCCCCCCCTTCATATGCATTGCTGGACAATGTGGGACGGACCTCCACGAGCAGTATTTGGAATGGCGATCAGCTAATTGGATTATTTCTTTTGCATTACATCAGAGACCAGGGCCCTCATTCATCAACGTGTTCTACGCACAGATCTGTGCTTACCCTGTGCGTACGATCATTTCTAAGCAAAGAGTGGGATTCATCAATTTCGATTTGAACTTGACTCCGTGCTTACATCTACGCACAGGTCAGACCAGGCGTACCTGGCGCCCAGTGGTAGAATATATTATTACAACAAGGAAATGAGCTTCTGTGCATAATAACACTGGCATGTTCTGTACGAACCGTAGTTCATTATAGTTCATTGTAAAATAGCAACAGTAGTGTAATTATGGTCAAAACCCTATAAATAGCATTTGGAATAATAGATCTTTCTCTCAGAATGAATGCAGCATGGTTTATATAGCGTTATCGGAATATACGGGGTGTAGGCTACTGACTGACTGCGCTCTGCGTAGCTTGATTGATTGATTGATTGAAAAGTTTATTAACAGATTGCAGAATGGGTACAGTACAGTACAGCTCAGTACATACAATTGTTAATTGGGGATGCAGACCAACTTTCGTCTTGTTTACATCAGGGTCCCCCATTTTCAATTCATCATAAATCATAAAGCTCAACTCGTTATTATTTTGCGCACAGACCGCCGAAACACGGGAACGTTTTGATTATATTTAAAAGGCTTTACGTTAAACGAAACAAGTGGAATTTCGAAGCTGTAAGCAGAATAAGTCATATGAATATAGTGTTCTTCCCCCTTTTTACTGTATAAGAAATAATAGAAAACGCATTGCAATGACACCATGCAGATAGTGGACAGACTATATGATGGGATTCAAGTTCGCGTTTTTGTTGCTCATAGGCATGCTGTCAGAGTATGATATCTTAATCAAACATTCTAGAACATTTGTCGTCACAGATCATGTCCTAATAGAACATAGGCTATGGCATGGATCGTGATATTGTGTGGACTGTTATTATTACTGTTGTTATGTACTAGAGGCCTGGTCACTCCTGTGTCACCAGGGCAGGCAGGTGAGGGCTGCCAATTAGCCAATTAGTGCTGATTGGTTACCTGCTGGGGAGCTTCAAAGGCAGACCCAGAAACACACATGCACTGTCTGTGCCTAGTGAAAGAGCTGTCAGGTTCTTACAGTCCTTGTCCGTTGGGTTACCAGTACATTAGTTTATAGTTATATTAGTAGTTCCTTGTTTTAGTAGCATTTTTGAGTTAGAGCACAGGGTTTTGGTGGTGATTACACATAGGTTGCGTACCCATGAGCCAGGGTCGTAACAATTGGGCGCTCGTCCGGGATCTTTTACCCCTAGAACTTTGTTTGGTGATTTTTTTTTGTGTTGCACGGGGTGTCATCATATTATGGTTTGGGTGGTGTTCGTTACACATGGTGTAACGTGGGGGCTGAGCCATTTTCATCAAACAGGTGAGTATGCCGTATTTGTTTGTAATTTGATGTGACTACTTATGCTGTTAAAATATATAGTTTAGTAGGCACCACATGTAGATAGGGATATTATTTTCTGGTTGTTGGTTAGCGTCCGGTGCACCGCGTACTCCTGGGGCGGTCAATGAAATGATTGTATATGATCTTTGACTGGTAGCAGGTGTGGTTGAAGAAAGTTAGGTCTACAGGGCATTAGTTTAAGGGTAGGTAGGTTAGGGCGGCTAGGAAACAGGTAGTGTGGTAGGGCTTGATTTAGTGTTTCTTAGGGTAGACATGTGGTAGGCCGGGGTTTTCTGCAGTTTAGACGTAGAAGCATATGTGGTCACATCAGGTTAGAAGGCGCACCTGTTTGGAATATTTTGTTGGATTTATTTTGTTTGTTTAAGTGTTTGGTGAGCATACCTGGTAGCACCTAACACCCTGCGTGTATGACACGTCTATTTAGGGTGGGTGTGTTTTTTTTTATTATTTTTGTTTGTTTGTTTGTGCAACCTGGAAAGGTGCGCTCCGTAGAGCTCACATTTCCACCGCGTTCCCTTCTGGTTGTTATTGTTGGCAATTAGCATTATTCATGGTTCTTCAGTGGTTCTTCGTTGTTCTTCAGTGGTTCGTTGGGGGGGTCTTCGTGGTTCGTTAGTGGTTCTTCGTGTCTGTGAGGTTGGGTGTGTAGCTTGGGGTGTCTAGTTCAGTGACAATGGCTTCCATCAGGGACTTTGTTGATCGCCCGTCTCATGACTTATTAGACAAATTTTCCAAAGAACAACTGCTCGAGCTTGCTGTGCACTACAAGGTCGAGCTTACTCCCAGTGAGAAACGTTTGAAACCATCTGCCTTAGGTGCTTTGCGGGTTTTGCTCATTAGGGAACAGGTGCTTGAGGAGAGGGTGGAGGAGCCTCCATCGTCTGGCGCGTCTCCGCTATTACCTGGTGTAGAGGGTGAGTGGAGGATTAGGGAGTTGGAGTTTAGGGAAAGGCAGCTAGAGCGAGAGCGTGAGGAGAGGAGAGAGGAGCGTGAGCTTAAGGAGAGAGAGAGGAGAGAGGAGCGTGAGCTTAAAGAGAGGAAAGAGGAGCGGGAGCTTAAGGAGAGACAAATGTTGCTGGAGGAGAGACAAATGTTGCTGGTGCACGAGCGTGCGCAGAAGGAGCTTGAGTTTAAGCATGCTGCCTTACAGGCGGGTGCTCTGCAGCCAGAGTCACGTTCCGGGTTTGATGTAGGCAGGAATATTAGGATGGTGCCACCATTTTTTGAGAAAGACGTGGAAAGATATTTTCCCCTTTTTGAACGGGTGGCAACCACATTGAAGTGGCCTGATACCGCCTGGACACTGCTGCTACAATGTGTTTTGGTTGGTAGGGCACAAGAAGCCTACACTGCTCTGTCCCTTGAACAAAGCGCTGATTATGAGCTGGTTAAAGCTTCCATTTTGAGGGCTTATGAGTTGGTCCCTGAGGCCTATCGTCAGCGTTTTAGAGGTTATCGTAGGTCCGAGGGGCAGTCTTATGTTGAGTTTGGAAGGGAGAAGGAGAACCTGTTTGACAGGTGGTGCACTTCTCAGAAGGCAGAGTCAAGAGAGCAGCTTAGGCAGTTGATTCTCCTAGAGGAATTTAAAAGATGTGTTCCTGATACCGTTTCCACACATCTAAATGAGCGTGGGGTATCGAAGATAGGCGACGCCGCTGTCTTCGCCGATGAGTTTGTGTTGACACACAAGTCCGTGTTTTTGGAGGACTACCGTGTTGAGTCCGGGGATAGGCGTCCTGTTCAGGGGGGCCGTTTCCCAAAACCTGTGTCTGCTGGTCAATTAACTTCACCTCCTAGGCGGGGTGGTTCTGCTGGTGCATTCCCAGAAGGGATTATCTGTTTTTACTGTAAGGAACCTGGTCATATTGTTGCTGGATGCCCGGTGCTTGAGCAGAAAAATGTCAGAACCGTGGCTCTGGTAGAAACCATATGCAGGACGCCTATGCCAACGTTAGATGGGGATGGGGAAGGTATCAAACGTGTGGACAAAGAGCTCGAGGGTTCCTCAAGGTTTAGGATGAATGGATTTGTTTCCCTGACTAATGCACTAGAGTCCAAACAGGCTATAACAATTTGGAGAGATACCGGTGCTTTTCAGTCCCTCATTCTGGAGGGGGTTTTGCCATTTTCATCAAACTCTTCTTTGCATTCCGATGTCGTTGTTCAGGGCTTTGGGGGTGGATTTGTGGATGCACCTTTGCATGAGGTCACGCTCAATTCTCCCTTAGTATCAGGCAATGTTGTTGTGGGGGTATGTTCTCACATTCCCATAAAGGGGGTGTCCTTCATTCTAGGGAATGATTTGGCTGGTGACAAAGTGTTGGCTACTCCGGTTGTAACTCCCATTCCTGTGGTTTCTGAGGTCTCTAATGAGCTGGCACAGAAACATCCAGGAGTGTTTCCGGTGTGTGCTGTGGCACGAGAAATGTCAAAGGACAAAAGTGATGTTGTTGATACTTCGACTTGGGACATTACACTTAGTGACACATTCTTTGTTGAATTAAAAGGTGCACCTGTTGAGAATTTTGGAAAGCACACTGTGGATGTACCTCTGCATAATTATTCTCTTGATTGTGGTTTTGTGTTAGGCCCGGTGGTGAAACCAGAGTTGACAGGCGTGCCGGAGAAGCATGTGACAGGAGATGATATGGCAGCGCAATGTCTCAAGGTCTTCCCAGCCTGTACGGTGGCTGAGGCCACGAACGAATTGGAGGAGGAGTGTGGGAAGGATGCTATGAGAGGTGCTGTTTTTTCATGTGACACCGTTCTAGTTGGAGGGGCTACTAAGCTTGATTTAGGCTGCCAGCCTTCCCACAATAGCTCTATTGTCCCTAATGTTTCACTTGTGGGCAGGGATGGTCCCAGTATGTCAGTTGATGATTCTGACATTGATCCACATGTCCACACTGATTCTCTGCCATGCACTAGGTGTGATGGTCACCCTAGTTACCTGTGTCCTGTGGAGCAGGAGCCGCCTTCGCGACCTGGTCTGTTGAGTGGCAGCCATTTTGATTTTGATCAGGACAAAGTTATTTTGGGTGACGCCATTTTAGATGGTGTTCCAGACGTTATGCTGGCTGTCGTACTGCCAGGTTCCCGGTACACTGGGGCTGTACCTGAGGCGGTACAGCCTACTCTGGATGTTCACGGTGTGCAGTATCCTGAACTGCCAGTGCCAGGTGGGATGGATATGGGTGCGGTGGTGGTATCAGTGATTTATGGTTTTGTTGTGCTGTGGTCTGTTCTGTTAAGCGCAGTTCTCAGGTTGATTTTGGTTTGCAGTATAATTTTGACAGATCGGTATCGGTGGTCGTGTTCGACAGGGGCCGACCCGGTTCTTGCCTTGAACCATTTTTATGTTTACGTTGGATCCTCCAGTTTGCCCCTTGTTGTGTATACAGACCATAACCCTTTGGTTTTTCTTCGCAGCATGGTGAATTCGAACCATCGTTTGATGCGATGGAGTTTGTTCCTCCAGGCGTATAACTTGGATATTCGCCACATTCGTGGGAGGGACAACGTGCTAGCAGACGCCCTCTCACGATCATAGTGCCGGTGTTTGTGGTACCCGTTATCGCTGTTGTGGTAGTGGCCCTGACAACTAAGGGGTCACAGTTGGTTTTTGTTTTGTTTATGGGTTGTTGTGTAGTGGTTGCCTCTTGGGCAACCAGTTTGGTGGGGGAGGTGTTATGTACTAGAGGCCTGGTCACTCCTGTGTCACCAGGGCAGGCAGGTGAGGGCTGCCAATTAGCCAATTAGTGCTGATTGGTTACCTGCTGGGGAGCTTCAAAGGCAGACACAGAAACACACATGCACTGTCTGTGCCTAGTGAAAGAGCTGTCAGGTTCTTACAGTCCTTGTCCGTTGGGTTACCAGTACATTAGTTTATAGTTATATTAGTAGTTCCTTGTTTTAGTAGCATTTTTGAGTTAGAGCACAGGGTTTTGGTGGTGATTACACATAGGTTGCGTACCCATGAGCCAGGGTCGTAACACTGTACACCGGTACCACCCATTGTGACAACAGCCTTGTGAGTCCCGCACACAAACATGATGGAATTCAAGTTCATGTATTGAAAGGCAGGCTACATCATACATGCAGTGAGATTCATTGTTCTTGTATATGCTCTCGTATTATATTGTTTATATAGGCTACCCAATACTGACATCAAAATAGATTGTAGTATGCCTCTAGAAATCATATGCAGCAGGTAGAAAATTGACGGAAGATCCATCGCGATTTGGAATAGAATTGAGGAGAACTTTAATCCCTGCCCCTGGGTATTAATCAAACAACACGGGAAAAGGCAGTCATATTCCAGCGCGGTCTTTATTAGCCGACAACAAAATAGATGCCTCTAAAAATCATATAGCCAATCGAACACAACTAATAAAGGCATTCATATTACAGCACGGTTATAATGACACACAACCAACGCCAAACAGTGGTCAACGAACGGTCTTTATTAGTATTTTGAGCTGTCCAGGCAGAATTGCAGCAATGGTCTTAGGGAGCCGTTGATATCTGACATCACCGTTTACAAATCCGCCTTTTATTTATCCCATAATACGCGATAGTGTCTTCTTGGTTCGACAGCAGTGAATTCTCCGTGGAGTTTCTCAGAGTCCCGCTCGGGTCAGTCCAATATTTCACATCCCATGGGGGGTGTTTCCTCATTTTCATGACCATATATGGATAATCATGCACGAGCATTGACGGTAGAACAAAGTGGTATTCATCAACACGGAGGAGCATAGAGCCTGCTTACGCACCGTGTGATGAATCCCGACTTCCCTGTGCGTACACTAGTTCTACATTCCGTGCTTACGTGTGGAAATGTTCTACGCACACTATTGATGAATGAGGGCCCAGGTAAGGACTCTATATATAAAATTTTGCGTTGATCTGATATTTCTTTCTACCGCGATCGAAGCTGTCTGTGTGTGTGTGTCCAGTACTGCATCATCTACTGTTCTACCATCCAGAGTGTTGTCCAGTACTGCATCATCTACTGTTCTACCATCCAGAGTGTTCTCCAGTACTGCATCATCTACTGTTCTACCATCTAGAGTGTTGTCCAGTACTGCATCATCTACTGTTCTACCATCCAGAGTGTTGTCCAGTACTGCATCATCTACTGTTCTACCATCCAGAGTGTTGTCCAGTACTGCATCATCTACTGTTCTACCATCCAGAGTGTTGTCCAGTACTGCATCATCTACTGTTCTACCATCCAGAGTGTTGTCCAGTACTGCATCATCTACTGTTCTACCATCCAGAGTGTTGTTCAGTACTGCATCATCTACTGTTCTACCATCCAGACAGAGTGTTGTTCAGTACTGCATCATCTACTGTTCTACCATCCAGAGTGTTGTCCAGTACTGCATCATCTACTGTTCTACCATCCAGAGTGTTGTCCAGTACTGCATCATCTACTGTTCTACCATCCAGAGTGTTGTCCAGTACTGCATCATCTACTGTTCTACCATCCAGAGTGTTGTCCAGTACTGCATCATCTACTGTTCTACCATCCAGAGTGTTGTCCAGTACTGCATCATCTACTGTTCTACCATCTAGAGTGTTGTCCAGTACTGCATCATCTACTGTTCTACCATCCAGAGTGTTGTCCAGTACTGCATCATCTACTGTTCTACCATCCAGAGTGTTGTCCAGTACTGCATCATCTACTGTTCTACCATCTAGAGTGTTGTCCAGTACTGCATCAACTACTGTTCTACCATCCAGAGTGTTCTCCAGTACTGCATCATCTACTGTTCTACCATCCAGAGTGTTGTCCAGTACTGCATCATCTACTGTTCTACCATCCAGAGTGTTCTCCAGTACTGCATCATCTACTGTTCTACCATCTAGAGTGTTGTCCAGTACTGCATCAACTACTGTTCTACCATCCAGAGTGTTGTCCAGTACTGCATCATCCACTGTTCTACCATCCAGTGTTGTCCAGTACTGCATCATCTACTGTTCTACCATCCAGAGTGTTGTCCAGTACTGCATCATCTACTGTTCTACCATCCAGAGTGTTGTCCAGTACTGCATCATCTACTGTTCTACCATCCAGAGTGTTCTCCAGTACTGCATCATCTACTGTTCTACCATCCAGAGTGTTGTCCAGTACTGCATCATCTACTGTTCTACCATCCAGAGTGTTGTGTCCAGTACTGCATCATCTACTGTTCTACCATCCAGAGTGTTGTCCAGTACTGCATCATCTACTGTTCTACCATCCAGAGTGTTGTCCAGTACTGCATCATCTACTGTTCTACCATCCAGAGTGTTCTCCAGTACTGCATCATCTACTGTTCTACCATCCAGAGTGTTGTCCAGTACTGCATCATCTACTGTTCTACCATCCAGAGTGTTGTCCAGTACTGCATCATCTACTGTTCTACCATCCAGAGTGTTGTCCAGTACTGCATCATCTACTGTTCTACCATCCAGAGTGTTGTCCAGTACTGCATCATCTACTGTTCTACCATCCAGAGTGTTGTCCAGTACTGCATCATCTACTGTTCTACCATCCAGACAGAGTGTTGTCCAGTACTGCATCATCTACTGTTCTACCATCCAGAGTGTTCTCCAGTACTGCATCATCTACTGTTCTACCATCCAGTGTTGTCCAGTACTGCATCATCTACTGTTCTACCACCCAGAGTGTTGTCCAGTACTGCATCATCTACTGTTCTACCATCCAGAGTGTTGTCCAGTACTGCATCATCTACTGTTCTACCATCCAGAGTGTTCTCCAGTACTGCATCATCTACTGTTCTACCATCCAGAGTGTTCTCCAGTACTGCATCATCTACTGTTCTACCACCCAGAGTGTTCTCCAGTACTGCATCATCTACTGTTCTACCATCCAGACAGAGTGTTGTCCAGTACTGCATCACCTACTGTTCTACCATCCAGAGTGTTGTCCAGTACTGCATCATCTACTGTTCTACCATCCAGAGTGTTGTCCAGTACTGCATCACCTACTGTTCTACCATCCAGAGTGTTGTCCAGTACTGCATCATCTACTGTTCTACCATCCAGAGTGTTGTCCAGTACTGCATCATCTACTGTTCTACCATCCAGAGTGTTCTCCAGTACTGCATCATCTACTGTTCTACCATCCAGAGTGTTGTCCAGTACTGCATCATCTACTGTTCTACCATCCAGAGTGTTGTCCAGTACTGCATCATCTACTGTTCTACCATCCAGACAGAGTGTTGTCCAGTACTGCATCATCTACTGTTCTACCATCCAGAGTGTTGTCCAGTACTGCATCATCTACTGTTCTACCATCCAGAGTGTTGTGTCCAGTACTGCATCATCTACTGTTCTACCATCCAGAGTGTTGTCCAGTACTGCATCATCTACTGTTCTACCATCCAGAGTGTTCTCCAGTACTGCATCATCTACTGTTCTACCATCCAGAGTGTTGTCCAGTACTGCATCATCTACTGTTCTACCATCCAGACAGTGTTGTCCAGTACTGCATCATCTACTGGTCTACCATCCAGACAGTGTTGTCCAGTACTGCATCATCTACTGTTCTACCATCCAGAGTGTTGTCCAGTACTGAGTCATCTACTGTTCTACCATCCAGAGTGTTGTCCAGTACTGCATCATCTACTGTTCTACCATCCAGACAGTGTTGTCCAGTACTGCATCATCTACTGTTCTACCATCCAGAGTGTTGTCCAGTACTGCATCATCTACTGTTCTACCATCCAGAGTGTTGTCCAGTACTGCATCATCTACTGTTCTACCATCCAGACAGAGTGTTGTTCAGTACTGCATCATCTACTGTTCTACCATCTAGAGTGTTGTCCAGTACTGCATCATCTACTGTTCTACCATCCAGAGTGTTGTCCAGTACTGCATCGTCTACTGTTCTTCCATCCAGAGTGTTCTCCAGTACTGCATCATCTACTGTTCTACCATCCAGAGTGTTGTCCAGTACTGCATCATCTACTGTTCTACCATCCAGAGTGTTGTCCAGTACTGCATCATCTACTGTTCTACCATCCAGAGTGTTGTCCAGTACTGCATCATCTACTGTTCTACCATCCAGAGTGTTGTCCAGTACTGCATCATCTACTGTTCTACCATCCAGAGTGTTGTCCAGTACTGCATCATCTACTGTTCTACCATCCAGAGTGTTGTCCAGTACTGCATCATCTACTGTTCTACCATCCAGAGTGTTGTCCAGTACTGCATCATCTACTGTTCTACCATCCAGAGTGTTGTCCAGTACTGCATCATCGTCTGGTATAATAGTGTAACAGGCTTTGGTTGTTCGTTATTGATGACTCTCAAGGCTGTTGTTATTTACCACTTTATGTCTTTATTGCAAACATCCGATATGGCTTCGGTACAATTGACTGGATGCATCACCTCTGTACGTAACCGGAAGACTCATTGCTATAACTTCCCATGCATCAAGAGAGCGCACCCTAGGTGCCACACCCTCTTATACCTTTCCCAGGTCAGCCCCTGCCCCCTCCCCTCTACCAACCCCGGGCCCGCGTGACCAACAGCGTCTCCTGCCAGCCCAAGTTGGTAGAGGCAGAGCGCAGAGCGATAGCTCTGCCGACCAATGATCCAAATCCCAGGGTTGCTACAATAGCATCACGGTCCAGGCAAAATCGCCCCTCAAGGATAATCGGCAAATCCATCAACCAAACATTCATGGAAAGTTACACTACAACATGTTAAGAATGGCCCATGAAATCAGAAGATCCCTCACATGTATTACACACAGAATACGAGCTGCTACCCTCACATAGACACTTCAGATCCCCCAAGTGGGAACTGAGAAGATTCTAAAATGAATTTGTAGCACACTCTTAGCAAGCAGGATAGAAACGTGGTCCAACCTACAAAAAGGGCTATGCAATACAAAATAACCTTGGACTTATGGGACTGTGCCACATCAGATTAATAATGTTGGTTGGGAGGGAAGGAAGGGGTTAATAACATTGTTTCTATGATGTCTTGTCTGTATGTCTGTCTCTGCTGTAACATGGTTGTCCTATGTTCTTCTTTTTTGTAACACAGTATTGTGTGTTCCGACACAAAACGAATTTCTGTATTAACAGACCATAAAGAGCTATCTTATCTTCAATGAGAATCTTATTTTGTCCGGTTTTAGAGCCTGTAGGACACCTGCTTCCACTTCAGCAATATTAAAACGTCTGGCTAAGAGCAAGGAGAAGGCCACTACCTCTGTGTTTTTAATACATTTCTTATGATGAGCCTCTTTACTCATCTGTGTGCTTTCCCGTTGTTACATGCAGACTTTGTACGGAGTGAATTCTCGGTGGTCGAGGTGGCTGCGTATTTGTTTTACATTGTTGCAGAAAATACCCTGTGTTCTGTGGGCGAAGAAACAATCACGTCTAAATCTATGGAGGTATGTGTCTGGTGTCAGGATTTTAGGCCAGCCGAGCTGCTCGCACTGACTGGACCATCTGTGGGTATAGCGAATGTATGTGATGAATATATTCCACATGGTTGAAAATATCTATAGATTGGGGAATTAAACATAATAAAGTATTCAAAGTAAAATAAATACATGTATGAAATATATCCGATTAACGTGCTTGGAAGCTGAGGAGGCATATCAATCAATTAAATGCAACCCAACACACAGTCCACAGAAATAAAACTGGATTCCGGACTGGGCTTTTAACACGTCTGTCTCCTGTAAAGAAAGTGACCCTAATCTTCTGTAAGTGGTGTAGGATAAAGGAGTGGTGTGTGTACATAATGCACTCATGTGTGAGCACGCACACACACACACACACACACACACACACACGCACGCGCGCGCACGCACGCGCGCACACACACACACACACACACACACACACACTCATACACACACAAACCCACACACTGCTGAAGCCGCATCGTCCAGCATATTTCCTGCATCTTACTGTTTTTCTCTCTCTTGAGATCTCTCTCCCTCTCTGTCTATCCATTTCTCCCCCCCCCCTCTATCTCTCTCCCCCCCTCTATCTCTTTCTCTCTCTCTTTCTCACCCCTCCCTCTCTCTCTCCCTTCCATCTCTCTCTCTTTCTCTCTCTCTTTCTCACCCCTCCCCTCTCTCTCTCCATCTCTCTCTCCCCTACACTCTCTTTCTCTGCCGTTGCCATGGAGACGTGGGAGGAGAGGTGAGACGGAGTGCTGGTGCATGAAAATGTTACCATGTCAACCTCCACCTGATTGTATAATTACATCTCTCCAGGAGAGGAGCGTCAGTCGTAAATAAAGACAGGAAGCAGGCGGCAGACAGAAGAACTTGGTAGAAACAGAATCGGAAGAAGAAGAGGAACGCTGGCCCAAAGGGAGGCATTCAGCACTGGGGAGACCGGCATGAACAAATGAAAAATAATGTAAACATGGAGGACACTGACGTTTATGATTTCATTTATTTAAGTTGATTGAGTGCAGTGGAGGCCAAACAAAAGAAATCGGATCTGAGAATTACATCAGAATATTTATAGAAAAAACATGTGACAGGGAAACATTAAGGTATTACATTATTAAATGAAATCTTACATCCTGAAATAACCATGCATGGCTGGAGTTTTGTTTTCATTCCTACTGTCCAACTGATCTCATTCAGACTTTTGTATTAACTTCAAGAGATTGATGGCATCTGTCTAAGAGCTGCACAGAGGAGGCCTCTCAATGTCATGACATTTGGTTGTGACTGGTTGTGTGATCGGCATGCAGGGACGTAATGGAGACAGCCAGCCACCCAGAGACCCAGGGCCCCATTATGAAAATGGCCTTTTCCTGTGTTTTGCATAGTTTTTTTTTTTTTACAGAATGAGGGGTTGTCCCGACACTGAGAAAATGTGAAATATGTACATAGTGCAGAACAATCGCAAGACCTTGTACGTGTATGTGCGTGTGAAGATATGTGCGTGTACAAGATGGCGGCTCGATTGCAAATCTTCTATTTTCTACCAAAAGTTTAATCTAAAATATGTTTATGACAACATTCTTTTCTTTTTTCAACTTATTGTTTTTATTCAGCACAAAATTAAGACAGTACAGACAAATACCTTGTATAACACATTCTCAACTACCAGCATGCCTGTAATGTCTCAGTAATAGACAGCTATGCTTGGGGAAGGGGAGGGGGCATGTGGGAAACAGATAAAAACAGAAAATAATACATGAGTGGATGAAAACCACCAGTTAAGCTGGATAGCATCATACAGAGTGTTGAAACATAAAGACAGATTAAGAAAAAAAAGAATAATAATGATGATGTAAAAATGAAGTTAGTAGTTACAGTTTAGATGCAATCACAGTTGTGTATTGAAGGAATGAAAAACACATTTAGATTAGGTAAGTATTAATGATGAGATAAATCAAACGAAATTGAAAAAGAAAATGACAATAGAATGAAAAATAAGATAAAAAAACAAATGTAATAAGGTGCCTTTATAGCCCTATATGCTCAATACGTGCCCACTTTCTAGCAAACTGTTCACCTTGCAACCTAACCAGATGAGTCATCCTCTCCTTGTCATGGATTTCTTTAACTTTGTTTAGCCATTGTTTCTGTGTTGGGGGACTGGACTTCAACCAATTAATTGTGATAATTTTCTTGGCAGCAGTTAACAGTATTTGAAGAAGATACAAATTTGTCGAGAGGCAGTTAAATCATTTTGTGTCCTGTACTGTGCAGGACAGTGATGCAACAGTAGCAGGACAGTGGATCACAGTGATGTAGCAGGACAGTGGATCACAGTGATTAAACAGTAGCAGGACAGTGATGTAGCAGGACAGTACATCACAGTGATGTAGCAGGACAGTGGATCACAGTGATGTAGCAGGACAGTACATCACAGTGATGTAGCAGGACAGTGGATCACAGTGATGTAGCAGGACAGTGGATCACAGTGATGTAGCAGGACAGTACATCACAGTGATGTAGCAGGACAGTACATCACAGTGATGTAGCAGGACAGTGGATCACAGTGATGTAGCAGGACAGTACATCACAGTGATGTAGCAGTACAGTGGATCACAGTGATGTAGCAGGACAGTACATCACAGTGATGTAGCAGGACAGTACATCACAGTGATGTAGCAGGACAGTGATGTAGCAGGACAGTACATCACAGTGATGTAGCAGGACAGTACATCACAGTGATGTAGCAGGACAGTGATGTAGCAGGACAGTGGATCACAGTGATGTAGCAGGACAGTGATGTAGCAGGACCGTACATCACAGTGATGTAGCAGGACAGTACATCACAGTGATGTAGCAGGACAGTGATGTAGCAGGACAGTACATCACAGTGATGTAGCAGGACAGTGCATCACAGTGATGTAGCAGGACAGTGCATCACAGTGATGTAGCAGGACAGTACATCACAGTGATGTAGCAGGACAGTACACCACAGTGATGTAGCAGGACAGTACATCACAGTGATGTAGCAGGACAGTACATCACAGTGATGTAGCAGGACAGTACATCACAGTGATGTAGCAGGACAGTGCATCACAGTGATGTAGCAGTACAGTGGATCACAGTGATGTAGCAGGACAGTACATCACAGTGATGTAGCAGGACAGTGGATCACAGTGATGTAGCAGGACAGTGCATCACAGTGATGTAGCAGGACAGTGGATCACATTGATGTAGCAGGACAGTGATGTAGCAGGACAGTACATCACAGTGATGTAGCAGTACAGTGGATCACAGTGATGTCGCAGGACAGTGCATCACAGTGATGTAGCAGGACAGTGCATCACTGTGATGTAGCAGGACAGTTAAAGGTGTATTCCATCCAAATGTTAGCAGGACAGTGCAGGACAGTGCATCACAGTGATGCAACAGTAGCAGGACAGTGTACAGTGGTAAAATGGCTGCAGCCTGCAGGATAGTGGTAAAATGGCTGCAGGACAGTGATAAAATGGCTGCAGGACAGTTAAAGGTGTATTCCACCCAAATAGTGTTAAAGGTTATAACCCAAATGTGTCTTCCCTGAATGATTTTAAAGGTGTATTCCACCCAAATGGTTTTAAAGGTTCTAATACCCAAATGTGTCTTCCCCGAATCATTTTAAAGGTGTATTCCACCCAAATGGTTTTAAAGGTTCTAATACCCAAATGTGTCTTTCCCGAATCATTTTAAAGGTGTATTCCACCCAAATGGTTTTAAAGGTTCTAATACCCAAATGTGTCTTCCCCGAATCATTTTAAAGGTGTATTCCACCCAAATGGTTTTAAAGGTTCTTGTAACTGAGGGGTTACAAAACCCTGACTGTATTAAAGATTGTGATAGATTAAACCACTGCTAATTATTATTATTATTACTTGCCAGAAAGTACAGTTATAATATGGCAGACACTCAGAATAATACGGCACGGTGACAAAGAAATATCATTTATAGTATTTATTATTATGCAGCAATTGTACAGAATGGGAAGAAGCTTGTATGGCGAAGAATATGAATAAAGTCAGTCAGTAGCAAAGTCAGTTGGAATGAATAATTCCTAAGCTGGGATACTAGACTAAACGCCGCCTGGCGTAGGATGGCACTATAGGGGCAAACGATGGTACCGCTGGAGACAGGGGGTATCCTCCCAGAGATTTAAGCTCTGGAGGAAAGAAGAATGTTCGGATACTCAGTCTGTTCACTTGAAGAAGAAGGGGTTTTCGTATAGATCCAGTCCTTGTAATCCAAATGCTCAGCAACAAAGCAATAGCTGTAATCCAATTGCTCGATAGCAATGATGATAGCCAGCTAGCTTCGGTCCTCGAAGCTAGCCCGAGGTAAGATCTTCAAGGTGGTTAAATCCAAACGACAGTGGGTATTAACGAGGCTCTTCTCCACGGTAGTACGTTCCACAATCACTATAATCCAACCAATACTGGTTCTGCAATCGCCGCCGTAGGTTCCAATATGCACATGTCCAGTAGGTCCACGACTAGGCCCTCCTCGTGTACTGGCACTAATTACTAAGTCCACGCACACTTGCTAAGGTTTCACTAGTTACTAAACGAATGAACTGCTGGGTAATGCTACATACCGAACAAACTGCTGTAACACGATTCACACTAAATGACGACTCTTTACTTCACATTAAGCTAAGTCGAACTTGACGTTACTGCATTAACTCTGACACTTTTACTATTCACTTCGCACGTTAGGTTCACAACACTCTGTTTAGACTAACTGCTTCACACTACATTAGAATCACACTACTGCTGCTGCGCCTTCCACGATATATATACTTAAGTGGCTTTCTAGTGCCAAGCCTCAGCTCTCGTCTCGAATCAATGCGCCGGCACCAGGCATGTTCCAACATGCCCAGACTCGCCTTTGAACCTGACTTCAGGGGCGCGTTGCCTGGCGCCGAGAACGTCAAGGGCATTATCCAATGAGGAAAGTGAATATTACTAGTATTCAAACGCAGGCTTAAAGGGATATAGCTTATATATATAAATAATATACAAGGTATATAAAACAATAAAATGTAGATTCTCAGCTTTAATCTGGCCCTTCACAACAGTTCTAATACCAAAATGTGTCTTCCCCGAATCATTTTAAAGGTGTATTCCACCCAAATGGTTTTAAAGGTTCTAATACCCAAATGTGTCTTCCCTGAATCATTTTAAAGGTGTATTCCACCCAAATGGTTTTAAAGGTTCTAATACCAAAATGTGTCTTCCCCGAATCATTTTAAAGGTGTATTCCACCCAAATGGTTTTAAAGGTTCTAATACCCAAATGTGTCTTCCCCGAATCATTTTAAAGGTGTATTCCACCCAAATGGTTTTAAAGGTTCTAATACCCAAATGTGTCTTCCCCGAATCATTTTAAAGGTGTATTCCACCCAAATGGTTTTAAAGGTTCTAATACCCAAATGTGTCTTCCCCGAATCATTTTAAAGGTGTATTCCACCCAAATGGTTTTAAAGGTTCTAATACCCAAATGTGTCTTCCACGAATAATTTTAAAGGTGTATTCCACCCAAATGGTTTTAAAGGTTCTAATACCAAAATGTGTCTTCCCCGAATCATTTTAAAGGTGTATTCCACCCAAATGGTTTTAAAGGTTCTAATACCCAAATGTGTCTTCCCCGAATCATTTTAAAGGTGTATTCCACCCAAATGGTTTTAAAGGTTCTAATACCCAAATGTGTCTTCCACGAATCATTTTAAAGGTGTATTCCACCCAAATGGTCTTAAAGGTTCTAATACCCAAATGTGTCTTCCCCGAATCATTTTAAAGGTGTATTCCACCCAAATGGTTTTAAAGGTTCTTGTAACTGAGGGGTACAATTCCCTGACTGTATTGATAAGTATGGTATCATTAAACCACTACCGCTTTATGTACTTTAACTACTGGCCACACAGTACATGATATAGATATGATGAACACTTTCCCACCATGAAACCAAGTCCACACAAATGTATAAGTCGAATATTTAATACATAGCAAAGGGTATATACAACGTTCACTTAATGACATTTATGATTTGAGTGCACTTGTAAGGCAAATGAGTATTCGTAGGCAAATCAACATTGAATGTCCAATCTCTGGTTACGCGGGAAGCAAGTATACAACCTGGTTCTTTAGGGAACTATAGCGATGGTACTGAATGATTATAGCTGGATATACTAAAGGGGGGTCCTGCTGGTTGTAAGTCAGTAGGGGGGGGGGTTAGGAGAGCCGCTGGCGATATCCCATCTGGCCAACGATTTCTTGGGAGAATTCAGAGTGCTGAACATGGTGCCCACAGAACCTTGGTCCACAGATGAATACAGTTGGGCCCTCTTGTAGACGGTAGCTGCCGGTCCACAACGAAGAGACGTGAGGCGACCTCACTCGGGGTAGAGCGCCGTCTCACCTGGACTCCTCTCGGGGGGTAGTTCCAACACTTACCAGTGTTGGCTGTTATCCATGGCATAATCAAAGCACCCAAAGCAAGTAGATAATCCAAGCCGTGTAGGGCTCGCCGTCGTCCGGGTAAGGTAATCCAATGTGCAGGTCCACTCGTCCTAGCCCAGAACTCCTCGGATGAAAGCACCACACGTGGTCTGCCCAGCCTGGTTAAGACTCTAGATAACGCGAGGAAACGATGGGGGTACTACTCACTTTATAACTCTAACCGAACGATGCACCATACATAATAGACTATTATTAACTTAATAGAAATACGTCCCACTCGACGGTATAGTGCCAAACTATGACAATTCAACTATTAATCCACACGATGTCTCAATGCCATTCTGAGGCCAAGTTGACCATACTGCACCACACGTGTATCGTGGGTGAGGCTTAACGTCTTGCCACTAGGTTGGAGGGTAAAGAACTAAGGGCTAAGGGACTAAAAAGAAAGTTCTACTTTACTTGCGCCATATATATATGCGCTGTGAACAAATAGTACCATTCGTATTTCGCCAGACGTATTCCTACGCGGAACCGGGCTAGTAACGACATGTTCGTCGGCACGATTGAACTTGAACCAAGGGGCTTGGCTGCTGGCGCCAAGTTCTTGTCCAATGAGAGAATGAAACTATTATGGGCTGTTAGTAGACTAAATGGATATTCAGTGTATATGTACAAGGAATATACAAGGGATATCAAACGATATACAAATACTATTAAATATATATCCATAAATAAATATATATATTCGGTTTAATCTGATCCTTCACAACAGCCGCCCCCTAATTAGTCCCACCTAATTAGCTAAGCAGAGACAGATTAACCGCACTGTCTACCACTCAAGGTCCGCTGTAAGGGTCAGTCAACTCACAAAGTCGTGGGGTCATGGTCGTCATCGATAGTGTCTGGGAGTCTGGGCAGTTCTATTAGCCTCGCCACGGGTCGTGTGTAAGTTCGCCCTTGGACGAGCACCTCAGCTGGGTAGTGACTGGTCGATAATCATGACGACTGTTCCTTCTGTCAAATTGTCTCTCTCTTTTACCCACTTCTGGCGGGTCTGTAGAGACGGTAGGTAGTGGAGTAGAAAGCTGTTCCAAAACTTGTCAGCTAGTACTTGACTGTACCTCCACATTCTTCGGCTGTTCGCTTCTTCAGGCCTGTACATTGTCTGGGGTAGCGCGGGGTCCAGCCGCCCCATCAAGAGTGTGTTGGGGGTGACTGGGTCGACATCTGCTATATCACTGGAGACGTAGCCGAGGGGCTTGGAGTTCAATACTCCCTCGATCTCCGTGAGGACTGTCATTAGGACTTCTTCCGCCACAGTCTGGGCCCCAAGCACGGCGTACAGGGCTGTCTTTATAGAACGTACTTCTCGTTCCCAGGTTCCACCGAAGTGGGGTGCGTTCGGGGGATTAAACTGGAAGTCAATCTGGGATGGAGCGAGGTGGGTCTTAAGTTCTGGGCCCATAGCTTGGAAGCTCTCTCTCAGCTCTCTTTCTCCGCCTTTGAAGTTTGTCCCGTGATCAGACAACAATGTAGACGGTTTTCCTTTCCGTGATGTGAATCTTCGGAAGGCCATAAGGAATGAGTCTGTGCTCATGGTTGGAAGGAGTTCGATATGTATCGCTCTGGTGGTCATGCATTTGAATACAATACCCCACCGCTTCTCGGTTCCTCTTCCTTTCTTTATATACAACGGGCCAAAACAGTCCATGCCTGTGGAGTGGAATGGCTTGTCGCCGAGTCGGAGGCGACAGGGAGGTAGGTCAGCCATCCGGGGTATGCTGGGCTGCGCGCGCCACTTTCGGCAGTCTAGACAGGTTCGCTGGAAGCGTCGCACTGCTTCTCTTCCTTGAAGTATCCAATAGCGACGTCTGATCTCCGCGAAGACTCTCTCTGCTCCTGCGTGGTGTACATCCTCGTCGTATTTCTTTATGATCAGCTCTGTGACCTTGTGTCGGCTGTTCAAGACTATCGGGTACTTAACGTCATCCGGTAGATCGGGGGCTCTCCGCAGACGACCACCCACTCTGATGAGATTATGGGCGTCGCTCTCGGGTGCCAGGTGGAGCAATCTGCTGTCTGATGGGACGGGCTTTCCTCCCTGTAGACAGTCTAGCTCGTCGGGGAACGAGTCTCTCTGGGTTCGTTGTAGTAGAAGAAGTTCTGCTTCTTCGTAGTCAGCTGCTGAAATGTCGGCAGTGGGCTGAATCTCTGGGTGGTGCCACAGGAATGTCTTTAGCTGCGCACTCTGTAGGGTAATGCAATCATCTATGTTGGGGTCTGTGGAGGCGACTGTGCTCAGTCCACAGAACATAGGTTTCTTGTTCTCAGCCTCCTCTTTACTCGCTTCCCGTGGGGTGGGCGTAGGCCACTCTTCTTCCGGGAGCTTGAGGAACTCTGGTCCGTCACTGTAGATGTTGCGACGGGTGAGGTCATCTAGGGACATTCCCCGGGTGATGACGTCAGCTGGGTTGTGTTTGGTGTCCACATACCGCCAGCTCGCTGTTTCTGTTAACTCTTGAATCTCGGTGACTCTGACTCCCACGAAGACTTTGTATCTGCATGAATCAGACTTGATCCATGTGAGTACTGTCGTGGAATCTGACCACAAGATTGTTCTGTGCACCGGAATGGTGAGTTCACGTTGGATTAACGTGGCTAGATGCGCTCCTGCTAGGGCTGCGCAGAGCTCTAGACGCGGGATAGATTGTTGCTTTCGTGGGGCTATTCTTGAGCGAGCCAGGATGAAAGCAGTGTGTATCTCTCCTCCCTTCTCTTGGGCACACAAGTAGGCCACTGATCCATAGGCTACTTCGGAGGCGTCGCTGAAGACGTGTAGATCCATCTTGCATGTCTCTGGCCTCACTGTGGGTGGGAAGTAGCTGCGGCGTATATTGACGCCTGGGAGTGAGCGGAGCTCCGTCTCCCACTCTCTCCATGTGGAGGCAAGGGGTGCGGGTATTGGGTTGTCCCAGCCCTGGTCCTTGTCCCATAGTGCTCGTACAATCATCTTTGCCCTGGTGGTGTAAGGTAGAATACATCCCAACGGGTCATATTGTCTGGCGAGTGTTCTGTACACACTCCGTCTGGTGGTCGGTATCGCCGTCGACCTTCCCTGCTCCGTGGTCAGGGGTTTGTGTCTATAGTGGAGCGAGTCTGTTTTGAAGCGCCAGACTAATCCTAGTGTCATTTCTTGGGCTTCTCCTGGGATGGTCGCCATCCAGGTCTCGCTGCTGGCAGCCTTGTCCGCGGGGGAGAGGCTGCGCAATACGTGCGGGTCGCTGCTGGCCCACTGCCTGATATCAAAGCCGCCTTTGATCAGGGAGGCGCGTAGCTTGAGTAGGAGAACCTCGGCTTCTTCTTGAGTCGAAACGCTTTGTAAACAGTTGTCCACGTAGAAACTGTTCTTCACACTGTGTCGGACCTCTTCATCTGCTGCTGGGTCCTCTGCGATGTGTTTCTGTAGTGCAAATGTAGCACAGCACGGGCTGCATGTGGTTCCGAAGGGGAGGACTTCCTCTTGATAGATGGCTGGTTGCTCATCACCGATCCTCTCTCTCCATGGTAACCGCAGCAAGGGCTTCTCCTCTGGGGAGAGGCTGCGCAATACTGGGGGGTCGCCGCTGGCCTGCTGCCGGAGATCAAAGCCGTCTTTGATCAGAGAGGCGCGGAGCAGCGCACGGCGTCGCCAGTCAATCTTCTTTACGTGTCCCGCTGTGATTAGCTTCTCAATCTCAGCGCGGTACACACTCTCTTGAGCGGGGTCTTTGGCTAGGCGCCGCTCTGTGTTCAATAGATACCGCTCCGTAGCGTCTTTCTTTGCGTGAAAGGTGGGCATTCCCTCTCGCCTCAGGAGTGGAGTTGCGTATCTCATCACTCCGCTGACTGTGACTCTCTTTGTCCCTTGCTCGAGGAGGTTTATGGCGTAAATGTCTTCTTTAGAACGAATGTCTTTCTTTTCGTTCTTAAAGGGCATTGTCTCTAGTGTCCATAGCCTCTCGACATGCTGCAGGAGAGTGGTGTCTTCTTCTGTCACTCTGGAGTGGAGGCAGGTAGTGGCTGCTGTTCGGTTAAGAGATTTAGCGAGGGGGCCTTGTAGTGTCCATCCTAGGCGGGTCTCGACTGCTGCAGGACAGCCTCTGGGTCCTGTATGGACCCGGTCTATCGGGACTATGAGGTCTGCATGGTCGGAGCCTATCAGCAGGGTCGGGGTGGCGCCGTCTATGAGCGGGATAGGTAGTTGACGCAGGTGCACATATTTATCCATCAGCTTGGCGATGGGGTAGGTGTACTGTGATAGTCCTATTTCTTGGCTGGTGAAAGCATTTGTAATCCTATACCGTCTCTCTGGCTGCCCGCTTGCTGCGATAGTGAAGGAGACATTCTCGCCTTTTATCGTCTTTAAATCTCTTCTTATTGTCCGAATTGTCATTTGGTTCTCGCTCCCCCGCAGTCCCAGCTGGGCCGCAGCGGACGCGAGCAGAAGGGTCTTCTCTGACCCGTCATCAAGGACGGTGTAAGTGTCCATGACTTTATCTTGGTAGCTCAATGTTACACGGACTACCTTTAAGAGCACTTGGGCGCCGCTGCTGCTGGCGGGGTCAATGTACATGACACTTGCCTTGGTGCTGCTCGATGGTGCAGGTGCAGGCTTTCTTCTGTTACTGTCGTGTAGGACATCTAGGTGGGCTCCGTCACACCGACTGCACCTCTTCTTTAGGCGGCACTCGGCTGCCATGTGACTGCGCGCACATCGGTAACAGCGCCTGTTGGACTTTATCCATTGACTCACTTCTTCTGCATTCATCTTTGTGAACAGGTCACATTGTGACAGCCAGTGTTCCTTCTCGCAGTATGGGCACACCATCTTCCACTTCTCTTTTCTCGAGGGGGTACTGTGGTTCTTACTGCTCGGTACTGATTCTGATTGGTGCATGACAGTCACCGATCTTCTTCCATCGTTTATTCTCCTGGGTCCCTCTCTGGAGCTTGGTGTGCTCCGCACGAACGTATCCAGTCGTAAGCTGCTGACTTCTCTCGCCAGGAAGTCGGCTAGATCGAGGAGGGATGGTTCGGGACCGTTAGGATCACGGTGGTCTCTCTGCCGCCTAAAGCGCTCTTGTCTGGCGGGTGGCAGCTTCTCTAAAATCCTCTCGACGTTAGAGTTGGCGTATAGCTCGTGCATACCCTTTTCTCGTTGCGCTCCCAGCATCCCTACCAGGGACTGCACTTTTATAGACAGGTCGTCTAATTCAAGATTCAAGATTCAAGAGTTTTAATTGTCACGGCATACAGGTATACAATGAAATGCGGCTGGTCTTGCCCGCGACGATGTGCAATACAGTGGTACAACATATAATAGAATCCAATAAAATACAGTGGTACAACATATTAATAGAATCCAATAAAACAGTGCAATAAACAGGTACATGGTGTGCCATCTCGGTATCTGTACATTAGTATTTACAGAGCATATAGGACATGCTAGTTAGCTTTAGTAGTGCAATACACTGTTCCTGATGTTATACTATTTTAAGTGGCCTTTCCTCTGGCCATAAGTGTGCGTGTGTGCGGCATGAGTGTTAAAGTGGCTGCTAGTGTGTGAGCGTGCTCAGCGTGCGTGTCGTGTATGTACTTGTGTGTGGATAGTTCAGTTTCTGTGTCTCTCGATGTTCATTGTTCAAGGCTCTGATGGCCTGGGGGAAGAAGCTTAGCCTAAGCCTCTCCGTCTTAGTCTCTAGAATTCGCAGGCGTCTGCCTGACCTCAGCAGCTGGAACAGGCTGTTATTGGGGTGGTGGGGGTCTTTCATTATCCTGCAGGCTCTGGATTTGCACCTCTTGTTGTATAGAGCCTGCAGGGGAGGTAGCGCAATACCCGTGGTACGCTCGGCTGAGCGCACCACACTCTGTAGGGCCTTCTTGTCCTGTGCCGTGCTGTTCCCATACCAGGCAGTGATGTTTCCGGTCAAGATGCTCTCTACAGCTCCTGAGTAGAAGGACTGAAGTATCTTCCCCGATACTCTGAACTTCCTTAACTGTCTCAGGTGGTAGAGGCGCTGCTTCGCTTTCTTTACTACTGTGCCTATGTGTGTTGACCATGTCAGGTCCTCTGAGATGTGGACCCCCAGGTACTTGAAGCTGCTCACCCTGTCCACGGTAGCCCCGTTAATCCTCAGTGGTGTGTGTGTCTCCCGCTGTCCTCTCCTATAATCCACGATCAGCTCCTTGGTTTTACCAATGTTCAGGAGCAGGCTGTTGTCCTGGCACCAACGTTCCAGTACCTCAACCTCCTCCCGGTAGGCCTTCTCGTCGTTGTCCGAGATCAGCCCCACCACCACCGTGTCGTCGGCGAACTTCACAATGGAGTTGGAGCTGAACTTGGCCACACAGTCGTGTGTGTAGAGTGAGTACAGCAGGGGGCTTAGAACACAGCCCTGGGGGGACCCGATGCTCAGGGTGATGGTGTTGGAGGTCTGACCCCCCACCCTGACCGCCTGGGGTCTTTCACTCAGAAAGTCCAGTACCCAGGCGCTCAGGGCGGAGCTCAGGCCTAGCTCGATCAGCTTGTCCACCAGTCTGGTGGGGACTATGGTGTTGAACGCTGAGCTGTAGTCAATGAACAACAGTCTCACATAGCCCCCCTTCTGACGGTCAAGGTGGGAGAGAGTGCTGTGCAGTACCTGGGAGACCGCGTCATCAGTGGACCTGTTTGTCCTGTATGCAAATTGCATAGGGTCCATATCACTGGGGAGAGAGGCACAAATGTGGTCCTTGACCAGCCTCTCGAAACATTTCATGACCACAGAGGTGAGTGCCACCGGTCTGTAATCATTTGGACATGTTGGGGAGGGTTTCTTCGGTACAGGGATGATGGTAGACATCTTGAAGCAGGCAGGGACTACTGACTCCGCCAGGGATTGATTAAATATGGCGGTGAACACCGGGGCAAGCTGGTTTGCACAGGACTTAAGTATGCGTCCTGTTATACCATCTGGGCCTGCAGCCTTCCTGGTGTTCACCTGCATAAATGCTCTTCTCACACTGTGTTCCGACAACGAGAGAGCGCCCCCGCCCCCCCGCGGTTGCCCCCCCCCCTCCACAACAGCCGGTGCGCCAGTGACGTCACTAGCCAGAGGGCTAGTGGCGACACTGTCTACACCGAACCGAGCGTAGAAGGAGTTGAGTTTGTCCGCTAGAGAGGCGTCGTCGCTCCCCATTGCGGGGGCGCTGACTTTGTAGTCAGTTATTGTCTTCAGTCCCCTCCACAAGCCTCTTGTGTCGTTTTGTGCCATTTGTGTCTCCAGTTTCTCAGCATATGTCCTCTTAGCAAGTTTAACAGCCTTGCGCAGAGTGTAGACTGAAGCCTTGTATTCTTCCATATTTCCTGACTCTCTGCCCAGGTTATAGGCCGTGGTGCGTGAGTTTAGGGCTGTTCTTATAGTGCTGTCCACCCAGGGTTTCTGGTTTGGGAAAACCCGCGCCGTCTTTGTGGGGACAATGCCGTCTGCCACTGTGGTTATGTAGCTTACAACGGTATCAGCATACTCGCTGACGTCACTGGCGCTTCCTTCAAACATGTCCCAGTCTGTATCCTTGAACGCATCACGGAGCTCGGCCTCTGATTCGTCAGCCCACTTTTTTGTCTCACGTGACACGACGGCTTCGCGTGATCGCTGTTTGTATGCTGGGATTAAAAAGATGGAGTCGTGATCGCTCGCGCTTACAGAGCCCATCAGTGGCGGAGCCGCCACAGCCTTGTAGGCAGCTCTGAACGGGGTGTAGCAGTGGTCGAGTGTGTTTCCCCCTCTTGTGGAGCAGGCGATGTGCTGAAAAAAAGTCGGCATCACTTTTTTCAGGTTTGCCTGGTTGAAATCACCAGCTAATGAGCGATTGTCTGTTGCTGGGGGTAGGCGGTCAATATGCCTTATCTCTTGGATTACGTAATCCCATATACGTCCATATCTCTGGTCCAGCGCTGCTAGAGCCGCGGTGTATGGGGTCGTAGAGGTGGCATAGGCTAGCGCTATATTGTGCGCTCGGGGTACTTTCAGGTGCTTCAGTAATATTGCATACTTGTGACGTTCATCAACGACATCCACCATCATTGTCTCTAAGCACATTCGGAGCTCCGTGTACTGTGCCCGATTCTCATGGGTGAAGTCTGGGATGGTCGCCGTGGATGGCTGATACATCGGCGAGCGTTGGGGGAGAGGCCTCCTAGGCGAGTCTCCTCTTGCGCCTCTCTGTGGGCTGGTACCGGCAGGGTACCATGGCCCGCTGGTCCAGGTGCTATTCCTCGGGGCTGGTCGTGCGTCATGCTCACCCGTGAATAGAGTCGGGGGTCTGTAGCGCAGCGCCGCGGGGGTATAGCCTGGGCTGTACTGGACCTCCTGGTCCGGTGGAGTACTGTGCTGTCGTCGGGCTTGGTTCTCCTCCTCTCCCTCTTCTTCTTCTATCAGGTCCTCTAGATCCTGTAGTCGTTTATTTAGCTTCTCCGCAGTGTATGCTGCTCCTTCCTTGTAGCTGGGTCTCGCTTGGACCGGTCTGGGAAGGGGGTCTGCGGGGGGTATAGGCTTGGTCTGTTGGTCAAGTTCAGGGTCGCTTGCTCGGTTAGGGGATGCTGCCCTTGACTGTTGTCTCGACGAGTTCCTTGAACCCCTGGCGGAGGGAGAGGGTGTTGCCCTGGTGATCAGCTGCTCCATTAGCTGCGCTTGTAGTCTGTCGCGCTCGGCTTGTAGTCTGTCGCGCTCGGTTTCGCGCTGGATGAGAGCGAGGTCGCGTTCTGTTTCTCTTTGGGCACCGGCAGCGGCACGCTGGGTGTCTGCTCGGTCTCTTGCCATATTCTCTTCCGTCTGAAGGCGTCTCATCTCCAGGCGTATGCGCTCTCTTCTTCGCTCCGTTGCTGTGTCTGGAGTCGATCGCGTTCACCCTGAAGTCGATCGCGTTCACCCTGGAGTCGATCGCGTTCGGTAGAGGCTGTCAGGCTGACGAGGAACGCCTGTGATAGCATCCTCTCCGCTTCGCTGGGAGAAGACGGTTGTAGAGGTGAGCCGCTCCTGGCTGTACTCGTCGGGGAGTCCTGGAGCTCTATTTCCTCGGCGCTCTCCTCATCTTGTTCCGTGCAGAGTTCTCTCTCTGTAGGGTTGTCTTCCTCCCGGGGCTGGTCGGGGACTACTTCTTCGGTATTGGCGGGGGGTAAAGGCATGTCAGCTCCCTCCTGGTCCCCACCGTGAGCTTGGTCAGTTACATTAGAACCCACTAGGGCCTCTGTGGTCGGGGTAACCTGGTCGTTAAGGTCAGACATAATTTTACTTTCTACTTTTACCGCGTTTACCGTTTGTCGAAGGCTAGGTAGTTGACTGACAGTGTAATCCTCTAAGTACTGAGGTGTCTGTCGTCTGCGCCGCGGGCGTTCTACGTTAGGAGGACCGTTTCGTGGAGTGTTCATCATAGGCCATTTCAATATTAATAACACTATATTAATATTACACTAGTTACCCTCCGGCTCGAAGGACCAATTGTAACTGAGGGGTACAATTCCCTGACTGTATTGATAAGTATGGTATCATTAAACCACTACCGCTTTATGTACTTTAACTACTGGCCACACAGTACATGATATAGATATGATGAACACTTTCCCACCATGAAACCAAGTCCACACAAATGTATAAGTCGAATATTTAATACATAGCAAAGGGTATATACAACGTTCACTTAATGACATTTATGATTTGAGTGCACTTGTAAGGCAAATGAGTATTCGTAGGCAAATCAACATTGAATGTCCAATCTCTGGTTACGCGGGAAGCAAGTATACAACCTGGTTCTTTAGGGAACTATAGCGATGGTACTGAATGATTATAGCTGGATATACTAAAGGGGGGTCCTGCTGGTTGTAAGTCAGTAGGGGGGGGGGGTTAGGAGAGCCGCTGGCGATATCCCATCTGGCCAACGATTTCTTGGGAGAATTCAGAGTGCTGAACACGGTGCCCACAGAACCTTGGTCCACAGATGAATACAGTTGGGCCCTCTTGTAGACGGTAGCTGCCGGTCCACAACGAAGAGACGTGAGGCGACCTCACTCGGGGTAGAGCGCCGTCTCACCTGGACTCCTCTCGGGGGGTAGTTCCAACACTTACCAGTGTTGGCTGTTATCCATGGCATAATCAAAGCACCCAAAGCAAGTAGATAATCCAAGCCGTGTAGGGCTCGCCGTCGTCCGGGTAAGGTAATCCAATGTGCAGGTCCACTCGTCCTAGCCCAGAACTCCTCGGATGAAAGCACCACACGTGGTCTGCCCAGCCTGGTTAAGACTCTAGATAACGCGAGGAAACGATGGGGGTACTACTCACTTTATAACTCTAACCGAACGATGCACCATACATAATAGACTATTATTAACTTAATAGAAATACGTCCCACTCGACGGTATAGTGCCAAACTATGACAATTCAACTATTAATCCACACGATGTCTCAATGCCATTCTGAGGCCAAGTTGACCATACTGCACCACACGTGTATCGTGGGTGAGGCTTAACGTCTTGCCACTAGGTTGGAGGGTAAAGAACTAAGGGCTAAGGGACTAAAAAGAAAGTTCTACTTTACTTGCGCCATATATATATGCGCTGTGAACAAATAGTACCATTCGTATTTCGCCAGACGTATTCCTACGCGGAACCGGGCTAGTAACGACATGTTCGTCGGCTCGATTGAACTTGAACCAAGGGGCTTGGCTGCTGGCGCCAAGTTCTTGTCCAATGAGAGAATGAAACTATTATGGGCTGTTAGTAGACTAAAGGGATATTCAGTGTATATGTACAAGGAATATACAAGGGATATCAAACGATATACAAATACTATTAAATATATATCCATAAATAAATATATATATTCGGTTTAATCTGATCCTTCACAACAGTTCTAATACCCAAATGTGTCTTCCTGAATCATTTTAAAGGTGTATTCCACCCAAATGGTTTTAAAGGTTCGAATACCCAATTGTGTTATGGTGTCTTCCCCAAATCCTTTTAAAGCTTATAACCCCAAATAGTTTGAATGAATAAATGAATGAAATGGGACTATGAAGTCTTTATTTGTAACACATGTGAGATGGGCAGCACACACGCATTCCTTTGGGGGGGTTGCCATTGAAATGTCATCTGCGCTTGACCCATCCTGTCATCCTTCATCCTGTCCTGGGTCCGCTCCAATACAATACCTTGCCAATCCAAGTGCTCCTGTTCATCTTCATCAGGGACGTGACAGCATTAGCGATCAGTTCTGCATGTTTTTCCATTCTTTCGTTTTTATTTTTGTATGTGTATTCCCACAAATAGCTTTAAAGGTGTATTCATCCCAAATGTTTCTAAAACTTTATTCCACCCAAAGTTAAAATACTACTTCATGTTCAACTCCTAAAGGTATATATGCTTGAATTACATTCAAGTATTCTCATGACTTCCAGCTTGCTAGCCCATACAATTCCTTCAGGAAAATGTTTGCTTTTTTAAGGAATGACAGATGACAACTTAATAGTAAAAAACTTTAATTTAACATGAAACATCATAAACACCTCCCAAAAAATCCTCGGTCTCCCCCTGCCCACACTGGATGATATATTAAGAACATGCTGCCTCCGCAGAGCTAGCAGCATCCTGAAGGATGAAACGCACGAAATCGTTCTAAATGTGTATGTGTCCGGGACATCTACTACTGTTCGATACAACAGAGAATTACTTCTCCGGATCCGCGACGATGTTCGGGAAGTTTCCCACGTTAATCCCGAGCTCAGATGCAAGGACTTCGCTGCATGTCCCTCGGCAGGTGACGGGAGCTGTCAAAGACGCAGACACCGGGGCAGGCGAGGCGGGGTGCTTGTCAAACTCTGCGAGCGCCCTTTCAAGCCTCCACTGCCTTCCATCTACCTGGCGAACATGCAGTCCTGCCGCCGGGATTCGCTGTGTTTCGCTCAGACCGACTGAAGGAATGTACCGGCAAAACCAAAGGAGGAGGGATCTGTCTTCTTGTGAATGAAAAGTGGTGTACCGATACTACGGTCATGAACAAGACCTGCAATACTAATCTTGAATGCCTAGTCATTAAATGTTGCCCCTTTTATCTCCCTAAAGAATTCCCAGCCATCTTTCTTATTGCTGTTTATATACACCCTCATTGTATTTTTAGCATTTGTCCTTGTTATACTGTCTGTGTTTTTACATATTTTTCCTGTACTGTTTACACAGTGTTTGCTCATGTACCCGTATTCCAATGTGGATTCGTCCATACATGTCAATAAAAATCTTTGACTTGACTTTTTTTACTTTGACTTGACCCCTCTCACCACCTCTTCTCCCTGTTGCCATCTGGGAGGCGATAGGCCTACAGGGCCTTCAATGCCCGCACCTCGAGGATGCAGAACAGCTTCTTCCCAAGAACCATCACTCAACTGAACAATCACCCCCCCCCCCTCCCCCCTATTGCGACCACATCTACATCTACCATGTAGCAGCATTCTACTTCTACCTCCTGAGCCACTGTCGCCCACCATCTGTCTGTCTGTCTGTCTGTCTGTCTGTCTGTCTGTCTGTCTGTCTGTCTGTCTGTCTGTCTGTCTGTCTGTCTGTCTGTCTGTCTGTCTGTCTGTCTGTCTGTCTGTCTGTCTGTCTGTCTGTCTGTCTGTCTGTCTGTCTGTCTGTCTGTCTGTCTGTCTGTCTGTCTGTCTGTCTGTCTGTCTGTCTGTCTGTCTGTCTGTCTGTCTGTCTGTCTGTCTGTCTGTCTGTCTGTCTGTCTGTCTGTCTGTCTGTCTGTCTGTCTATCTATCTGTCTGTCTGTCTGTCTGTCTGTCTGTCTGTCTGTCTATCTATCTATCTATCTATCTATCTATCTATCTATCTATCTATCTATCTATCTATTATCTTTTTGTATTTTCTAGCCGCTACTGGTGTTCCGATGAGTTCTTCTCCTTGGTATCGGTTCATGCCTTCATATTTATTCAATATATATATTGAAATTCTTTATTTGGAATTACCCCTTGAGATGAACCATCTCGTTTTCAAGGGGGTCCACAGCTTACAGAATACATACATTAATATGTATTCAACATAACAAAACAAAGAAGCAAACAAAAACCAAACACAAAACAAAATAGAATTAATAATAAACAGGTTCAAACAACATCAAACAAGAGGAACATAAGACTGTCTGTCTGTCTGTCTGTCTGTCTGTCTGTCTGTCTGTCTGTCTGTCTGTCTGTCTGTCTGTCTGTCTGTCTGTCTGTCTGTCTGTCTGTCTGTCTGTCTGTCTGTCTGTCTGTCTGTCTGTCTGTCTGTCTGTCTGTCTGTCTGTCTGTCTGTCTGTCTGTCTGTCTGTCTGTCTGTCTGTCTGTCTGTCTGTCTGTCTGTCTGTCTGTCTGTCTGTCTGTCTGTCTGTCTGTCTGTCTGTCTGTCTGTCTGTCTATCTATCTGTCTGTCTGTCTGTCTGTCTGTCTGTCTATCTATCTATCTATCTATCTATCTATCTATCTATCTATCTATTATCTTTTTGTATTTTCTAGCCGCTACTGGTGTTCCGATGAGTTCTTCTCCTTGGTATCGGTTCATGCCTTCATATTTATTCAATATATATATTGAAATTCTTTATTTGGAATTACCCCTTGAGATGAACCATCTCGTTTTCAAGGGGGTCCACAGCTTACAGAATACATACATTAATATGTATTCAACATAACAAAACAAAGAAGCAAACAAAAACCAAACACAAAACAAAATAGAATTAATAATAAACAGGTTCAAACAACATCAAACAAGAGGAACATAAGACTGTCTGTCTGTCTGTCTGTCTGTCTGTCTGTCTGTCTGTCTGTCTGTCTGTCTGTCTGTCTGTCTGTCTGTCTGTCTGTCTGTCTGTCTGTCTGTCTGTCTGTCTGTCTGTCTGTCTGTCTGTCTGTCTGTCTGTCTGTCTGTCTGTCTGTCTGTCTGTCTGTCTGTCTGTCTGTCTGTCTGTCTGTCTGTCTGTCTGTCTGTCTGTCTGTCTGTCTGTCTGTCTGTCTGTCTGTCTGTCTGTCTGTCTGTCTGTCTGTCTGTCTGTCTGTCTGTCTGTCTGTCTGTCTGTCTGTCTGTCTGTCTGTCTGTCTGTCTGTCTGTCTGTCTGTCTGTCTGTCTGTCTGTCTGTCTGTCTGTCTGTCTGTCTGTCTGTCTGTCTGTCTGTCTGTCTGTCTGTCTGTCTGTCTGTCTGTCTGTCTGTCTGTCTGTCTGTCTGTCTGTCTGTCTGTCTGTCTGTCTGTCTGTCTGTCTGTCTGTCTGTCTGTCTGTCTGTCTGTCTGTCTGTCTGTCTGTCTGTCTGTCTGTCTGTCTGTCTGTCTGTCTGTCTGTCTGTCTGTCTGTCTGTCTGTCTGTCTGTCTGTCTGTCTGTCTGTCTGTCTGTCTGTCTGTCTGTCTGTCTGTCTGTCTGTCTGTCTGTCTGTCTGTCTGTCTGTCTGTCTGTCTGTCTGTCTGTCTGTCTGTCTGTCTGTCTGTCTGTCTGTCTGTCTGTCTGTCTGTCTGTCTGTCTGTCTGTCTGTCTGTCTGTCTGTCTGTCTGTCTGTCTGTCTGTCTGTCTGTCTGTCTGTCTGTCTGTCTGTATGTCTGTCTGTCTGTCTGTCTGTCTGTCTGTCTGTCTGTCTGTCTGTCTGTCTGTCTGTCTGTCTGTCTGTCTGTCTGTCTGTCTGTCTGTCTGTCTGTCTGTCTGTCTGTCTGTCTGTCTGTCTGTCTGTCTGTCTGTCTGTCTGTCTGTCTGTCTGTCTGTCTGTCTGTCTGTCTGTCTGTCTGTCTGTCTGTCTGTCTGTCTGTCTGTCTGTCTGTCTGTCTGTCTGTCTGTCTGTCTGTCTGTCTGTCTGTCTGTCTGTCTGTCTGTCTGTCTGTCTGTCTGTCTGTCTGTCTGTCTGTCTGTCTGTCTGTCTGTCTGTCTGTCTGTCTGTCTGTCTGTCTGTCTGTCTGTCTGTCTGTCTGTCTGTCTGTCTGTCTGTCTGTCTGTCTGTCTGTCTGTCTGTCTGTCTGTCTGTCTGTCTGTCTGTCTGTCTGTCTGTCTGTCTATCTATCTATCTATCTATCTATTATCTTTTTGTATTTTCTAGCCGCTACTGGTGTTCCGATGAGTTCTTCTCCTTGGTATCGGTTCATGCCTTCATATTTATTCAATATATATATTGAAATTCTTTATTTGGAATTACCCCTTGAGATGAACCATCTCGTTTTCAAGGGGGTCCACAGCTTACAGAATACATACATTAATATGTATTCAACATAACAAAACAAAGAAGCAAACAAAAACCAAACACAAAACAAAATAGAATTAATAATAAACAGGTTCAAACAACATCAAACAAGAGGAACATAAGACAACCAAACAACAAAACACAGAGCACATATTCAAGTGATTGCTTCAAAGATCTGTTATACTATTATTGGTGGAAACATGAACAAGTAATCTCAAGGTGAGAGGACAGCACAGTTTTAAACAGTTGTGATGATGTTATAGCTCGAATATGAACTGGGAGATTATTCCAGTCAGATGGACCTTTGAACATGAATGCTTTTTTGCCAACTGAGGTAGTAACATTTGTTGGAACTTTAAAAAATAGCTGTGCACAGTGTCTTAGTTGATGTATAGAGGTGAAAGGGTCCATATACTGTTTAAGATATTGCGGATAATTGAAGTGAATACATTTAAAAATGAACTGTAACCAGTGCTGCTGTCGTCTTACTGTGGGAGCTGGCAAATTAAGATTTTCATACATGGTGCAGTGGTGTGTCAAATATGGGCAGCCAAGAGCAAATCTGCATAGACGGTTGAATAGTGTGTTTAGTGGAAGAAGGTTGGTTTTAGATGCAGTTTGGTAAACTACGTCAGCGTAATCCATGATGGGTAAAATTAGTTGCTGAACCAGTTTCTTTCTGACAGGGAGTGTGAAACATTTTCTGTTGCGGTAGAGAACACCAGCACTAAAGTTGACTTTTCTAACAATATTATCTATGTGATATTTATATGAGAGTTCTGAATCAAGCCATAGACCAAGGTATTTAATGTGATCAACTCTATGCAGTTGTGTACCGTCCAGACAAGTGATATTAAATGGTTGATTAATGGTTTTGGATGCAAGATTACGGGTGGTCCCAAAGAGCATAGTATTAGTTTTAGTTTTGTTGATTAAAAGTTTATTAGCCGAGAGCCATGATTCGAGTTTATTGAAATTTGATTGCAGTGATAACTGAATTTGAGGTAAGGTAATTAGAGATGTATATATCACTGTGTCGTCGGCATAGAGTTGAGTATTACAACCTGTGAAAATTGAGGGGAGATCATTAATAAATATTGAAAACAAGAGCGGGCCTAATGTTGAGCCTTGTGGCACCCCACATTCCTGTACTGCCAATTCAGATCTACCATCCTGTATAGCAACACATTGTTTTCTGTTGTGCAGATATGAATTAAACCAAAGCAGGGCATATAAAGACATGCATAAGGGAAGGAGGGACAGACATTAGTAATACAAAATAATATCATAACAATTCATAAATGATGGGCAAACAAACTATTATTATACAAACAAATTATTTGGGATGGGTATCAAATCTCTGCACATTCCAGTAACATAATGCTGCTTGCTAAATCACAGCAAAAATGTGGCAACTGATTTTGGTTCCAAGGAGAGCACATAATAAATTCCACAATTCCATGTGTGCCTACAAGTAATTACTGTAGTAGGTGTTTTTGTTACCAAATAATAAGGTATATTAACCTATAGCTTTTTAATTATAATTGTTAACATTGATCAGAATTAATGCATATACCGGTAGACAAATTAGATGTATAACAGCTACATTATCTATAATCCATATTTTTTTATAAGATTTTTCTCTCTAAGAAATGAGATCACGATTCTCTCACACGATTCTTATTTTTTCAATAAAATCATTTATTGCACTCTCTTAATAGACACCATAACATAATATCAAAGTGCTTGACTTAAACTTAAACATAACATATATGAAAGTGCTTTAAAAGTAAAAAAATATATATATATAACTATTTTTTTAAGTTAATTTTGAAATGCGATTCGCATAGTTTAATTTTTTTACGATTAATGCAGTGCAGCCCTAATTACAATAACATTCCCACATGATTTAGATATTCCAGATTTCAATGACTTACAAAAGTGCTACCCGATTTCTACTTACCCACATAATAAAATGGTTTCCTGTCTCAGTAGTTGCATGACCCACAATTCGTAGGAGAAGCACTTTAGAGGTTGACGACGTGATAGCCTTCATGAAAATAAAGCATAATACCACACAAGCAGTTATTCAACAGCCTTAAGTGTAGATATATTTAAAACTTGCATGTAGTTAATATTTTAAATGCCCATGACTGAATTTGAAGATTACCTAATATCAAATACTTATGTTACTACTAACATAACTGTTAAAAGTTTAAGATATCAAGGCCTACCTGTAATGATCTTGATATCTCAACACATTCACCTTTGTCCCAGTTCCTGTGCCACAGTATAAATGCGTAGATTGGCAGTGTATGTACCTGAGATAGAAATATGTGACTTAGATCATTACTGTACTATGTCTTGAGTGCAAGTTGACTGAATGTTAATTGCAATTGGCTACTTACATTTGGAATATTGCATCCGATCTGCCACACTATTGCCTCCAATGCCTTTAAAATAGATAGATCAGGTTATGTTATGCCCCATATTAAACAAAGGTTCCTAACTAGGTGGTCCTGGAGTGGTAATCAGAAGGCCACCAGCAAAGATATGTATTGTCTTTTGTGTTTACAAAGACATTGTAATAATGATTGATCTTAAGCATGGCTATAAATCCATCTGTGTCTCTCTACCCCAGTCTACAGGTCAGGTTGACGCCTAGTACAGGTACATAGGGGTGTCTCTGGGCCACGATAAATCACTCACAATCCTTAAAAGGTCAAAGATTTAATGTTGAGAAGCAATGACATCTAGACAAATTACTCAACTTCTGTTTAATTGTGTTGATATTGATATCTTTCTCTGATGTGTGGGTCATAGTTGAGTGGGGACAGAGAGTGGTTGTTCTTGTTGACCACGTCTAGCTGTGCCGAAAGGGTTAGGGTTAGTATTGTGGCTATATGATGCTAATTATGTGAGTTAGTCAACTGGCCTACTAGAAGGCCTTTTATATGAGATATTTGGTATGGTCAAATATTCAGTATACTCAAGTCCCATTATGGAATATGGGTTTATTTCTGTGGCCACTACTGATGACCATTTTGTATAATGCGTCATTGACAGCAACATCATGTGAAAATGTGCCCCATTGCATTGGAGCCTGGTGAGAGGATACAACATAGTGCTATGTTTCTAAGTACTAAAGCGATCAGTGAAATCTTGGCCTGTACAGCAATATCAGAACCTGAACCAATCCCAGCTACTCACATAACCTGGTTTTAGGTAGAAGCATAATGTCATAACCTGGCAGATCTCAAAACAAACTGGTCAGACTACTGCTTGACCTTACTCCTAGAACCCACCTCACCCCTGCCCACTTTGACAACCTAGGATGGCTTAGAGTAGACGACAGAGTACAGCAACTTGCAATGGGCCTGGTCAACAAGATACACTATACGACTAAGGTACCCATGTACATGTCAAAATACTTCCCAAAGGTCAGTGAATACCACGATCACAACACCAGAGGGAGCTCCACAAATCATGTAAACCCAGATTCGGCTCAAACAAGGGACTAAACACGGTTCGCAATTATGCCACATCGATGTGGAACGCCCTACCCAAAGCTGTAAAGCAGGGGTCAGCAACCTTAGGCGCGAGTGCCACCATTGGTACACATTATCTAAACCAACATGGCACACTAGCAAATGTGTAAGAGGAACCTTTTTGGAAATGTTGAGTTACCTCCCCATGCAGTTACCTCTTTCACAGCCATTGGCAGTTGCACAGCCTGTTATTTATGGTACTGTAGGTTGACTGATATACCAGGGATATTTCATGGTCAGAGCCAATGAGAAGGGTCAGTCTGTTGTTGTTTGCCGAACATTGAGTGTTAAACGCCATTTTGAAACTAAACACGATAACTTTAAAGGATGAGGCAGACAAGGCTGAATGTGTCCAGGTATGGCAAGCAAGCATCTCATAAAGACGGCAGCATTCTCTTATATATTTATGAGAGGAAAATGGTTATTAAAACTATTGCTATGCACGTTGCCTATATGGATGGGATAGAATTACAGATCTGTTGGAGATTTACATTGTGATGTGGTGTCATAATTAACCTTAACATTGATATGGCACACTGGTTAACAAGAACATTTTAAAATGGCACTTCGTATCAAAAAGGTTGCTGATCCCTGCTGTAAAGGAATGTGAATCACTACCCACTTTCAAAACCACTCTCAAAGAGCAACTACGGGAGACTGCAATTCGAAACTGGCCCCTGTAAATGTCCTAACCCAACCCCCTCCAATGTACAGTAAATGACCAAGTATGGTTTGCTTGTACAGTTGTACAGTGTACTTAGTATAATAGTAGTAGTAAAGTATAATTTCTGGGTACTTTTTACACCCCTGTTTATGATGAATTGAAAATGGGGGACCCTGATGTAAACAAGACAAACGTCTTTCTCTGGTCTGCATCCCCTTAACAATTGTATGTATTGAGCTGTTTTGATTGATTGATTGAAAACTTTATTAACAGATTGCAGAATGGGTACAATACAGTACAGCTCAATACACACAATTGTTAAGGGGATGCAGACCAGAGAAAGACTTTCGTCTTGTTTACATCAGGGTCCCCCATTTTCAATTCATCAGGACATGACATACATGACATACAGATAGACAGTACTGCTACATCTATGTACTGTACTGTACCCATTCTGCAATCTGTTAATAAAGTTTTCAATCAATTCAATCAATCAAACACAACTACTGTACATACCGTTAACCAAATAGACTGTGGGCGACGTACCCCCCCGCCCCCATACACAACCTACAGCATAACTTTTATATCAGTATAATACAACTCTCAAAGCCAACGTAGAGTTTGTGCACTAACTACTGTACATTTTAACTAAACAGACCGTGCGCCACTGTTATCATCCCACAGTAACGTTAACCAAATAGACCGTGGGCGACGCAGCCCCCCGCCCCCCTCCCACATATAACCTACAGCATAACTTTTATATCAGTATAATACAACTCTCAAAGCCAACGTAGAGTTTGTGCACTACTGTACATTTTAACTAGCACTTACCAGCCTCTGGAGTTGTACAATGTGGTCGAAAAGATCGCTCCTGTGAATTAGAAAAGCAAGCCCCGCCCCCAGCCTAGTGAATGAGAAAAGCCTGCCCCTAGTGGAGCAGGACAGTCCCTACACAGTACAGTACACAAAATGATCACTGTGATGTACTGTCCTGCTACATCACTGTGATCCACTGTCCTGCTACTGTTGCATCACTGTCCTGCACAGTACAGTTTATGATGAATTGAAAATGGGGGACCCTGATGTAAACAAGACAAACGTCTTTCTTTGGTCTGCATCGCCTTAACAATTGTATGTATTGAGCTGTTTTGATTGATTGATTGAAAACTTTATTAACAGATTGCAGAATGGGTACAATACAGTACAGCTCAATACATACAATTGTTAAGGGGATGCAGACCAGAGAAAGACTTTCGTCTTGTTTACATCAGGGTCCCCCATTTTCAATTCATCAGGACATATATGACATACATGACATACAGATAGACAGTACTGCTACATCTATGTACTGTACTGTACCCATTCTGCAATCTGTTAATAAAGTTTTCAATCAATTCAATCAATCAAACACAACTACTGTACATGACGTTAACCAAATAGACCGTGGGCGACGTACCCCCCCGCCCCCCTCCCACATACACAACCTACAGCATAACTTTTATATCAGTATAATACAACTCTCAAAGCCAACGTAGAGTTTGTGCACTACTGTCAGCCTCGGGAGTTGTACAATGTGGTAGAAAAGATCGCTCCTGTGAATTAGAAAAGCCAGCCCTGCCCCCAGCCTAGTGAATGAGAAAAGCATGCCCCTAGTGGAGCAGGACAGTCCCTACACAGTACAGTACACAAAATGATCTAACTCCTACTGAATTTGTCCTACCCTCAATGTAGTGGTTACGTCATTGCTGTTTCCCGCGTGGTCCACCCCTCTTGAAATCGCAATGTATTTCCAATGGACACATTTCTAAATCATCTTGTTTAAAACAAATAAAGCATGAACATTGGCATGGTGTACCTTTCTGTGTGTATTCATCCACAATCTATAGCTCTGTAAGGGTTCCCCCGGTCCTGCGTCGCAACCCTCATCTGTCCATGGACAATTCCCATGCCTGAACTACGTCTCTCAACCACCAGGGGGACTAGTTCAGTGCATTCATCTTTGTTGTCTTTTATTTATTAATGTCCTGTCTGTCATCACCAGTCTGTTGTGTGTTCATCTGTTGTCCTTACTGTGCCCCATTGTCTAGTTTAGTTTTGTCTCCTTGTGTCTGTATCTATGTGCTGTTTGGTGTTGTCATGTTTCTGTATATTTCCCCTGTTACGTTTCATGTGTAGTCATTACCCAGCTGTGTGTCATCTCACTAATCATCCTCTTGTCTCTAATTAGTCCTTGTATATAAGTGTTGTCGATCCAGCTGTCCGTTGCTGGATCATTACCGTTTGTTTGTTGCTCATGTAACGGATGTTCTCTGTGTGTAGGCCTGCCTAACACACGTGGCTCCTGCGTTGTGTTCTTTGTGTGAGAGGCTTAGGGATGAGTCGGCACACATGGACACTGTTCAATCATTTATTTGATGGTCTTCAATGGAGGCCACCTGTGTAAAACGAATGGCGAATAGAATACACAAAAAGGAAGCAGCGTCAACACATGTGTGCTCTCAATACGTCTCCACGTTGAGTTCGTGTCGTAAACTTTCCATAAACAATATATTGCACAATAAACACATATTTAAGGCACAATAAACATATCAAGGCACATACCTGTGTAAAACGAATGGCGAATAGAATACACAAAAAGGAAGCAGCGTCAACACATGTGTGCTCTCAATACGTCTGTGGACAGAGAACACTAGTTAACTACATTGCCAAGACCTTCAACTGTGCATACCATATAACCACACCGTTTGTCACAACTAGCAAGTAATTATTATCGACATTCAATTCTTATACAAAATATATACAACAGTATGAAACACAATAGTGCGGCGCGCCACAGTGATACACGTACCTCCACGTTGAGTTCGTGTCGTAAACTGAACTCAAACCGGAAGGTTGCGCCTGACACGCGCGAATATCTGACCCGGAAGTGCTACACTCTCGAACGTGAACTTCCCAAGTTACATTCAAATAAAAGTGCCTTTGGTATAAAGAAATAATAAACAATTGTAAACATTAAACATTTGTAAACAGGATTTAATAACATCTCAATCCTTAATAAAATAATAAACAATAGTAACCCTTGGAGACATTTATAAACAGGATTTGGTGACATTTCAAACCCCAATAATAATAAACAATGTCCAATTGACCTGGTTACATTCACCCCTCCTGACATTTCACCAACATCCTGTGTCAGCAGAGCAAGGGGGACATACAAAGAGAAAAAAAAAATATAGGTAGTCTACCACTAACCTAAACTGGCACAAGATACAAGGACCTAGTCCCCTAGTCGACTCAAAAGTCACCCCCCAAAAGAGGTTCAGAGAATAAAAAAAGATTGATCAAGTCTCAGAATTCCCTTAGACCAGCACGACGCCTGATACGCCACACCATTCTTGGCACTTATTAAAGAAATGATAGACACCTACTAAGAAAAAAAATTATCTAACCGGGTCTCTAGTGCTCCAGGCTCTAGCTCCATCCCTCACACTCGTTCCTGAGCTATCACTCCTGCAACAGGAGGTATCTAGCATCTGAGTGTATAGAGAAAAAAACAGAAATCCCCACTAACACCCACTGGCTCCAAATAAAAATACATACTGGGTCTCTAGTGCTCCAGGCCCTAGCTCCACCCCTCACACTCGTACCTGAGCTATCACTCCTGCAACAGGAGGTATCTAGCATCTGAGTGTATAGAGAAAAAACTGAAACCCCCCCACTAACACCCACTGGCTCCAAAATTTTTTTTATACTGGGTCTCTAGTGCTCCATACCACCCACACCACCCCTCTCTAGGTGTGTGTTTAGCCGTTTAAAGGACGAGACTGACCACCAGTGCTGTCACCGGGCGGAGTCTGCCGCTGGTTGGGCTGCTGAGGACAATCCCTCTTCCAATGTCCGGGAGACAAACATCTCAAACATCTGTTCTCCCCTCTGCAGTGGGAAGGAGTGGAATGGTCAGGAGAATTACAAACCCTGCACAACCGGCGCTGTGTGTCAGGCACCCGAGCTGCGGCGCTGGCTGGCACTTTAGTCTGCACTGTAACGCCTGGCCTTGGTAGTGTACCATAAAAGACCGCCAGGGGCATGCTTGAGTATGACAGTTCACCAAAATATTGTTTTAGTATGTCAAAAATCATGTGAGGGTTCCTTGTGTGGTCAATAGACTTGTTGTTACGCAACTTTATCCTTACCACATCTGCTTTACCCATGAGCTTAGATAGAATCTCCTGTGATTGCTCACCAACTGGAGTGGCTCGTTTCCTCATGTATGAGGTAACCAAAATCTCCCACTCATAAACAGTGAATTTGTCTGAATTATCACCCCTGAATATAGGGGGCTCTGTGTCAATTGTCACTGGATCTGGT
>NC_140169.1:86363066-86398469 GCF_963971535.1 Notolepis coatsorum
CCTGTTGCTTCCGTCTCTGAGAGCCGGTTGTAGAATCCCCCCTCCCCAATCAATTCAATATCAACTACTACCACATCTGTATTCCCACCTTCTGCCATTGTTCTACTTTCACCCTTAGGTGCTTTGGCTTAACAGAAAAAAAAATTAAATAACCTGTTCAGCTTCTAATTACTGTAGTAAAAAAATAAAAATAAAAATAAAATAAAAAAATTAATAGGAATGAAATTACATAAGAGATTAACCAATTAAATGAATACCTAAATGTCTTTTACACATTCACTGGCATCCTCATCTTCTTGTCTTTTTTTCTTCTTCACAAGTTCATTGTCCTCTTTAATTGTCTTTATTCACAATTTACAAAACAGTGGCCTGTGGCTGTGACATACCTTCACTGTATTGAAGCCACGTAGGGTGAAGTTCTTTCCACCGGCCACTAGATGGCAGCGTCTCACCAATGATGAGGGCTGTGTTGACTGTGAGGACACCTGTGTGAAGAGTTTATCACCCGCCACTAGAGGGCAGCGTCTCACCAATGATGAGGGCAGGTTGACTTTGGAACTGCAGCTTCCCTGGCGAACGATCCTGGCGAAGGTTCTTTATCCGGGTCGAACGGTACCACTGTAACGGATGTTCTCTGTGTGTAGGCCTGCCTAACACACGTGGCTCCTGCGTTGTGTTCTTTGTGTGAGAGGCTTAGGGATGAGTCGGCACACATGGACACTGTTCAATCATTTATTTGATGGTCTTCAATGGAGGCCACCTGTGTAAAACGAATGGCGAATAGAATACACAAAAAGGAAGCAGCGTCAACACATGTGTGCTCTCAATACGTCTCCACGTTGAGTTCGTGTCGTAAACTTTCCATAAACAATATATTGCACATTATACAACGGCATGCAAATTTCTCGATTCTGATTGGCCATTCACACGTCTTTATTGGCAACAATCCACGGTCCTGGGCTCAGGACCCGCCCACAACCGAATCACATAACCCTCCCCGGCTCACTCCGGGAGAAAACAAGATCGCGGACAACAAATGGTTATGTTGAAAGCACCATAACGACTAAATATGAAGCGATTCTGTCAAGGGGAATGTGTTAGTCCTTTAAACAATGTTGGATGATGTAATTGATGGGTCTTGAGTCAATCTAGAACAAAAGAAAAATCGCGGTTTGATTGATAGATTAATTGATTAATTTAAATTTCTACTTCCTTCCCACTGACTGCAGCGTTCACTCTCACACTGTCCGACGCTGGCGTACCCACAAACACACACACACACACGCACACACGTACACGTTCACATTCACACACACACACTCCTGTCTGCAACAGCGGGGGAGTCAGACTGAGAGAGAAGCAGCGCTGTTTTAAGTGAGCATGGTCTATTGAATTGATTGATTGGTTGATTGCTAATTTTATTACTGTACCCCTGGTTTCCAACTGGTTAAGTTTAGGCTAAAAGAAATAAATAAAAAAATAGGGCGAAGAAAACGTTTTTTTTCCTATAGGGCAAAGAAAACCTTTTAATTTGTTTTACCTACTTTATATAGAAGCATCTAAGAATGAAGTTCTATGGAAAGTAGGTCTGCATTCCCTTAACAATTGTGTGTATTGAGCCGTACTGTATTGTACCCATTCTGCATCTGGTAATAAAATTTTCAATCAATCATTCCAATAATACACAGTTGGATGTGTTAGTTGGTTGGATGCACTTCAAGCTGCTTCCACATGAGGCAACTTCTCTCAATCATTCCAATAATACACAGTTGGATGTGTTAGTTTGGTTGGATGCACTTCAAGCTGCTTCCACATGGAGGCAACTTGTCTTTTTTGTAGTTGTGGGAACTACTTTTTCTGGCGGATGGTTTTTTCAATAAATCTTCGATTAATGTGTGTTTATTGTATAGAAATAAGGTTGGATGAATCTGGCAGTTGTATTTAAGCATTACATCACACGCAGGAGTGGTTTGTGACCAATAAACCATGCCTAGGGGTGGTTGTTAGGCCCGAGGCGCAGCCGAGGGTCGTTAGACCCCCCTAGGCATGGTTTATTGGTCACAAATCACGACTGCACGTGGTGTAAAGCTTTTATACAACTGCCAGATTCATCCAACCTTATTTCTATACAATAAACACACATTAATCGAAGATTTATTGAAAAAACCATCCGCCAGAAAAAGTAGTTCCCACAACTCCATGTGGAAGCAGCTTGAAGTGCATCCAACCAAACTAACACATCCAACTGTGTATTATTGGAATGATTGAGAGAAGTTGCCTCATGTGGAAGCAGCTTGAAGTGCATCCAACCAACTAACACATCCAACTGTGTATTATTGGAATGATTGATTGAAAATTTTATTACCAGATGCAGAATGGGTACAATACAGTACGGCTCAATACACACAATTGTTAAGGGAATGCATAGGAAAAAAACGTTTTCTTCGCCCTATTTTTTTATTTATTTCTTTTAGCCTAAACTTAACCAGTTGGAAACCAGGGGTACAGTAATAAAATTAGCAATCAACCAATCAATCAATTCAATAGACCATGCTCACTTAAAACAGCGCTGCTTCTCTCTCAGTCTGACTCCCCCGCTGTTGCAGACAGGAGTGTGTGTGTGTGTGTGTGCGTGTGTGTGTGTGTGTGTGTGTGTCACAGTGTGTGTGTGCGTGTGTGTGTGTATGTGTGTGTGTGTGTGTGTGTGTGTGTGTGTGTGTGTGTGTATGTGTGTGTGTGTGTTTGTGGGTACGCCAGCGTCGGACAGTGAGAGAGAACGCTGCAGTCAGTAGCAAGAAGGAAGTAGAAATTTAAATCAATCAATTAATCTATCAATCAAACCGCGATTTTTCTTTTGTTCTAGATTGCCTCAAGACCCATCAATTACATCATCCAACATTGTTTAAAGGGCTAACACATTCCCCTTGACAGAATCGCTTCATATTTAGTCGTTTAGTCGCCATTAACATATCCATTTGTAAATATTATTGGCCACCTTCTTGTGATCCGGCGGAGTGATGTGATGTGGGTCGGTTGTGGGCGGGTCCTGGGCCAGCAGCGTGGATTGTTACCAATAAAGACGTGTGAATGGCCAATCAGAATCGAGAAATTTGCATGCCGTTGTATAAAAAAGCTTTACACCACGTGTAGTCGTGATTTGTGACCAATAAACCATGCCTAGGGGGGTCTAACGACCCTCGGCTGCGCCTCGGGCCTAACGACCACCCCTAGGCATGGTTTATTGGTCACAAACCACTCCTGCGTGTGATGTAATGCTTAAATAAACACATATTTAAGGCACAATAAACATATCAAGGCACATACCTGTGTAAAACGAATGGCGAATAGAATACACAAAAAGGAAGCAGCGTCAACACATGTGTGCTCTCAATACGTCTGTGGACAGAGAACACTAGTTAACTACATTGCCAAGACCTTCAACTGTGCATACCATATAACCACACCGTTCGTCACAACTAGCAAGTAATTATTATCGACATTCAATTCTTATACAAAATATATACAACAGTATGAAACACAATAGTGCGGCGCGCCACAGTGATACACGTACCTCCACGTTGAGTTTGTGTCGTAAACTGAACTCAAACCGGAAGGTTGCGCCTGACACGCGCGAATATCTGACCCGGAAGTGCTACACTCTCGAACGTGAACTTCCCAAGTTACATTCAAATAAAAGTGCCTTTGGTATAAAGAAATAATAAACAATTGTAAACATTAAACATTTGTAAACAGGATTTAATAACATCTCAATCCTTAACACTTTGACTGCCAGGGGGCGTCTTTAGACGTCTTTGCTGGCCATGCTAAAGTTGCCGGGGGACGCTGTACGTCGTCTTTATATCAATATTTCAAAAATCTGCGATCGGATTCATAATGTCCCTCCGCTGGCCTGAGATTCACCAGCAGGACCCACTGAGCTCTCTGGCGGTTCAGGAGCGCCATCTGGTGGCTGATCGGCGCAAGCGCTTAACAGGAAGCGCACTAGAGGTTTTGCTAGACGTCCGTATTGCTTCCGGCCACTCGGTACATGTCCCGTGACTCTAGCTCGTCACTCTACATAGCGATCGATTGCCAATAACTCGATAAACAACATGATTTGGACGTATATACCATTATACAAGCTGGAGATGGACCGGATAATAATATATCCCATAATGATAAAATTTCTACTCGACGATGATCGCCCAACGGCGCGCGGAGACTGGGGTGAGTTTCAGCGTGTAACGTTACCGTCTTCGATAATAACTGATATTATCAACATTTGACCCACATTAGATGATTGGTATAACGCTGCCCACGGAATTATAAACGCCCCCTCGCCCATCCGGTCAACATCAGATGACGTGTAGTAACTTCTAGAAGTACGTCTAGTTGGAATTTTTTATATCGCGCTGATTGCCATCAAACTGTATTTCATCATCAATATAATGCATTTGGGGCTATATATCACGTTCTGGAGAAAGCTGCAGAAAGAGATGAAAACATACTTATACATTAGACCATACTTTACTATGAATATGTGAATGAAAAAGTGTAACGTTGCTACACAATGAACAATACATATAGGACTTTGAATGGGCCCTAATAATGGCAATGTAGCAATAGAATTTAAAAAGTTATAGCCCTGCAAAGAAGGGGACTTTCTCCATAGACAAATAGCGCTGGCAATCTATGGTATATCATTAATTTAACCTTAGGCAACCAAAGTGTTAATAAAATAATAAACAATAGTAACCCTTGGAGACATTTATAAACAGGATTTGGTGACATTTCAAACCCCAATAATAATAAACAATGTCCAATTGACCTGGTTACACTCACCTTCGTGAGGACTCTCTTAGTGTTGTGTTTATATTAGGGCTGGGCGATATGGCCTAAATATGATATCACGATATTTTCTGACCTTTCGGCGATACACGATACGCATCACAATGTTTTTCTTTTTTCCCCCCAAACAATTCATTATGAGGCTTACCAAGACAGTATTTGAGTTTGCAAGCTAACATTAAAGACAAAATAAAATACCCATGCATTTAGCATTTTTATATTATATATTAGATTTAGATTATTGGATTATTAGATTATATATTGCATATATTTAGCAATGAGATATTATATGATTTAGATATGAAATATGATGAATTGAAAATGGGGGACCCTGATGTAAACAAGACGAAAGTCTTTCTCTGGTCTGCATCCTCCAGTCCACTGTTGACTGTTGTTGTATTGAGCTGTACTGTATTGTACCCATGCTGCAATCTGTTAATAACGTTTTCATTCATCAGACGGCAAACAGAATAATTTTGATTGACAGTCGCGTCTGCCAATTACGTCACATCGCTTGCACCCGCCCTGCTGTTCTTAGCACCAATCGGCAAGCGCGTATTCATTTTTTACTTCCGCCATTGGAGAGCTCAATGACAACAACAATGGCAGCGGTAGCTCGCCGCGGCCGACGTTTAGCTTTTAGCTCCGCAGAATGACTAAACGACTGGAGGCATAATGATTTTACTGCAACGGATGTTATAATAAAAGCCTTTCCATACATCTGTCTGATTGAAAACTTTATTAACAGACCGCAGAATGGGCACAACTGAGTCAGCACGGGCTGAGATATGAACGACTAATGCTTGCTATATCTTTCTAGGTCGACCTCGGACGTTGCTATGTAAATACGCTGATGTTATTGAAAGTGTAACTATATAACGTTAATGCCACAAAACGAATGCCTTTGTTAATCATAAGTAGTAACTTTTGATGCACTAGTGTGTGTGTGGGGCGGCGCTGTTCAAAAGTGTCAACGTGTGGACCAGATTGACGCGACACAAGCCTCTTGGGCAAAACATCACGATATCCACGATACGTTTAAAAAGTGTATCGTTAATGAACTGTACCCGATATTTATATAATATCGTCATATCGCCCAGCCCTAGTTTATATCATTGTTGTCCGTGTGTCAATAAAGTGCACGTTATATCGAAAGAAGCAACCAACCCCTTCCGTCTCCTATCTATCCTACATACATGCTGACGATTGGCTGAGGTTGAATACAATGACATGGTAAGCCAATCAGAGGTGGAGGTGGGCGGGTGTCTAAAGCATCCAGAGTCTGACACACAGCGCGACAAGACAAGCGATCACTGATCAGTCAGCATGAGACCGCGGTCCGTGTAGTGTACGTTTTGAGCTAAAAAACGAATCCAACGAACAACACAATAGTCAACATGAGACCGCGGGTCCATGAGCGTTTTGTGTTCACTCTTTGCAGCGCAGGGCACTGAGTGGCTCTACTGCAGTGCTGACAGCCTTATCAACAGTGCTGCACTTCCTGGTTTAATAGCACAGGCTTCAGGTGCTCTATCTCTGTATGTCATGCATGTCTTAAATGTAATGATTAGATTAGTTTAGATGATTCGATTAGATTCTTATATCTGTATGTTGTGTATGTCATTGATTGATTGATTGAAAAGTTTATTAACAGATTGCAGAATGGGTACAGTACAGTACAGTACAGCTCAATACATACAATTGTTAAGGGGATGCAGACCAGAGAAAGACTTTCGTCATAAATGTCATGAATTGAAAATGGGGGACCCTGATGTAAACAAGACGAAACTCTTTCTCTGGTCTGCATCCCCTTAACAATTGTGTGTATTGAGCCGTACTGTATTGTACCCATTCTGAAATCTGTTAATTAAAATGTTCAATCAATCAGTATATATTTGTTATTTATTTTTGGTATAGTGCTTAACAAGCATAATTTAATGTTGCCCAGTTGTGGCCTGTTGAGGGGCAATACATATCAAAAGTTCCAAAACATCTATTCTGTTTGTATTTGTATGATCCACTATATAAACATAGTAATTATAATATCTACATAGCCTACATGGCATTTGATTGGAGGCTAGTCTCACTTTGTCCCACAGCAACATTAAAATAGTTTAGATTTGTGTATGTTGTTTATGTAAAAAAAAATCTTGAAAGTAACGCAATAGTTACTTTCTGAAGTAACTAGTTACTTTTATAATTTGTAACTGAGTAAGTAATTTAGTTACTTTTTGGAAGAAGTAACTAGTAACTGTAACTAGTTACTTTTTTAAAGTAACTTGCCCAACACTGCATCTGATATATTATGTTACGTCTGACAACTGTGTATTTAATTACGTCTGACTAGAGCTCTTGGTCATTCTATGGTCAGACACTGTATTAACATGTTGTCTCTGATTGTAGACTGATCTTTCATTTGTGGCCACGGATGAAATAAACTTTCTTATTTACTATTAATAATGACTCCGAATCATTAATGTAAACGGCTCATCGTTTGTCTCTTTAATATTTCCCATTACAGATGGCGACGGGTGATGTTTATGGGATATTTTTTAAACTAGTTTTATTAGATTTTAAACCGATGGGTGTCGAGGTGGCCGCAGGACGGACTCTGCAGACAGGGTGAATCTTGGGATTCCAGGGAAGCGCTGCCCTGTCTCGACCTCCTCCGCGCACTGGGGGGGGGGAGAGGACCGTCTGCGCCGTCCGTTTTGGCTGTCACCTCCGGCTTGAACCTTGGGAATGCGTGGGGAACATTCGGTGAGCGGTTGACATTCTGTTTAAAGCGTTTTTGTTTTTGAATCTATAAGTAGTTATGTTACAATTAGATTAAGGTGTCTAGATTGACCAGACAGCGGATGACACAGAGTGGTGCATTGTCGACGAGCAATCCGGGGGAGTACTATTTTCCCTCGCCTCAATCCTCCGTGAAAAGGACAGTTAAGAGAGGACCCCTGTCTACCGACTGTCTTGTCAGCTCTGGCAGATTTTCCCGTGTGGATGCGTGCAGGAGTTTGATTTGGGCGGAGAGTTGTTGAGTTTCTGGGTCCAGATGGTGTCTAACACTAGAACATAGTATTGTTAGAGTTGTTGAGTTTCTGGGTCCAGATGGGGACTAACACTAAAACATGGTATTGTTTTTCTTTTTGTGCGTTACCCTCTCGTTTTCCTCTGAACACTTGGGATTTAAAGGTAGGTTCCGATATTAGGCGAGAATTACATTTGTATCCGAAGTAGGCGTGTGCAAAGTGTACTATGAGTATGTTAGAAATGACTTAAGTCATACAACAGTCCCGGAATTAAGGTGGGGGCTGGGGGGTTTATATATTTTTAGTGCTGATCTGTTTTTTATTTATTTTCTCTCACAAGGAGGCGGGAAGATGACCGTGCGTGAGAAATACCATAGAGAAAGGACAGTTGTTTTTCTTGTGTGACTTAGTTTCTAAACACCTTATCTGGTCAAACTGCAGTTGTTTCTAGATGAAACTAGGATAAGGGCGTCTGTGCGTGTACGCTGCTATAGAGCTTTTTCCCCAAGTGATTAGAGGAAACTATTTTTGTTTGCCGCATACTATATTTGATTTTGTTTTGGTTTTTGTCTGTTAAGAGAAAAGAAGCGTGTTAAAATGGAGGTTGTGGGCAACCTGACACTTTGTTCTCTTTCTTTTCCCCCATGTGTTCGGGGCTTGCAGTGGACTCTGGCCTCGATGCTTTCCCGTGTGTGTCACCGGGACGGAGCCATCAGCCAGCGCATTGACTGGACGGCACTGCAGGGAGGCATCGACATGATGATAGCAGGCAGAGTATATGACACACGTGCAATTTTTCATTAGATATTTCCACTGAAAAACCCTATCAGATTTAGTTAGAACAGGCTTGATCCATTTCCAGGTAACTGCCTGTAGGGTCATAAGAGCACAGTGTACATTGTGGTCTGCACACAGCAAAGTGCTGATTGATAGAAATAGAAATCTATTAAGACCACCCATGTAAACAAATCACTGACGATGGCCCTTCTGGATGTTAGATCATTGAGCAGCAAATCTTTCTTAATTAATGATCTGATAACTGAAAGTAGTTTGCAATGCATGTTCCTAGTTGAGACCGGCTAAATGGCATTATTTTTATAGCGCAGGGTTTGCTATCACCCTCTCCCCAATACAGAAGAGGGGGAGGGTTGCCGCTATTTTATCTGCATCGTTTGTATGTGTTGACATTGGCATGGGTGAATTTACATCATTTTAGTATCTTGTTATTGAACTAAAAAGCTGGACTGTCTTTGCTCATCATCACATTGTACCAGCCACCAAAGTACTCATCAATATTTGGGTGCAGACCGAAGAGACGAGATTTAGTCAACAAATGGTTCCGAAGGAGCCCTAGGGTGTTTGCTCCTCAATGGGGAGATAGAGTCTAGGATGCTGGTGCAAGTGGACTTAAAAAGTGCAACAAGCTCCTCTACATTTAGGGCATTATACCCATTCACACTAGAAAGCACAAAGTCATTAAAAGCTGTGTGAAAATTCAGCGCAGTGTCTGTATTTATAGCATGAAAACAGTGTGCAGGAGGACGAATAGCAGCTACAGAGCATGGGACAACAGTAGAAAATAGAACAGGCATATGATCAGAGATACAAGCACTATCACATATTTCTTTTATACAGACACTCAAACTATGAGACAACACTAGGTCTAAAGTATGTCCTTTTTCATGGGTTGGACCAGAGACCCACTGAGCGTGATTAAAAGACTCAATTATAGATAAGAAGCTTTGGGATAGGGGTAGCGATGGACAGCAGACATGAACATTAAAATCACAGCAGATTAAAATGTGGTCATATTTTACCATGATCCCAGCGAGAAAGTCAGCAAAGTCCGTGATAAATCCGTATTAAATTTAGGTGGACGATATATAACGGCACAGAACACGGGAGATGACAGGTGCAGTTCAAATGTTTGCAGCTCAAAGCTAGAGTAGCTTGCTACAGGCTGGGACAGGCGGCACTGGAAACAGGATTTGAACACAGAGGCACTCTGTATCAGCAAGTACTCAAAATATTAGTAATGCACCCTCTAATATCTGGAGACAGACAGGCAAACAGAAGGGAAAGCCTGTGTGTAGGTTGGTGATATTAGATTAGATTCAAATTTATTGTCATTATACAGCACAAATACAGTACAGTAGGAATAAATGTGGCAAACAGAGTGTAGATGTAACATTAAAGTGCAATAGTAATATACAACGTACAGGTGATTAAACTGGTTAGGGAATATACATTAGATACTACTGAGTAATGGTGCTGGTCAGATGTATGTACAGAGTATAGTATTAACATGTACAGTGATACAGGTATAAAGACACTATGGCAGTACGTTATACTGGCCAGTATAGCATAACTAGTAAGAGTAGGTAAAGGATATGTACAGGTATAGATATAGTATCTACAGATATGTAAGGGAGAATTATGTGGGGGTGTGTACAGACGTTATTGTGCGTGCTATCATACAGTGGTAGGCAGGTGTATAAGTGGGTACAAGGTAGCTGGCCAAAAACACACTTGTGAGTAAAAGTAAAAAAGTCCTACTTTTAAGTGTACTTAAGTACTGAAAAGTAAAAGTACATTGTTTTAGGGATAGACCGGGGGTCTCAACTCATTCCATCGTGGGCCAAGTGTTCATTTTGACTATACATTGCACCAGGTGTGTTAGTTGAAGAGGTGAGCCGATTAGTGAAGTCATTAGCTGGTGTTTGGGCAGGGCTGAGTAATATCACAATAAAAGCAGAATACTGGAGTACCCTGAATAATATCACAATATTAACCACAGCATAATGTGGATCTGACTGTCCATTCTTCTGATAGCAGGTGTTTAATCAAATATCCACGCTTTCTAGTGTTGCACACGGACAGTATGGGTATGGGGGGCTCATTTTCCATTGGTGGGGATTTGATTGGCTGTTTACCTGCGGTCACAGGATTAATAACGTTAATGTTAGTTCAGCCAGATAAACGATTAAAATATACTAATGGAGATGGTTGGACCTGTGAGATTTGTACTTTGTACTTTGTAGGTCTGCATGTTAAATGTAAGGAGTAGAAAGTATGACCTTTGATGGAGTACTAAGTATAAACCTAATAATACTTAAGTGAAGTACAAATCCCCCAAAACAGTACTTAAGTATGGTAACGCACCCCTGGTTCTCAGAAGCTAATCTTGGTATCCTTAGAGATGTAAAAGATTAGTCATACGTGGAGATCTGAATAGGAAGGACCCCAAGGCTATTGAGCTTACCAACCTACTGGACAGCGTTGAGCTAATACAACATGTAAATGAACCCACTCACCAACATGGTGACATCCTAGATTTAATGATGGACATTGATAAAGTATCAGTAATCGAATTACCTATATTTGACCATCACTGTGTATTCTTCAATGCTAACTTAAACTTAACAGGGAAGCCAGCTGTAATGTGTTTTGAAGACACAGAGGAAATAGTCACAGTGTAGGAGTGGTGTTTTACACTACAGAGAATGGAAAACGAGTGGGCCGGTGAAGAAAGGCAGTGTTTTAAGGGTTAATTCTATTTTTCGTTTGTTTAAGTGAAGGAGCTATCTTATCAGACACAGGAATGAAAACAACAAGCCACATAGCTGGCTGCGACTGAGTAGAGACAAGAATGACAGGAGGATCACGAGTACGAGTGGCAAGAAATAACTGTTTTTCTAAGATTATCACAGAGTATATACACTGCACTCCACCCCTCCACAGTCATTTGCATCAAAATGTGAAGAACAGCATTATTCTTCAGTAACAAATTACAGGACAATTTGCTTGCGTTATATCAACTGAGCTTTACAAAACTGTCAGGTATTGCACTGTGTGTGTATCAAGCAAGAGGAACTGTCAGGTTTTAAAACTGTGTAGGACCCAGGCCTAGAACTGTACGCTGAGAAAGGGAACTGCACCCAGAAGACTGTCATACAGTCATCTGCATCAAAATGTGAAGAACTAGCATTATTCTTCAATAACAAAATAACTTCAATTATGGCCAGCATTAGTCGTGATACAGACATGGACACGAGTAGCACCCTGCGGGAGAGTAACTATAGGGAAATTTGCTTGCTTCTGAGTAATCAGACTATAATCACGGCCCTTTTGGGTCGTTATTAAAAGAGTGATAGACAGGTCATTTGCCAATGAGATATATCACTATATATCACTATATATATAAACTAGTCAGAGAGCCATAGGGCTCCGAGGTCATCGGCAGGGTGGTAACATAAACAAGCTGATACCGGCACAGAGCGAGGGAGGAGGTTCGACATAACAACGCTCTTCCAAGAAAGGTATCATGCTGTCAATGAGGGGAAGTGTCTACAGCAGCGCAGGGTGACCCGTTGCTATAGTGATCTGGGTCAAATAGCTATGGTCAAAGATGACAGCACGTCGCATGACAACCAGGAGAGGGGCGGCCCGTCGTTGCTGTGGGGAGAATATGGGAGGGGACCGACGTTAATGATGAAATAATTATTGAGGTTGCAAGCAATGTTCCTTCTAAGCCGCGCATATGGCAAAACGCTCCGGCGCACATCTGAAATCTATCGCGCACAGAAACGGTTGTGTAAAATAGGCATGTACTGTAGTCAAATTGAGATGCAGCATCTCATTATAGAGGGGTTCCTATGCACAAACGTAAAACATTACATACAGTACAAGTACACGATACAATACACACAAGTACACGATACAGTTCCTGTAGCTTGCTCATCCTCTCCCACCCACACCCCCATTCACCAACTCATTTTAAACAAAGAGGTCAAGTATATAGTACAATGACCTATCTCAAAGTCAGAAGTAAATGTCAGATGGAGCTTTGTAATGGAATGACCTTCGTCCAGCTTCAGAAAATATTCTTCTGGGAACAGTAAAATAGGGATGTTGTGAATGTCTAAATGGTAGGGGTGTAACGGTACGCGGATATGTACTGTACCGCGTCAATGTGGTCCTCCGGTACAGTACGAGCTGTGCACCGTACGATTGCAACGGTGCAGAACCTTTTTTTGCTGAACTTAAATCCCCCCGGCCCCACGTAATTTATCAACAACACTGCGGTCTGCTGTGAGCATTATAAAACAAACGTGTGTTTAACCGACCGTGAATTAAAGTGTCAATGCTGTTTGTCATTTTAACAGCAGATACTTTCTTAAATGCCATCCTCCCGACAGAGCGGTGTTGACGGGGAGCTCTGATGGGTTCGCTTGGTGGTGTTATTAGCATTGAACAGCTAACCGAAAGCTAGCATTAACTAACGTTAAAGGTTTAGCCATAACGTTACCTTTGCTAAAGTTGGGGCTATTCATAATCCAGCAATAATGGCTGCAGACCTGCAAGCAAAGTACAGCAAGTTGGCAAAGGAGTATTCCAACGTAAATCACATTTTCACCAGTAAAGTTACAGTCTTTCCATCTCCCGGTAGCTCATGCTAGCTAACCTAGCTCACGTTAGAGTCGTCACTGAACCACCTCGCATACACAATTAATGACATGTTGCGGACAGCCATATCGGTGACAATGTTTAGCTTTTAGTGCCAAATGATAAGAGTCTGAGGCGGAGTCTCAAAAGAGAATGTTGAATATTTATTGTGCAAAAATCACAACAGATCCTCTGTGCTACTTCAACAGAGCCTTCTGGAAGCAAGTGCAGTGCAGCAACGAATAATGTCTGTGTGGATCATTGGAGTAGGGTATATCTGCAGTGCTGCAGCCCCATACTCATACCCATGGCGGCACAGTGGTGTAGTGGTTAACACTGTCGCCTCACAGCAAGAAGGTCCAGGGTTCGATTCCCGCTTGGGGACCAGGTTTCCATGATGCCAGGTACCCAGGTGGGGTATCTCCCAGGCCTTTCTGTGTGGAGTTTGCATGTTCTCCCCGTGCTCGCAAGGGTTTCCCCCCCGATAAGATAAACCCAATGGAAAAACATGCACAACAACAGATCGCTAACGCTGTGGCGTCCTTGACGAAGACGGACAGGAGCACTTGGATTGGTCCCCTGGCGCGGCTCACGTTGACGCCTGTCCGCTCCCGGCTGCCCTTGGGGGGGAAGGACGACGGGATGGGTTAATCGCAGAGACGAATCGCATCGGCGATCCTAAAAAGACAATGCATGCGTGTGTGTTCCGGTGTGTGTGCTAAACTAACCGCTGTGTGTACCGCTAAAAAAACATTGAGTGTCGTTGCATGCCGAATAAAGACCTCTGCAACAGGTCCTGCATTATTATTATTATTACTCATTGTATAAATTTGTATTAGTATCATTAATCAATCACCTGTTGTTGAATAAATACCATTACTTTCTAGTTATTACTAAAAAACAGTATATATAAAACAGTATCTGTAAAAAAAAAAAAGTATAATTTATATAATTTTAAAAATTATTATTATTTTTTTAATGTATGCACTGGTATCGCCCCCCCCCCCCCCCCCCCCCTGTACCGAAAAAATACCGAACCGTGACTTCAAAACCGAGGTACGTACCGAACCGTGAATTTTGTGTACCGTTACACCCCTACTAAACGGGTATGGTGATGTGGTTCCCGAGACTGTTTCAAGTAAGAAGGACAGTTAAAGTGAACACATTTAAAAATAAATAGGTACCAGGAGTTGCCTTCTTGCCTTAGGCGTATTCCAACAATAGTATGGACTATTTAAAACCTGTTGAATTTCAAATTGGACGTCTAAGCTCGAACATATTTGTTTTGGATATATTAGGAGATTGTTTTTAGTTTAGGCAACAGTTCCAAATAGGAGTATGACACTCACACAAACAGTCAGTAGTAGTGGTAGTTAGAGGGTGTTTTTGTTCATAGTTATCTAGCTTCTTGATGCGTGTATGTGTAAAACTTGCTCTGTTTGTGGAGATTATTGACTAGTTAACTGGGCAGGTGGCATTAGCAAATCAGATGATCTCAGGCACAGCCTACTTATACGTCTGTCACGGGCGTGCGCGTTTGTTTGTTTTCAGTTATTTTGAGTAACTTTTCGGGTTTACTTTGTAGCACTTTGTTTAGGTTACAGTTAGGGATGTCCGATATTATCGGCCGACCGATATTATCGGCCGATATCGGCAGTAAAATGTGATATCGGAAAATATCGGTATCGGTTTAAAAACAAAAAAAAACTATAACAATATTTGTTATATATATATCCAGTGAAATTATTAGTTACCAGAAATTATTCAGTTTTTTGGACGGGGAAACCCTGCATATATCGGTATCGGTTGATATCGGTTGATATCGGTATCGGAAATTAAGAGTTGGACAATATCGGAATATCGGTATCGGTAAAAAAGCCAATATCGAGCATCCCTAGTTACAGTTAAACACCGAGTCTATGTATTGCTTTGCTTTTTCCACTTTGCAAGAGACAATGAAACTCTTTAAATGCACTCAACGAGTAGACATAATTTACTATCAAGATAATCAAGATTGGTAAAGGACTCCAAGAAGGGTTGCAAGGTTAATGGATAGAGGTAACAGATCTGAAAGAAAGAGGAAGGTTGTTCCAGTCAGATGGAGACAATGGAGAGCAGCTTCAGGCATTAGATGTTATTTCAAGCATACGCTAAATACATTACATTGACCATAAAAGCATGCCGTGATAACGATTTAGACATGTAACTTTGTCAATGAGGCCCCAATAGGAGTCCTCTAATCTATTGTTTTAGTACAGGTTCAAAACTGTCAGGTATTGAGACGGCTTTTGAACTATTTAACAACATTTCAGAACAACGTTACTGCACTGTATGATTTGGATGAAAGAAATGTGATAACGAGCACAATTTTTTAAAGCATGGTTGAGGGTAGAAGGAAAAGTGTTTCTGAGAATGTGTCATAATCAATACAGTTCTATTACGTTCCTAGTGTAATATTCCGTTACTCCATTTAATGATAAACCAGCTTACTGGCATAAATTCTCTAGCATGGCCTACAGGGAGCGTGTTTTGTCTGTGACAACTAACAACCAACTCTCATAACAAAATGCAGAGCTATTTGTTTTGGGTATATTAAGATATTGTTTTTGGTGGTTTTTCTGTAGTTTTCTCAATATTGGTACGTCCCAGATGTATGAGAGGGGTGGGGTGTGGGCTTCAATATTATATATATATATATAGTTTGTTTTTGGCCAACGAGACTCTAAGGGACATTTGTTTTTGTTGTCATGACTTAGGAAACTGCCCTGCTCATTGAAGCTGAGTTGAGGGTATAGTATAGAACAGTGTTTCTCAACTGGTGGGTCGCGACCCAAAAGTGGGTCGCGGGGCCATTTTGAGTGGGTCGCGGATGTGAAAAATAAAAAATAAAAAAATATGTATTAAATTTTTTGCACTACCTATCTTTGTGAAAGTGGCTTCTCAGCTCTGGTCCAGCTGAAGAAAAAGCAGAGGAACAGATTGGACATTGAGCATGACCTCAGAGTTGCTTTGTCTACCATCACCCCAGACTTTGAGACTCTTGTCAGGAGCAAACAACATCCCCAGTTATCCCATTAGTTCCCTGGGATGTTAAGCTAAGAAGGATATATTATTTATTATTATTATTTTATTTCATTGTGTTTTAGCCCTAGTTGCACTTTTGTTGCAACCCCAGTTATCCCATTAGTTCCCCCAAACTACTGTAGGTCTGTTATGTTAAGCTAAGAAGTCTGCTAAGAAGGATATATTATTTATTATTATTATTGTATTTCATTGGGTTTTTAGCCCTAGTTGCACTTTTGTTGCAACCCCTGTTATCCCATTAGTTCCCCCAAACTTAGGTCTGTTATGTTAAGCTAAGAAATCAGCTAAGAAGCATATTATTTATTATTATTTTATTTCATTGAGTCTTTAGCCCTAGTTGCACTTTTTTGTGTTTATTTCACGTATGTAACAGTGCATGAAAGATTGTGTATTACTGCAAAAAAAAAAAAAAAAATTGAAATAAATCATAGTGGTTAAAAAATGTGGGTTGCGACTTAATGACTAAGGAAAATGTTGGGTCTCGAGGCTAGACCAGTTGAGAAGCACTGGTATAGAATGTCCTAACTTCAAACCTGAGTGGACACCTTTTTACTATTTTAGTGTGTAAAATGTTACCGGACAATTTTTTATTTTTATTTCTTTCTCTCTCTCTTTTTCTTTTGTGTTCTCGCTGGGCGTGTCTCTCTTCAGTCTCCTGTGCCGGTCCAAGTACCCCGTCTCTGCCTGAGAAGAGGACACACAGCTATGGGGCGCAGAGGACCACTGACAAGTGCTGGCCCAGCTATTCTACTGAACCGGGGTTCCGCTCTGCAGCTACAGCTAAGACAGTTCTCCTTGACCATCAGCCGGGGACAAAGATCTGTGAGACGGTTTCCAGCAGGCCTGTTCCATCAGGGGCACAACCGAGGACCTGAGTGGGGGAACCGACTACAGCTGATTACGGAGAAAGTAAGCTGTCCCAATCTGCTCCAGAACGAGGAGGCAGAGGGCCTATCAGCTGGTGAACGCATACACCCAGCTGATGGGACGCTAAGAACATCAACCGACAGCTGACCCCAGCCTGATAGTATCGGTGGTCCAGAGATAAAGATCTAAGAGACAGTTTCCAGCAGGTCTAAGCCATTCACCGGACAGGCTCCTTGCATCAGAGGGGAGGATCATCAGGACCAAGCCACGGCATACATGGATAAGAGGGGGGTGTTTGGACTGCGGACGGAGGGAGGAGGAGAGACCGCTCCGGGATTCTTCACAAATGATAAATGAGGCAAGTTTGAACCAAACACATACAGATATTACGGTATCATCTAAAAGATATTAGGTAATAATGTACTGAACTTTGTTCAGAATGGAGATGTTTTTTGCAAATTGTAGTTTTGTTTTGTTTTAGCTATCTCCCGGCCTCTGAGGGAATAGCCTTGAGCTTTTCCTCTGCGGGGAGATTCCAAGCACTGTGCAGTTTGCAGTCACGTGTTCTTGCTGTTAATCTGTTTTCGCTCTACTGAAAGAGTTTTGTGAGAATGTTTTTGTTTTGAATAAGTTTGTATGGGAAATGCTCTTTTTGGCGAGATACTCTCCTGTTTTTTTTGTGTGATTCTATTTTCCAGCTTGGTGGTTCTAGAAATATGGTGCAGCTGCTCCGACCTTGACAAAACCAGAGACTGGACACTGTACTCTTGAGTCCTTCGACCACCGTCTGGACATTTGCAAAGAGACACAAATGGATGGTTGGCTGTTATGGCAACTTCTCTTCTGCACGGGACACAGGGTCAATCCAGAGGATCTTTTGTTTTTAGATAATAAAAATAGTTTTTGCTGAGTTATTATAATTTGTGTTATTTTTGGTTTAAGGATGATAATATTTTTTGTTGTCTTTATGAAGTGATAATGATTGTGATGAATTATCAGAGGGGGGTGTTGTCGTGGAAATATATTATCATGTCCTTATAGATCTGTGTTGCGATATCATGTTAGATCTGTGTTGCGATATCATGTTATACAGCTTGACTTTCAGTGTGACCAGCTTGACTGGTTAATGTGTGTGTGTCTCTTTAAGAAGACTCCAAAGTACTGACATCTCCTCAGTCATAACAAAGTTGTTGTTGCTTCCAGTGACTGAGAACCATTTTTGTTTACCTTCGTCATCATATCTGATATATTATGTTACGTCTGACAACTGTGTATTTAATTACGTCTGACTAGAGCTCTTGGTCATTCTATGGTCAGACACTACTGTATTAACATGTTGTCTCTGATCACAGCAGGTCCCTGTATGCAAAAACGAGATGTGAAACGATTCGATTTTCATAAAGAATCAGTCTATTTTGAGAATCACACATAAAGAATGCTGCATTCTTTTTTTATAAAATCAACAGATAGACAAAGGAAAAACAGAACAACACGTCAACAAGTACGGCAAGAGTCAAAGTGAGTCAGGGAAGGCCAGGCGATATAGGTGGGTTTTGAGTTTTGATTTAAAATACTTGATGGAGGGGGCAGATTTAATGGACATGGCAGATGATGGATGATTCATATTTAGACTTCCTGTTGACAGAATCTGGCTATGGCGCGACAATAATGTGGCCAAGAGGCATGGTTTCTATCTTTAGCCTTTGGCGTTATTTATTATTATTCACATGGTAAGCAGCAGTACAAGAGCTCTCCTCTCGGTGAGAGGCAGGTGGAAAAGAGGTAGAGGGGGAGGAGACATCTCTTTATATACTCGCCACCTGGTGGTATCATGAGTGGCTCCGCCTAGAGCGCCCTCTAGTGGAAACAGTTATATATGCAGTTAGACAGTTACTTGCAATCCTACATAGAACCTCTAACTTTAACACTCCTACTTAGGGTTGTTTAGCACACTGTATAACTTCTCATAATTGTCAAATTGTATAACAATTGACAAAGAAAATAGTACAATCCAGAACATCAAAAAGAATATGGCAGTCAATATTTACACATCAAACATGACCTCTGCAAATCTCTTCAATTTCAATTTGGAAACAGGTTTTCTCATAGTGTCTGCTACCATGTCGTCCGTTGGACAATAAATCAGTGTCATTCTTTCTTCTCTGATGACAGATCTGATGAAATTATATCCTATATCGACATGTTTACATCTATGTCGGCACACTGGATTCCTAGCAATCACAATGGTTCCCTGGTTGTCCTCATAAACAACAGTCTTCATATATACATCGGTGTCCATCACTTTGAGCAGTTGTTCTAGATAAACACATTCCTGCATTGTCATAGCTAGAAACATACACTCGGCTTCACAAGTTTTACAGTGTCGCATGGGCTTTAAGCCCTAAACCCTCGCTGCCCTTTCTGAAACACAGCTGTTCGTCTGCTGTACCTTTGGGATAACGAAAAACATGTTTTTGACGTAGTTCAATGCTTCTCTGTGGGGTCAGCAAAATGCTGTGACAATTTTTACTCACTACAAAACATAGGTCAGGGCGAGTACAGGTTGTCAAACAAATGAGGCTACCCACAGCTTCTCTATACATCTCTTACATCAGTCAAATTGTTTCAGGATCTTTTCCACATAATTAAATCATTTAGAACATGGTAAATCATCCACCTCTGTATTTAAACATGGGATCCATTTCTGTATTTAAACATGGAATCCACTCAGGTATTTAAACCTGGATTCTACTCCTTCCGTATTTAAACCTGGAGTATCCTCCTCCTGCATTTAAGCAGTGTAGCCACCCTCCTTCCGTATTTAAACATGGAGTACCTGTGGTGTCTCCATTAGGCCTGTAGGCGGAGCATTAACCTAGAGCATGGGTTACACCGGGCTGTGATACACCAGGTGGAGTGGATGACTGAGCAAGGTAGCTCTTGGTATGGATGTGAATAAAGACAGACGCTGGTACTAAAGTGTCCATTACTCATTCTTACTACGACATAACATTTTGGCGACAACGATGTCGATGTTGAACCTAAGCCAACCGGCACCTTTTCTTCAAAACGGCGGAGAGCCAGCCATTCCATTCACGGCATGGATCCGCTCGTTCGAAAATTACCTACTAGCCATGTCCGAGAAGGAGCTACCTGACACGCGCAAGCGTGCCCTGCTCGTCCATTGTTTGGGAGTGGAAGGACAGAGACTTTTCTATACAATGACGGTGGCAGATGATAAGTACGCCACAGCTTTAGCAGTTATTAGAAAGTTCTTTACAAGGAAAGTTAATGTAGTGGCGGAGCGCTACCGTTTTCGTCAACGTAGCCAACGCAATGGCGAGAGCACGGACCAGTACGTTGCCTCTCTAAAAGAGCTAGCTACAACTTGTGAGTTCGGGGGGATGGAAGAGGAAATGATCCGGGACCAGCTGGTCGAAAAGACCAACTCAGCACGCATCAGGGAGCGATTACTACTGGAAGTTCCACTGACACTGACCAAGGCTGTAATGATCGCTGCTCAGATTGAAACTGCGGTGTTGGAGGCAAAAGTCATGCTTCAGGGACAGCCGGAGAGCACGGTAGAGGCGGTCCAGTTTTCACGCTTGCGACAGTACAAGTCACAGCGGGGTAATTTTAATGCGTCACCGCAACCCTTGCCTACACAGTCTATGCAGGGTAAGACATGTTACAGATGTGGCTCTCCTCAACACATCGCCAGCTTTGATGGATGCCCTGCTAGGGATGCACTGTGCAACACATGTAAAAAGAAGGGACATTTTTCAAAAGTGTGTCGGGGTTCTAACAGAGTGAGTGAGGTAACTGAGTCTGAGACTGTACCTGAAGTGACTGTATTGTGCATGGTAGATGGTGCACGTTCGGTTGAAAAGATAGTGTGTACAGTGCAGGTTAGCACAGATGAATGAGACGGTCAGGACATTGAGCTCATGCTAGATACAGGTTCAGCTGTGTCTATTTTGCCCAGAGCGAGTTACATGCAATTATTCCCTAATGCATCTCTTACAACACCAAAGCTAAGTCTAGTCAGCTACGGAGGTAATGCAATCCCCGTTCATGGATGCTTGAAGGCTAGTGTAGCTTTTGGTGACCGCTGCACTGACGCAGAAATTTACATTGTGCAGAATGGGTCTCCAGTGTTAGGGAGGGACCTGTTTACTGCGTTACAGATGCAGATACTAGACGGCAAGGTCACGTCAGCTCAGTGCAACCAGACAAATTCAGTTGCGACCAGTGTTGAGAGAAATACACTTGTGCAAAGGCATTCACACATAGGGTGAAAATACGTCCAGAAGTCAGATCTGTACAACAACCACTACGTAGGTTGCCATTCTCAGTTAGAGCAGCTGTATCCCAGGAGATAAAGAGACTGCTAGAGCAGGACATAATCGAGCCTGTAGAGGCATCTGAATGGATCTCACCCATAGTCGTTACTACAAAGAAAAACGCAGAATTACGCCTCTGTGTGGACCTGAGGGAGCCAAATAAGGCAGTAGTCATAGATGGGTTTCCACTACCCCACATGGAGGAACTGTTTACAGTGCTTATCACCAGGTTACACTACACGAGGACAGCCGTAGCTTGACGACATTCATTACTCATGATGGAATTTTTCGCTTTAAGAGAGTGCCGTACGGACTGGCATCGGCACCCAGCTGTTTCCAACGGATGATGTCAATAATCCTTAAAGGTCTGTCGGGGGTCCAGTGCTATCTCGATGACATCATTGTCACAGGTACATCAGTGGAGGAGCACGACAGGAACCTGACGGCGGTGCTGCGACGCATAGACGACGCGGGGCTCAAGCTCAACTACTCCAAGTGTCACGTCAGGAAAACAGAGCTGACTTTCCTGGGGCACACAGTGTCAGCAAAAGGACTACAACCTGACGCATCTCACGCTGCTGCTGTGTCTGAGCTACCCCCACCTACAGATCTCATCAGGCTGAGGTCATTCCTGGGGCTCACAGGGTGGTATTAAAAATTCATCCCAGACTACGCCGTTGTCGTGGAGCCGCTGCGAGCGCTGCTCCGAGGGTCAGCAACATTCGACTGGACTCCTGAGGCTCAGCAGAGTTTTGTGGCAGTTAAAGGACTCATAGTTGATAGCCCTGCACTCTCACTCTTTGACCCTGAGCTGCCCACGGTCGTCACTACAGACGCATCGGACTACGGTCTGGGCGCCGTCCTCACCCAGATGCATCCGGACGCCTCAGAAAGGACTGTGGCGTTCGCCTCCCGCACGCTGTCCCATGCAGAGAGAAAATATTCGACTGTGGAAAAAGAGGCGCTGGGCTGTGTGTGGGCAACGGAAAAGTGGAGGACATACCTGTGGGGAAGACACTTCACACTATGGACAGACCACAGTCCCCTGACCACACTGCTCTCTTCAAAAGGTCAAGGTAGAGCGGGCATGCGCGTGGCCAGGTGGTCCGCTAGGCTAATGTCATTCTGCTATGACATTCAGTACAAGCCCGGCAGAGAAAACGTCACTGCGGACTGCCTGTCCCGTCTCCCACTACCCGGCTCAGAACCTAGCCAGGAGGAGGACATGGAAGTGGTAGCCCTTGTCTCTAATCTCTCAGCTATCACGGCGGCAGAGTTCAAAGCTGCATGCACTGCCTGCCCGGTGCAACTAAAACTACGTGAGATACTCACCTCCAGATGGCCTAAATCCGAAAAGGATCTAGACCCGGACCTACGGATGTTCTTCAAACTACAGAACAAACTCTCTCTACACGAGGACTGTGTCGTGCGAGGCCCATATAGACTGCTCGTCCCAGAGAGTCTACAGCCCAAACTGATCTCCCTGGCTCACGACACTCACCAGGGAATCGTGAGGACAAAACAGAGACTCAGAGAAGTATACTGGTGGCCTGGCATGGATGCCCAGGTTGAGTCGGCTATCAAAGCATGCAACACATGCCAGTCACATGACAAGTCAGCAGTCACACGCACCTCTCCACTGCAGCCTGTGCCCTATCCTACTGGGGCTTGGGAGAAACTGGCAATTGACATGGTGGGGCCCTTTGATAAAGCGCCCCTGGACTGTCGCTTTGCAATCACACTAATAGACTACTACAGTAAGTGGCCTGAGATAGCTTTTGTGCCACAGGTTACATCACGGACTGTGACAATATTCCTATCTACAGTTTTCAGCAGAGAGGGCAATCCGAAAGAGCTTGTCTCTGACAATGGCTCTCAGTTTGTCTCGGGAGTTTGAGGCGTTTCTCCAAGACAGGGGCATAGTGCACAGGAAGTCATCTGTGTATTATCCACGGGCAAATGGGGAAATAGAACGCTTTAACCGCAGTTTGAAAGACAGCTTGCAGACGGCCTCGCTGGAAGGCAAGCAATGGAAGGAGTTTACAACAGACTTCTTACAGGCCTACCGGTCTACTCCTCACTCTGCGACACAGCACTCACCAGCAGAACTGTTGCATGGTAAGCCTATGCGCACCAAACTCCATGAGGCCAGGCCGAGACGAGCACCTGTGTGGACTCAGGACTTTGTGATGAGCCACTGAGAAAAGTGTTATGTAATATTGATATTAGTAATGCTGAAAGGTGAAAGAGTTAACGGGTCTGGTTAATTATAATTGTGGCAGACTTGAATGCTAGTAATGCATAGAATTGAAATATGTATACAAATGTTTATTCTGTTTTTCATAGGCAGGAATAAGAACGGTAGAGTAAATGTTCTTTTTACTGTTTAGCTTTAATGGACTCTATCTTAGTTATAACTTAAGAAAGGTAAGAGTAGCCTACACACTTTGAAATGTTCTTTACGGTTTAGCCTTAATGGATTCTAAGTTACAGTTATAACCAGCCATGTAAGTGTTGTCTTATTGAGAAGGATATGTGGTGTCTCCATTAGGCCTGTAGGCGGAGCTCTAACCTAGAGCATGGGTTACACCGGGCTGGATGTGCCCCGGTGTGACACACCAGGTGGAGTGGATGACTGAGCAAGGTAGCTCTTGGTATGGATGTTCTTCATTCTTCATTCTTACTACGACATAACAGTACCCTCCTTCAGCATTTAAGCAATTAGCTACGAACCATACTTCGTACTTGTCGTGGCCTTCAATACCCTCCTTGATTGAATACACCCATTTCCCTCCCACTGTCTGTCTGCCCTCTGGTAACTTGGTTAGAGTAAAGGTGTGGTTGTCCTCTAGGGACCTCATCTCCTCACCCATTGTCCTCTCCCATTTACTTGATTCAGGGGACACTATGGCCTCTTTAAAGATCTGAGGTACCCCACTGACTGCTCTGTAGCAGTAATCAATGGTGGTAAGTGTACTGTCATCCTCGTAACTTTCTCTCCGGGCATAGTCTGTCAGATACTTTGGGGGTTTGTGTTCCCTTGAGGGATACCTCCCACTGCTTGGGGCACGTGACGTCACCCTCGGGTGCTCCTCGTCATCGCCCTCTGGGGGTGGCTGACTGTCTGTCTGCACAACCGTGCTAAGTACACTGGGCTGAGGTGTCTCTGTTTCTTCACACCTTACTCTGGAGTCCAGCTCTGGCTCCTCTGTCAGTGTCTCGCTCTCACATGTTGTCTTTGTGACAAACTTGACTAGCATGTGTTTCTGCACTCTCCCTTTACCGAGTTGATAAACTAGGAAAGTGGGGCTTCCTTTGTCGTGCCCTACAAAGAGTCCTTTTTCACATCTGGACTCGAGCTTTCCCCTGTCCTGCAGGTAAGCATGACACACTGATCCAAATTGGTGCATTCTAGCTAGATTACACTTCTTTCCTGTCAGTGCTGAATACGGGGTGGTGCCCGTGTGCTTATTAAAGCACCTGTTTCTGGTGTAAGCGGCTTCTTTCACGGCATAATGCCATAGGCTCTTAGGTAAGTTACTGTCTACTAGCTTACACCTATCCATTTCGAAAAGGGTGCGCCATTCCCTCTCTGCCACTCCGTTCTGGTGTGGGGGATATGGACATGACGTCTCGTGTCTTATCTTGTTCCTTCTCAACAGTGATCGGAACTCCCTGTTTGTGAACTCGGTTCCGTTGTCGGACCTCAAGCATCTTACGTTACCATAAGGGGCTACGTCTGCCAGGAATTTCTCCATGGCCTGGAGTGTGTCACTCTTTGCTTTGAGAAAGTAAACAAACACTGCCCCTGTGCACACATCTGTAAAAGACTGTACATATCTAAAGCCTCCTATGGACTCGTTGCTTACTGGACCGGCTAGATCTGTGTTAACTAGCGCAAGTGGTACCTTTACTTTTTCTGTGGGATTTCTGTTTCTCAATTGAGTAAACTTCCCCGTTTTGCACACTACACATTCTTTGTCAGGTCTACGCTTTTCACCTTCAATGTGCATGCCTTCCGTCACTGCTTGCAGTTTCAGTAAATCCTCGTAATTACAATGACCCATAATCTCAAGCCATGTCTGAATATCGTGACTGACCGTCACGCTACACATATCATTATTATCATTACACTTGTCGTTGTCATTACACTCTGTTTGCAGATAATACATTCTCTGGTACATCTTTATGTTAAACCGTGTACCGTCAGGCTCTACAAGAACATTTTTACCTTTATCGAAGAATACTTTGGCACCGTTTGCAGTAGCAGCTATTACAGAGAATAGTCCTTGTGGGAACGATGGTACGTAGAGAGCGTTCTTTAACGTCACTGTACACCGGCGCCCCCCACTGTCTGTGAGGCACACCTGTGTGTCTCCTCTCTCTTGCGCCAACCCGTAGGTGCGCTTCCCGTCTGCCAGCTCCATGCTGTGTCTCTCCGGGTGGAAAGTGTTGTCAAAGTTCTTGAACCGACTCCTGTCGTTGATGATGTGGGACGACGCACCTGTGTCCACGATCAGTCCCTTCCTTTGGGCCTGCTGCAGCTGCGCCGGCCTGGGCGACGCACGCTGTCTGCGCCTCGAAGGCGAAGTCTTCTTGTCCTGTTACCCTCTGGGCGTCGTCTCGATTCGTCTCACGTCTCACGTCGCCGCCATCTTGTCCATGGCCGCCATCTTGTCCATGCGTGTATCGCGCGCCCTGGCCGCGTTTCTTCATGCACGCTCTGTCTGTGTGCCTCGTGGATCTGCAGAAGCCACACCAGACAATCCTTGTGCAGTTACCTCTCCGATAGCCTTTCTCTCCACATCGCCAACACGCCAGCTCCGTCGTGGGCCTGGTCTTCTCCGTTGGCATCGCTCGGGCCTTCAACACCCTCTCTCCCGCCTCCGCGGCGGCTGGGTGGGTATCTTCTGAGGCCTCGAAGTTTCGTAACTTGGCCTTGAACTTTCCCAGCGTCATGTCCGCTGAACCGTGTGTTACCAGGAGTGTGAACGGTTTGTACAGCTCCGGTAGTCCTCTCATCACCATCGACATCATTAGCCCATTGCTTGGGGCTTCTCCTGCACTCTTCAATGCCGTCATGATCTGCTCAGCTCTGATGACGTATTCGGTCACAGTCTCGGTGTGCCCCTTCTTCAGGGCTGTTAGTGCTATGTAGAGGGCCACGACTTGGGGTCTCCCTTGCCCGATATAATGCCCTCTCAACACTCCCAGGCTTTCTCTGCCTTTGTCTTTAGTGTCACGGAATATCAGCCCCAAGCTTGTGTCGTCGAGCAGTGGCGCTAACTCACAGTATGCTCATAGTCCTCTGCCTTTCCATTAAATGAGGGCCATTTGCTCCTTCCCTTGGTCACCACGAGTTCTAAGACGGGGTTCTCCCCCTCGCTTCCGTTGGGCTCAGCCGGCTCCGTCTCCCCCGGTGCCGCCTCCCCGGGGCTCTGTCGGTGGGGTCGGTGCCCCGCTTCCTCTTGACGCGCAGGATCGTCGTGTTGGATTCCATGTTGCTCTTTGATGGTGGGCGTAGCTTTAGCTCCTGTTGGCCTAGCGTCTAGCCATGCGGTACTCCCGGTGCTAACCTAGCCTAACTTCAGCTAAACTTGCTACCCTTATTATTTCGCCCCTGCGTGATCTGGGCCCATAACCTGTTGACAGAATCTGGCTATGGGGCGACAATAATGTGGCCAAGAGGCATGGTTTCTATCTTTAGCCTTTGGCGTTATTTATTATTATTCACATGGTAAGCAGCCGTACAAGAGCAGGTGGAAAAGAGGTAGAGGGGGAGGAGACATCTCTTTATATACTCGCCACCTGGTGGTATCATGAGTGTCTCCGCCTAGAGCGCCCTCTAGTGGAAACAGTTATATATGCAGTTAGACAGTTACTTGCAATCCTACATAGAACCTCTAACTTTAACACTTCCTGTGCATGAACTCTGTCTGCTGCACCCAGAAGCATAGAGGAAGGACTCTCTCAGCCTCGTAAACAATGTTTATTGGTGGCTCTTTGATCCAGCGCAGTTACAAATTATGGGCCTTGCACCTCGGAAAACACATTACCGCACACCTGGAAAAGGAGATTGTCTGACTCAAATGCGTTGAGGAACAGGATACTTTGTGTTCACACTCACTCACACTATCCACGTCTATAATAATAATAATAATAATAATAATAATAATAATAATAATAATATTGAAAGTGAGATGTATGACACTTATCTAGGCAGGTAACTGCACACGCACACACACACACACACACACACACACACACACACACACACACACACACACACACACACACACACACACACACACACACACACACACACACACACACACACACACACACACACACACACACACACACACACACACACACACACACACACACACACACACACACACACACACACACACACACACAGTGCCTGCCCAGCCTGTCTATCTCCAGCTAACTCAATATGCTCTAGTATCCAACAGGCTATTTGTATCGACTCTCTCTGTTCCACCGTCCATGGAAACAAACCTCTCTCACAATGAGCTTATTGACCACACACACACACACACACACACACACACACACACACACACACACACACACAGACACACACACACACACACACACACACACACGCACACGCGCGCACGCACACACGCACACGCACACACACATACGCACGCACACACACAAACATACATACACACATACATGGATGGCTGAAGTGAGCGTGGGAGTTTAACCAAGGACATTAATGGTCCTTTAAGAACTTCCTTGGCAATCATTTCAGAGCTGAATCATGGTACAAGAGCACAAAGAGCACACAGAAAAGATTTCTTCCACTTCCATTCAACAGTGTCTTCACAAGAGAATGTCTGCATTGTGTCAGAAATTTGCTTGCTGATGGCTGCTATTCACTCTCAATAGTGACGGTTTTACAGTTAAAATGGTTAGAAGCGGCACACAAAAGTAGCTAAGGGTCAGTGGCATTGTTCGTCAAATAGTGTCGATCTTGAGTGTTACACTCTGAGTGCATCGTATAGTATAGCCATTTAAAGGACAACATGGGCTGACTTTGGTAAGTTGGAGATCAGGCGGTCCGCTGCATTCTGTATGAGTTGACGTGGATTAGTCGTGGTAGCCGCTAAACCAGCTAGCAGTGCATTGCAGTAGTCGAGCAGAGACATGACTGTTGATTGCGGGAGGAGTTAGGTGGATGCCTTTGTCATGAAGGGGCGGATCCTTCTGACGTTGCTCAGGAAGAATCAGCAGGTTCTGGTTGTTGAGGCGATTTGAGCAGAGAAGTTCAGCCGCTTGTCAAGGACCACACCTATAGGTGCTTGGCGGTGGTGGACGGAGCGGAGCCATGGCTACATTCTCCACTGTGACGGAAAGGTCGGTCAGCGGGGAGGATTCGACCGCCAGGAGTAGCTCCATTTTGCTTAGGTTCAGTTTGAGGTGATTGGTCGTCATCCAGGTGGAAATGTCGGATAGGCAGGCCGACGGACAGGCAGGCCGAGGCAGGAAAGGAGAAGAGGAGTTGAGTGTCATCTGCATAGCAGTAATAAGGCATGAGACGTGATAATGTTACCCAGGGATTTGGTGTAGAGGGAGAAGAGGAGGGGTCCAGGGACGGAGCCCTGAGGCACAGCCAACTGTAGGGGGAGGGGGGAGGGGGGGGGGGGGGGGCTGACAGGGTGCCTCTCCATGATATAAGTAGTTGATGATTCCTGGTAGGAGTGGTTGTGGAGGTAGGATGACAGCTATTCCAGCACAGAGCCTACAACTCCCATTCCTGTGAGGGATGTGAGGAGGATCTGAAGGTTGACTGTGTTGAAGGCTGCTGACGGTCTTGAAGGTCCAGGTGAATCAGGACAGAGGGGAGGTGTTTCGCTAAGTGAAGACCCTCTGTGACTGCTATGAGGGCTGGTCTAGGAGGGCTGGTCTAAGAGGTCAGTCTGTAATAGATAATCATTGAGCTGATTACAGCACGTTCAAGTGATTTAGAGAGGAAAGAGAGAAGATAATTATCTAATAGTGGATTTCAGGGCTGGATGGGCGGTGTGACTCTAGTTTGTTTTAGAGAGGTGGGAACCACCCCAGAGTTTAGAGAGGAGTTGATGGTTGCCGTTGGGAATGGGAGGATGTCTGGTGCAATGGTCTGGAGGAGTGGGGAGGGTATCGGGTCCAGCTGGCATGTAGTGGGACGGTTCAATGTTACCAGTGTCAACACTGTAATGGAAAAGAAAGATGAAAAATGTGTCTCTCGATTCAGCGTTTGGAATGGGTGGGAGAAGCAGCTGCGGATGTTCTCTACCTTTTTCTCAAAGAAGGTGGCAAAGTCTTCCGCAAAGAGAGATGGGGGGGGGGGGGGGGGGGGGGGGCATGGTGGCATGCAGTTTGTGGAGGTTCTTAGCCAAGAAGAGAGCAGAAAAAGAGAAAGTCTCACTCAAGGTTATGGCTGACAGGATGCGTATACCGTAGGTTGCGTCTAAATTAGATTGTTTGAGTTGGAGTGGGTGGTTTGGGGTTTAGCATGAGAGTTAGTGAAAAGGATATAAAGAAGTAATCTGAAGAGGCATTTCACCGATTTATAATCTGAACAGAACAGAACATGTCCTCCTTGCAACAGAATGATTGGATTCAGATGAGAGGAGAGCCGAGCTCTTGCGTATAAAGCGGTGCCAGAAATGTCTCTTTTTGTAGCCGTTTTCTCGGATCCTCCATATTTAAACACTTATGCAGTTATCCGTCATGGCCACATGATGGCAATCCTCCATGGCGTGTGGTAATATCCACTGAGACTGACAGTTTGAACAGTTTCCTGACTAATAACGCCTTGATTTAATTGTTCCATTCTGGCTAATTAGCAGCAGAAACAAAGAGTCATCGTAACAGGAGTTACTGCAGGTTAGAGTGAGACTACAGAAGATTTCACTGTCTGTCTGTCTGTCTGTCTGTCTGTCTGTCTGTCTGTCTGTCTGTCTTTCTTTCTTTCTTTCTTTCTTTCTTTCTTTCTTTCTTTCTTTCTTTCTGTCTGTCTTTCTTTCTTTCTTTCTTTCTTTCTTTCTTTCTTTCTTTCTTTCTTTCTTTCTTTCTTTCTTTCTTTCTTTCTTTCTTTCTTTCTTTCTTTCTTTCTTTCTTTCTTTCTTTCTTTCTGTTATGGTTTGACACCGACCCCAAACGCAACGACACAAGAGAGTAGGATTCAGAGTTGCCAAAAACAAGGGCTTGTTTATTAAGACTAAATAAACAGTACAGACTGGGAAGAGTTCAAACAAAGACTGGAATACAAGCAAGGATGAATGTTGCTGCTCTGCAGCTTCTCCCGGGATGGTAGTCAGGGGAAGCAGACGCTGACGTCAGAGCCGCTCTGCAGACTTCTCTCGGCAGAATCTCCGAGGTGGTTGCGGGAGCGAGAGAGAGAGAGGGAGCGCGTTAACTCAGAGTGCTGGTGGAACAGAGCAGGTGAACAGGAGAGGTGACTTGTACCCGAAAACAGAGTTATCCAAGTGACTGAATCTTCGGTGTAAATACACACTGTGAGTAACGTTCCAAAACACAATCCCAAGTGATAGATATCTTCGGTGCAAAATAAACACTGTGAGCGAAGTCCCAAAATACAAATCCAATGTGATAATATCTTCGGTGTGTAAACACACAGAGGGAGATGTTAGGCCAAAATATTATCCCAATGAAACAATCCAAAAAAGGCTAAACGCTGGGTGAGTGACTGTCTGATAAAAAGCTGGAAATCTTCAGTGTTATATAAACACACGAAAAACGGAATTGGATCAAAGACAGTCATAAAAAACTCACCCAGGCGTTGTGCGTAAAGAGCGTTGGAACAGAATGGAGCGAGCGCGTCGCCTCGGGGAAAGGGTGTCCAAGAGGAATGCTTCTTGAATATCCTGGAGGCAAAGCACCGGGAAACAACAGCAGGCAGCAGGAACGGCGAATGCAACAGAAATATCAAAACAATCCAACAAAACTTGAATGGGGAAACGGGGTATAAATAATACGGGAATGCTTAATTGACAAGCAGTGACAGCTGAGGGATGTGATTGATAAGCGTGTGGACGGGGGAGAACCAATCAACGACGTCTCTGGGAAGAAGCGTGTGAATAGGGGAATGCAATGATTAACAGAAAACAATTGGAAACAGAGCGAGTAGGCTTAAAGGAACAGAGCGAGTGGGAGAGCAGCGGACCAATCATCACAGTACTTCAAGAAGCCCGTGGTGGGGAAAGAACCAAACCTTACAGTACCCCCCCCTCCACGGGAGCCACCCGGCGACCCACTCGGCCCCGGCCTGCCCGGACGGGACCCAAGGAAGCCGGCGATCAGGGGCACTGGAGAGGGGGACAAAGACAGAGGCTCGGAGAGGGGGACCGGAGACGTGGACAGAGTACCGGCGAGGGAGGCCGGAGACGGGGACTGGGACCCGACAGCGGAGGCCGGGCACGGGGACTGGGACCCGACAGCGGAGGCCGGGCACGGGGACTGGGGCCCGACAGCGGAGGCCGGGCACAGGGACAGAGAACCGGCGAGGGAGGCCGGAGACGGGGACTGGGGCCCGACAGCGGAGGCCGGGCACGGGGACAGAGGACCGGCGAGGGAAGCCGGAGACGGGGACTGGGACCCGGTGAGGGGGCTGGACGGCACCCGAAGACACCGGGCACGACAGGAGGGGCTCCACCCCTTGATGGTACCGGAGGACCAGGCGATGTGGGGCTCGTGCAGCGCGAGCCAGGGCCTGCCCAGGACCACAGGGACAAGAGGAGAGCTGGTGACAAAAAACTGGAGCCTCTCAACGTGGTCACCAGCAACGGTGAGAAGGACTGGACAGGTGCGTTGAGTGACGTCAGCCAGGCGGCGATGACCCATTGCGAAGACCTCCAAGGGCCTCTCGAGGTCCTCAAGTGGAATGTTGGCCCGGGTGGCAAACCCAACGTCCATGAAACTCCCATCAGCACCAGAGTCCATGAGTGCACCCACCGTCGCCCGCTGGTCCGCCCAGGCTAGGGTGACGTCCGCCAGACGGTTGGGTGGTGCACGGGTGGGGGAACAGGAAAGACGGCTCACCAGGATCTCCCGGGGTCCCGGCGAGCCTGGTCCTCTTGGCCGGGCACGGCAATTGGAGACACGGTGTCCATCCCGGCCACAGTAGAGGCAACGGCCGGAGAAGAGCCTGGACTCCCGCTCGGCCGGGCTAAGGCGGTTGCGTCCCAGCTGCATGGGTTCCTCCTCGGTCACGGCTCTGGAGGGAACAAACCCACCAGTCACGGAGGGGGCAGGGCGGTCAGCACTGTAGAGGCGGCCGCCGGGAAAGGGAGCCCCTGAGCGGAGGTCGATGGCACAGTCGTAAGGCCGGCGAGGCGGAAAGACCTGAGCCCTGGACTCCCTGAAAACCCCCTCGAGGTCGTGGTACTCGGGGGGTACGTCTGGGGTACTGAAAACCTCCTCGAGGTCGTGGTCCTCGGGGGGTACGTCTGGGGTACTGAAATCCTCCTCGAGGTCGTGGTCCTCGGGGGGTACGTCTGGGGGTCCCCGTCGGGTTCTCTCACGTCTTCTCTCCTGGAGGCGTCCGTCGATGCGAATGGCGAGGCTGAACAGGTCCTCGAGGGAGTTAGGCTCCTCCCGGGTCGCGAGCTGGTCCTTGACTGCGTCACTGAGCCCCCTCATCAAGGTTAGGCGAAGTGCTGGGTCGCTCCAACCACTCTCCACCGCCGCCAGTCGAAACTCCAGGACGTAGTCAGTTACCCCGCCGCTCCCCTGTCGGAAGGTACCCAACCGGGCTCCAGGGTCCAGACCACGGGCTGGATGGTGGAACACCCTGCGGAGCTCAGCCACGAAGTCTGGATAGGAGAAAACAAAATCTGCATCCATTGCCCAGGAGGAAGTGACCCACTGGGCAGCCCGGCCTGAAAGCAAGTTTGTCATATAGGCCACTTGGGCCCCTCTAGAAGTGAATCGACTTGGTTGATGACGGAAAACCAACTCACATTGCATGATGAACGTGGCACACTCCTCGGGATTGCCGTCGAACAGCCGTGGGACGGAGAGACGGGGTTCCCGAGGTGCGGGATCGGGAAGCGTGGGAACTGCTGGGGCTGCGGGGAATGCTCCTGAAGGAAGTGAGGGAAGTAAAGCGTTAACGGTGTCGCACAGCGTGTGAAGCTGAACGAGAATACCAGATTGTTGTCCTGCCAGAGCGGCCAGGGACCCTTGAATAAGCTGGACCTGCTCCCTGAGTTCCAGTACAGCTGCCGCAGCCGCATCTAGCTGTAGGCTGTATTCCCTGGCTGACTCTAACTGGACTGCCGCTGCTGTGCTGACTCTCTTGCGGGCGCAGACCGCGCAGGCCAGTACGAACTCCTTGACGTCGCTCCTCATGGTGGGACACCAGAACCGACGAGCCAGGAAGGAGAACGTGCGATGAACGCCCGGGTGGCAGGCGAACCGGCTGGTATGGCCCCACTGGAGGACCCGGGACCGGACTGAGTTGGGGACAAAGAGACGATGAACCGGTACATTGCCTGGAGCGCGATGGAAGTGTAGGGCACGCCTTACCACCCCCTCGATGCCCAAGGTGACGACTCTCTCTGTGTCGGCTGGGGTCGTCATATTGGTTGGATCGTAATGTTATGGTTTGACACCGACCCCAAACGCAACGACACAAGAGAGTAGGATTCAGAGTTGCCAAAAACAAGGGCTTGTTTATTAAGACTAAATAAACAGCACAGACTGGGAAGAGTTCAAACAAAGACTGGAATACAAGCAAGGATGAATGTTGCTGCTCTGCAGCTTCTCCCGGGATGGTAGTCAGGGGAAGCAGACGCTGACGTCAGAGCCGCTCTGCAGACTTCTCTCGGCAGAATCTCCGAGGTGGTTGCGGGACCGAGAGAGAGAGAGGGAGCGAGTTAACTCAGAGTGCTGGTGGAACAGAGCAGGTGAACAGGAGAGGTGACTTGTACCCGAAAACAGAGTTATCCAAGTGACTGAATCTTCGGTGTAAATACACACTGTGAGTAACGTTCCAAAACACAATCCCAAGTGATAGATATCTTCGGTGCAAAATAAACACTGTGAGCGAAGTCCCAAAATACAAATCCAATGTGATAATATCTTCGGTGTGTAAACACACAGAGGGAGATGTTAGGCCAAAATATTATCCCAATGAAACAATCCAAAAAAGGCTAAACGCTGGGTGAGTGACTGTCTGATAAAAAGCTGGAAATCTTCAGTGTTATATAAACACACGAAAAACGGAATTGGATCAAAGACAGTCATAAAAAACTCACCCAGGCGTTGTGCGTAAAGAGCGTTGGAACAGAATGGAGCGAGCGCGTCGCCTCGGGGAAAGGGTGTCCAAGAGGAATGCTTCTTGAATATCCTGGAGGCAAAGCACCGGGAAACAACAGCAGGCAGCCGGAACGGCGAATGCAACAGAAATATCAAAACGATCCAACAAAACTTGAATGGGGAAACGGGGTATAAATAATACGGGAATGCTTAATTGACAAGCAGTGACAGCTGAGGGATGTGATTGATAAGCGTGTGGACGGGGGAGAACCAATCAACGACGTCTCTGGGAAGAAGCGTGTGAATAGGGGAATGCAATGATTAACAGAAAACAATTGGAAACAGAGCGAGTAGGCTTAAAGGAACAGAGCGAGTGGGAGAGCAGCGGACCAATCATCACAGTACTTCAAGAAGCCCGTGGTGGGGAAAGAACCAAACCTTACACTTTCTTTCTTTCTTTCTTTCTTTCTTTCTTTCTTTCTTTCTTT
>NC_140169.1:86398669-86483669 GCF_963971535.1 Notolepis coatsorum
CCACTGCACCACGTAGCCGCCACCATACTTTACTTTTGTTTGACTGTTTTGTGCTTGTGTGAATGTAGTATTTATGAATGCATACTTGTGTGTGTTTGCTTGCTACTTTTTGTGTGTGTACTGCACTGTGTGTTGTATGTGTTTATGTATGTGTCTGCACATGTATTTCTGCATGTGTGTGTGTGTTTCTGTTTGTATGTGATGACTGCAGCTCTGTGCACATGTACAGTGTGTGTGTGTGTGTGTGTGCGTGTGTGTGTGTGTGTGTGTGGTGTGTGTGTGTGTGTGTGTGTGTGTGTGTGGTGTGTGTGTGTGTGTGTGTGTGTGTGTGTGTGTGTGTGTGTGTGTGTGTGTGTGTGTGTGTGTGTGTGCGTGTGTGTGTGTGTGTGTGTCTGCGTGTGTGTGTGTGTGTGTGTGTGTGTGTGTGTGTGGTGTGTGTGTGTGTGTGTGTGTGTGTGTGTGTGTGTGTGTGTGTGTGTGTGTGTGTGTGTGTGTGTGTGTATGTGTGTGTGTGTGTGTGTGTGTGTGTGTGTGTGTGTGTGTGTGTGTGTGTGTGTGTGTGTGTGTGTGTGTGTGTGTGTGTGTGTGCGCACGCACAGTGGGATGCGGTCTGGAAGCTAGCGGAGGGGGCTGTCACAGCAGACACAGTGCCAAATGGTAAATTGACAGTACATTTATATGGCAAATGGACTGCATTTATATAGAACTTTTTATCCAAACCGCTTTACAACTTATGCCTCACATTCACCCATTTGCTCAAGGACACTTCGACACGCTGCTGGGAGGAGCCATCTTGAACCACAGACAAACACAGATGGGAGTCACGGCCAGTGGTGCAGTCGTAATATGGGAACTGGTAACACGCCATGCCACGTGCATGCGCACAGAACTGATTTATACACACACACACACGCACGCACATGTGATCTGGTAACACTGCGTGTAACCGCGTGTGACCACGACTGCACCACTGGTCACGGCACCAGATATATATGCTTTTAAGAATACTTAAAACCTGTTAAGCCTTAAGGTCCCCCTATCATAAATCGATCAATAGAGACCGTATTAGATCCCCAATTATCATATAATGGGGTATCATTGGAAAGCCACACTCATTGTCTACAACCCTGATTTTCGAGATCGCCAAATGATTGACGGAGCTAGAGCCCCGGGAGTCGGGGGTGGTAATGTGTATTTTTGCGTACTTTGGGGCACGCCTCACATATCGGCATGTAACTCGAGAACCGCTGAACGGATTTTGTCACCTGAAAGGGCAATCGACAGGCAACAAATAGAGCTTTAATTCTACCTATATATTGTATTAAAAGAAATGCACACCCGAGCCACTAGAGGTTGGCAAAGAATCGTCCACATGTGGGCCCTTGGATGTTAAGAGGTCAATGTTTTTGAACAAATGTTTTTTATTTTCCCTTTTTTAACATAAAACTAGACAAACAATACAGTAACAGTAAAAATCTATGATAAATCACAGGACAATGACAGAAATAATAATAGCAATAATGACAGTCCAGTAATTAAATAAAAATAAATGTAGATTAAAAGACATAAAAATTATAAATACAATACAATACAATACATGTGCTCTTGCTCGCTCTTCCTCACTCTTTCCTTCCCCTTCCCTCCACCTCCACCCCCCCCCCCCTCAGGACCCCCTCTTGGACTAATACATCCACTATTCCATTTAACATCAGAAATGACAAGTTCATATGCTTCCCTTTATCTTCTCCACCACAGCTAACCAGATTGTTATGCTGGCTTCATTAACACCTAAAATTCGTGCAGTAGATATCTCTAGATAAATCACATCGAGATAGGTAAGAACCCATACCTTCCGGCACATTTTTCCGGTTGAATCCAGCGTGACGCTATCAACTTTTGGCAGCCGTAAGACCGGACTCTTTACATGTACATAGGTTGATAACTGAGAAACATCATTCAACAACAATACAGAAGGCAGTATAGGTATGGTCAGAGATAAAAATTCTGATAATTGAGTGGCTACTTTTTCCCAGAATATCTTAACAGGAGGGCATTCCCAATACATATGCATAAATGTACCAAGAGCACCGTTTAAACACAAGGAGCATCGAGGGTCTTGTCTGAGCCCCATTAGGTGCAAACGTCTAGGAGTCAGGTAAGTCCCATGAACAAAATTAAGATTAATCTGTTGGTGATCCGGGTTGCGTGATGATAGCCGAACGTTTGCCCAGACTTCATCCCAATCAAAATCTACTTCCAAGCTTGGGATATCCTTCCTCCAAACCGAGTCTAGGGGAAGGACATCATATGAGGACGTAAGTGATGATAAAAGTCAGAGACGAAGCTTCTCGATGTCTCCTTTTCATAAAATAATTTGTCAAATCTGTGGTGCTCAAGTGGAATCTTTAATGGGACTCTGTGAGCCTTTAAAGCTGCTCTTAATTGTAGATAGAAAAAATAAGTGGAGCTGGTGAGGTGAAATTTGTTAGATATATCTTGATAACTGCAGAAACCATGGTCATCGAAGACATCCCCCAATGTATGTATGCCTTTCTTTTCCCATCCAGGAAATCCGATAGGTTGTTGTGGAACAAGGAGCAAATTGTTATTAAATAGGGGAGAATGACTGTGCCATTTATTGTGGTTTGTACACTTTTTCTGTGTGGCACACCATATCCGGATCACATGTGTAATAAGAGGGCCAAATCTCAAGTTGCATTGCTTAATTGATAAGTTGGTGATAAGAGGTCAATGTTTTTAAATATTTTTTTGTAGCCAAGAGTAAAGACAATAACCCTATCAAAAACAGTAGTCAAAGTGTATATTTAAATTTTTACCGATGTTTTATACGATTTATCGGAAATACAAATGTATCGGAAAATGCGCAAGGAAATGACTAAATCAAGATTCAACCCTGCCATTGGAAAGAGGAGCATTTTCCCTATCCATAGATGTATGATTTGGCCATAATAAGGTCAAGGTCAAGTTCAAGGTCAAATATGAATTTATAATTAAAATCGATTATCATTAATTACTGTTTCTACAAATCCTTCTGTTTAATCATCTTCCCGCGGTTCATTTGCTTAGATTTTTTACACATGATCTCAATAAGGTGGTGAATGAGCTCAGTTAGCATGTTCTCCTACCCGTATAAATTTTTGATCAAAGATGCAAAAATCATAATTTATATTCTCCTTTTCTTCATTACAATTTACTCAAGCCTAGTAACAGACACAATATTTCTGACACTGGAAATACCCCCAGGTCCCTAGATCTTCCTAGATACCAAGAACATGCAAATTGACCTTGCAGAAGTGGAGCAATCTTCCATTTACTTAGGCATGTACCTTTAGGCGAAATACGGCTTACAGCTTATCAGGTTAAACAGCTCGCCGGGTGAGTGAGAAACCAGCAGGGGTGTAAAAAGTACCCAGAAATTATACTTAAGTGAAAGTATGAGTACCGTCTCAAAATCTTTTACTCAAGTAAAAGTCCGAGTATCTGGCTAAAAACACACTTGAGTAAAAGTTTAAAAGTTGCTACTTTTAAATGTACTTAAGTACTAAAAAGTTTTAGTAAAAACGTTTTTTTCTGACTGTCTATTCTTCTGATAGCAGGTGTTTAAAGATCCCCGCTTTCTAGTCTTGCACAAGGACCATTGGGCATAGGAATGGGCGGGTTAATTTCCCATTGATGGAGATTTTTATTGGCTGTTTTTAAATAAAATGCGGCCGCAAGATTAATAACGTTTATGTTAGTTCGACCAGAGAAACAAATATACTAATTTAAATTGTTGGACCTGCGAGATTTGAACTTTGTACTTTGTAGGTCTGCATTTTAAATGTAAAGAGTAAAAAGTATGTTTTTTTCCCTCTGAAATGTAATTGAGTAAAAGTACAAGTATACAAACCTAATAATACTTGAGTAAAGTACAAATCCCCCAAAACAGTACTTAAGTAGTGTAGCAAAGTACAATTACTCAAGTACTTTACACCCCTGGACAGGGCCGCCTGGGAGAAATGCGAGGCCCTGTGCGAGATTTAGCGCGAGCCCCCCCCCCCCCCCCCCCCAAAAGGTTAAAAAAAATATATATATATATATATATATATATATATATATATATATTTTTTTTTTTTTTGTCATACAGTCAACATATTCTTAAATAATAGCGCTGCCCGAGGCGGGGCATGATACAGTCAACATATAGCAAAAGAGAGAGCGAGAGAGAGCTCCCGTTCTACAGTCAATATACAGTGTACAGAGAGAGAGAGAGAGAGAGAGAGAGAGAGAGAGAGAGAGAGAGAGAGAGAGAGAGAGACACATTGGAAAGAAATTGAAATGCTATTTGGCCCTAAAGAGAGAGTACACAGTGGCAGAATACCTGAGCACTGTGACTGAAGATCCTTGACTATACAGACTCAGCGAGCACAGCCAAGCCATCGAGAAAGGCCGCCATAGGCAGACTGTGTGTGTTAGAAAGAGAGAGAGAGAGAGAGAACATGTGTGTTTGTCATGTGTGTGTGTGTTAGAGAGAGAGCATGTATGAGAGATCCAAAAGGACAAAGATCAACACTTAAATCCAAGAGAGAGAGAGAGAGAGAGAGAGACACATTGGAAAGAAATTGAAATGCTATTTGGCCCTAAACAGAGAGTACACAGTGGCAGAATACCTGAGCACTGTGACTGAAGATCCTTGACTATACAGACTCAGCGAGCACAGCCTAGCCATCGAGAAAGGCCGCCATAGGCAGACTGTGTGTGTTAGAAAGAGAGAGAGAGAGAGAGAGAGCATGTGTGTTAGAGAGAGAGCATGTATGAGAGAGAGAGAGAGAGAGCGAGAGAGAGAGCATGTGTGTGTGTTAGAGAGAGAGCATGTATGAGAGATCCAAAAGGACAAAGATCAACACTTAAATCCAAAGAGAAGAGGGTCTATACCAGAGAAACCAAAGCAGCAAGGAGCCAATGGCCGACATCAGCTAAATAGGCTAGCCAGGTACTGTGACACCAGGCCACACACAGCTTTGGCCAACGGCCCAACGCTACCCAAGCTACACAAACGACCAAGACATTCACATACAGCACATGTCGTATCTCCAAATGTTGTGAAGTAGCATATGTTTTGCCTGGAAAAAAACATCGTTATTAACAAAACATTCGGGAGGGGAAGGAAGGAAGAGTGGGGTAATGTCATGACATTTTCATTAATCTTACCTGCACCAAGGAACGCAGGGCGAAAGGCCGTAACACAGGTCTCCACGTTGACGAAAGGCCTCTCGCTGTCGGGACAAAAATAAGCTGCTGCCAGAGCCTTGTCATGGTGCAGGCCCGACTACATCTTCTGTCAAAGATGATGTCGTAGTCAGAGTGCCAGAACCCCCTGCTATTCTCACGGCTAATGTCAATGGTCGTAGCACAAGCTAACAGCTAACTCAAGGCTAACTGATAGCATCAAACGAACGTTCCCAGCCGAGCGCAGCCGGCAGTTAACGTCGAAGCTAAACAGCTAACTGGCTAACAGTTAGCTCAACCAGGCTATCGCTAACCATTAGCTAACGCAGAAGCAAGCTATGCGGCTACATACAGCCAGGTGCTGACACCAGGCACACACCGTTAGCTACTAGTAGTACTATTAGCTAGTCGGCCAGTTTGGCTCCAGAGAGAGAGAGAGAGATAGGTCCACGGCGGGAATATAATAATAGGTTGACTCACCATAACGCAGTATCAAATGCCAATGGTAAAGTTGGAAGGAGACTTTCTTGGCCCACGGTGTAATTTCTTCTGATCCATGCTGCTTTTGAAAAGACATCCACTGGCTCCTCTGAATAGCGCTGAATTAGATCATCCCTCTACCTCGTGTGTCTTCTTCTTCTTCTTCTATTTGGTGTATTACGGCGGACGGGAGAAGAGCCCGGAAACACTATCCTAAAATCTGTAGAGCAGCAAAGCCGCAGAAACCGGAAAACTGCAGTCTGCAGAGCCGCAGAGGCAGGAACAAGTCAGACACATTCTACAAACGTGTCTAATGTGAAATATATAAGCATATAAGCAAAACTAGATTTTAGGTCTGTGATGAAAAAGGGCCTCGCGGGAAGGGGGGCCTCGCAAAAAAGAAAAAAAAAAAAATGTATTTTTTATTTTGCGAGGCCCCCCTTCCCGCGAGGCCCTGTGCGACCGCACTGCTCCCACACCCCCTGAGGCGGCCCTGCCCCTGGAAACCAGGACGTCTCTGTCTCTCCTTCTGTTGATATACTGCACCGCTAATTATCTGCCACATATATATCACAACACACGTCACACCTCGTGCAGTTTGATGGACGATTTGATCTAATGCACCTTTTAGGAATTCAGTATGAGGTGCATACATTTGCAGAACGAGCAGCCTCTGGTAACCTGGTTTAACACTAATCTGGCCTCAGTTAACCTGGTTTAACACTTAACCTGGTCTCAGTTAACCTGGTTTAACACTTAACCTGGCCTCAGTTAACCTGGTTTAACACTTAACCTGGCCTCAGTTCACCTGGCTTAACACTAACCTGGTCTCAGTTCACCTGGCTCAACACTAACCTGGTCTCAGTTCACCTGGCTCAACACTAACCTGGCCTCAGTTCACCTGGCTTAACACTGGGGCTTTGGCTTAACACTGGGGCTTTGTGGAACACAGAGACTGGACAGGGTCCTTTGATATTTGTCGGCAAATCAACGGTAATGAGGTGACGTTTTTGGATAACACCGTTTTCACTGAGTGAATAGTGACCTTGTGTGACTAAATGCACGCGTCTATCTATCTATCTATCTATCTATCTATCTATCTATCTATCTATCTATCTATCTATCTATCTATCTATCTATCTATCTATCTATCTATCTATCTATCTATCTATCTATCTATCTATCTATCTATCTATCTATCTATCTATCTATCTATCTATCTATCTATCTATCTATCTATCTATCTATCTATCTATCTATCTATCTATCTATCTATCTATCTATCTATCTATCTATCTATCTATCTATCTATCTATCTATCTATCTATCAATCTATCTATCTATCTATCTATCTATCTATCTATCTATCTATCTATCTATCTATCTATCTATCTATCTATCTATCTATCTATCTATCTATCTATCTATCTATCTATCTATCTATCTATCTATCTATCTATCTATCTATCTATCTATCTATCTATCTATCTATCTATCTATCTATCTATCTATCTATCTATCTATCTATCTTGAATAATGAATAATGAATATTCTAGATCTATGGTTACAGAATGATGAATATTATATATCTATGGTTAGAGAATAATTAATATTCTAGATCTTTGGTTACAGAATAATTAATATTATTTATCTATCTATTGTTGCAAAATAATGAGTAACACCAAATTTGGTTATGCATTTATGACAAGTAAAAGTGGCTGCTGTGAAAAAAGGCCTATGGACTGACATCATGTCAGCTAGTGATATTAAGAGACTAATAGTCATAGGATTCTATCGAATAATTGATTTGTTGATGTAATAGACTCATTTGTAAAATGCTGTGCAATTAGGAAGGAGCTCTTTTAATCTAGTAGGTACTTAACCAGAAATGTGTTCATAATTTCAAATAAAATTTAATGTTGAAAAGTGGTCTAATAATTGAACACGGCATCGAACAGTCTACGACGTTCAGAAACAGGTTACAGCTGAAACACAGTGGAAGTGGACGACGCATAACCGCCTCTTTGAATGCCGCTGCGTCAGTGAAAGCAACACATTACTGTAATTTACAAGTGGGAAGCACTGTTATTGTACACTACAGTAATATGGGGTACTGTAAAGCAGTACCTATATCTCATGTTTGCTGTACATTACTGTAATTTTACTCTGCACCACATAGGATTGCAAGACAACCTTGCAGAGGTGGAAGAGGGCCCCTTTTTACTCTGCAACAAGAGGAAGCCATTTGTGCAATGGTGATTGCAAACAATGCCATAAGGTTGAGAGAGATACAAAGCGCTGTTATAGAGGATGACAATATCTTTGGGAATATTTAATCCGTTTCAATCGCTACAATTAATAGAGTGCTCAGTGGAAATTAAATGTGCATGAAACAATTGTAGTACAATTGACAAATGAGTACCCATTTGACTGGAACAGAGTGAAGGAGATCCGCCACCAGTATGCACAAGTAAAACAGTTATGTGTTCTATGCATACTCTAATGTTCAGTGCTGTAAACTGGTTACTTTGTGTAGTGCCATGCAGTACACTTACATGACTGTTCATACTGTACAATATGTTGTCCAAAATGCATGTTACACAGGAAAAGTTTATAGTTTTTATCTCTCTCTCTTCTGGGATAAAGCGTGTACCTGGGAACCGCTGCACACATTATACGTTGATGAGGCGGGTTTCAATCTGGCAAAAGGTAGACGGCGTGGAAGAAATCACATTGGACAGGGAGCAACCATTGATGTCCCAGACCAACACGGAGGGAATATTACAATGTGTACAGTGTGTACAGTAATGTGTAACTGTAGATTTTGAATGGCTGTGCAAATAGTGTATAGTGCTGTCTTGAGCATTTTCAGGTATAGTGTCACCAATATCTGACTTTTTTGCATTGGAAAACACTTACAGAGTGATCTGTCATAATGAAAACATGACAAAGCCATTTGACTATCTTGTTCATAAACAATGGTGTCAGGACTTTTCATTTTGATGACACTGACACTTTCATTGACATGAATACTTGCTTTTGAAGAAGGAACTATCCATTTTGAGCAAGTGACACGCTTTTGCAGGTTATCAACTAGGTTTAGCAGTTTGTACTAATTGTTTTGAGAAATGCACTAACTGTTGGCAAACGTAAATAGTGATGTGAGAAATGCACCAAAGCAGTGGCGGACTGGGACACAAATTCAGCCCGGGACATTCAGACGCACCAGCCCACACACCGGCCACGCACCGGCCCACGCACCGGCTCCGAAACCGGCCCACACAACGGCCGTTATGAAACACTTGTCCAGTATTAAACAACCCAAGGCTGTGGCTAAGGAGTCAACATCAGGGAGACCAAATCTACACACCGCCCCTAGATGTGCACTCATGCACAGTGCACACACACACACACACACACACACACAGAGACACACACATATATATACCGTTACTTCCTGTCATTGGCATATGTTTTTTTTTTACTAACATCTTAGTGCCTCATTAGCCTAGGGATTAAGGATACATGAAGTATTAACTACACCATAATAATATTGAGGTTTTGATCCATAGAAAATGTCTGTGCTAGACAATTTCAGTTAGATTGGATTTATTGTCCTTTAATTTGGCACTCATGACATTAGTTGCTTGCCGTTTAATTCAACATCGAAAGACCCCCCACTTCCTCCCAGACACCCATTCCAAGAGCTTGTTTTCTCTCTCTCTCTCTCTCTCTCTCTCTCTCTCTCTCTCTCTCTCTCTCTCTCTCTCTCTCTCTCTCTCTCTCTCTCTCTCTCTCTCTCTCTCTCTCTCTCTCTCTCTCTCTCTCTCTCTCTCTCTGTGTATGTGTCTCTGTGTGTGTGTGTGTGTGTGTGTGTGTGTGTGTGTATCTCTCTCTCTGTGTCTCTCCCTCTCTCTGTGTGTATCTCTCTGTGTCTCTCTCTCTCTTTCTCTCTCTGTGTGTCTGTCTGTCTGGACTGGGCTCTCTCTCTCCCCTCAGGGTCAGCTGTGCTGGACTGGGCACTCTCTCTCCCCTCAGGGTCAGCTGTGCTGGACTGGGCGCTCTCTCTTTCCTCAGAGTCAACTGCATAAGAAGAACATCACCAATCAATAATAATGGCTTGAATTCATACAGCGTTTTTCAGCCTTTTGAAAACACCCAAAGTAGTAGTAGTAGTAGTAGTAGTAGTAGTAGTAGTAGTAGTAGTAGTAGTAGTAGTAGTAGTAGTAGTAGTAGTAGTAGTAGTTTATTCAGTCATCATCTCACACAATACAATATACACCATCATTTAACAATATTTGATTTTACAGTGACTGAGAAGGTACAGACTGAAGCAATGCTTATATAGCCTATGCCTGTCCTATATTCTTAACAAAAATTTAAAAAATTAAGACTCCAAAACAGTATTCTAAAAGAAAATAGCAAAAAAAAAACAGTATTATTCACCCTTGTAGTTTTCAAAAATAGCTTTACAAACCATTTTCTTAAAAACCAAAAGCGAATTACTCATTCTTAACTGTATATCAGCATTGTTCCACAAAGCGCTTCACAGAAACCATCAAGCATTCACACTCACACAGTCATACGCTACTGGTGGTCGTGAGCAGCATCAGCAAACACAGCTTTCCTGTGGCAGACTGACGGAATCATGTCTGCTATTCAGCGCCAACCACCATCAACAACCTTCATAAATACATTCAACATTAATGGAATAGGCTAACTACCAACTTAGCTGTAGCAGTTAGCTGTTATATGCAATCACATTTGTTTAACTACGGGGTAGTAGTTGACCTAGTTGTTAGCTTAAGCTAGTTAGCTGTGGTTATCTACAAACATGTAGATGAGACTAATCGAGAACATGGCTAACTGTTGGGAATTCTAAGGTACATCTTATTTAAGCATGTAAAATGGCAACTAATCAATTCAATCAATTAGATTACCAATATTATATCAACATGAAAATTTGAAAGGGAACATAATAGTATTTTATTTGAGTATTTACTATTATAATATTAGTAGCCAATTAATTTGCAGCCCGTCCTAGGTTCTGATTGGCTCTCTAGGTTAGCACTTTAGCTTCTGATGCTGTGGTGGGCACTAGTCCTAACATTGCTAACTAAACTTTTAGTCAGAGAAAAAACGTCACGAGTCACGACTATTTACGTCCACGTGCTGTAAGGAATCAGGAATACGGAAAGCACATTGTCTTGTAATAGAATGACTGAAATCACTGCAAGAACTAGTATAGGCTAGCTAGCCCCCATGAACCGGCACACACCAACAGTAGAATATGCACTAGGCTACTGCACGCACCTGTCATGTTACTGTTGGTTCCTTCCACTTGAACTTCATCATCATTAGCAGCAGCAGCTACTCTAACGCCAGCCCTTCCTCTACTAAACATGTCTGTAATTTTAGAACATTGTTCTGCGTCTTTTACTAGCAATTCTAGCTTTTTCAGCTCCACCCTTTCTTTTTTTGCATTCTCCATTTCTGCGCTTCTAGGCCTACTCGCGGTTGGGAGGAAACGTGAATCTCATTCACTGATGTCTCATGTCTCATTCAAGACTGGCTAACAAAAGCATGTCTTTCACTTAACACCAAGAAAACAGTGTGTATGATGTTCACAAAGTCACCAGTAGAGGTCACTCACTCTAATGTGTTTCTGGGAGAGGCGGAGCTGGACATTGTACATTAATTCAAGTATCTTGGGGTCACATTGGACTCTACATTGACCTTCAAAAAGTAATGTGAAGAAAGTGACAAACACAGTCAAGTTTAACATCGAAAACTTCAGGCAGATCAGGCCCTGCCTGCCAGTTAATGCTGCAAGGATGTTTCTGCATTCAATGATTTTATCACACATCGAGTACTGTTTTATCAACTGGTCTCTTTCATATGTCACTACTCTTACACCAATAGAATTACTCTACAAAAAAGCCATAAAAGTATTTGATAGGAAACCAATTTCATTTCATCACTGTAATGTTTTAAAAAAACATAACATGCTAAGTTTCGAGAATTTCCAAGTTTTCAAATATACTTGCTTCATGTACAAGGTTCTGCGTGGACTTGCCCCTCCCCCATTGAATGAGTTCATCCAACAGAAAGCAGACACTGGCATTACCACCAGGGCCATCAGTAGAGGGGACTGTAAGGTGCCTTTTCGGTATACTACCATTGCAAAAACTGTGTTCTCTGTTAAAAGTGGTAACTACTGGAATAGCCTACCAGTTGTGATTAGAGAGTGCCCTACATACTCCATGTTCAAGACCCATCTTAAACTGCATCTTAAGGCAAACCAGAACTGTGATCATTTTTAATCTGATTTAGTTTATGCAACTTGTTTATTGTTTTATTGCCGGCCCACACACTGGCCCACACACCGGCCCACATAATGGCCCACACACCGGCCCACATACGGCCCACACACTGGCCCACACACTACACCGGCCCACACACTACACCGGCCCACACACTGGCCCACACACCGGCCCACACACTGGCCCACACACCGGCGCACACACCGGCCCACACACTGGCCCACACACTGGCCCACACACTGGCCCACACACTGGCCCACACACCGGCGCACACACCGGCCCACACACTGGCCCACACACTGGCCCACACACCGGCACACACACTGGCCCACATTAGTGGCCCACACACCGACTCACACACCGGCCCACACACCGGCCCACAGACTGGCCCACATACTGGCCCACACACCGGCCCACACACCGGCCCCATACTGGCCCACATTAGTGGCCCACACACCGACTCACACACTGGCCCACACACCGGCCCACACACTGGCCCACATTAGTGGCCCACACACCGACTCACACACTGGCCCACACACTGGCCCACACACTGGCCCACACACCGGCCCACATTAGTGGCCCACACACTGGCCCACACACTGGCCCAAAAAAAAAGTTTAAAAAAAAAAAGTTAAAAAAAAAGTATAATTTTTTTTTTTTTTTTTTTTTTTGGACCAGCCCACTTTGGTTCCGGCCCATCGGGATTCGTCCCGAACGTCCCGATGGCCAGTCCGCCACTGCGTAGGCCTACTGTATTGTACCCATTCTGCAATCTGTTAAATAAAGTTTTCATTCATTCATTCATTCATTCATTCATTCATTCATTCATTCATTCATTCATTCATTCATTCATTCATTCATTCAAACGTCACCGATGATCATCTGAAAACTGCACTCTAGTGAAGGAAGCTCTCTTTAACCGTGGTCAGAGTTTTGTTGTGGGAAATATTTTGGTATCTCTTTACACACATGGTCATCTTAAATACCTACATTTCATACCTACATCCGCTGGCATATATAATATATCTTCTTCTTTCCCCAGTTTCCCTTGATATTTATATTATTGTTTTGATCAAGGATTTATGGTTTGAGGATTTTGATTATTTTCAGCACATTTCAACGGGACACGTTCCAAATAGCCTTGTTTTCACTGCTCAGTCTGCGCCGATGTAGGCGATTATATCTGTTGTTTTAGAAAGCCATCATTATAGCCAGTGAATTGTATAGTAGTAGCCTAATGCCCAACCATCAGGCCCCTCTGTTTCATCATTTATTTCCAGGGATTGTGGTGTGTGTGTGAGAGAGAGAGAGAGAGAGAGAGAGAGAGAGAGAGAGAGAGAGAGAGAGAGAGAGAGAGAGAGAGAGAGAGAGAGAGAGAGAAATGTGCGTTAATGTGTGTGTGAGACAGATAAGAGAGAGCGTTCATCCTATATGTGTGTGTGTGTGTGTGTGTGTGTGTGTGTGTGTGTGTGTGTGAGAGAAAGACACAGCATGTGCGTTCATCGTGTGTGTGTGTGTGTGTGTGGAGAGACAGATTGTGTGTTCTCAGAGACAGTGTGTGGTGAGAGAGAGAGAGAGAGAGAGAGAGGAGAGAGAGAGAGAAAGTGTGCGTTAATGTGTGTGTGAGAGAGATAAGAGAGAGCGTTCATCCTATGTGTGTGTGTGTGTGTGTGTGTAAGAGTGTGTGAGAGAAAGACACAGCATGTGCGTTCATCGTGTGTGTGTGAGAGAGACAGGGTGTGTGTTCTCAGAGACAGCGTGTGTACGAGAGAGAGTGAGAGAGAGAGAGAGAGAGAGAGAGAGAGAGAGAGAGAGAGAGAGAGAGAGAGAGAGAGAGAGAGAGAGAGAGAGAGAGAGAGTGTATCTGTGGATTGTGTGTGGCCTAAGTGGGAGCTTGCATGTGGATGTAACAGACCTGGTGTGTGTGTGTGTGTGCTGTACACAGCATGCATGTGTCTGTCCTGTGGTTTGTGTGTGTGCTGTACACAGTGTGCATGTGTCTGTCCTGTGGTGTGTGTGTGTGCTGTGCACGGCATGTGTGTGTCTATCCTGTCCATCCAGGAGTCTCATTCTTGCTCCCTCAGGGGTCTTTCAACTGAAGCTATTCATGTCTCTGAGGGTAAAAACCTGTTGGCTGGTGGCGCATCAAAACACACTGAAGTTATTCACACCCTCGCTAGCACTACCACCATCTTTCCCTATCTGGCACTTAGTATATCCACAAAGTGTTTCATCATGTGTGTTATTAATCCTTTTGTTTGTGTGCAACAATGTGGTTGCCAGTCAGGCACTTTTGTAACTATCTGTCTCTCAATAATATGATCGCATTATTAGTGTTTATGTCCTCAATATACTTTTATTTATGTGGGCATAAATCAATTATTCAAATGTCTGTATGTGTGTGTCCTCGTTTTACCATACAAGTGATGAAAACAGGATGTTGTGGGGACATTGTGGGGACACAGGCGACAGTGGCTCAGGAGGTAGAGCAGTCGTCTGGTAAGCCGGAGGTTCCTGGTTCGATTCCCGTTCCTCCCGGGCAGTGTGTCGAAGTGTCCTTGAGCAAGCCACTTAACCCCTAATTATCTCCCGATGTGTAGATTGGCACCTTGCATGGATGCCTCTGTCGTAGGTGACTGTGAATGAATGTGTGAGTGAATGGGAAAAATGTGAGGAACAAATTGTAAAGCGCGTTGGATAAAAGCGCTATATAAATGCAGCCATTTACCATTTACATTGACTGGACCCCACGAGGACCCGCTGCCATTTCAGTGTTAGGGGTTGGGGTTGTGGTTGTGGTTAAAGATATCCCCTCCAGATGTATTTTAAGCCCTTAAAACATGTCTCTTTTGAAAAACATTTATATAAATATGCCTTTTCCACCAAATTGTTCAATAAACTACTGAAAATGGCTTAGCAGTATCTCTATATCTTTACCCTCATCGAGAATGCAAGGATCTATTAATATGCAAATGTGAAACATGCAGCTTCTACCTTTATGGTTCAGGTTATATATATATATATATATATATATATATATATATATATATATATATATATATATATATATATATATATATATATATATATATATATATATTAGTGCTGTCAAACGATTAAAATATTTAACTCGATTAATCGCATGATTGTCCATAGTTAACTCGCGATTAATCGCAAATTAATCATTTTATTATTTTTATTTTTTTTTACCTTAAACAGATCTTTTTCAAGTTCCAAGTTTTAATACTCTTATCAACATGCGAGTCAACAAATGCTTGCTTTGTGCAGCCATTTAACACAAAAGGATGACCCTCATGCATTGAAAATTTGCATCAAATTCAAAACAGAGTGATGCACAAAATAACTTAAAAGAAAATAATAATTCAAAACAATGAATAAAGTGTGCATGAAATAATAGGGGAAAGAAAACGTTAGGAACTTGTTACATTCACACACACAAGGGCTGATTAATCACACACCCCCTCTCTCCCTCACACACACATTCTCCCAGCTCTTTTTCTCTTTTGCCCCTTCCTCATCTCTCTCACCCCCCTCTCTCTCTATATCTCACACACACACACACACACACACACACACACACACACACACACACACACACACACACACACACACACACACACACACACACACACACACACACTTCAGAAAAAAAACATAGTATCAATGAGAGCATCAATAATATATAAGCAAAGGAAACAATATAAGCACCTGAGTGAAGTCGAGTAAAAAAAACCCTTTTTTTTTTTTTTTTTTTTTAGTTAATCTTGAGTTAAAAAAATTAGTGGCATTAATAGAATCGGGAGTTAACGCGATATTAACGCGATATATTTGACAGCCTTAATATATATATATATATATATATATATATGAATTTAGAACGGTGAATAATCTTGAGCCAAACTACGTGTGCATTAACTCATTCATCGCCATACGCTTTCCGTATCTCTGCCGCTCCAGGCCAGATTAAAATGGTCATTTTCGCGGTGTTTCACGATGTTTGCAGAGCTGTGTGTCTGTTCTGTATTATAGCTGTGGAGACAACGGTGTGGCTCATTTGACAGACACTACTTGTAGTCCAACATGGAAAAAAAGAGTTTGTTTCTAAACACTGTAGTTTGTAGTTTATTACACGCTAAACATCGCCCATTTCCTAGATAATTCAGTCTTTTCCCATAGATCGCGAGATAAAACGTGTTATATGCAATAAGCCCAAACCGTTCTGGTTGATCCCATGAAACCCCAAATACTCCCAAATCAAAGGTATATACCATATACACATGTGCCTTCACAAAATTGAAGGGGGGGGGGGGGGGGGGGGTAGTCTTACCCCGAAAATGCGATTGTTACAAAACGCTTGGTTTATGTCCGGCAAAGTAAGAAACTGTGATCGTTACAGAAACACTTTTCAGGTTCGGTAAAATAGACATAGGGGGTCCTTACCTTAGCCAGAAGGTAATCCAAAAAGAATAATTCCAATGATCCCATCGGCGATCGCGATTACTCGTTTATATGTAATTACACGTGTTTACGGGTGTTATGGTTTGTAACCGACCCCAATCGCACAACACAAGACAGGTATGAGAGTAAGCCAAAACAGGGCAAATCTTTATTATAGAACAAAAGGCGGAACAGTCCCTTTATGGGAGAACACAAAAAACACTAGAGTCAAGGAAAACTGGAAAATGCGGCACTGTGCCTTTAAGAGGCGAACAGGCTAAGGGACTAGGGCTAAGGGACAGGACCAGGGCTAAATGTCAAGGACCAGGACCAGGGGCACTGGAGAAAGGAACAGGGGAGAACACAAAAACACTAGAGTCAAGGAAATAAGGAAAATGCGGCACTGTGCCTTTAAGAGGCGAACAGGCTAAGGGACTAGGGCTAAAGGACAGGGCCAGGGCTAAATGTCAAGGACTAGGACCAGGGGCACTGGAGAGGGGAACAGGGGAGAACACAAAACACTAGAGTCAAGGAAATAAGGAAAATGCGGCACTGTGCCTTTAAGAGGCGAACAGGCTAAGGGACAGGGCTAAGTGTCAGGGACAAAGGCTAAGGGCCAGGGATACGGGCCAGGGCTGCTTACAGGGATGAGGACAGGGTTCCGACGGTGGAGGCCTGGCAAGGGGACAGGGGCCCGACGGCGGGGGCCGGGCACGGAGGCAGGGGCCCGACAGCGGAGGCCGGGCACGGAGGCAGGGGCCCGACGGCGGAGGCCTGTCACGGGGACAGGGGCCCGACGGCGGAGGCCTGGCACGGAGACAGGGGCCCGACAGCGGGGGCCGGGCACGGAGACAGGGGCCCGACGGCGGAGGCCTGTCACGGGGACAGGGGCCCGACGGCGGAGGCCTGGTACGGAGACAGGGGCCCGACAGCGGAGGCCGGGGGGAAGAGGCGCCATCCTCCCGTGGAAATAGGGAGCGATGACGCGCCGGCTTGACGTCTGGAGTGGGAACACTGGCAACCTCCCGTAGAGAATTAGAGAGTGAAGGCGGTGTCCCACTCCAGGCACGGAGATCCTCTTCCTCCTCCTCGGGGGGGCTGGGCACGGAGACTTGACTTGACTTGAGACAGGGGCCCGACAGCGGAGGCCGGGGGGAAGAGGCGCCATCCTCCCGTAGAGAATTAGGGAGCGATGACGTGCCGGCTTGACGTCTGGAGTGGGAACACTGGCAACCTCCCGTAGAGAATTAGAGAGCGCAGGCGGTGTCCCACTCCAGGCACGGAGATCCTCTTCCTCCTCCTCGGGGGGGCCGGGCACGGAGACTTGACTTGACTTGAGACAGGGGCCCGACAGCGGAGGCCGGGGGGAAGAGGCGCCATCCTCCCGTAGAGAATTAGGGAGCGATGACGCGCCGGCTTGACGTCTGGAGTGGGAACACTGGCAACCTCCCGTAGAGAATTAGAGAGCGCAGGCGGTGTCCCACTCCAGGCACGGAGATCCTCTTCCTCCTCCTCGGGGGGGCCGGGCAACGCAGAACAAAGAGGTCCCAGGGGACCGGGGCGAAGAGATGCCATCCTCCCGTGGAAAATAGGGAGCGATGACGCGCCGGCTTGACGTCTGGAGTGAGAACACTGGAAAACCTCCCGTAGAGAATTAGAGAGCGAAGACGGTGTCCCACTCCAGGCAAACGGCGACAGGTGGTGATGGCTGGCACGTCGTCTCACGCCGGAGACGCGGCAGGTGATGGTAACGTACAGGATGGTAACGTACAGAACTCCATGAACACAGAGTGAACACAGATACAGAACGACCCGACCAGGACTGGAAGGGAGGTCCAGGTATATAAAGCCCTCTGGGGCGCTAATCATAAACTATGACAGCTGCGTGAAGGTAGTCCAAGGGTGGGGGCTGGTGAAGAGTAGAGGAGAGTAAATCACCGCAAGGGTGGGGGCTGGTGAGGGAGAGTAGACAGGGAAAAGTTCAGGGAACAGGCGAATCCTCACAACGGGACAGTATAGGTTTTGAGGCGAGCAGATCTGCTTGCGATTGCTTTGCAAGAGCTCCTCCCCCTCAGAGCGAGTCTTGATAGTCCAGTTCATTCATTGTCTGTCCTGATCCCTTTCTATCAGAGTTCAAACGGTAGACGATACTGCCACCTGGTGAGATTCGATCGGCACGCACACACGCACGCACGCGCGCGCACGCACGCACACACACACACACACACACACACACACACACACACACACACACACACACACACACACACACACACACACACACACACACACACACACACACACACACACACACACTGTATGTATTTCGATATGATCATAATCATAATGCCAGTGCTATATTGATTCAAGTTTGAAGTATTGTAGTATACTTAAGAGACTCTGCCATGTTTCAACAACACACTCACACAGATACACACACAAACACACGTACACACACTGTTTCTCTGTCTGTCTGTCTCTCTTCTCACACACCACATACTAACATACATACCTCTCTCTCTCTCCCTCCCTCCCCCTCTCTCTCTCTCTCTCTCTCTCTCTCTCTCTCTCTCTCTCTCTCTCTCTCTCTCTCTCTCTGCCATCCTCTGTTCCTTTCATCCCCAGCATCTCCTATTATCCACAGACAATGTGGGACTGACTGCAAGGACCAATCTGTGGCCACCAGATCATATTGCCTGCAGCAGTGTGCGAGTGTGTGTGTATGTGTGCACATATGTCTGTATGTGTTTGTGCATCAGTTTTTACGTGTGTATGTGTGTGTGTATGTTAGGGCTGAGCCCAAACGTTAGAGCGTTCGGACCTTCGTTTGTTACGTTGGCATTAGAATCTTAAAGGTGACATGCATTATACAGTAAATGTCATTTTTCAGTCTCTAGCATTGTATTATAGTAATAGGAGTTAGTATCAATGTGTTTTAGTGTCTAAATACCATATTGGCGGATTGCTCTGATTCAGCTCAGATCATTTCCTGCTCCAGTAAATTAGGCCATCCTGATTTGAAGGCCCGAGTGACGTTACTCAGGCTCTGGGTAGCAGACAGTGATGTGATTGGCTCTGTGGTTGTAGCTAATGCCCGCCCACAATCTACCTAGACTGATGGAGTGGAAACCACTTCCTCATACTGCGGCAGAGAAACCCACCTCTGCATGCACTCTGGAGGGAGAGAGAGAGAGAGAGATAGAGAGCATTCGGGAGCACTTGGGGGGGGGGGGGACCTGCCGCGCGGCACACCCCCCCGAACGGGAGAGTGAAAGAAAGAAAAAAAGGAAGAGCTGCCCCACCCGAGAGGGAGAGAAAAAAAGAAAGGAAGAGAGAGGGAGGGAGGGAGAGAGGGGGCCTTATCAATAACGGCCTGTCTTCTCTCTCTCTCTCTCTCTCTCTCTCTCTCTCTCTCTCTCTCTCTCTCTCTCTCTCTCTCTCTCTCTCTCTCTCTCTCTAACTCTCTCTCTCTCTCCCACCCCCCCCCCCCCTCTCTCTCTCTCTCTCTCTCTCTATCTCTCTCTGTCTACCAGTCGCAGACTGTGTGGACTGACTGTCACTCAAAGTGCTTATGGGCGGAGCCAGGCCTTAACAGCCTGAAATCTTGAGGCTGAAAAATGATGGTTTTGAGTACTTGATTAGAAATATAAAACTATGCATTTAAAAAAAAAAAAAACTTACAGATGTCTTCAATAGACTCACAGGAATTGTGTAAAGTTGCCCAAATAGTGCTAGGAATAGCAACGCATGTCCCCTTTAATTAATCGGTTTGAACCTCTGCTTTTTAATCATTTAAAATGTTTACATTTAGTTTAAAATATTTTTGTTTATTTTACACGAAAAATATATATCAGAATATCACAGTACTATGTATTTCATTCTGTTCCGTTCGCCAACTTACAGAATGGACGATTAAAGCATTAGTATTTCACTTACTTGTATCTTTATTTTATCCGGACAGTTCATCAACAGGTATCCACTTTATGCATTGCTAGCCCCCTTACTGAGTGGGTATATCTGCAGAGCCGCAAGCCCAACGTCTGGGCGGGTCTTCGGGGCTTGTATTCTGTGTGAGGCGGGGCGTCGGGGCTTGTACTCTGTGTTGTTTCCTGTAAAACCCGGAAGTAGTCAGTTTGTGCTGTTTATTTTTAACCCTAACCATAACCCTAACCCTAACCCTAACCTTAACCCTAACCCTAACCCTAACCCTAACCCTAACCCTAACCTTAACCCTAACCCTAACCCTAACCCTAACCCGCAACACGGAACACAGAAATGCAAATACTGTCGAGTCCTCACTGCTTGTAAAAATAAACAGCACAAAATGACTACTTCCGGGTTTTACAGGAAACAACACAGAGTACAAGCCCCGACGCCCCGCCCACGCACAGTCACACAGAGTACAAGCCCAGAAGCCCCGCCTCACACAGAGTACAAGCCCCGAAGCCCCGCCCAGACGTTGGGCTTGCGGCTCTGCAGATTTATGCTATTGCCCTTTCTCAACGTCTGTGTTACCCTTATATTGGTCCCCGGAACCTCAACCTAGGAACAACAATACCATTGTTACATCTTAATTTTTTTTATTTTGAAGTAAAGTCCCAGACTCACAACATATCACTTATTTTCAGTGTTATTAACCTTAAACAAAGAACTTGAATTATCAACATTAGCATTACCTAAACAGAAAAATAACAAAAATCATATATTACACTTCTCTTTTTAAATGTTTTTAAAATTTTCTTTTCTTTTTATATATTGCAACCTCATTTACATGCAACTTCCAGTCTTTGTCAGACTCCCGAACCACATTATGATCACTGAACAAAGTCCTTAAGGTACTGCGGTTGCATAACCTGATGACCAGACCTGGTAGTGACAGTTTGTTGGCCCTCTGCCGGGCCCCGCTCCACCACTTCCTCCCTCGGTGTGTCTCCCACAGTCCCTGTTCCAGTGGGCGAGCAATGGTTGCGTCTGAGGTGACGACGATTCCTCCTCAGGACACCTCCGGACTCCAGTCTCACCTCATAGGATCTAGGACTTCCCGGTTTTATCACCTTTGCTGCTCTCCAAACCTTATATGGTTCAAAGGGCTGAACTCTGACCCTGTCGTCCTTTTTTAAGTGTGTCCATGTCCTTTGCTGTGCGGTTGTAGTATTTCTACTGTCTCTGTCTGTTGTCTATTATTCTCTGTGTGTTGCTCCTTATCTCAGGCTCCAACAGTGTGTCTTTGGTCGGAAGGAGAGTCATTGTCCTCCTACTCAGAAGTCTCTGTGCTGGGCTCGTGTTCAGGCCTTGGCTCGGCGTGGTGCGGTGGTCCAGTATAGCCAAGTATAGCCAAGGGTCTTGTCGAGCAGCCGCAGCTTTCAGCATGAGCCGCTTGGCTGTCTTTACAGCATGAGATTCTGCGTTCCCATTGCTCCGGGTGAGGATGTCCTGTGCTCAAATCCCCATATCCAGCTGAATTGTTGAAACACTTGCGACACGTACTGCGGCCAGTTATCCGAGATTAGTACATCTGGTATCCCCAGTTGGTTCAGAGACAGGGAAGGAGAATATAACTTAAGAGGGAGAGGGAATCTTAAACAACCAATGGTACACACTACGCTGAAAAGCATGTGCATATCGGTGTGTGGAGTGAAGTTGTGGAATAATTTACCTGAATACATCAAACTGAGTAAACATGTGGCACAATTTAAAAAGCAGCTAAAAAGATACACATTAGAGAAATACAGAAATTAGTAATGAGGATAAACAAAGTTATGTTATATTGTGTTATGTAGTGCTGTACTATATTCACTGCTGTCAAGTGAATCAAGTTTTTTTAATAGAATAAAATAGATTTTTTTTTAATATAAGTAAAAGTATATTCTATATTGTAATATACTAAATTATGTTATATCTAGTAAAATTAATGGAAGAACAAATATAAATGTAAGGGGGTAGGGATCAATAAGCTTAGCTTCCCTCTACTCCTTTTTTGGACATGTCTGCTAACCAAACACATTGCTCTTGACCTTTTGTTTATCATTCCTTTTTCTTTTTTTTAATGTTTTAAAATTTGTTGTTATGATTGTTTGGTTTGACGGAACAAGATACCGTGATTTGTTTGGAGGAAATGGAGAATTACATGTTCAAAAATAAACTTTTCATTAATTAATTCATTCATTCATTCATTCATTCATTCATTCATTCATTCCCCTGTCGTGCAAAGTGAGCCTTTAGCTTCCTCATTACGGTGCTACTCTTAGTGTCCGGCAGGTAATCTATCTCCCAAAAGTTGGAGTAGTAGTCTACCGTTACTAAGTAGTCCTTGTTGTGAAAGGAAAACAGGTCTGTCCCCACCTGGGCTCAGGGTCTGTCCCCACCTGGGCTCAGGGTCTGTCCCCACCTGGGCTCAGGGTCTGTCCCCACCTGGGCTCAGGGTCTGTCCCCACCTCGGCTCAGGGTCTGTCCCCACCTGGGCTCAGGGTCTGTCCCCACCTGGGCTCAGGGTCTGTCCCCACCTGGGCTCAGGGTCTGTCCCCACCTGGGCTCAGGGTCTGTCCCCACCTGGGCTCAGGGTCTGTCCCCACCTGGGCTCAGGGTCTGTCCCCACCTCGGCTCAGGGTCTGTCCCCACCTCGGCTCAGGGTCTGTACCCCACCTGGGCTCAGGGTCTGTCCCCACCTCGGCTCAGGGTCTGTCCCCACCTGGGCTCAGGGTCTGTCCCCACCTGGGCTCAGGGTCTGTCCCCACCTCGGCTCAGGGTCTGTCCCCACCTCGGCTCAGGGTCTGCATGCCATATCATGCGGGTGTAGTGTCTCTCTTTGTTGCTCTGGGTCTACTCACCTGCATTATGTCACATTTGGAGATGAAAGTCTTTACATTTTCATTTATTCCCTGCCAATATACACATTCCCTCGCTCTCCCGAGGCACCCTTCCACTGCCAGGTGAGGGGAGTGGATACGCTGCGTGATATCAGCTCTGAGTGTGTCAGGTATCACTGCTCTCTCTCCTCTAAACACTATGATATCAGCTCTGAGTGTGTCAGGTATCGCTGCTCTCTCTCCTCTAAACACTATGATATCAGCTCTGAGTGTGTCAGGTATCGCTGCTCTCTCTCCTCTAAACACTATGATATCAGCTCTGAGTGTGTCAGGTATCGCTGCTCTCTCTCCTCTAAACACTATGATATCAGCTCTGAGTGTGTCAGGTATCGCTGCTCTCTCTCCTCTAAACACTATGATATCAGCTCTGAGTGTGTCAGGTATCGCTGCTCTCTCTCCTCTAAACACTATGATATCAGCTCTGAGTGTGTCAGGTATCGCTCCTCTCTCTCCTCTAAACACTATGATATCAGCTCTGTGAGTGTGTCAGGTATCGCTGCTCTCTCTCTCCTCTAAACACTATGATATCAGCTCTGAGTGTGTCAGGTATCACTGCTCTCTCTCCTCTAAACACTATGATATCAGCTCTGAGTGTGTCAGGTATCGCTCCTCTCTCTCTCCTCTAAACACTATGATATCAGCTCTGAGTGTGTCAGGTATCGCTCCTCTCTCTCCTCTAAACACTATGATATCAGCTCTGAGTGTGTCAGGTATCGCTGCTCTCTCTCCTCTAAACACTATGATATCAGCTCTGAGTGTGTCAGGTATCGCTGCTCTCTCTCCTCTAAACACTATGATATCAGCTCTGAGTGTGTCAGGTATCACTGCTCTCTCTCCTCTAAACACTATGATATCAGCTCTGAGTGTGTCAGGTATCGCTCCTCTCTCTCTCCTCTAGTCTAAACACTATGATATCAGCTCTGAGTGTGTCAGGTATCACTGCTCTCTCTCCTCTAAACACTATGATATCAGCTCTGAGTGTGTCAGGTATCGCTGCTCTCTCTCCTCTAAACACTATGATATCAGCTCTGAGTGTGTCAGGTATCGCTGCTCTCTCTCCTCTAAACACTATGATATCAGCTCTGAGTGTGTCCGGTATCGCTGCTCTCTCTCCTCTAAACACTATGATATCAGCTCTGAGTGTGTCAGGTATCGCTGCTCTCTCTCCTCTAAACACTATGATATCAGCTCTGAGTGTGTCCGGTATCGCTGCTCTCTCTCCTCTAAACACTATGATATCAGCTCTGAGTGTGTGTCAGGTATCGCTGCTCTCTCTCCTCTAAACACTAGTAGTGGAAAAGGGGTAGGATTAAATAAGTGTATACTTCTTCCTACTCCTTTTCGAACATGCAGATTGAGTTGTTTTTCTTTTTTGTTATTGTTTGTTGTATTCATTGCATGTTCGAAATAAAGACTTCAAATCAAATCAGATCAAATCAAACACTATGATATCAGCTCTGAGTGTGTCAGGTATCGCTGCTCTCTCTCCTCTAAACACTATGATATCAGCTCTGAGTGTGTCAGGTATCGCTGCTCTCTCTCCTCTAAACACTATGCCGTCCTGGTAACTCAGTTCAACCTGGAATGAGTGGTAATGCTGCAGGATAATCTATCGGGATGTCATTTCTGTTTAGTGGCCAGCCTGTCAGAATCATGCTTGGTCACCCTCTGTAACTTTGGGTCATCCTTGGTAGCTGTTCGAATAGAGCTCGGTCTCTCTGCAGAGATAGGCAGGTAGTTAACCATGTTCACTGTCTCTAACTCTGTCTCACTGTCTCCCTTAGTGCTCTCGGGCAAATACGCCCTGCTCAGCGCATCAGCCAACAACATATCTCGACCTGGCACATAGGTGACACTGATATCATATTGTTGCAGCCTAAGTAGCATCCTCTGCAGTCTCCTTGGAGGACTAAGCAGTGGCTTTCTGTGGATATTCCCCAGCGGCTTATGGTCACTCTGTACTGTCACCTGTCTGCCATAGGTATACTGATGGAACTTTTCCATCCCAAACGTTCTTTTTCAATTTGGGCATAGCCCCTCTCGGTTGGTAAATGGTAAATAATTAAATGGCTGCATTTATATAACGCTTTTATCTAGGGATGCACCGATCCGATATTGGTATCGGTATCGGCCGCCGATATCAGTAAAATAGCTGGATCGGGTATCGGTAAAAAATAAAATATATATATATCGGATTTTTTATTTTATTATTATTATTATTTCTTTATTATAAATAAAATAAGAAATAACCATTCAGTACATTTATATCTACAGTATGTGTTAATTTGTTACATTTAGTTTCACTAAGTTAGGAAAGTAATGTTTTAAGTCAAGCCTGATGTTGCCTTGCACAAAATAATGATCCCAGTCTCTTCCACACAGTGACAGTGAGGCATGCAGTTTATTAATTGAATGAATGAAGTTTATTTTCTATCTTTGTTTACAACAAATCAAAAACACACTTGTGATCCTTTACAATTCTTAAAAACTAAATATATATATATATAAAAAAATAAATAAAAAAAACGTGTATACATTTTTTTTAAACTTTTTGGGGGGTGGAATTGGACAATGGGTATCGGATCGGTATTGGCCGATACCCAAACCCAGGTATCGGTATCGGGACTGAAAAAGTCGGATCGGTGCATCCCTACTTTTATCCAAAGCGCTTTACAATTTGATCCTCACATTTGACCCATTCACTCACACATTCACACACCGACGGCGGAGGCAACCATGCAAGGTGCCAACCTGCTCATCAAGCAATTAGGGGTTAAGTGTCTTGCTCAAGGACACTTCGACATGCAGCCTGGGAGGAGCGGGTATCGAACCGGGAACCTCCGCATTACCAGACGACAGCTCTACCTCCTGAGCCACTGTCGCCCCCTGGTTGGTGTGAGTGACCTACTAGCAAACGCTACTGGTTTCCCTCTCTGTGTCAGGGCAGCTCCCAGGCCCGTGTCCGACGCATCACACTGTAGTCAACTCCTCTTCCTGATCATAGTACGTCGGCCTCGCCATCTCCCTGATTGCACGCACTTTCTCTGGGTCAATCCACAGACCCTCAGCCGTCAACAGGTGTCCAATGTAGGGTACTTCCATTCATCGTAAATTGAATTATTCTGCATTTAGTTTGATGTTTTCTTCCCTACGGGCCAGGAAGTGTCTGAGTTTCTCGTCGTGGTCTCTTTTTGCCTCCTCCTGTGTCGCTCCTTCACCCGTGACCAACACATCATCTGCAATTATGTATATTCCATGTAAGCCCTCCAGCGCATGCATGAGCTTCCTTTGGAAGACTTCTGGTGCTGGGCTCATTCCCATCGGCATTCTTAGCCAATGGAACCGGCCAAACGGGGTGGCGAATGTGGTGCGAGGTAGCTCGACTCTTCCTCCAGTCTGACGTGCCATAAGCCATGCTTTACATCACAGACTGTGAATATTTTAGCCTTTGAAATCTCAGGGGAGGATGTCATCAATTGTAGGGAGGGGAAAATTACTCCTTTTAAGAGCCCGGTTCAGTGGTTTTGGGTCTATACAGATCCTCTGCTTCCCATTGGGTTTTGTCACTGAGATCATGCTACTTATCCAGTCTGTACTCTGCTCCACAGGTGCAATGATCCCTCTCCTCTCTCTAGGACCGGTCCTTGAATTCCTCTTTCGGGGGACAGTTTTGCTTGTACAGTTGTACAGTGTTCCCCACCCACCCCTCCTACCCCACACCCCCCCCACCCCTCCATACAACCCCCGCCCCCCCCACCCCACCCATCCAACCACCTCCAATGTACAGCCCCCCCACCCAACCCCACCCCACCTACCCAACCTCCCCCAATGTACAGTTTTTACGTCAAACGTCTTTTCTGGACTCTTTTTGTACTGTATTTGCAAATCTGGTATGTCATAAATGTAGATGTAGCAGTACTGTCTATCTGTATGTCATGTATGTCATATATGTTATGATGAATTGAAAATGGGGGACCCTGATGTAAACAAGACGAAAGTCTTTCTCTGGTCTGCATCCCCTTAACAATTGTGTTTATTGAGTTGTACTGTATTGTACCCATTCTGCAATCTGTTAATAAAGTTTTCAATCAATCAATCAATCAAACGCCGTCATACTGTAGCAACTGGCACTTTGCGCTTTGGCAGTTTCACCGCTGGTACACTGTCGTCTATTTCAATGCGACATTCCCCCTCAAAACAGCCATCGCCGGTGAACACATCTCCGAATTCCGTTTTAATATTATCCATCGACATGCGTTTGTCCCATTTGTCCTTGTTTGTCATGATAGGACCTGCAGTTCTGTCTTTACTATGCTGTCAATGGCCAGAATATTCTCATACTGTACTTTAATCAGCTTCATGGCTTCACTGGCCTTCCTGCCTAGTAAAGGGATTCTGCCTTCTTTGTCTACCACTTGAAACTCTAGTCTGTACAGTTTATTGTTTCAGGGGTTTCTGACCCCGACCTTACATTTTCCAAGCGGACACAGCTTGGTCTTATTGTACATCACTAGCACTTTCTCTGTGTGTTCCAACTGTGTGTCTGGGTTTAGGAGATGTATGGGGATGACATTGCAGGTTGCTCCACAGTCTATCTGGAATTTAACCAGTGTTTTCTCTATCATTATACCTGCAAAGAGCTGCTGGCCTGTGGCTCTCATTCACCAGGGCCTTCGTTTATCAATGGTGCGTACGCACAGATATGTGCGTAAACCGTGCGTACGATCATTTCTAAGCAAAGTGTGGGACTTATCAAAATGAACGTGTGCTTGAGATTGTGCGTATATCTACGCACAGCTCAGACCGTGCGTATATGTCACCAAGCGGTAGAATATGAAGACTGCACGCACCATGAGACGGACTTTCATGCATTAGTTTCAACACTGACGTGTTCATATGATCCGTAATTCATTATAGTTAATTGTAAAATAGCGACAGTAGTGTAATTATTGTCAAACCCTATAAATAGCATTTGGAATAGGTCTTTCTTCCCGAATGAATGCAGCATGGTTTATATATAGCGTTATCGGAATACTACGGGGCGTACTGACTGCGCTCCGCGGGGAACTGTTTTCAGAGATAGCAGATAGGAATGAATGAGGGGCCGTCTAATTGCAGAGAGAACATAATATTAACTAGAGTCCGCTACCCGAGACACATTCTCCTTGATTTGTACCGCAATTTGGGACCCAAATTGGAGTCCCAAATTGCCAAACGCACAAATGCCATCCCCGTGCACATTCAAGTCCTCTCCACCCTCGGGTTTTTGGCCACCGGCACGGTCCATCATGATATTGGAGATGGATCGAGCAATAGACTGTTACTGTACCACCCATGTAGCTGTCAAAGCTCCATCACAAATTCAGTTATGTGAATAGAAAGGGATTCCACTCAGTCAACGTTGCGATGCCCATTTGCCTGATACATGTCATTGCTGGTGACCGGGAGGAAGGCACGCATTGTATTGAATTAAATTGTAATGTTATCACTGGGGTATCTGTAATTAAAATATCGCTTAAATGCAGGTGATCGGGGTTATCCACTGCAGCCATAGTTAATGACTCTGACCAACCCAACGAACGACCCAACAGGAGTGCAATAATAACGGGGCTCACGTGCAAACAAGAGCCCTTTAGAGCGCAGTTGGCCTGCTTGTTTGGCATGGGGGGGGGGCAGACGCAGACGCAGCGGCAGAACACCCACCTCCAAAGTCCGAACGCGATTAAATATTGTTTAAAATAAAAAGCGAAATACTATTATTTTGTGTGTCATGTTTCCAAATAAGATTGGTCACAACGAAATGCTTTCTAGCTTCAATGTGTTGGTTAGAATAGATGACCTCCGTTGAAACTTCACTGACAGCGAGATTGATCATGGAGGACTCGCTCTCAGCAAAGTTTCAAGTCCGCTTAGTCCATTATTCTACATTCCATGACCATATATGGTTAATTAGAGGCGGTTCTGTATGCAAATACTTAAAATCGTGCATGAGCGCAGAGCATAGAACAAGTGGCATTTATTAGGGATGCCCCGATCACGTTTTTTGCCACCGATACCGATCACAGATCGTCGTGAGCCATATCGGCCGATACCGATCCGATACCGATCGTTTTTGATTAAAAGAAATTAAAATGTATTTTATATACATTTTATTAATTTTTTTATAAAATATATATATTATATAATTAGACTTGTACTTGTATTATCTGCGAGACATCGCCACCACGCAACAAGCTCCACTGTCTGTGTGTACTCTAGTAGCCTCCAGCTACGGCCAGGATTCTCCGGAGCTGCAGCTGGACCTATACTCGAGTAGCCTCGAGCTACGGCCAGGATTCTCCGGCGCTGCACCTGGACCCTATTGGTATAACGTTACTTAACTGTGCTCAGCAAGCCCTCAGCTTGAATACGCATCGAATCAGTGTTATAAGACATTGATATCAGGAGCTATCTGTAGCTACTGCTAGCCGGATATATAACGTTAATACAACGCCTCAGTGAATTATTTAGTTCAATGGGACATTTGGTTTTGAAGAGTGAACTAACTTGCACTAACGCGAGCTAACAGGTATCATACACGTCTCTACTATACTTGCTGGAGCGTTTGTTGATGTCAGGAGCTATCGGTAGCTGGCCGGCTAGATACCGTTCGGTTAGACAATGCCTCATCATGTATTAAACTAAAAGTGAATAGTTGACTGGGTCATTTTGTAACGGTAGCTAAGCTAACGTTAGCTCAGGGAGACGCCGTCCTCCCGTGTCCCGTCTCACTAGACTAGACCCGTGTTTACATGCGTGCGGGAGGGGCTGGAGGGATGAGCAGACGCCGCACCACCCGGTGTCTGAGACAGAACTCAGCGACAGCGAGTGAGATCGGGTTTGACGATCGGCGAAAATAAAGCATTATCACCGATCACCGATCGCATATTTATACTGATTATCGGCCGATAACGATTGGTGGCCGATCGATCGGGGCATCCCTAGCATTTATCAACACGGAGTACTTGCAGGTGTGCGTAGGACCTGTGTACGCATGTTTGATAAATCCAGATTTTTCTGTGCGTAGAGACATTCTAAATTCCATGCTTAGGAACAAAAATAGAACACTTTCTACGAATTATTGATAAATGAGGGCCCTGGTTTACAGTCTCCTTGTTCCCATTTACCTCAGTTATGGTCATAATGTCCTCACATGTGTCACTGTCCTCTTGCTCTGAGACGGCATGTACTGGCTTATACTTCCTGTTGTCGTCTATTCTTGACCCGCATTTCACAGCAAAATTATTCTCTTTTCCACACTTCCTACATTTCTTGCCAAAAGCTGGGCATTTGCTCTTCCTTCTCTCATGTGTTATACCACAAAACATACAACAGATCTCATTGTCTTTTCTTGGCAGTATATTCCAGTGCATGTACTTCCTCCACTGTCTGTCCTTGCAGTTTTTCGATGTTCTCCCTTGGCAGCTCTGTAGCTCTGCATAGGTGTAGGCATTTGTCCAGTGTCAAATTATCTTCCCTGAGCAACCTCTCCCTCATTGCAGAGCTATTTGTGCCACACACAATCCTATCTATTATCAGTGAGTCTCTGATGTCACCAAAATTGCAACTACTGGCCAATATTCTCAAATCTGTGACATACTGTACCTATCAATCTTCTCTCCCAATCCCTGGTCCAGCACAAAAAACCTATAGCCTACCTCTCCACAGTCTTGTTTAATTTAGGACTGAAATGTTCGTCCAACAATTCTACCATTGAGCTCATATATGGTCATGAAACACCCCCATGGAATGTAGAATAATGGACTAAGCGGATTTTTTTCTTTTGAACAAATGTTTTTTATTTTCTCTTTTTTTACATGAAACAAGACAAACAATACAGTAACAGTAATAATCAACAATAAATCACAGGACAATAACAGAAATAATAATAACAATAATGACAGTCCAGTAATTAAATCAGAATGAAAATAGACTAAAAGACATAAAAATAATAAATACAATACCATGGGCACTCGCTCGCTCTACCCCCCCCCCCCCCGCCCCTTCAGGACCCCAACGTGGGCTATATACGCGTCTCTACTTTTCGTAGCTCCATTTCTGCAGACCCCTCTCTGATTGGTTGAGCCCATTTGAGCGAAGCCCCTCTCTGATTGGTTGAGCGAAGCCCCTCTCTGATTGGTTTAGCTCGTCACGCGGTAAAAGCCGGATGTAATGTTATCATATCAAGAAGATAAAAAGAAATGTACTACCAGATTCGCGTATAACGTTATTTCGCGTGACTTCGTGGTTTATTCATAACGTTATGCACATTTCACAACACAGCCAGCTGTCAGAAACTGTACATTGTACGTTATATAACATTATATTATTATAACATGTTATGTTATTCAGCGGTTTATTCACATAACGTTATTTCACGTGACAAGTTCAACACAGCCCAGCTGTCAGAAACTGTTTAGATCACTGTTTAGTGTTTACACTCCCCACTTACTGTAACTGTACCATGACACACTCCCCACTTACTGTAACTGTACCATGTTCTACATATAACCTCATCTCATGCACCTTGTTGTGTATCCTGTTTATTTTTCCTCATTATTATATTCAGAGTTAATTATATTGTTTACACTGTCTTTCTTCTATTATAACCCTGCCCATTTGATGTTCCCAAATCATATTCAGAAAGTATCACAGAGACTTCTATTGACCAAGGAATTAGTTATTATTAGTAAGACACAACATTTCCGTAGCAATCCGAGGTGACCACCAGACTCTTACTCTTAAGGCATTAACTGGGTTAATTAATATAAATGTTATATTGTAACTGTCTAGTTACACATTGGTTCCGAAACATGTATGTTCCAGGCTGCAATTAAAACTTTGAATCTGAGAGAGCTCTGGTCAGCGAAGCCGGGATGCGAGCGATTATTATTGTTTTTTAATGACAAACCAATTACATAATCCAACATATGTGTAAAGGCACACACAACACATTCCAGTTAACGGTATATTTTTTTAATGATTCGTTATGGCGTAATCAATACTTCCATGCCTATAAATTGCGTTTGCGACCTCCATGTTTTAGGGTATTCATCAGAAAACTCGGATCCGGGATTCGGCTCCCATCCGTCGGCCAAGAACTGTGGGTTTTCAGCCTCTCTCTCTGGAGCTTAACGGAGTTTCGAAGATAGAGGAGCTTGTCGCTGTAAGGTTTGGTTCTTTCCCCACCACGGGCTTCTTGAAGTACTGTGATGATTGGTCCGCTGCTCTCCCACTGGCTCTGTTCCTTTAAGCCTACTCGCTCTGTTTCCAATTGTTTTCTGTTAATCATTGCATTCCCCTATTCACACGCTTCTTCCCAGAGACGTCGTTGATTGGTTCTCCCCCGTCCACACGCTTATCAATCACATCCCTCAGCTGTCACTGCTTGTCAATTAAGCATTCCCTTATTATTTATACCCCGTTTCCCCATTCAAGTTTTGTTGGATCGTTTTGATATTTCAGTTGCATTCGCCGTTCCTGCTGCCTGCTGTTGTTTCCCTTTGCTTTGCCTCCAGGATATTCAAGAAGCATTCCTCTTGGACACCCTTTCCCCGAGGCGACGCGCTCGCTCCATTCTGTTCCAACGCTCTTTACGCACAACGCCTGGGTGAGTTTTTTATGACTGTCTTTGATCCAATTCCGTTTTTCGTGTGTTTATATAACACTGAAGATTTCCAGCTTTTTATCAGACAGTCACTCACCCAGCGTTTAGCCTTTTTGGATTGTTTCATTGGGATAATATTTTGGCCTAACATCTCCCACTGTGTGTTTACACACCAAAGATATTATCACATTGGATTTGTATTTTGGGACTTCGCTCACAGTGTTTATTTTGCACCGAAGATATCTATCACTTGGGATTGTGTTTGGAACGTTACTCACAGTGTGTATTTACACCGAAGATTCAGTCACTTGGATAACTCTGTTTTCGGGTACAAGTCACCTCTCCTGTTCACCTGCTCTGTTCCACCTGCACCCTGAGTTAACTCGCTCCCTCTCTCTCTCTCGGTCCCGCAACCACCTCGGAGATTCTGCCGAGAGAAGTCTGCAGAGCGGCTCTGACGTCAGCGTCTGCTTCCCCTGACTACCATCCCGGGAGAAGCTGCAGAGCAGCAACATTCATCCTTGCTTGTATTCCAGTCTTTGTTTGAACTCTTCCCAGTCTGTGCTGTTTATTTAGTCTTAATAAACAAGCCCTTGTTTTTGGCAACTCTGAATCCTACTCTCTTGTGTCGTTGCGTTTGGGGTCGGTGTCAAACCATAACATTACGATCCAACCCATATGACGACCCCAGCCGACACAGAGAGAGTCGTCACCTTGGGCATCGAGGGGGTGGTAAGGCGTGCCCTACGCTTCCATCGCGCTCCAGGCAATGTACCGGTTCATCGTCTCTTTGTCCCCAACTCAGTCCGGTCCCGGGTCCTCCAGTGGGGCCATACCAGCCGGTTCGCCTGCCACCCGGGCGTTCATCGCACGTTCTCCTTCCTGGCTCGTCGATTCTGGTGGCCCACCATGAGGAACGACGTCAAGGGGTTCGTACTGGCCTGCACGGTCTGCGCCCGCAAGAGAGTCAGCACAGCAGCGGCAGTCCAGTTAGAGTCAGCCAAGGAACACAGCCTACAGCTGGATGCGGCTGCAGCTGCTGTACAGGGACTCCGAGAGCAGGTCCTGCTTATTCAAGGGTCCCTGGCCGCTCTGGCAGGACAACAGTCAGGTATTCTCGTTCAGCTTCACACGCTGAGCGACACCGTTAACGCTTTAATTCCCTCACTTCCTTCAGGAGCATTCCCCGCAGTCCCAGCAGTTCCCACGCTTCCCGATCCCGCACCTCGGGAACCCCGTCTCTCCGTCCCACGGCTGTTCGACGGCAATCCCGAGGATTGTGCCACATTCATCATGCAATGTGAGTTGGTTTTCCGTCATCAACCTAGTCGATTCACTTCTAGAGGGGCCCAAGTGGCCTATATGACAAACTTGCTCTCAGGCCGGGCAGCCCAGTGGGTCACTTCCTCCTGGGCAATGGATGCAGATTTCTGTTTCTCCTATCCAGACTTCGTGGCTGAGCTCCGCAGGGTGTTCCACCATCCAGCCCGTGGTCTGGACCCTGGAGCCCGGTTGGGTACCTTCCGACAGGGGAGCGGCGGGGTAACAGACTACGTCCTGGAGTTTCGACTGGCGGCGGTGGAGAGTGGTTGGAACGACCCAGCACTTCGCCTAACCTTCATGAGTGGGCTCAGTGACGCAGTCAGGGACCAGCTCGCGACCCGGGAGGAACCTGATTCCCTCGAGGACCTGTTCAGCCTCGCCATCCGCATCGACGGACGCCTCCAGGAGAGAAGACGTGAGAGAACCCGACGGGGACCCCCAGATGTACCCCCCGAGGACCACGACCTCGAGGAGGATTTCAGTACCCCAGACGTACCCCCCGAGGACCACGACCTCGAGGAGGTTTTCTGTACCCCAGACGTACCCCCCGAGTACCACGACCTCGAGGGGGTTTTCAGGGAGTCCAGGGCTCAGGTCTTTCCGCCTCGCCGGCCTTACGACTGTGCCATCGACCTCCGCTCAGGGGCCCCCTTTCCCGGCGGCCGCCTCTACAGTGCTGACCGTCCTGCCCCCTCCGTGACTGGTGGGTTTGTTCCCTCCCGAGCCGTGACCGAGGAGGAACCCATGCAGCTGGGACGCAACCGCCTTAGCCCGGCCGAACGGGAGTCCAGGCTCTTCTCCGGCCGTTGCCTCTACTGTGGCCGGGGTGGACACCGTGTCTCCAATTGCCGTACCCGGCCAAGAGGACCAGGCTCGCCGAGACCCCGGGAGATCCTGGTGAGCCGTCTTTCCTGTTCCCCCACCCGTGCACCACCCAACCGTCTGGCGGACGTCACCCTAGCCTGGGCGGACCAGCGGGCGACGGTGGGTGCACTCATGGACTCTGGTGCTGATGGGAGTTTCATGGACGTTGGGTTTGCCACCCGGGCCAACATTCCACTTGAGGACCTCGAGAGGGCCTTGGAGGTCTTCGCAATGGGTCATCGCCGCCTGGCTGACGTCACTCAACGCACCTGTCCAGTCCTTCTCACCGTTGCTGGTGACCACGTTGAGAGGCTCCAGTTTTTCGTCACCAGCTCTCCTCTTGTCCCTGTGGTCCTGGGCAGGCCCTGGCTCGCGCTGCACGAGCCCCACATCGCCTGGTCCTCCGGTACCATCAAGGGGTGGAGCCCCTCCTGTCGTGCCCGGTGTCTTCGGGTGCCGTCCAGCCCCCTCACCGGGTCCCAGTCCCCGTCTCCGGCCTCCCTCGCCGGTCCTCTGTCCCCGTGCCCGGCCTCCGCTGTCGGGCCCCAGTCCCCGTCTCCGGCCTCCCTCGCCGGTCCTCTGTCCACGTCTCCGGTCCCCCTCTCCGAGCCTCTGTCTTTGTCCCCCTCTCCAGTGCCCCTGATCGCCGGCTTCCTTGGGTCCCGTCTGGGCAGGCCAGGGCCGAGTGGGTCGCCGGGTGGCTCCCGTGGAGGGGGGGGTACTGTAAGGTTTGGTTCTTTCCCCACCACGGGCTTCTTGAAGTACTGTGATGATTGGTCCGCTGCTCTCCCACTCACTCTGTTCCTTTAAGCCTACTCGCTCTGTTTCCAATTGTTTTCTGTTAATCATTGCATTCCCCTATTCACACGCTTCTTCCCAGAGACGTCGTTGATTGGTTCTCCCCCGTCCACACGCTTATCAATCACATCCCTCAGCTGTCACTGCTTGTCAATTAAGCATTCCCTTATTATTTATACCCCGTTTCCCCATTCAAGTTTTGTTGGATCGTTTTGATATTTCAGTTGCATTCGCCGTTCCTGCTGCCTGCTGTTGTTTCCCTTTGCTTTGCCTCCAGGATATTCAAGAAGCATTCCTCTTGGACACCCTTTCCCCGAGGCGACGCGCTCGCTCCATTCTGTTCCAACGCTCTTTACGCACAACGCCTGGGTGAGTTTTTTATGACTGTCTTTGATCCAATTCCGTTTTTCGTGTGTTTATATAACACTGAAGATTTCCAGCTTTTTATCAGACAGTCACTCACCCAGCGTTTAGCCTTTTTGGATTGTTTCATTGGGATAATATTTTGGCCTAACATCTCCCACTGTGTGTTTACACACCAAAGATATTATCACATTGGATTTGTATTTTGGGACTTCGCTCACAGTGTTTATTTTGCACCGAAGATATCTATCACTTGGGATTGTGTTTGGAACGTTACTCACAGTGTGTATTTACACCGAAGATTCAGTCACTTGGATAACTCTGTTTTCGGGTACAAGTCACCTCTCCTGTTCACCTGCTCTGTTCCACCTGCACCCTGAGTTAACTCGCTCCCTCTCTCTCTCTCGGTCCCGCAACCACCTCGGAGATTCTGCCGAGAGAAGTCTGCAGAGCGGCTCTGACGTCAGCGTCTGCTTCCCCTGACTACCATCCCGGGAGAAGCTGCAGAGCAGCAACATTCATCCTTGCTTGTATTCCAGTCTTTGTTTGAACTCTTCCCAGTCTGTGCTGTTTATTTAGTCTTAATAAACAAGCCCTTGTTTTTGGCAACTCTGAATCCTACTCTCTTGTGTCGTTGCGTTTGGGGTCGGTGTCAAACCATAACAGTCGCGGCTCATGCGCATGCGCGCGCTCGGCCAATCAGAGAGGGGTCTGCAGAAATGGGCTCAACCAATCAGAGAGGGGTCTGCATTAATGGGCTCAACCAATCAGAGAGGGGTCTGCAGAAATGGAGCTACGAAAAGTAGAGACACGGGCTATACATCCATTACTTCATTCAACACCAGAAAACTCCAAATTTATAAAACTAATATCGTAAATAGGGTCGAATGGTTTTACTTATTAAAACCAAATATCCTAGCTACTCTGCGTTGTGATTTGTCCGTTGTTAAAACCCTATTACTGATAAAGGCCAACCCGGCCTGTCGGACGGCAGCGAAGAGAGCAAAATGAAGAGAAGAAAGTCGAGCTAATGGTAAAATACTTGTTTATTTCAAAGTCAGGAAGTGAATAACAAGGAAAAATGGATTCTGCAATGATATAAGGGCATGGCCGTAGCCAGCTATGAGGTCACCGAGGTCCGGACCTCGGTAACTATTTGTAACTATTAAAAAAAAAAAAATTATATAATTTTTTTTTAATAATTTATATATATATATTTTTTTTTGTCAACAACCGGCCCACTACTAGGCTGAGACATCGGCCCATTGGTACTGACTGACACTGGGATGGCCCAATCACATCTCTTACTAAGCACCCCCCCCCGCCAGTCGTGCAGGTATATGACTGAGAGGGGGGCTGGTACATGACTGAGATGGGGCTGGTACATGACTGAGAGGGGGCTGTGGTACATGACTAAGAGGGGGCTGGTACATGACTGAGAGGGGCTGGTACATGACTGAGAGGGGCTGGTACATGACTGAGAGGGGGCTGTGGTACATGACTGAGAGGGGGCTGTGGTATATGACTGAGAGGGGGCTGTGGTACATGACTGAGAGGGGGCTGGCTGGTACATGACTGAGAGGGGGCTGGTACATGACTGAGAGAGGGCTGGTACATGACTGAGAGAGGGCTGGTACATGACTGAGAGGGGGCTGGTATACATGACTGAGAGGGGGGCTGGTATACATGACTGAGAGGGGGCTGTGGTACATGACTGAGATGGGGCTATGGTACATGACTGAGATGGGGCTGTGGTACATGACTGAGAGGAGGCTGGTACATGACTGAGAGGGGGCTGGTACATGACTGAGAGGGGGCTGGTACATGACTGAGAGGGGGCTGGTACATTACTGAGAGGGGGCTGGTACATGACTGAGAGGGGGCTGGTACATGACTCAGATGGGGCTGTGGTACATGACTGAGAGGGGGCTGGTAGATGACAGAGGGGGCTGGTATACATGACTGAGAGAGGGCTGGTACATGACTGAGAGGGGCTGGCTGGTACATGACTGAGAGGGGCTGGTACATGACTGAGAGGGGGCTGGTACCATGTATTGGGCATCATTGTAGGTCAAACCATTAAAAAGTTAATTTCCACGGCAGCCATTTTGGATTTTGGTCTCTCACAAATTTCTCCCGCCTTTTTAAAAAATCCATTGAGAAACGAAGTGCCACAGATGACCCAACTACTAGGTCCATATCGTATCATCATAATATTATTTTTTAAATCATTAGGATAAGGGTTCCCTTGATAAAGATGCATGAAAAGTTAGAAAAAATTATATAATTTTTTTTTAATAATTTATATATATATATATTTTTTTTGTCAACAACCGGCCCACTACTAGGCTGAGACATCGGCCCATTGGTACTGACTGACACTGGGATGGCCCAATCACATCTCTTACTAAGCACCCCCCCCCGCCAGTCGTGCAGGTATATGACTGAGAGGGGGGCTGGTACATGACTGAGATGGGGCTGGTACATGACTGAGAGGGGGCTGTGGTACATGACTAAGAGGGGGCTGGTACATGACTGAGAGGGGCTGGTACATGACTGAGAGGGGCTGGTACATGACTGAGAGGGGGCTGTGGTACATGACTGAGAGGGGGCTGTGGTATATGACTGAGAGGGGGCTGTGGTACATGACTGAGAGGGGGCTGGCTGGTACATGACTGAGAGGGGGCTGGTACATGACTGAGAGAGGGCTGGTACATGACTGAGAGAGGGCTGGTACATGACTGAGAGGGGGCTGGTACATGACTTTGAGGGGGCTGGTACATGACTGAGAGGGGGCTGGTACATGACTCAGATGGGGCTGTGGTACATGACTGAGAGGGGGCTGGTAGATGACAGAGGGGGCTGGTATACATGACTGAGAGAGGGCTGGTACATGACTGAGAGGGGCTGGCTGGTACATGACTGAGAGGGGCTGGTACATGACTGAGAGGGGGCTGGTACCATGTATTGGGCATCATTGTAGGTCAAACCATTAAAAAGTTAATTTCCACGGCAGCCATTTTGGATTTTGGTCTCTCACAAATTTCTCCCGCCTTTTTAAAAAATCCATTGAGAAACGAAGTGCCACAGATGACCCAACTACTAGGTCCATATCGTATCATCATAATATTATTTTTTAAATCATTAGGATAAGGGTTCCCTTGATAAAGATGCATGAAAAGTTAGAAAAAATTATATAATTTTTTTTTAATAATTTATATATATATATATTTTTTTGTCAACAACCGGCCCACTACTAGGCTGAGACATCGGCCCATTGGTACTGACTGACACTGGGATGGCCCAATCACATCTCTTACTAAGCACCCCCCCCCGCCAGTCGTGCAGGTATATGACTGAGAGGGGGGCTGGTACATGACTGAGATGGGGCTGGTACATGACTGAGAGGGGGCTGTGGTACATGACTAAGAGGGGGCTGGTACATGACTGAGAGGGGCTGGTACATGACTGAGAGGGGCTGGTACATGACTGAGAGGGGGCTGTGGTACATGACTGAGAGGGGGCTGTGGTATATGACTGAGAGGGGGCTGTGGTACATGACTGAGAGGGGGCTGGCTGGTACATGACTGAGAGGGGGCTGGTACATGACTGAGAGAGGGCTGGTACATGACTGAGAGAGGGCTGGTACATGACTGAGAGGGGGCTGGTATACATGACTGAGAGGGGGGCTGGTATACATGACTGAGAGGGGGCTGTGGTACATGACTGAGATGGGGCTATGGTACATGACTGAGATGGGGCTGTGGTACATGACTGAGAGGAGGCTGGTACATGACTGAGAGGGGGCTGGTACATGACTGAGAGGGGGCTGGTACATGACTGAGAGGGGGCTGGTACATGACTGAGAGGGGGCTGGTACATGACTGAGAGGGGGCTGGTACATGACTCAGATGGGGCTGTGGTACATGACTGAGAGGGGGCTGGTAGATGACAGAGGGGGCTGGTATACATGACTGAGAGAGGGCTGGTACATGACTGAGAGGGGCTGGCTGGTACATGACTGAGAGGGGCTGGTACATGACTGAGAGGGGGCTGGTACCATGTATTGGGCATCATTGTAGGTCAAACCATTAAAAAGTTAATTTCCACGGCAGCCATTTTGGATTTTGGTCTCTCACAAATTTCTCCCGCCTTTTTAAAAAATCCATTGAGAAACGAAGTGCCACAGATGACCCAACTACTAGGTCCATATCGTATCATCATAATATTATTTTTTAAATCATTAGGATAAGGGTTCCCTTGATAAAGATGCATGAAAAGGCTGTATAATATACAACACCAGTAGCTCAACTGCAAAAACTGCTTTTTTATTTGATTAGATTTATTTGGAAATTAAAAACACATCATAAAAACAAATGATCTTGACCAATTTGTATTCCTGAGGATATCACCTAAAAGCATTCATTAACAAGCATTAACACTTATTTCCAAGGTGATCCTCGATGGAAGACATAAAAACACAGCACATTATAGCCTACTCAACTGCAAATTTTTCCTCAACTGCAAAAATGTATGCCTACTTATGTATTAGCCTACAGGGAAAAACACATTCACAACAGGCAGCAAAGTTTGTTTTCAGCCAAGTATGGTAATAAGGTAACTATTAGGATATATATGGTATGGATTACTTATTCTTAATAACTTATTACTATCTGTGGTAGCTCTAGTCTCCACCTACACAAATTGTTTTTGTGCTGTCCATTGATCATGCACCTTCACGTGGTAGGCACATAGGTCAAACTCCCCAAACAAACACACCATTGATTTAATTGCCATATAAGATGAATATAAAACAAGAAGGTGATCTATTAACTGTGTAAACCTTATGCAATATTCATCATTGATATTTGAATACTTGAAATCTGTATGAACTGAGTAGTTAGTATCAAATGAAATAAGATGGAACTGCTCCATGCATTCATTGAATAAACAACTATTTTCTCATTACCAGTATGGTATTGTTTAAATTGTACAGCTTTTTGCACATCTTTGTCAGGGGATTCCAACAATTCTGGACCTGAATGTACCAGTTAATTGTAATCATCTCTCTCCTTATGTCTAGTCAAGCCAGGTTGTGCTGTCACCCTTCCTCTTCACCCTCTACACCTCAGACTTCTGCCGCAACTCCAGCGGGTGCCACCTGCAGAAGTTCTCAGACGACTCCTCCATCGTAAGCTACATCACCGACGATGATGAGGAGGAGTACAGAGCCCTGGTAGAGAGCTTCGTGGGGTGGAGCGACAGCAACCACCTCCAACTCAACACCAGTAAGACCAAGGAGCTGGTGGTGGACTTCCGGAGGGGCAAGAAGAGGCCCCCCCCGATTCCCATCTCCATCCGAGGGGTGGATGTGGAGATGGTGGACTCATACAAGTTCCTTGGGGTACACCTGAACAATAAACTGGACTGGTCGGACAACACAGAGGCCCTCTACAGGAAGGGACAGAGCAGGCTGTTCTTCCTGAGGAGACTCAGGTCCTTCAATGTGTGCAACAAACTGCTGCAGTCTTTTTACCAGTCTGTTGTGGCCAGCATCCTCTTCTATGCTGTGGCATGCTGGGGAGGCTACATCAACTCAAGGGACACCAACAAGCTCAACAAGCTGGTGAGGAAGGCTAGCTCCGTGGTGGGAGTCGAGCTACCTAGACTTGAGGTGATGGTAGAGAGGGGGATGATAAGGAAGCTGGATGCCATCATGGAGAACCCCTACCACCCCCTCTACGACGAGCTAGTCAAGATGAGAAGCTCGTTCAGCCACAGACTCATCCCCCCCCGACACTCAACTAACCGCCTCGGACAGTCCTTCATACCAGCGGCCATCAGGCTCCACAACAGTGGGCAGCGACTAGCAGCCTCCAGGCCCCACAACAGGGGGCAGCGACAGCGACTGCTACCAGACATTGACCTGGGACTTATAGGAACCCAAGGGGGACAAAGTAGACTACCCTGGTACTTTGATTAATGTATACTCAGTAGATAGTAAATTATTATAACACTACCTCTTGCATACTGCACCTCATGTGACACTGTGAATAATGTGAATATTCCTCAGCTAGTCAGTTAGTAAATTATATTGACCATATTGATCAAATTGTTTACACTGCCTGTGTTGTCTTTTACTACCTGTATACTGTTTTGTTTTACTACCTGTACCCCTCCCCCCCTCCCCCCATGCTGCTATGATGCCTGAATTTCCCCAAGGGGATCAATAAAGGAATATCTTATCTTATCTTATCTAGAGAGACAGGGATGAACAGGCTATAGACTACGTTGCCCATCCTGAGCCTGCTATGATGCAGGTGTTTTTACATCACCACCCAAAACAAGATTCAGCCAAGAGCGAGTGAGTACACTGGTCCACTTGTCCATGGCACTTACTACCCAGCTTTGTAATGGGTTGGGGGGGGGGAATAGTACAGTAGGTACGCATATTTAAGGGGACCGTAAGGATGGTGTACTGGTGGGTGGTGTCCGACCGATTATAGTGGGCCGGTCTGGGCCAAAAAAATATATGGACCTCCCTAATTTCTAAACCCTGGCTACGGCCCTGTATAAGGGTACTCAAGTACTATGCCACCGATCCCTTATATCAGACTAATGTTAAAGTAGATTAAAGAATGGTCTTGTGGTTTCCTCGGAGGTCGTCTCTTCTTCCTAAGAACAAAGAAAAAAGTCTGTTCTCGTGCCGTCTCGTTCCAGTGGGGGTGGGTCAACAAGCGTCTCTCTCGGTGTGTGTGTGTTTCTGTTGCGTTCGTTCTGCTCTCTCTAACTAGAGTGCTAGTCTTTTAAGCCTTTCCTCCTCCCCTTGAGATCTTACGTCAGAGGGGAGGACCTCTTTAGAAGAGAGAGATTCTGATTGGCTGAGGCGCATACTCGGTCATTTTGAACCAGGTCTAACGCCGGATATTACCTTATAAGGAAATATCTTTGCTAGATGTAAATTTTACAGGGCAGGCTGTGTTTTGATTAGAGAATTCTTTAGTTTAGCGTTTAAATGTATCTGGCATTAGATTGATCAATTTATCAATAAAAAAGTAATGCTTATTTTGCTTAAACATCTAATTTAGTCTTTCTGCCGAATTTCTTAGTGTAGATTAAACCTATTGTGGGTTTTTAAGTACTTTCTGTAGTCTAGGTAAATACCTTTGAAGTTAGAGACAGTAGGTGAGCTTTAAACCCTATATCTTGAATAATATCCTGTTTAGTCTTGATTTGATCAGTTTAATATTGTAACCAGATTGATTTCTATATCTTGACTAGGGGAAGCTAGGGATACTTTGTAAAGCTGAATACACTATTTTATAACTGTTTTTACTAACTGATTTAGACTTTACACCTTATCACTAAATTAGTGTATTCTTATATTAGTTTGGACGCTGTGACTCTCTCCCTGCAAACCAGGAGAGGCGTTTTCTGCCGGTGTTATCTGAAACTTCCTTTGAAGCTCTGTGTCCTATCTATACGACCCCGCAGACTGGGTGGCCGCTCTCAACGTTTCTATAGACAGCTGCGGCCTGTAAATTGTAACAACTGGGCGTTTGCTGCCAGCTCTATTCAGCGTCCTGTATTGGTAAACAGTCTTTTGTTCTAATTTCAAAGCTGGCCGATCAACCTGAGCTAGTATCCTGTCTTATTTTACATATAATGATCTCCTGGGGGGTTGCTTAATCAGGGAGAGATTATCCTTTACTCCAGGTGCAGGTTGGTCAGACCAAATAGTGCATACTCTAATCAGTCACTGTACTTGTGGTCTATAATAAAAAGCTTTTAGGGATTTACTAATATGAGCCTTCTAAAATCCATGTATTTTAACTACCTGTTGGAGAGAACATTCAGACTATTCTAAAATTGTGTATGCACTGGTCCCACCATTATCAGCTTAGTCCCAGTAGCGGCCGACCTTGGGGAAATACAGATTTCAATACTTTCCCTCCCATTTCCTACAGTAATTACAGTTTGAGCCTAGGAAATATACTACACTAACTAAGCGGATTTGAAACTTCGCTGAGAGCGAGTCCTCCGTGATCAATCTCGCTCTCAGTGAAGTTTCAACGGAGGTCATCTATTCTAACCAACACATTGAAGCTAGAAAGCATTTTCGTTGTGACCAATCTTATTTGGAAACATGACACACAAAATAATAGTATTTAGCTTTTTATTTTAAACAATATTTAATCGCGTTTGGACTTTGGAGGTGGGTGTTCTGCCGCTGCGTCACAGGCCAGCAGCTCTTTGCAGGTATAATGATAGAGAAAACACTGGTTAAATTCCAGATAGACTGTGGAGCGACCTGCAATGTCATTCCCATACATCTCCTAAACCCAGACACACAGTTGGAACACACAGAGAAAGTGCTAGTGATGTACAATAAGACCAAGCTGTGTCCACTTGGAAAATGTAAGGTCGGGGTCAGAAACCCCCGAAACAATAAACTGTATACAGACTAGAGTTTCAAGTGGTAGACAAGGAAGACAGAATCCCTTTACTAGGCAGGAAGGCCAGTGAAGCCATGAAGCTGATTAAATGTGCTGAGAATATTCTGGACATTGACAGCATACTAGTAAAGACAGAACTGGGTCCTATCATGACAAACAAGGACAAATGGGACAAATGCATGTCGATGGATAATATTAAAACGGAATTCGGAGATGTGTTCACCGGCGACGGCTGTTTTGAGGGGGAATATCGCATTGAAATAGACGACAGTGTACCAGCGGTGAAACTGCCAAAGCACAGAGTGCCAGTTGCTATGACGGCGTCCCTGTCCCCGAACTCCCAAGAGTGTTTAATAGCTCTCTTCCACCCTCTCCTATGAGGTAGAACAACTATTTGACTTTGATTGGCTTGATTGGGCATGGCATTGGCAAGATCCATATATACAGCAAAAACTCCTCCCTCCAACTCTTCCATGTCCTCGCTAGGTTGGAGGAGTCTACATCCAGTGTTGTCGGAGTTTCAGTCCCGATTGTAGTTATTTCCCCGTTTACCTGGCTTGTTTGTCTCTTTGAAGCTTATTAGCTACTGTTGCAGAACTTGTCTCCCTCTTGTCCCTGGGACCTCAACGAGGCTCAACCTAGGAACAACAGTGCCAATCAGAGAGATCCCGCCAGTTCAGATGTTGTAAATGTGTGTGTGTGTCCTTTTGTATCTGTGTGTGTGTGTCAGTGTGCCTTTTAATGTGTGTGTGTGTGTGTGTGTGTGTGTGTGTGTGTGTGTGTGTGTGTGTGTGTGTGTGTGTGTGTGTGTGAGAGAGAGAGAGAGAGACAGAGAGAGACAGAGAGAATGAAAGAAAGGGAAAGAGAGAGACAGAGAGAAAGATAGAGAGAGAAAGGAAAGAGGGAGAGAGAAAGGAAAGAGGGAGAGAGAGAAAACGACAGAGAGATGCGGAGGAGAAAGAAAGCAAGAAAGAATCAAGAATCAAGAATCAAGAGGTTTATTTGTCACATACATACCAGGGCATACAGTGAAATGCGGGTGGTCATGCCCGCATCGATTGTGCAATAATACAATAATAAAATAGACCTAGAAAAAACAGGTAAGGCACAAGATGTGCATGCTAAGTTCCTGAGAAACTGGTTCCTATGTACTGTACAATACTATACAATATACAATTTACAATTTTAACTACGTAATTTTTATACTTAATGTATCTAAACTATACTATTACAATACCTCCTTCCTTTAAAGTGACTTTTCCATTCTTTGTGTGTTGTGTTCCGTCAGAGAGACAGAGAGAGACAGAAAGAGAGAGAGAGGCTCATACTCCCCCAGTCCTCAGGGGAAGACACTATGACCTGCTGAAAAGCTGCTGTTTAAACAGCCTGAGCGCAGTTAAGAGAGGGAGAGAGAACGAAAGAGAGAAAGAAATAAAGAGAGGGAGAGAGAACGAAAGAGAGAAAGAAAGAAAGAGTGAGAGGTGGGAGAGAGAGAGGGGAGCAGAACAAGAAAGAAAGAGAGACAGAGAGAGAGAGGCTCATATTGCAGACTTCCCCAGGCCTCGGGAAAATACACTATGGCCTGAAAGGCTGCTGTATCACACAGTAGTCAGTGACAAAAATGCAACCTGGGTCACATTGAAGGAGCGCCCACTCAGTCAAGTCACGTCTTCTGGAGTCATATACTTCTGTGCTGAAAGTATCTGCTCTCCCTCTCTTTCTCCTTTTCCTCATCTTCAGTTGTGTATGGATGGCAGAATTCAGTACTGTATCTACAAAACCTTCTGTTTAATCATCTTCCCTTCGGGGAGCTCCAGTAGCTCACCACGTACCGCGAGTGCTATTTCAGCGCCGTGGACAACCGTGCTCGTCACGGATCTGGGGCTGAGCGCGTTCGAATCCCGGACGGCAGCCGTGCCTTTCCCAGAGTGTCTTCCCCCCCATCTGAACCCTTTCAGCCTGCTTCTGTCGGTCGAACTTGACCAAGTATGAATGCGATGAAAAAGCGATAAACGCTAAAAGAACCAGCTGACTGGTCAAAGTTTAAAAAAAAAAAATCATCTTCCCTTCATTCATTTGCTTAGATGTTTTGTACACATGTTCTCAAGAAGGTGCTGAGCGTGGTGTTATTCACCGTCAAAGATGCAAATAAAAAATCATAATTTATATTCTCCTTTGTTTCATCACAATTTACTCAAGCCTAGTAACAGACACAATATTTCTGACACTGGGAATACATTCCCTGATATCCATAGATGTCCCTAGATAGATACGGGGGGTCACAACGAAGTGCGATAGAAATGGGCTCAATGGCTAAGGCGAATAAGAGAGGGCTCAAAGGGCAACCCTACCTGGTGGAACGGTGAAAAGGGAAATATTCCGAATGGGCATTATGACCACTGTGTTTTGACTGGTGGATAGCCTACCCAGTGAGCAAAAGCCGTCTTTTCAACCAAGCGTTTTTCATAGCTCTCGTATAACCGGGCCAAATCGTGTTTTTTTGGAGACGTATTTTAAACTATGTACTAAGTATATTATTTCAATGCATTCACATCTGAAAATATTATCAATATGGACAGAGGCATCCTGCAAACGCACCTACAAATATATGAGCACGATATTTTCGAAGATTTTATGTGACGTCTATCCTCGCTCGCATTTAGCCCAGGATAATCTTGTCTAAGCTTAGACGTATTTTAAACTATGCACTAAGTATATTATTTCAATGTATTAACATCTCCAAATATGAAGAATATGCACCACAGACGTCCTGCAAATGCGCCTACAAATATCTGAGCACGATATTTCCGAAGATTTGTGGTCTGCTGTGTTCATCACTAGCCTAACCTGCTGTTTGCCATTTGATCAGCAGGTGGCGGCGTGGCGCTGATAGTGCTGGGAAACCTGACTGATTGATTGATTGATTGATTGATTGATTGATTGATTGAAAAGTTTATTAACAGATTGCAGAATGGGTACAGTACAGTACAGCTCAATACATACAATTGTTAGAGGATGCAGACCTGAGAAAGACTTTCGTCTTGTTTCCATCAGGGTCCCCCATTTTCAATTCATCATATGACACACATGACATACAGATAGACAGTACTGCTACATCTATACATTTATGACATACCAGATTTTCAAATACAGTACTGTTTGTGATACTAAAAAAAAACAGAAGAAGAGTATATACATTTGACATAGAAACTGTGCATTGGGGGAGGTTGGGTAGGTGGGGTGGGGCTGTGATCACAATCCTGCCTGATTAAATAACATGTCTGACCGTTCTTCTGACTGTGTGTGTGTGTGTGTGTGTGTGTGTGTGTGTGTGTGTGTGTGTGTGTGTGTGTGTGTGTGTGTGTGTGTGTGTGTGTGTGTGTGTGTGTGTGTGTGTGTGTGTGTTAGGTTGTGACCAGATACAAAAAGTCCAAAAGCAGGACAACAGTAAGATTTTGGTGGGACAAAGTGGGACAGATAGATAATGTAATTTTTTTTATTATAATAACTTGTCTTCACCGAATAGATAAAGGTTAAATCTAAATAAATACAAATTAAATACAGAATTATATCTCTCCACATTCATCTTGGCACTGGCAGCCGGCTTGTTACCACCTAACATCTGTTTTAAATATTCAAACTTTATCACTTGACAGGAATGTCTTGTGTTCGATATATTTTTTTTGCTTCAAAAAGAGGGACATCCTCTCAATATGTGGGACGCGGTCTCAAATGGTGGGACAGTACAACCAAAAGGGGGACACCTGGTCACCCTAGTGTGTGTGTGTGTGTGTGTGTGTGTGTGTGTGTGTCTATCCATAGCTCTCATTTAGCCCAGGAGAATCTTGTCTAAGCTTAGACGTCTACCAAACTTTCACTTTTCACCCCATTTTAGACATTGTTTAAACGTCTAAGCTTAGACGTTCAAAACACGTCTAAGCTTAGACGTCTACCAAACTTTCACTTTTCACCCCACTTTAGACTGATTTTAGACGTCTATGTCATGACGTTGAAACAACGTCTAAGCTTAGATGTTCAAAACACGTCTAAGCTTAGACGTCTACCAAACTTTCACTTTTCACCCCACTTTAGACTGATCTTAGACGTCTATGTCATGACGTTGAAACAACGTCTAAGCTTAGACGTTCAAAACACGTCTAAGCTTAGACGTTCGAAACACGTCTAGAATAGACGTCTACCAAACTTTCACTTTTCACCCCATTCTAGACTGATTTTAAACGTCTAAGCTTAGACGTTCAAAACACGTCTAAGCTTAGACGTTCAAAACACGTCTAGAATAGACGTCTACCAAACTTTCACTTTTCACCCCATTCTAGACCGAATTTAGCCTAGCCTTGATTGACATTTTTTATTAACAGATTGCATAATGGGGACAGTACAGTACAGCTCAATACACACAATTGTTAACCCTTTCACTGCCACACTTAACCCTTTCACTGCGACAATACACAGTATGTTAACCCTTTCACTGCATATATGTAGTATCCTCAAGAATATGTGCATAATATGTGGAACGCCCTACCCACAGCTGTAAAGGAATGTGAATCACTACCCACTTTTAAAACCACTCTCAAGGAGCACCTACGGAAGACTGCAATTCGAAACTGGCCCCTGTGAATATCCTAACCCAACCCCCTCCAATGTACAGTAAATGTCCTAACCCAGTAATACAGAAGACCCTCTTCTTGGACCTAGTAAGGTTTCGTCGATAATCCAATGTACAGTTACCCCCCCCCCCGCGCCTACCCACCCCCCGCCCCACCCAACCACCTCCAATGTACAGTCCGCCTCCCCCACCCCACCTACCCAACCCCCCCCACCCCACCTCCTATACAATGTACAGTCTCTTCGTCAAATGTATATACTCTCTTCTTTTTTTTCTTTTTTTTTAACTCTTTTTGTATCACAAACAGTACTGTATTTGTAAATCTGGTATGTCATAAATCCAATCTCCCCCAATCCCATTCAGTTAGCTGCAGCTCAAATGTATCCCCTTGCCCCACTTTGCCTTTTATGTGTCTGTCTGTGTTTGTGTATTTGTATGTTTGTTTTTGTTTTGCTGCCATTTTGGCCAGGTCTTGCTCGAAAATCTTTGATCTCAAGTGACTACCTGGTAAAATAAAGGTAAAATAATTTTTTTTATGTCATATTATGTTATGATGAATTGAAAATGGGGGACCCTGATGTAAACAAGATGAAAGTATTTCAGTGGTCTGCATCCCCTTAACAATTGTGTGTATTGAGTTGTACTGTGTACCCATTCTGCAATCTGTTAATAAACTTTTCAATCAATCAATCAATGAGTGGTGCTGAGAGGGGGTTGGCAACGCGGAAGTCTCGCGTAATCGCACGAGAGTTGCCCGTTTTAACACGGGTTGGAAACCCCGTTTCACCCTGTTCCCTTCGCGGAAGTTCACGCTGTCTACAAGCAAGGTAAATATCTGTCTCAGTGTCTCCGTTATTTTAATCAAATGTGGCCAAGTCCATTACTATTCCCTCTCGAAACGTAACCGGGTTGACTACTATATATCTAATGGCATGTGTAGTTGGTTCATACGAGTGTACGTGCTTGTATTTCTCTAAAAAATTGTTAGATCTTACATGTTGCACGCGCACTACGTGATTTCAGTGATGGCTGCCCCCATGCTACCGCGTTGAGGCCTGCTAGCTAGCTGCTCTTATGTAGAATAGTGTACAATTAGGAATACTGTCACTATTTTATTAAAATCTGCGCATTGTTGTGGCCATCATAGGCTGTATTATTTAGCCTCAGATTGTTTATGTTCATGGTATTAACCGCGCTAGTCTCAAAGCTAGGCTATCATGTTAGCATATGCTAACGTAAGCCCCAGTCTGACACTAGCTGTGTAACATTACTGTCGCATATCTCGCCGGTAGGAATAACTATAGATGTATATGGGAATAACGACCAAGTGGCTACGCAACCTAATAGGAGATCTTGCAAGTGTACCCCCACAGTTATCTTATTTAGCCCATGTTTAGCTAACAACGTTAGTCCCTGGCTTTATAGACAGTCTCCCCTCCTAATGTACAGTCCCCTCCCCATCATATGTATATACTCTGTCAGGATCTAGGGGTAACAGTACTGTATATTTGAATACCGTTTATGTCACAAATGTATCAGTACTAAATACCTATATGTCCCTATGCCATAAATGTCATGTATGTTGTGTATGTCATAAATGTCTATATGAATTGAAAATGGGGGACCCTGATGGAAACAAGACAAACGTCTTTTTCAGGTCTGCATCCCCTTAACAATTGTGTGTATTGAGCCGTACTGTATTGTACCCATTCTGCAATATGTTAAATAAAGTTTTCATTCATTCATTCATGAATGGGGAATATGTGTCTCTCACACCATGTCATTGATTGATTGAAAATGTTATTAACAGATTGCAGAATGGGTACAATACAGTACAGCTCAATACACACAATTGTTAAGGGGATGCAGACCAGAGAAAGACTTGCGTCTTGTTTACATCAGGGTCCCCCATTTTCAATGTCAGATATGGCAACTGCAGCTTAAATTATGCTGTGACCTGCTGCCAATATCCTGTGTAACTAAATCGAATATACTTGTATTGAGAAGACACTTGTACATTAGTCTAGAGGTCAAATACTTATGTTAATCCCTATTTAAAATGTAACGTTCTGTTGCATGTGTCCAGATGCCGGGCGTCAGTGAAAGATGTGAACCTACAGGAGTTTGTTCGTGCCCTGGCGGCCTTCCTGAAAAAGTGAGTTGACTTAATTAATTTCCTCCAATGGTGTGACGGTCACACTATTAAAATAATATAAAAAAAGTATATTCCACAGGGCCTCCTGTTATGATACATTTCTTCTGTCACCAGGTCAGGAAAGCTGAAGGTGCCAGACTGGGTGGACCATGGTCAAGCTGGCTAAACACAAGGAGCTGGCCCCTAATGATGAGAACTGGTTCTACACCAGAGCTGGTAAATTGTGACATCATCCCACCATCTCTTGTTTCCACTGCTGTTGGTATTAGTTGCGTTGATTAACGCAACTAGTGTTAGCTGTAACATTTGATGGCTGACGTAGCAGCTCTAATGTTTGCAGGGCTGTACACTGCAACGAGATGATCGCAAATTGCCTATTAATTTGGCCGTTGCGAGTGAAAAATAATATCTGGGAGCAACGTTGTGAGTAGTGATTTCAACCTTCATTCGCATTTCACTCCTAAATTAATCAATACAAATTGGATAAAAAAAAATTGTAAAACTTTAGCCTACAACCAAGGCTGTACAGTGCGACACAATGTTGTGGTGCTATGAAAATTGTCGTTGAGCTGAGCTCATCAAAATCAATGGAGGACTTTCAGGAAAGTAAAAAACGCATAGCGCTTGCCGATTGGTGCTAAGAACAGCAGGGCGGGTGCAAGCGATGTGACGTAATTGGCAGACTCGACTGTCAATCAAAATTATTCTGTTGCCGGCTGAATGATTGAATGAATGAAAGCGTTATTAACGATTGCAGAATGGGTACAATACAGTACAGCTCAATACAACAACAGTGGACTGGAGGATGAAGACTAGAAAAAGACTTTCGGCTTTTTTACATAAGGGTCTTCTATTTTCAATTCATCAAAACATTTAGAGACGTACAAATATACAATAGTTTCCTAAAAATGCTATTTATTGATTGATTTAAAAACTTTATTAACATATTGCAGAATTGGTACAGTACAGCTCAATACATACAATTGTTAAGGGCATGCAGACCAGAGAAAGACTTTCGTCTTGTTTACATCAGGGTCCCCCATAAACGCACCCGTGTATTGAAGCTTCTGTAGCATGTCACAGAAATATTCTGTACTTGTTTCAGATGTACCCCAGACAAGGCCCACTCCCAGGAGAGACAAATTTCCTCTGCCTGAAAAGACTAAGATTATAAATAGAATTTACCATATTATAAGTTATTGCTGGTGTAAACATTCTTACAGTTGGGTAAAAATGCCTAGACACTGGTGACCGTTGTTTCAACAACTAACAGTGATAAAATCTTAGCATGTAATTTGAGTTTATTCCTCTGTGAAGTATGGGAGAATACATTAAAACTCCTCAGTCACAAACGGGTTGAGTTGTTTTGCACAATATTTGCGGTTATTTGAAGTACGGAATGTTTTCACTACATTTAACTAATAATTGTCATTTATATCAGGATTCCAGAGAAAAGTGATGGAGACCCTCCTGGAAATCAAGGATGATATCAAAAAACTCCACAAAGAAATTCATCCGGATGGGAGGGTCGACATACACCCCTGCCAGACAGAGGAGGCGTTGAACCTGCTTGAGGAGGACCTTGAAAGGGTGGACATCAGGACAAAAATGGTGACTTTTAAATCTTTTTCTAGGTTAGAGATTACTGACTCATATGTTCAAAGGATTTAAATTGTATTGTACATGATGTTACATTAATATACATGTCATTTGGTTTTTTCTTATTCAGATATCCACATTGACGGGGATCGGGGGAAAGAGTGTCCGCGACTGCACTAACAAGATGATGGACAGGTATTTATATGCATGTACAAAGATGCAGGTTGAGGCAGGCAGGCATGCGTTCTCACTTTCTGTGTTTATGTTTGGAAAGACCAGATGAAGTCAGACGCATATATTATATTGATAGTAAATGTACTGAGGATGGACAGATGATGTTGACATTTAAACAAAAAATACAATGCATAATAAATGTGTTCATGATCATCATCATGCAACAAAAAACAATGGGAGGAAGGGGTTTTATGAAACTGGTGATACACTTGTAGTCCTAGTACAGCTTTTCCCTTCAATTTGTATTTGTTTTGACTAGTCACTTGTTGAATTGCTTGAATTATTAATGTCATGACTTTCTCTTAGAGACTCATGACAAATGCAGTCATGTCCCGTTTTAATTTAAAAGGGGGTGGTCTACGAGACAAGAGGGCCTTTAAGGAGACTGCCCTCTACCGTGTATGTTGGAACGGATAACGGAATTTAAAAAATGTCTAGAGGCAGAGAGCAGAGGAGAGATAGGAGAGGTATTGTATTTCATGACTGTTGGGAACTAGGCTTAATGTAGCGCCTACCGGTACTTCCACGGATGAAGCTAAGCTAGGCTAACGGTCCAGGTGTTCCCTAAGCCTAATGCAATGCATGCATGTCTAACTCCAGGGAAGATGTTTAATAAGCTAATTTCCCAAAATGTTGGGAGTGTTCCTTTAAGTTGCCTTAATGTTCAAAGGCTTAACCTGTTACAGTATATTTATGTAAATATATATATAAATGTGCGAATTGGCTATAATAAGGTAATTTATACGCCTCCTATTCTATAATAATATTTCTAATGGCATTGGTCCGGATGGGAGAATTCAGTACTGTATCTACAGAACCTTCGGTTTAATCATCTTCCCTTTATTAATTTCATTCGATTTTTTTGTACACATGATCTCAAGAAGGTACTGAACGAGATCAGTGGCAGTTTTTAATGTTTGGTCATTATTAGCATGGTGTTATTCACTGTCAAAGATGCAAAGAAAAATCTTAATTCATATTCTCCTTTCTTCACAATTTAAGCAAGCCTAGTAATAGACACAATATTTCTGACACTTTGATTACGTTCCCTGAGGTCCATAGATGTCCCTAGATACCAAGAATATGCAAATGTCCTTGTAGAAGTGGAGCAATATTTTATTTACCTAGTTGCCTTAATGTTCAAAGGCTTAACCTGTTACAGTATATTTATGTAGCTAATATATGTAAATATATATATATATAAATGTGGGAATTGGCTATAATAAGGTAATTTATACGCCTCCTATTCTATAATATTTCTAATGGCATTGGTCCGGATGGGAGAATTCAGTACTGTATCTACAGAACCTTCGGTTTAATTATATTCCCTTTATTAATTTCCTTAGACTTTTTTGTACACATGATCTCAAGAAGGTACTGAACGAGATCAGTGGCAGTTTTTAATGTTTGGTCATTATTAGCATGCTGTTATTCACTGTCAAAGATGCAAAGAAAAATCTTAATTCATATTCTCATTTCTTCACAATTTAAGCAAGCCTAGTAATAGACACAATATTTCCGGGGGTCATCCCTACTGCTGTAACCTACTAATGCTTACCACTTGTATCTATTGCTATGTCCGCCCATCACAATCACGTGAGTTGTATTAACGCCTGTCCCGTCTCCCTGTCTCCCTGTCAGTGGCTGTCCAGGAGTGTTGGACGTCCCGTGCTGAAGACCGGGAGGATGCGACCCCCTCTGCGCCTCTCCGGCTGTCTCGAAGTGCCGAAGACTGGGAGGATGCAACCCTCTCTGCGCCGCCCCTTAGCTCAAATAGATCCGCTATCAGCTCTATCTTTAATCTTCAAAATGTTCAGTTGCTATGTATGTGTGTTGGGCCAGCCTTTAGTATTTTAAAATAAAAAGAAATTATAAAAACGGCTAACTTTTGACTATTCCATGTTATTGATGTGTTAATGTTTAAACAATGCATTTTCAACGCTCATGCTTTAATGTAAAGTTTGGTAGACGTCTATGTCATGACGTTGAAACAACGTCTAGGCTTAGACGTTCAAAACACGTCTAAGCTTAGACGTTAAAAACACGTCTGGAATAGACGTCTACCAAACTTTCACTTTTCACCCCATTCTAGACTGATTTTAGACGTCTATGTCATGACGTTGAAACAACGTCTAAACATAGACGTTCAAAAAACGTCTAAGCTTAGACGTTAAAAACACGTCTGGAATAGACGTCTACCAAACTTTCACTTTTCACCTCATTCTAGACTGATTTTAGACGTCTATGTCATGACGTTGAAACAACGTCTAAACATAGACGTTCAAAACACGTCTAAGCTTAGACGTTAAAAACACGTCTGGAATAGACGTCTACCAAACTTTCACTTTTCACCCCATTCTAGACTGATTTTAGACGTCTATGTCATGACGTTGAAACAACGTCTAAACATAGACGTTCAAAATACGTCTAAGCTTAGACGTTAAAAACACGTCTGGAATAGACGTCTACCAAACTTTCACTTTTCACCCCATTCTAGACTGATTTTAGACGTCTATGTCATGACGTTGAAACAACGTCTAAACATAGACGTTCAAAACACGTCTAAGCTTAGACGTTGAAAACACGTCTGGAATAGACGTCTACCAAACTTTCACTTTTCACCCCATTCTAGACCGACTTTAGCCTAGACGTCTATGGGCCATTTAGACGTCTTTTAAACGTCTATTCAACGTAAAATTGCTCAGAGGGTATATATGTGTGCATAAATGGCACTGTTGTGTACCTACTTATTAATTTCAAGAATGAAGGTAGTTGATAGTTAGAGATAGAGATGGAATCAAGATGTGCAGTGCGTACAATTTTAAAAGTACCCACCTGCCATCTTCATTTTTAAGGCTACGTTCAGACTGCAGACGAAAGTGGCCGAATCTGATTTCATTGCTCATATGTGACTCAGAACATGTTTTTTCAGTGTGAACAGCACAAATCACATGGAATCTGATCTTTTAAATTCTAATTTGGGCCACTTTCATAATGTGGTCCTAAATCAGATACAGGTCAGATTTTTTGCAATGTGACCTCAGTCTGAACATACAGTCATGCGACTATTACATCACTCTAGATTGACATTTGTCACAATCCTTTTTATTAGGGGTGGGAATCACCAGAGGCCTCACGATACGATACTATCACAATACTTGAGTCACGATACGATAGTATTGCGATACTAAATATATTGCGATGTGCTGAGTATTGCGATATTAATATTGCGATATATTGCGTTTTATTACCTTTTTTCAACTGCAAAGTAAAACTTTGTCAACATGTTTTATCTAATAAAATAAAGTTCAGTCTGTTCATCTCACTTCAATAATTTCTATTGCAGAACATGGTATTTTTTCAAGAAGACAGATGTCAACACTGTGTTGCATGTACCTGACAAACTGAACTGTTTGTATTACAGTCATATTCCAACTTAACTGAATGCACACATGTGCGTGTGTGTGGACTACTGTACTATTACAGGTATTGAAATTAACAATGCAACTTCCTTATACAAATTTCTTTATTTTTATTTTTATTTTGTATGAATAATTAAATATCGATACTTGCCGTCCCTGTATCGATACAGTATCGCCACGCAAAGTATCGCGATACTACTATGTATCGATTTCCCCCCCACCGCTACTTTTTATGTCTGTCATCATTATTATTTTATTATCTTTTTCCCCCTCCTCTTTTTCCGATTTTTCTCCCATCCCACTGTTAGTCGTTATGCCAATTCCCAACTCCCTTCCTGGTTGTTGCGCACCCCCCCCTACTGTTGGTCCGAGAGGCCGGAGACTATCACATGCTATCCTCCGACACATGCGCAGCCAGCCGGCAGCCAGCCTGGCAGCTCAGATTCTCACTGGGAGAGTGTAACGTGTGGAAGGTCACACTACCTCCCTCCAGATCCTTCCTTCGCTGAGCAGGCGCCCCGACCGAACTGTAGGAGTATTTTTCTGTTTACAATGCCCAGGACCCACCCATCAGCTTTCCCACCCTCTAATACTGCCAATTGTATTAGTACGGACGACCAGCCAAACTGAAAACAATGTGGAGAGCTGGATTCGAACACGCGAACCCAGCGTCTCCAGCATTGGTGGTGAGTTATTATTATTAATTTGTGCATGTGGGTCACTTCAGTAGCGTGACCAGTTCACACTGTAATCTGATATTGGCCAGCAACAACAGCAGAGTATTCTGGTAGTTCTAGATGTCCTAAGATGTGTCCTGCAGAAGTGCCCCGGCCAACACATGTGGATAGGCAATGTTTGGGTCGTGTAATGATTAGGATCCTTAACACATTGGGTGCTAACGATGAATGACGATCTATCGCTTGTGTGCCACCACTCTAATCAATTGGAGGACGAGCACTTATATCTTATACTATATCTTAAATTAAGGCTATGGGTCGAATACACCCGTCGCTTATCAATGACTTGCAGTCAACATGTACGAAACGGATAGTTTTTTCATCAGTACATAAACGCTAGATTATCGATAGTATATGTCTACTTATGCACGCTAGAGAAGCGGGCTGAAAAATCGATTATCTATGCCGTGCCTGGCGCTAACGTTACGCACACACTGTACACACACAGGAGACACATTGTGATCGCTGTGAAAAAAACATCTGATTACCCCAATACTGGTAAAATAAAGTCCTTCCCTCAGATCAGATGTTCTGCAAAAAGATTAATCCAATTCCTGATCGCCATTCCAAATATCGATCGCGTTTATTGATCCAACGTTATACTCCGAAACACATAATCGACGCTTCTTCCAGTGCCCTCAGTGGATGCAATAGTCTCAGGTTACATGCCTCAGAAGTAAAATGAGGCCCCCGGAGTTTTATTTTCTGATGCATTCCCATCGACTCCATTCCAATGGGTGCAATACCATCCGGGAGATGAGAGGGGGCGGTATTTGCCCTTTTCGAGCTCAGAGCCATTCCCAATGATAACGTGAGGCTGGATGGATGAAAAATTCATGGATATCGCTAATAAAAGAAATAACGATTAAATAACGAGATTTCTCGTTATTGGCACACAATGCATGGCGGCCAACAACAAGATTTCTCGTCGTTGGCACCCAATGTGTTAAGGAGTTCTCGTTCTCGTTCTCGTTCTCGTTCTCGCTCTCTCGCTCTCGCTCTCTCTCTACATTCAATGATTTAAAGTAGCCAAACGTTACAGTATAAATACTAACTGGATAGTTGATGATGTTTGGCTAAAGTGGATAGAAAACACAGTAGGCCTGCTGTGCAAAAGTCTTAGGCACCCAAGAGTTTTTATATAAATAGTCTTAGATGTAAATACATTTTTTATTAGTGTGTCAGTAGACTACTCTTAGTACATTTTCATTAAATAATTTTTTAAAGTATCTTCATGGTTTAATAATGCAAACATATGTTGCAGGGACTTATTATAATCATCATATTGGCGTGACTGTATGCATCAAAGGGTTAAATCAAGCATTTTTTTTTTTACTTTGACCAGTCAGCTGGTTCTTTTAGCGTTTATCGCTTTTTCTGGTCAAGCATGACCGACAGAAACAGGTTGAATGGGGTATAGATCGGGGGAAAGACATTCTGAGAAAATACGGCGAGTCCGGGAGTCGAACTCGTGTACCCCAGATCCGTGACGCGCACGGTTGTCCCCGACGCCGAAATAGCGTCCGAGGTACGCGGTGAGCTACTGGAGCTCCCCTAAATCAAGCATTTTTAAGTGCTTTAGAGGAAATGTCAAAATATTGCAATATATATCGTGTGTATCGTGATATGGCCAAAAATATCGCGATATCATTTAGAGGCCATATCGCCCAGTCCTACCGCAGTCTAATAGGAGGAGACGGATCACTGTGGTAGTTTTGAGCGTGGAAATCTGTAACACTAAATATTTAACACAAAATGTACCAGCAACTGTGTAGTGTATTGAAACGGGACCCTATTAACTGTTACATTTACATTTACATTTAGTCATTTAGCTGACGCTTTTATCCAAAGCAACTTACATGTTCTGTACGACAAGCCATCAGGAAGGGCACAACTCTATCAGCTGAGCAACAATGTTCATCAAAGTGTTGAGTGCTACAGTGTAGGTTAGTTTATTAGGACAAGTGCATGACAGTACGGTTAGTTAGGGTTAGATTTTTTTTTTATTAATTTTTTGTTACACCACAGTGGATGGCATGCAGGGTACAGGTAGCTAGCTAGCCAGGTAGCATGACAGTCTATTAACAGCTGGGAGAACAGAACATAAAGATTAAGAAAGAGAGACTGTAGTTGTTAAAGTTCACACATTTCAAGCATCAGTGATGTAACGTTCAGAATGAATGCTTTTGTTCCCAAAATACGCCCTAGCTTGGTGCGTTAGCGTCAGCTGTTAGACAACCTGATAATAATATAATAATTCAATGAATTAGATCAATGCTGTTGTGCGCACAATTTAGCAGTGTTGGGAAAGTTCACTTTCTACATGAACTAGTTCAGTTCACAGTTCAATTTTTTTTAAATGAACTAGTTCAGTTCATAGTTCATAATTCAAAATGTTGAACTAAAGTTCATGGTTTCAAAAATGAACTAATTTAGTTCTTTTTAGTTCTTTTTTGAATTTTTTTTTTATTATAGATGTTTCACGTACAGTTACTTACATTACAAAAACACACATTGGGACAAGGGGGGGGGGGGGGGTCCTCCAGTTCATCTCTATGCCATCATCCACACCATAAGCAAGCAAAAACAAAAAAAGAAAAACAAGCAAAAAGGGAAGCAGACCAAGACAGGCACTGTACATTATTGCACTTGCCTCGAGCCCATTCACATGTAGACATACATATATTTATTTTTTCTATCCTAGGTCTGTCCATACAATGGGGCATTGGGCCTTTAGAAGGATCCGATACATTTCAGCAGGAAAATAGTCTAATAGTGGGGCCCACACCTCCTGAAAGGAAGCGTTGTTGCCTCTATGCAGTGTCTTTCATGGGGTAGCAGCACACCGAAGATCTCTCTATACCACATTTGTAAAAATTGAGGCTTATCCTTAATCCAGTTTATCAGAATGCATTTCCGGGCTGAAAGTAGAAGTTTATCAAATAGTTTGAATTGTAAACTCTTTTAAATGCATACGACGACGTCTAGAGTCTGACTCTGACTGAGCGAGTGCTGCTGCTGCTGCAGCGCCTCTCGGCTTCTGCGCGCAGATTCTGCTGTAAACCTGTTCCACTGCTTGTTGTGAGGAGGAGTCTGATCACGTAGCCAATAGCAGGGGGTGACAGGCACGTTGCCAGATCGGGTGGTTTTACGCATCATTTTTGTCCAGTTTACAGTGTGTTTTAACTGAGTTTTCGGCTGAAATGCATATGAAATATGGCACATCTTTGAACGCCGTTATAACAGAGTGCTGAGAATGAACGCACTTTTGAACTCCGTTACACAGGGCTGAGAATGAACTCGTTCTCAATTACGTTCATTTAGCGGATATACAGTACGTTCAGTTCAAGTTCGCCCAAAATACGAACGCGTTCATGAACGATCGTTCATTGAACGTGTTCAGGTACATCACTGCAATTTAGCGTTGTGATAAATGTGCCACATCTAGTAGCTGAATGTTATCTATAGCAGCTTTAAATACTTTGTTAACCTATAAACAGAATAGAATGTCTCTGAAATGTAAAGATGTTCTATCGATGATTTCCTACCAGTAGCTTTCGTACCGCAGCCTTGAGATGGTCAGCTGTGTCGGCACGGTCTGCAAGTGTTGCACACAGTAATTGTTGTCGGGGTGTCAAGCTGATGCTCGTGGGACACCACTATATGGGGCAGAAAGGCTATGTGTGAGTGAATGATGGAATGAATGAGTGAGTGAGTACGTTGCCGGTTGTAGAGGGGCTTCACATCTAATAAACACATTCAGAGAAAATGATTAAATGTGATGTTTATTTTATGTTGAGTGAAATGATCATTTAATGGATTTTGAGGTGAAATGTGATTTTTAAAGATGTTTAAAATGAATAATTATATCTGTCAAAAGGCTGGGCAGCAACCACTGGATGGCGCATGCGTAGAAGTTGGTCTTTGTGGAAAAAAATATGGTATTTTTCAATCACAAAATGTTCCTTTTTTTTTTACCAAATTAACCATTCTTTGTTGATTACTTTGTTAATTTACCAATGAAAGAAACTATGAAACTATGAAAGAAAAACAACTACTACCATGACTTGAGTGGTCAGCATGAATAGATAGACATCTTGTGACATTCCACTGAAAAGCTGTAACCTATTTGATGTCAAGGGCCAGAGGGCCAAAGATCAATACCGGAATCCCTATCGATTGCCACGCTGACAGCCCGATTGTCCCTAAGTCCCCGTTAAGGGGTTCCGCATCATTCGCCCCGCGGTGTTTAGTCTCCTACACTCCAGCGGATGGAACCATCCGTCACGACCACGGGGGGAGGAACGGTTGCAGCAAATTGACATTTGAAAACAAAAGATGTGTTCCAGTCTGGAACATAATGGACAGGAAATTACAGTGTAGCTACAGGTCCAATGAAATAATGGCCATACATCATCAGGTCTTTTGATGATTTATCTTCTCCTTCACAAGTCAGCAGACACTGTGAAAACGAAACTAATCCAGCTCATTCACAGTAAACATTCTCTCATGTTAGCATCTATTGCTGAGGAAGACCAACAGGTGAATCCATGACAAATATAATGAAATTCAAATATAAATGCTCACACATTTCTTTCCCATATGCACCCCAAAACAAATTATTTTATTTATTTTATATTAATTAAATAAAAGACAATTACCATGTGCGCCTCTTAAACCACATTAACCACATTACAATTGTTAAAAATTATTCTGGAGCTTCACACGGTGCATGTTGATTCTGACCTATAATGCAATTCACTTAACTCTGGTCATGTGTAACGGATGGTGTTACAAAGGGTCAGATTAAACCGAATATATATATCTACTGATTGATATATATTGCATAATATTTGTATATCGTTTGATATCCCTTGTGTATTCTTTGTACATATACACGGAATATCCCTTTAACCTAGTACAGACCATAATATTTCGTTCTCTTATTGGATAGCGTTCCACCAGCGCCATTGCCATACCCCCAGAGTCGAGTTCAAAGCCATCGTCAAGGCTTGTCTCAACATGCCCGGTTCTGCCCAAGACTACGAGACAGGAATAAGGCTGGTACTAGTTTATTCGCCTAACATATAAATATGGCGCAGGTGAATACAGAAGTAGTTCGAGTTACCCAAGTGAAGCCTCACCACGATACAACGTGCTGTGAAGTGGGCCCGTTTTGCCCCAAAATAGAGTCTTGTCTTATCCTAATACGTTTGTTCAACGTATCGTTCGCTCCTTGCTAGTAAAGCCTTCATCACGAGTCAACGACCAAGTGAAGTTAGCAACCGTGCGTCTAAATAGAGCACTTATAGCCGCGTGCGAATAGGATAGTAAAGTGTCAGAGCTTAGTGGAATAACGTCAAGTTCTACCTAGTTAATGTGAAGTACCACGCACCGGAGAACCTACACCGGTGAATGCAGAGCCCCTTTCCGGCTGGATTCTTATTATTATTGCTTTGGACCAGGCTGTTGGAGCGGAGAAGAATCGTCTACACCCACTACTGTGGGATTTACCCGTGACGTGAGGAGCATCACTCGAGCCCGTCTCAAGGAGAGGCTGGCCGGCTTTCACCTGTGCTGCACGCATACTGGGATTACAGCTGTTGCTTTCGTCTGCCGATCAGGGAGTAATATACCGCCTCCCCTAGCAGGAGCTTATTGAGTCCCCGTGGATCCAGACTTTGCATTCGAACATTTCCTCCCCCTGCTGGCTTACAACCGGTGGGAACCCCCTACCAGAATTTCCCGCTGCCTTACCAGAGTACCATAGATATAATTCCTAATATTCAGGTTGTATTATTATCTCATGCGTAATATGAGAATGGACATTCGTTATTGATTTGCCTACGCACATTCCTTTGCCTTATAAGCGCATTGAAAGTAAAGTAAAGTATATTATGTACCTTTTGCTGCAATAAATACTTAAATACAACTTTGTGTAGAACCGATTCATTGTGGGGAAGTGTTCATCATTAGATACCTGTGTACTGTATGGCCAGTAGGAATGTACATAAAGACGGTAGTGGTTTAATGATACCATACTTATCAATACAGTCAGGGAATTGTACCCCTCAGTTACAATTGGTCCTTCGAGCCGGAGATAAGAATTAGCGTAATATTAATATAATATTAATATTAACATGGCCGATGATGAACACTCCACAAACGGTTCTCCTAAGCTAGATCGCCCGGAGCGCAGACGGCAGCCACCTCTTCACCTAGAGGACTACGTTGTCAGTTCAATACCTAGCTTTAAAAGGAAGTTAAATACGGATAAAGTAACTAAAGCGGATAGTAAAATTATGTCCAACCCTACCGACCAGGCTACCCCGCCAGTAGAGACCCTAGTGGGTTCTAACGTAACTGACCAAGCTCACGGGGGGGACCAGGAGGGACATGACATGACTTTACCCCCCGACAACGCCAACGGGACAGTCCCCGGAGAGCTCCAGGATAAAGAAAGCGCTCCAGGGACGGAACCCGACCCACTACCAGAAGAGAAGCGCGCCCAGGAGACGGACCTCGAGGCGCGGCCAGAGAACAGATCTCCAACGAGCACTGCTGGAAGCCGATCACCTCCGCCGGTGTCTTCCCCCAGCGAAGCGGACAAGATGCTGGCGCAGGCACTCATCGCCACCCTGGCAGCCTCCACCGAATGCGACCGACTTCAAGCGCAACAGACGAGCGAGCGCGAACAAGCTGCAGACCAACGAGAGCGCCTTCACGCGCAACTCCAAGCGCAAGCCCTCCGTGAACGCAAACATTCTGCAACCGAGCGAGAGCGCTTCCAGGCGCAACAAAGGAGTGAAGACGACCGCATAAGACTGGAGACCAGACGCCTCCAGACGGAAGAGAACATTGAGAGAAGCCGCGCCGATGCGCAGCACGCCGCAGCCAATGCGCAGCGCGACGCCGCCAATGCCCAGCGCGAAGCAGCGCGCGACGCCGCCCATGCCCAGCGCGAGACAGAGCGCGACCGGCTGCAGGCGCAGCTGATGGACAAATTGATTACCATGGCGACACCCCCTCACTCCGCACGGAGCTCCCGGAGATCGTCACGACAAGGGTCTAGGACACATTCCCCTACCCGACCAAGCGACCCGGGACCCCGCCAACAGGAGGATCCTGTCCACGTCTCCGAACCCCCTCCCCGGCCGGTCCATACGAGACCCAGCAACCGGGAAGAACCGGACCACGCCGAGAGACTGAACCGAAGACTCCAGGACCTAGCAGAGGAAGAGGAGGAGGAGGAGGAGGAATGTCAAGCCGACCAGCAGCAACGTACTCTGGACCAGGAGGTCCAGTACAGCCCAGACGTCAGCCCCGAGGCACTACGCTACAAACCCCCGACTCAACTCACGGGTGAGTTTGACGCACCGCCAGCCCCGAGGAACAGCACCTGGGTACCCGACCTTCGGTACCCACCAAGTACCAGCCCAAGACGACACGCACGGGGAGACTCGCCCAGGAGAACGCTCACCGATGTGCCAGTCATCCATGGCATCGTACCTTGGCACACCGACGTTCCCGGACTTCACACACGAGAACAGAGCACAGTACACAGAGCTACGAATGTGCTTAGAGACTATGCTGTCCGACGTACCAGATGAACCGTACAAGTATGCTATCCTACTCAAGCACCTGAAGGTCTACTACCCCATACACCGCGGCTCTAGTAGCCCTCGACCAACGTTATGGACGCATATGGGACTATGTGATACAGGAGATAAGAGACATTGACCGTCTCCCCCCAGCCAGAGACAACAGAGCATTAGATGACCTCTCTATCAAGGTACAGTCCCTGGTAGGGATGCTGGGGTCCCAAAAGGAAAAAGGGATCTATGAACTGTACGCTAACTCTAATGTAGAGAGGATACTAGAGAAGCTCCCTCCCGCCCGACAAGAGCGCTTCAGGCGGCAGAGAGACCACCGCGACCCCAACGGCCCAGAGGCATCCCTCCTAGACCTATCTGAGTTCCTCGCCAGGGAGGTCAGTAGCCTACGACTCGACACGTTCGTATGGAGTGGACCAAGCCCAAGACCAGGACCTTGGGGATCAACAGATAACCGCCGGTTGGTGACCGTTATGCACCAAGCCGAATCAGTACCGCAGCACAAGAACCACAACACCCCCTCGATGAAAGAGGACCAGTGGAAGATTGAGTGCCAGTACTGTGAGGGAGAACATCGGCTGTACCAATGCGACACTTTCGGGAAGCTGACCACGGACGAGGTGAGTCAGTGGATCAAGGACCACCGCCGCTGCTTCCGCTGCGCGCGCAGCCACCTAGCAGCTGAGTACCGCTTGAAGAAGAAGTGCAGCAGGTGCGGTGGCACCCACTTGGAGGTCCTGCATGACATCAACAGGCGTCAGCCAGGACAACAGAGTGGGCCCGTCGCGGTAATGTACCATGCCGAGGCGGTGGCACCAGCACCAAAGTTCCACCAGACCGCTCCCTGGTGTCCCGACTGCTACAGCAGACACTGGGAGTCACGGTGCGACTCGCACCATATAGATTCTGTGTCACCACAGACAGGTGACAACCCCCCGGCAAAGGAGGTATGGAAGATCGACTGTACGTACTGCCGCGGAGGACACTGGCTGGACCAGTGCGACGTGTTCCCGGAACTGACCATCGCCGAAATGGAGCAGTGGATTGCGTCTGACCCCCCACAAGCCGGTCACCGCCGATTCTTGTGCGAGGATAACATGATAAGAATAGCCCGACGAGGCAACCGACCAACAGGAGTGCTCCACATAGACCCCAAGCAGAGCGGAACCCCCCGAGTGCTCATCAAAGTGGTCAGAGTGCTCCTGAGCTACGAGGACAAGGTCCTGGACACTTACGCCGTCCTGGACGATGGGTCTGAAAAGACTCTCCTCCTCGCTTCCGCAGCAGCCCAGTTGGGCCTGCGGGGTGTCAAAGATACCATGACCATACGCACCATCAGAAGGGACCAGAAGACCATAAAAGGTGAAAAGGTCTCCTTCAAGATGGCAGCGGTGGACCAGCCCGAGAAGCAGTATAGTATAACCAACGTCTTCACCAGCCACGACATAGGCTTGTCTCAGTACACCTACCCCATCCCACAGCTGATGGCTAAGTATGTGCACCTACGTCAACTACCTATACCGCTTATCGATGGCGGGCTTCTGGCTACCGTTCTGAGAGCTAACGATAGTAGCACTACGATGCTGCAGGCTTCTGGCTACCGTTCTGAGAGCTAACGATAGTAGCACTAGGATGCTGCAGGCTTCTGGCTACCGTTCTGAGAGCTAACGATAGTAGCACTAGGATGCTGCGGGCTTCTGGCTACCTTCTGAGAGCTATCGATAGTAGCATTAGGATGCTGCAGGCTTCTGGCTACCTTCTGAGCGCTAACGATAGTAGCACTAGGATGCTGCAGGCTTCTGGCTACCTTCTGAGAGCTAACGATAGTAGCACTAGGATGCTGCAGGCTTCTGGCTACCTTCTGAGAGCTAACGATAGTAGTTCAAGTTTCAAGTTTCAAGTTTCTTTAATAGTTGTCATACAGAAGTACAGAATACTTTTGTACAAAATGCTTCTTACTGTTGCGCTCCAGAGACTGTGCATGACAAGATAAGTATGAAATAAAAACATAGTAAAAATTAGAAGTAAAAAAAGAGGTCACAGTGTTCAGTTTAGACATATGTACAATGTTCGTAGACGTAGTTACCATACAATATACAATACTGTGCAGTGTACTAATATACAATGCTATATAGTGCAAGGCATAAATGGACGAGGTGCAGTTTAGGTACAATTCACAGTAGGTGTACGAGTTGTAGTGCAAATCCTTTATCAATAAATATAAAGTGTAAGTGTGTTTGTGTGATCTAAAGTGTGGAGAGTGGGTGCTGCAGTGTGTTGTTTGTTTGAGTGAGTGTGTGCGTGTGGGTGTGTGTGCTGTGTGCATTTGATGGTTGTTGCATAGTGATTATTGTTCGTTTAGCGATTATTGTAGCACTAGGATGCTGCAGGCTTCTGGCTACCTTCTGAGAACTAACGATAGTAGCACTAGGATGCTGCAGGCTTCTGGCTACCTTCTTAGCGCTAACGTTACTAGCACTAGGATGCTGCAGGCTAACTGGCCATTGTTAAGACGCATAGACCCAGTACTTAGAAGTGAATTCACCTCTTGGTATAGCGGTCTGTGTTGCTGCCCGTGGTGTGGTTGACCGGGGTTCGACTCCCACTCGGGGCATCGAAGTTTGAGGTGACGTTGTTACAACCGTTACACATGTGACCCATTACACTTCTCATTTAATAGAAAAGCAAATAAAGGCACAACATTTTAACTGAAATATATCACTTTGGATTTTTAACCAATTTGTATCATATTTTAATCATGTTCTAACAGCTTTATAAACTCAATTGATTATGAATTTATTCACAACAGAAACATGAAATAAATATATAAAATAGATAATAATATTCTACATTTTTGAGACAACTACAGACAGTGTGAGCGAGTTTGTTTGGAAACAAACACCCTGTTTCTTGGATAGTAGGAGGCCATTAAACCAAAAGTATGGCTTTGTTTTCACTTCAGGGACTCGACTTCCTTCATTGCTCTGCGACACAACACACTTTAGGAAACTCATTAAGACTTTAAAACAACAAGAAAAACAACCAGACCTGTGCTGAAGTATTAATTTTGTGTTTTATCTTTTTTATCGCTAAATTAGCATCTCTGCTGCGCCAAGGTTTCCCCAGAGAGTGTAAATCCAGACGGTCTGTGATCTGTGAGCACAGCCTTTCAGTCTCTGCTGCTGAAGCAGAAACGATGCAGAGATTCAACTGAATCGAATTCAATCACATCACATCCAAACTTTTATTACGTCTCTCTCTCTCTCTCTCTCTCTCTCTCTCTCTCTCTCTCTCTCTCTCTCTCTCTCTCTCTCTCTCTCTCTCTCTCTCTCTCTCTCTCTCTTCTCTCTCTCTCTCTCTCCATAACGTATAAACTCTGAACTATAAATCTAGCCTATACTCACTCAGTCCATACTTAGCTACCGCCTACAACTGTCTTACACTTACAACTCCTGTTGTCACGATACCAATTTTTTTACTTCAATACTGATACCAGCCTAAGTATCACTATACCGATTCTGAAATGATACCACAGCAAAAACCTAAAATATAAGTAATGGAATATTATTAGATGGAACATGGAAAATTATTTATCTTTTTTTTTAATCAATTACAATTACAATTCATATTTTGACACTGTTGAAATGTAAATAATAAGAAATTATAATATAATTATAATTTTGTTACAGCTGCTGAACTATATACTATAGCTATAATGTCCTTTTGTTATTATGTGTATTATGTGTTATCCCTCCCTCCAGAGAGAGAGAGAGAGAGAGAGAGAGAGAGAGAGAGAGAGAGAGAGAGAGAGAGAGAGAGAGAGAGAGAGAGAGAGAGAGAAAACGGATCCACGGCAGGTTGTAGAGGTTTGCGTGTGTGTGTATATATATGTGTGTGTGTGTGTGTGCGCGAGCGTGTGTGCGTGTGTGTGTGCGCGAGCGTGTGTGTGTGCGTGTGTGTGTGCTGGTGAAGGACATTGTCAGGGGTGATAGCGGCTATTCACCTGGAATTAGATTGGGACTTGCCTGAGCTGACTCAAGGTCAGTTTAGTTGTTATATTTCGTATAGCATCGCGTCCCGCTCTGAGCCTTACGAGATACTCTATATCTCCTGTGATACCTAATGTATCTCCCACGAACAAAAAACACATGCACCCCACCTGTATGGGGCCCCGCCCCTTATGGTGGTACCACCCATATAACCATGACTCTGGTCATGAAACACCCTTCCTCTATTTTCGTCCCAGCGTACTGGATGCTTGCACCATACGAGCTAGCGGAATGAAAAGATTAAGGAAGATTAATAATGTTGGAAGCTTACCGGAGGTTGCTGGCCCCTGGCATCTTCGACGCATGTTTTCGGCGACACGACGGGCCTGTGATGTTCCTCGTTTGATGACTGCACATCGAGGTTCAGCTGTACAAGGCTGGCTGTCGGGCCAGCTTGTACTCAGGTAGGCCCTGTGTCTTCAGGCATGGGTATTAGTGTTAGTAATGCTGGTTTGTGTTGTTAACACAACCTTGTTGTGTGTTGGCGCCAGGGGCAAGATGGTTTGGTGAACGTTCTCTGCAGGGAACGGTTTCCAAGCTGTCTTGGGCGTGCTGCTAAAACATCTAAAGCTATGCTAACATGCTATCGCTACTGCCGCATGCTATCACTACTGCTAATTGCTATGCTGTTTTAATGTCTCCGCCGTGAGATGTTGTCACTCTCCCGCCTCTTGCCCGGTTCATCAATGAAGGTCAGTCGGTAGCTGTTGTGGGGTTTTGAGTTCTATTTACCTTTTTCGGGTAAATGGGTTGACAACGGGGTAGGTCGTGGCTAGGTTCTAGCCAGGTATTACCTTGTGTTCCGGCGGGGTTTGTTGAACGGTGTTCCCATCTGGGTTGGCGTCGGGTAGTGGGGCTATGGGTCCAGCCGACATGGTAAACATGTTGCGTGTCTGTGCACAGGCAATTGTTGTCTTGGGTTCCACATTGCCTGGCGTTAGGCTGCAGTAGTGTAAGGGCAGGGCCGCTTGGGAGAAATGTGAGGCCCTGTGCGTTTTTAGACGCGAGGCCCCCCATCTCCTGGGGCGGCCCTGTGTAGGGGGCTATTGTTTCATTTTGTCACTCTGCTATGAGAAGGTCTGTCTTGCTACAAGCTTTCTCTCCTCTCAAACCATTCATACTGACGGTCAATCGGTATACTGGGGGAGTAGTGCGGGGGGGGGGCTTTGTTTACCTTTTTTGGTAAATGGGCTAAACTAGGGCTGGTGTTCTGTTGTGAATATTTTGAATGAAGACGGGTCTGGTCCGTCTCCCCTTAAACTTTGTGTGTATGGGTTTGCTCATTCTACAGTTTTTGTGGTTTAGCTCTTTTATTCATTTAACCTTTTCATGGTCCACACCACAGTGGAGGGTGCTGTTTGCAATCACCACTGGTGCTCCATGTTAACGTCAGTCCTTTGTTTTTGATATATTGAAACAATGCCCCGCCCGGCCGACACCATGGGTCGGCCTGGCGAGTGGCTGGTGGGCTGTTAAGGCTTGTACCGCCACGGTATGGAATTGGCAACGATTAGAACTGTGTTCGAATTGGTGTTTTTTCTATTACAGAAATGGTGTCTGGTGGAGGGGCCTTGAGGGCCGGCCGACGTCGACACATCGCGCACGGTGTTGGTAAACCACTCCGTCGAGGATGTTGACGTTATTAGCTTTGACCCAGCCGCAAGCTATAACCGCTCAGGGTTCCCCTCTCCGCAGGGGATTTTGGTCTTCTGCTGGAGCGCGGGCGGTATTGTCCTAGGCCCTACACCGCCTCACACCGCGCAGCCAGAAGAAGAGAGAGCACGGCCTCGCGATGACGGGGCCCTCGACAGGCGGCCATGTTTCCCCCGCCAGTGGTGCCCTGGTTGGAGAATCGACAGGGTATAGCGAGGCCGACAGTCTTGGCGGCCGAGGGATCGGCCATTTTGGGTGATTTCGGTGTTGGTAAACCACTCCGTCGTCATTTTGCCGCGAGCAGCCCGCTCCCCGCTCAGTCCGCTTTCTGTTACCCTCAGAAGCGGGGCTCTGGGGGGAGTTCCTTTGGCTGCGGGCCGCGGACCTTCTTGAAGCGTATGCGGCCCCATTCTTCGCTTCTCATGGAGACAGGGGCTGACACCCAGTTGATGGCTGAGCCTGGGTCTGTCCGTGAGAATGTTGTGCTGTCAAGCGGCTCCCACACCTTGAACTGTGTTGGTTGAGCCTGGTGTTACGTCTGTCAACTTAAGTGTTGTCAGCAGGGGGGCTCGAAACCTTTTGAGGCACACAGTGCGGGCTTCCCCGGCCTCGCCTTCGCCAGGCCAGGTATCATGTTGGTGCTCCCACTCCTGGAATATTGGCAAGTGGTCGCAGCTCACATGGTTTGGGGTGGTAGTGATATCACTGCAGGGCTACGGTGTGTAGGAACCCATGGGGGCCTTACACCTTGCATGTCCGGCTGCAGAACAACTCCTTCAGATGTTCTGGAGGGGTGTTCAGTGGGGGGGCTTGTTTGATCGGAAGCCCCCCGTATCAGACAGGCCCTTTTCTGTCGGGGTTCCCCCTTGGGTGCGATTGCCTCGTGGGTGGTGTCAGGGTCAGGTGTTCCGACACGGAACGCGCTCCTCGCACGATTCCAGGGTTGTCTTCGCACAGCGGGGGGGACCGGGCCAACTATCTACAGTTCCTGGCGGACCTGCGCCACGTGACGGCGGGTGCGTTGGGAGTGTCGTCACATATGACTACGGCAGTACCATATGTCGAGGTAGATGGAGAGAATGGTGAGGCGGGGACTTGTGTTTACACAACCCCACCCGTTTTCAGGTTTGGTACAGACCCTGTTGTCGGGGTCTCCAGCAGGGACAGCTCTGGTCGACGAGATCCAATCTCTGTGGACGAAGCAAGCCATCGTCGTGGCGTTCTCCTCCCGGTGTTCTCTGCCCGAGAAGTCGGGAGGGAGGGGTGTAAGACCCAGGCTGGACCTGTCCCATGGGAAGGTTCAGCATTTTTTGGATCGTCTCCTACCTGTTGAACACTGTCAGGTGGGGGTCTGGTTCTCCTCCATAGACCTGTAGGATGCGTATGCGCATCCCCGATCTTCCATCCTAGGGCTTACCTACGCTTCCTTTGCAGGGTTAGCGTATGAGTACCAGAGGCTGCCGTTCGGTTTTCTCTGGCTCCCCGCATCTTCACCAAGTGCATGGAGGCCGCACTGGGGCCTCTGCGTCATCCGGGGTTACGGAGTGTTCTGCCCTGATGACGTTCTGGTCCTTCGCGGTCAAGGTGGATCGTCAGGTCTTGTACCAGGCAGGTCTCTACCAGCCTGGGGTTGCTGTAGACTGGATGTAGAGTATTCCTCTTCCCAGTCAACGGTTGGAGGGCTATGGGCATCCATCTCAGAGCGTGTTGTCAACACGCTCGGGAGGTTCCGTCCTAGGACGGTTACGGCGCTGTCTCACGTCGCGTTTTCACCGACGCCTCCCTCGCTGGTGACGCGTCGGACCAACGCAGTAGGGGGCAGCTGGCAAACCATGCTGCCCGGTCTGCGCTACGTTCAATGTGTTGGTGTTGAAAGCGGTCCTTCTGGTCCACAAATGGTGTTGATCAGGACGGACGATACGACGTCAGTGTCGTGTATCGACAGACAGGGAGGAGTACGCTCCCCCTGTCTGCACCAGGCGGCGGGCGGCTGGCTATGGGCGTCCTCCATCTGCGCGGCCTAAGGGCTCCCCACATCCCCGGCAGGGAGAATGTGGGTGCAGGTGTACTGTCGCGGGGCGGCCCTCATCCTGACGGGTGAGGATTGCGTCTGGACATGGCCAGGCAGGTCTGGGGCCGATGCCGTGCCGCCAGGGATTCTTCCCCATACATCTGTTAGGTCAGTTGTTGGGACGGGTACGTTGAGGGGCGCAGGTCCTTGATCCTGATGGTGTTACCATCTGGAATGCGCATGCTCCCTCCACTGTCGCGCTTACGCGGGCAGATGACGTATGTTCCAAGTGTGGTGTAAGGCGGGGGGCCAGGACTCAGTCTCCTGCCCCCTGGTTGCTGTCCTTAGTTACCTCCAGTCTCTCCTTGATAGACTGTCGGCTTCGACGGTGAGGGTATATGCAGCAGCTATATCCTCCTATCATGAGGGGTTTGAGGGGATGTCTTGTTCAGCCACCCTCTTGTGAAGCGTTTCCTGCTTGGCGCTCGACGCGTTAAGCCGGTGCAACGCTCCTTGGCTCCGACTTGGGATCTTCAATTGGTCCTCGTCGGTTGTCCTTGGCCCCGTTTGAGCCGCTCGAGCGGGCGCCGTTGGGACAGCTGTCCTTCAGGACCGCGTTCCTTCTGGCTGTCACTTCCGCTAAACGCGTAGGTGAGCTCTGTGCTCTCTCGGTACGTCCAGAGTGCCTGTCTTTTCGGACCGATTGCGGTGTCACTCTGCGACCTAATCCTGCTTTCGTGCCTAAGAATATCCGGAGTTCCTTCCGCTCCCGGGATATTGTGGTTCAGGCGTTTCGTCCTCCTCCTCACACTGGTGAGTTAGATGCGGGCCTTCACCTGTCATGTCCAGTCCGTGCTTGGGGATTTACCTCAGCCGTACTCAGGATTTCAGGGTTACCGACCAGCTTTTTGTCTGTTACGGTGGGGCTCGTGCTGGTAAGGCACTGTCGGAGCAGCGCCTGTCCCATTGGTTGTGCGAGGGTGTTACCCTCTGCTACACGCTGGCTGGGCAGGATCCCCCTGGGGGCGTCAGGGCGCACTCCACTCGTGGGGTGGCTGCCTCTGCCGCTCTCCTGGGTGGGGCCTCGGTGGAGGCCATCTGTGCTGCAGCTTCATGGTCCTCACCGGGCCCCTTTGTAAGGTTTTACCTCATGGACATGACCGGGGGTTCTGTCTCCCAGGCGGTTCTGGGGTCTGTGGCCTTTCCTGCTTCCCGTCCTTTGGTCGGGTAGCAGGAGTGTATGGGTATGGGCCGCAGTGTGTTGAGTCACACGTGGTTCCGCCTGTACGGTGTGTTCAAGGGGTTCTGGCTCCCTCTTGTTCGCATTCAGGTGGAGTTGACTGCGCCCCCCCTTCGTTAGGAAGGATGGGGTGACAGGGCTCCCCGCACCCCTTGATGTGGGCTTACGGGTCCTCAGGGGGTACATCTGTCGGGTCTCGCGCCCGCTCTTCCCCATTATCTCGTAAGGCTCAGAGCGGGACGCGATGCTATACGAAATATAACGATAGGTTATGTAGATAACCTAGTTATATTAGTATTGGCTAAGCGTCCCGCTCTGCGCGCCCTGAGTTCCCTCTTGAGGGGTCTTTTCCTGGGACAGGTTTTTGGCGAGGAAGGGTGTTTCATGACCAGAGTCATGGTTATATGGGTGGTACCACCATAAGGGGCGGGGCCCCATACAGGTGGGGTGCATGTGTTTTTTGTTCGTGGGAGATACATTAGGTATCACAGGAGATATAGAGTATCTCGTAAGGCTCAGAGCGGGACGCTTAGCCAATACTAATATAACTAGGTTATCTACATAACCTATCGTTTTCTCACCAATAGTTAAGGTTAATTAAGGCCGCAGGGAAACAGATCTCTCATCGGCGCTGAAAGGGCGCTCCGGGGCTCACCCCGTTCCCCCGGCCTGACCCGCTCCCTGCCTCCTGGGGCTCTGCCTGGCACCTCCTGGCACAGCGTGACCAAGCAGACCCCTGAAGGAGAGAGGGAGGATGAGAGGCAGAACGTGTATCATGCATCACTACGTTTGATTACTAATGCAGAGTCTTTATCTCACCTCTGTGACGTACACTCTACCAATTACTGGGCTGGACATCCTCGGCTACACACAGACTGCAACATTAATTTCTTTTTAATCTTTTCTTTTCTTTCTCTTACATGAAACAAGACAACACAGTAATAATAACAATAAACAGGACTTCACAGGACATAGCGATAATAATAACAACAATAATGACAATGGAAATAACAAAAATAATAAAACAGAATATAAAAATATAATTGTTACCACAGACATTACAAAATACATTTCTTCGTAACTAGGGCGACAAATTGTGACCGCTAATTGGCAGTGAAAAATGGTATTGGTGCATCCGTATTGCGATGGTTACACTATTTTTTTTTATCTACTTTTTCTCCCATTTTCAATTTTTCTCCCATCCCAATTTCGTATTGTCCAATTCTACCCTCCCCTGTCTCGAACGCTGTTAGGCCATGCCTCCCACTGGCCGGCTGCAATGTGGACGAAGCCTTGCATCACATGTCCCCTCCGGTACACGAGGAGGCAGCCGTCGCATCTTTTCACCTGCACAGCGCGATCTCTCAGCGGCGAGGAGTAACGCGTGGGAGGGACACGCCGCCCCCGTCGCTTCCTGATACTGCTGCGCAGGCGCACCAACCGACCTGTAGGAGTCGCTGTTCACAACGTCCGATCCCCACCCATCAGCTTTCCCACTCCTAACACTGCCAATTGTGTTAGTATGAACGACCAGCCAAGCTGGTAGCAACGCCGAGAGCTGGGCTCGAACCCAGCATCTCCTGCGTTAGTGGCGAGCGCCTTGCCCACTGCGCCATGTCGTATATTCTAATCAATATCTAAGGTTATTCACAGTGCATTGAGGTTGCTAACTAGATGGAAGAAAGAGAGATAGTGATGGTCCTCATCTGACTCCAAAATAGCCAGTAGAGAATAAAACGTGTAAGTCAGACAAACGGAACTAAGGTTCAACTCAAATTGGTTTATTGCCTCGGGGCTCAGAGTGAATTAAAAGGTTGTTTACATACAGGGATTTCATATTAAAACATGCTTGTACAAAAGGGATTGTTGAGAATTACACATCAAACAAATCTGTACACAAATAGCAGTCATGTTACTTCAATGAAATAGAGAATATACTGAGCATTTACACATGAGTAAAACCTGGTCTTCACTCTAACCAACAATGGGGTCCATGATTTTACTCACATGTAATGGCAAACAGCATTCTCTGGTGGAGCTGGGATCGGTTGAGAGAGGACGCAGTCCCCAGGGGGGGGGGGGGGGGGGGTGGCCTTTCTCTTTCCCAATGCGTTCTCCTTTATATAGTCAAAATGATGTCATAAGTTGACTTGGTTCATAGCCAATCAGTTACATTCTATATCTGGAGTTTTGTTCCAATTGGCTGTCTTCCGGGGTGCTGTCTGTCCCTGCACAATGGGGGTTGGTTTCTGTGGCCCCCTCCTTTTGGGCTGTGGTCTTCTCAGTTGGACAGAAGGGCATTCCAATAAACATTTACAAAGTATTTCCAGTGTATATGAATTACACTCTTCCAGTATTATCACAGTTTTACTCTTTTGTTTACATTTTGATACCAAACAGTGATTAAGAATAACTTGATTTTACCAGACTAAACCTTTGTAATTGAGACTTATTTTCTATACATGTGTAGAAGGGTGGATTATCCCTGCTTATGGGAGTAGTAGTACACAGCCACCTGGTAGCAGGATACTATAGAGTTGGATCTATATGTACCCCCGTCTTTGGCCCGGAACGTCGTTCTGGAGGGCGTGCAGCAGGAGTGGATGGGGCCCAGGATTTACTAACCTGGGGAATGGTACTCTGGTCTCCCTCGCCTTCCAAGGCGGTCAGCAGTAGCTCCCCACACACTCTCACTTCCCCCAGTACTTCCGACAGCCCTCCCACACCCGGTGACTGTCAGTTCAATAGTGTTATTGGGCTTCCCTTTAAGCAGTACCCTTCCTTGACCACCTGTATAGACCCTTTAATTAATATGCTGTGAATGGGGTGGAAGGGTTAAATAATTATACCAGTCACAAGTATTTACCCAGGGGTTAGGTTAGCATATATAGAAGAAACAGACACACACACAGTGCTCCCAATTACATCTACTTTATGTAAAGCCTGGTCAGTTTATCAGTTACAAGGTGTACTTCAGATTATCCATAAAGCACTTATTCATAAACGGCACCGGGTGCTCTCACTGGTAATGTAGGGGAACACTATTCCCATCATAGGCACCGCATGCTCAATACATTAATAATAACCCCGCTTGGATTAGGGGAGACCCAGGCACAAAGTAGGTAGTTCATTGGGAATTCAAATAACAATACAATAATACAAAAATACAAAAGAAACCAGTTAAATGTGGGCCCACGTTACCAAATAAAACCTACACTAAAAGCCGGCTTATATTGTTTGGGGTACCCCTTAGACACTGGTCGTTAGCGTTCGCTTGAATGGACATTGCTGTGGGCACACGAGGTACCGTTCGTACTTAGCCAAGATGGAGGACCCACTCTTATCACCTCTCGTCCAGGTGACAAGATGGCGTCGGGCGATCCCGCGAGCACAGCCAGCGGGCTGGGGTGAACAGCATGGGCAGTGGTGAACTGGAGGAGCGTGCTGTGGTGGCGACCTCTGCTGGTGGGAAGAGGCGTCCTCTGCGGCATCGGGGAGACGTCCACTGCTGGCTGCTGTTTGATGCTGGCGCGCAAGCTAATACTGTTTGGCTACCCTAAACACAGCTAAACTGTGGGTCTGAGTGCACCCTCCTGCTATCGGTTGTACTACTAACGCAACGTGGCTGACTGTACCACCGGTCTTCAGCGCCGCGCGCCCGGTAGTCTACTGGAGTCAAATGGAGCCGTTAGCAGCATGCTAATACACTGCACACTTACTACTATAACCCGTTAACTATGGACGTTAGTCCTTCTTTCCGTATCTCTTACTCACACACTATCGCTGGTACTTCTAGGATAACACGTCAACTAGCAAGTACTTCTTATCACCCGTCGCTCTCCAACGGGGCTCTTCAACATCACTCCTTCAACAGGGCTCTTCCTGAGCACACGCTCGCTGCGACTGTTCATGGTCGAGTTCACTGCCGAAGAGAGCTTCCTGGTGCTCCGGCTCCCAGGTAATCCTCTCTTCCTCGTTGCTTCCCTCTCTCCTCCGCTCCACCTGCCACCACTGCCCCCTGCTGGCAACCGCAACTGATCCCACTATAGGACCACTTCAGCACGGGAGAAAGATGCTTCAATGTTATTGTTAGTGATCCATAATGAAGCCAGAGAAGAGTAGCACCTCACCTCGTTATTAGACCGGGCGAGATATCAAAAGGAACACTGTTTATCACACTTTATACACACACAGGGAAAGTAACAGTTAGTCAGCACTTCTGAATACTTAGCAGAATATTCAGGATGCTACACATGGTTTACAACAAGAGTGAAATAACACTATTACTTTCATAGTCAGGTGACATTCTAAATGACATTCAAATATTCTTTTATCTAATAAGTCAGTTACCTTTTAATATGATATTGTTTTGAATTAGTTTCAGTCTAACATTCTGTAAGCACATAACAAGTATGGGCTGGTCTGCCCTCTGTTTCAGACCAGCTCTCCTCTGCTAGTGGGGTGTGATCACCTACATTAGCATACAGTCAACTCGAGGTTCCCACTCTGAGCGTGGGAAGATCTAATCTTTCTCATATCATATATGTAATTAAGGCATTATTTGAATTAGCCATTATAAACAGATATTTGCAGTTTTCAGTGATGATGTAACAGTGTGTTTTGTCTCTAATCTATAATTGTTTCATTTAGCCTTCTGCTTTTTGGTGCAACTGTCACCCCCTATGGAAAGGTGTTGTTTGTTCTATAGATTAGCCATTGCTTGAGTGGGGGGTTGAGTGACTGTTCCTTCTGTTATCAAGTTTGGGCTGGTCTGCTGATGCAACTGTTTCTAGAATGGTTCTCTATTTAGCACTGAAAACCGAGACTTAGTTTGTTCCAAACGGCACACAAAGCTTTTTGCATATATTTCCTATCATACACAGATATTAGTTATGAAATACACAGTCAATGTTACCACAGCCACTTAGCCGCCCCCGATGGTTACACTCTTGTAAAACTGTAATAAGACAGTTTTACTACACCATCACCTTCCAAGTCCTTTAGCTTCATGGCCTCCTGTGCAGCATGTAGCATTAAGCTGAGTGAAGGACAGACACTACTGCCTTAACATCTCTCTCTCTCTCTCTCTCTCTCTCTCTCTCTCTCTCTCTCTCTCTCTCTCTCTCTCTCTCTCTCTCTCTCTCTCTCTCTCTCTGTCTCTCTCTCTCTCTCTCTCTGACCTAACGTCATGTCACTGGTTACGTGGCTGTGTCAGCAAAGCATATGATGAGCAGAGACACTTTTGTTGGAACATAGCAGCAAACGCTTGAAGGTTTGACTGAACTTCACAAAAAAGATGGAATGCACCAAAGAGTATTTCATGTAAGCAAGGAAGCACCTCCAATATGTGCACCGTTTTCGATGTGTCGTGGTCTCTCAGTCATATACAGTGAGTGGTAGCAGAGTGCTTTACCCTTATTTATCTTCTGTGCTGTGCTGGCACAGCGCTAACATAGTGTGGAGAGAGGTCTGGCTCTGCGAGACACTCAAGTTTAACAGCAACAAGGCGGCTGGGTGGCGTAGCGGAGATTGCGCTCGTCACCAATGCAAGAGACTCCGGTATCGAATCCCAGTCTCAGCATTGCCTTCGGCTTGGGCCGGCCGTCGTACTGGCTCATTTGGCAGAGTCAGCGGGTGGAAGTCGATGGGTGGCGATTGGACGTTGTGGACAGTGACTCCTACAGGTCGGTTGGGAGACGCCTGCACAGCAGAGACAGGAAGTGGCGAGGGTAGTGTGAGCCTCCCATGCGTTACACCTCGCCAATGAGAGTCCGCGCTGGCAGGCGAAAAGATGTGACAGGCTGCCTCCTCGTGTGCCGGAGGGAACACGTGATGCAAGGCTTCTATCCTCTCTACAACTGACCAGTGGGGGGCATAGTCGAGCTACGTTCAAGACAGGGGAGGGGAGAATTGGATACACGAAATTGGGATGGGAGAAAAATAGAAAATAAGGAGAAAAATTTGATAAAGAAAAAAGTTTAACAACAACAATATCTAATGGCTGCATGTTATCTATAGCACCTTTAAAGGATAAGGCCGGTAGGGGTATAACGGTACGCGTATTCGTCCCGCGAATTTATGGTACCTGGCTCACGGTGCGGTACGTGCAGCCATACGAAGAATACGTCTCATACGGTGAACATTTTACAAATCTATGCTCAATATCTTTACTTTACACTGGCTTACTAAGAGTCTTAACACAGAAGGTCATTCATTTAATGTTGCATATCAAGCTTGGATTGCCACATTTAGATGATGAATAAAACATTGAAGCTTGTAAAGAAATGAACGCGCACTCTGCACTCGGCTGTTTCTCCCCTCCTCTCCTCCCCTTACCTACAGGTGTCACCAACCATGAATGATACAGTATGTTTGTAACACAGCATATACAATAGGCTGAAAATGTTCATCGTTTTCTTATTCGCGTAATAATGTTAACCAATGGAAAGACACACGCGCACACGCACACACACACACCACCTTTCTTCCGCGCTACTTTCCAGCAGAAAAAACACGCAAACGTACTTTTGCTGATCTGGACTGGTCCTTTGAGCTCCTCTCCAGTCGAGCTGCTACGGTGTTTAAATCCAAAATAGTGATAAATCCTCTCATTGTTGTGTAACATGGCATCTCTTCTCTAGTCTTTCTCTGTGTCACGTGAAGTCAAATCTACTCTAGAAGTGAAAGTGAAACTATACCACGGTGGGGGGAGGGGGCAGTAGGCAATTAATTTACTCAAGTGGATTCCTGAACACAGAATGACAGACGTTATCACTGACTGACTACCGCAGCAAGCCTAGGTGGAACTAAGTATAACTTAATACAAAATTATTATATATAATAATAAAAAAAAATTGTTTTGATCCACTTTTTCTCCCATTTTCTATATTTTTCTCCCATCCCAATTTCGTATCATCCAATTCAACCCTCCCCTGTCACGAACGCTGTTTCTTGCCTCCCACAAGCCGGCTGCAATGTGGACTAAGTCATATATAGCACAAGTCCCCTCCGGTACTTGAGGTAACAGCAGTCGCATCTTTTCACCAGCGCAGCTCGATCTCTCAGTGGCGAGGAGTAACGTGTGGGAGGCTCACGCTGCCCCCGACACTTCCTGATTCTACTGCGCAGGCGCACCAACCGACCTGTAGGAGTCGCTGTCCACAACGCTCGATCCCCACCCATCAGTTTCCCACCCCCTAATACGGCCAATGTGTATTAGTACGGACGGCCAACTAAACTGAAAGCAATGTGGAGCGCTGGGCTCGAACAGGCAAGCCCAGCGTCTCCGTCATTCGTGGCGAGCGCCTTGCCCACTACGCCACGTAGCCGCCCATATAATAATAATAATTATAAATATATAATAATCATAAATATTGTTTTCCTGTGTGCCGAAATCGTACCGAACCGTGACCCCAAAACCGAGGTACGTACCGAACCGTGGCTTCCGTGTACCGTTACACCCCTAAAGGCCGGTGTAATTATTTTTTTGTCTTATTGTCAACCCATTATGATATTCTAGATATGAGCTATAATCTGGTGTTGGCTGGAAGGACTATAGACCACTGCACTTCCGCGTTACATTGAGCTCATGGGAGAGAGAGCAGGGGGGAGAAAATGAATGAATGTGGATGAGAGCCTTGATATTAAGTGGTTGTAGCTACGGCTGTGGGAGAGCTGGAGACATGATCCAATAGACTTTTATACGCCTGAGTCTCCTGAACACGGAGAGACCAATCCCAAGTCAATCGGCACTTTCTCGGCTGAGCTATAGTAACTATTCCGCACCTACTCCCGAACTTCGCATGCGCAGATTGCCCACAGAGTCTCTGGATTGTCCAGAGATCTAGGTTTATCAATCTGCGCATGCGGAGTTCGGGAGTAGGTGCGGAATAGTTACTATAGCTCGGCCGAGCAAGTGCCGATTGACTTGGGATTGGTCTCTCCGTGTTCAGGATTTCAGAATACCGGAAGTGTTGTGGTGGTCTATACGTGCAAGTAGAGGAAATGCATTATGGGTGTTGGTGTTTTCATAGGCTACGTTGGCGATAAGAAAACAATCAGTTAGCCGCCCAGACCCACTGCGCAACTAACATCATGTGCAGTCGCAGCCAGCTGTTGAACAGGAACGTTGTTTGGTTAAACTTGACAGCTAATGGTAGCCGGCCGTATGTCATCCGTCTGTTAGTATTTGAAGCATTCATTAACCCCTCTGGTATCTTTGTGTTGTGTTCAAGGTGATCCAACCGTGCAAGCATGTAGCTAGAGGAAAAAGCTAACGCTAGCTGTGTGACATAACAATGTTGGTTATGGTTGGACTGTGTTGGTCTCTGATGGTTCGTTCTCACGCAAAGCAGCCAAGTCCAGCGGCACGGCTGCTTTCAATTAATTTCCGATGTACAGGAGCGTCTGCAGCCACGAGGTACACGATGTACAGGAGCGTCTGCAGCCACGAGGTACACGATGTACAGGAGCGTCTGCAGCCACGAGGTACACGATGTACAGGAGCGTCTGCAGCCACGAGGTACACGATGTACAGGAGCGTCTGCAGCCACGAGGTACACGCAAGGTACTGCATACGCTCCTCTACATTAGAAGTGGATTGAATGCAGCCGCGCTGCTAGTCTTGGCTGGAGGCGGTCAGAACGGCCCTTGGCGCATGTTGTAGCAGTGAAACGGTTCTTATTTAGATATTTATTATGATAAAGTAACTCTTCATAAACACCCGTCCAATTATTGTCTGTACTTTTGGCCGAAGTTGCTTATTATATTTCCTTTATCCATCTTTCTTTTATTTATCTTTTTGTAGTGGTACTGTAGTAATTTATGTGGTGCTGGTCAGTCCGCTACAGACTGAATGAAGAGCCTGTGTTGCTGCGGTTTAGGGTTGCCATGGTGATGTGGAATTTCCCATGACTAATAAACTCATAACAAATCCGGTATTACCAGTGTATATTACTGGATATTTCTTCTTCTAATAAAAAAAAATATATATAAAACAACGGACAGTAATATCTTCCATCACTTTTCTATCTGTTCATTGACGGACGGAACGATGTACCATACTTTTGCTGGTCTGGACTGATTCTATGAGCGCCAGTTGAGCTTTTCGCCGCTGTGGGGTTTAATCTGAAATAATATCCGAATCCTCTGCTATAGTTGTGTAATGTGTTGTGTCGTCTCCAGAGCCTTCTGTGTTCCCTTCACGTGAAGTTAAAAAACTAAGTAAAAGTGAAACCTAAAAATAGCTGCTGTCAGCACATTCAGTTTATAATGTCTGATTCACATGCTTGATAACACGTTTAGTTTTTTACAAATACTGATACTGCGAAAATGAACTAAATGGGTTTTATATCTATAAAAAAAAAAGGGGGTGGTAATTTCTGTGGCACTGCTCAGTCTACTATATACTGTAGACTGAATGAAGAGTCTGTGTTTCTGCGGTCATAATTGTTATGGTTTGTATAGCGACCCCAATAGCACAACACAAGACAGGTATGAGAGTTAGCCAAAAACAGGGCATTATTTATTTCACAGGGAAAAAGGGAGCACTGATCCTTTAAGGGTGAAATACACTGGAGTCCATGAACAACAAAAAATGCAGCGCTGGCCCTTTAAAGGGTGACCGAAAAAACATCCAGGACATCACGGAAATGTTCAGGTAGTCAAGAGACTCACCAGGCAAAGGTGCCGACAGGGAACTTGAAAAACGAGGACCGCACGGAAGCGGTGCTCACACAGGGAAATCCACAGGAGCATGAAAACGTCCCAGCAGGAAAACGGCGCCGACGTCTCACACAGGGGATGCGGCGGTAGGTGGTAGGATGAAGATGGCACGACGTCTCACGCCGGAGACGCGGCAGTAGATGGTGGCAACAAGATGACCTGGCAACGAGTGGAAGGCAGTCGGCAGTCTTTGTAGTCTCCCGAGGAGCTAATTACCAACCACTCACAGGTGCGTGAGGTAGAAAAGCGGCACGCCCCCTCATTGGGCAGCATGCAGTCCTCTCCAGCCCTCACAATGATGGTCATATGTAGCATGTTAGAAACACTGTCATCCACAGGGCCTGTGTTCCTCACAGCATATTGACGACACGCTCGCCTGCACTCGCTCATTTCCTTCATGTTTAGTGAAATGGGGCTGTTCCGTTCAAATGGAACAAAATGATAATGACTGATGCTGTACATGTGACAGGACTGATCTGTTCTCTGATTGGCCTTCCCTCCAGCGAGAGGAGGGCAGGGCTGAGAAAAAAAGGATATCTTTTACATTTGCTCTATTAGATTTGATTCAAATAATACAGTTGGAATCATCAGCTGGGAGGCAGGATTAGAGAGAGAGAAAAGACAGAGAGAACCTTACATGAACCTTAATATTACATTAATATTATACAGGATACTCAAACTATGAGTTGATGCCTGGAAACTAAGGCTGAGACCACTTAATAATTATCGATAACTGCGTGAAATCGATAAGTGGTGTCACCTATCGATTTTTTTGCAAAAGAATTAAAATTTTAAAAAGTTTTAAATACTTTTTTCTTAAAAAATATAAATAAATATAATTTAACGTTGGTTTGTGTGTGTGTGTGTCGTGGGCCAACAACAGCATCGCAAAAACGACAGTGAGTGCACGTGACACACACACACACACACACACACACACACACACACACACACACACACACACACACACGCACACACACACACGCACACACACACACACAAACTAACGTTTAACGTTTAAGAAAAAAGTATTAAAACATTTGTAATACATTTCTTTTTATAATCTGGCAAAATAATAATACAAAAATCTATATTTATCGATAATTTTGTCCCGATTTATCGATTCTC
>NC_140169.1:86488669-86544070 GCF_963971535.1 Notolepis coatsorum
TATCGACAACAGTCTGGGGGACAGTCAGTGGACATACACTTTATTAAGCCCTCCGGCTGGACCACGTTTCAATTAAACAAAGTGAGTTTATGCTGTTGTGTTGTGATGCAGCTATTTGTTGTTAGCTCACACAGTACTTGTTGGCTAACAACAAGCTATATATGGATGCAGTGTGGAGGGACATGCATGGACAATGGACATCAACACAGTCTGGACAATGGAGTGGATATACTTTATCAAGCCCTTCTGCTTGCTGTCAACTTAACAACAAAGTAGATTTGCGATATCTCTCTCTCGCTCGCTCTCTCTCTCTCTCTCTCTCTCTCTCTCTCTCTCTCTCTCTCTCTCTCTCTCTCTCTCTCTCTCTCTCTAACTAACTAACGTGATTCTCTCTCTCTCGCTCTCTCCTAACTAACTAACGTGATTCTCTCTCTCTCTCTCTCTCTCTCTCTCTCTCTCTCTCTCTCTCTCTCTCAGCCACTCAGCTAACGCTTCTCTCTCTCTCTCTCTCTCTCTCTCTCTCTCTCTCTCTCTCTCTCTCTCTGCTCGTGTTGTTTGGAGACGGAGCGAGTTTGTTTCTAACTTTTCTATTTATATATTGTGTTTCAAGTTGTGAATTAGACTGTACTTTATTTGACTGGTTGTGTGTTGCTTGGTCAGCTGTCCGCTGCCAGTGACATGCCAATGCGTGGTACATGTTTGCAAAATGTTTGGTATAGCGCCCCCCCATGGAAAGAATGTAGCAGCCGCCACTGCTAAGACATCCAACTGTCTTTCAACTAGGCATCCAACAAACTAAGACATCCAACTGTCTTTCAACTAGGCATCCAACAAACTAAGACATCCAACTGTCTTTCACCTAGACATCCAACAAACTAACACATCCAACTTTTCTTTAGTTTTTAACCTACTTTCTATAGAACTTCATTCTTAGATGCTTCTATAGAAAGTAGGTAAAACAAATTAAAAAAAGTTTTCTTTGCCCTACAGGAAAATAAACGTTTTCTGGGGGGGGGGGGGCCCTATAAGATTTATATTTTTTTTAACCTACTTTCTATAGAAGCAGCCGGGAGGTGCGCTGTTTTAAGTGAGCGTGGGTTATTGAATTGATTGATTGATTGATTGCTAATTTTATTACTGTCCGCCTTGTTTCCAACTGGTTAAGTTTAGCCCCTCTTTCGAAGTTGGTTAAGGTTAGAGTTTGGAATCAGGGCTGGTGTTCTATCGCCCTGCTCTAAAGACAAACTCTAACCTTAACCAACTTCCAGTTTGAATATGGCCACCAGTGACATTGAAAGTGTTGTATTGATTACAGCTCCATGAAATGACATAGATGAAAAATGTGCATTACCTATAGGGACTGCTACCTTATACGTTCATGGAGCTGTAATCAACACACAGAAATGCTAGAATATAAACCTCACGCAAAAATGTTATGGCCTCTTTTAAGTCAGAGCCCCGTTCATTGTCTATGGAGCAGATTTGACATCCCAGTGACATCACAGATTGGAGGGTTCTCTCTTTCTGATTTCCTGCTTTAGGAGAGAGTGATGCATGTTGACTGAACTGTTCCCGGGGCTACAGGAAGGGAACCTGTGTGGTGTTCCCCTTTAACCCTTTCACTACCACACTACAGAAGGTTAACCCTTTCACTACCACACCACAGACGGTTAACCGTCTGTAGTGTGGTAGTGAAAGGGTTAACCTTCTGTAGTGTGGTAGTGGAAAGGGTTAACACTTTGTTGTGTGGCAGTGAAATGGTTAACCTTCTGTATTGTCACAGTGAAAGGGTTAACCATTTGGTAGTGTGGCAGTGAAAGGGTTAACACTTAACAGTCTTCAGCCAGAGTGGTGGAGACTCAGAGTCTGTGGTTTTATTAAACAGAAATATATGACGTTCTCCAACCTTAGTTAGAGGGTCTAGAGATCAATGGAGATGGGCTCAGCCTCTGCTAAAAGGCTCCTGCAGCAGATCAGTGTATCACTGAGATACAGCCCACATTATCTCTTGACGTGACCCTCGCTTTTTACACAAAGGTGGTCATTTAATCTGAAAACCCATTTTTCATGACCATTAGATATACCGCACCATGAGTTGAGAAGTAAGGGATAGGACAGCAAGAGATATTGAGAATGTGTTTGTGTGTCCTTGTTCTCCTACTGTTGTGGGGACCAAATGTCCACACAAGTGACATCACAGACGTTTTTCTTCCCCGTCTTCTTATGGAAGGTTAGGTTAAGTATGGAATGTCCCCACAATGCATGAAAACATGGCTGTCAAGTGCGCATGTGAGTGTTTGTAAAGTAATGGATGATCTGATGGATGATGTATGTGTAGAATGGTTGACTATGCAGGTTTCTTTTTTTTTTTGGTTATCTTTTTTCCCCTCCTTCTTTTTTCCCGATTTTCTTTCTCCCATCCCACTGTTAGTCGTTATGCCAATTCCCAACCCCCTTCCTGGTTGTTGCGCACTTTCCCCTACTGTTGGTCCGAGAGGCCGGAGACTGTCACATGCTTTCCTCCGACGCATGTGCAGCCAGCCGGCAGCCAGCCTGGCCGCGCAGATTCTCACCGGGAGAGTGTAACGTGTGGGAGGCCGCACTACCTCTCACCAGATCCTACCTTCGCTGAGCAGGCGCCCCGACCGAACTGTAGGGGTCGCTGTCCACAACGCCCAGGACCCACCCACGCTCCCCTCCCCCTAACTCAGCCAGACGAGTTAGTATAGCGATCAGCCCGAGCCAAGGCAATGCTGACTCTCCGGGAGTCGAGACCGCAGCCTCTTGCATTGGTGACGAGCACAATCTCCGCTACGCCACCTGACCGCTGTGACTATGCAGGTTAATGTCCCTGTTCTGTTATCCTTCATGCTGACTGTAGAACTCTGACAATAACACTGACGGCGTCGGCTACACATTTATAGCTTGCAGACAAATGATGTTACATGTACCTCTCTCTCTCTCTCTCTCTCTCTCTCTCTCTCTCTCTCTCTCTCTCTCTCTCTCTCTCTCTCTCTCTCTCTCTCTCTCTCTCTCTCTCTCTCTCTCTCGTTATCTCTATCTATCACTCTCTCTCCCCCCTCTATACCTACTGTATATCCCTCTCTCACCCTCTCTCCCTCTCTCTCTTTACCTATCTATCACTCTGTCACCACTCACTCACTCACTCACTCACTCACTCACTCACTCACTCACTCACTCACTCACTCACTCACTCACTCACTCACTCACTCACTCACTCACTCACTCACTCACTCACTCACTCACTCATTTGGTTTATAAAAGGCTCTTGTATACAGTAAAACACAAAGTTAGTGCTTCTGACCGAATCTAAGCCAAAGTTGTGATTTTTTTTATAAATCACGTTGATGTAGAAATCAGAGTTTTAAATAAATATCCTCCAGTTTTTCTGTGATATATCAAAAGCTAAAACTCACTTCTACCATTATTACCCAAATTAGGACTGTCAGAACTGACTACCAAACTGCCAGTCGAATGTAAACATATAATAATAAAAAGAAAAACCTTGTTGTTTTTCTTTTTAAACACATCACTTTTTTTGTGATTTTAGAAAATGCTTTTTCACGCACACTAATTTGTCTGTTAGGCAGTGTGTTCTGAAATAACTTCATTCATCAGTAGTGCCGAATTTCTCAGTTCTCCGCTTGATATATATCAAAATGTCCAATATAATGAATTTCGATGGCTCATAATAGCCTGCTGCTGAATAAGGCTTTTTCTTTTTTTTTTAAACGTTGACCAGTCAGCTGGTTCTTTTAGCGTTTATCGCTTTTTCATCGCATTCATACTTGGTCAAGTTCGACCGACAGAAGCAGGCTGAAAGGGTTCAGATGGGGGGGAAGACACTCTGGGAAAGGCACGGCTGCCGTCCGGGATTCGAACGCGCTCAGCCCCAGATCCGTGACGAGCACGGTTGTCCACGGCGCTGAAATAGCACTCGCGGTACGTGGTGAGCTACTGGAGCTCCCCGAATAAGGCTTTTTCATGTTCCAAAAGAACAATGTGTTCTCGGAAAAGTGGCTGCAGGAGGTCGGCTGGTTTCAAACGAATGACGCACCGAGAGACACAGAAACTATGCTGTGAAAACTCTGGCGGATAGAAACAGTGCCTTTTATACAGGGACTAAAAACTTTAATCATCCAGCTTTTGATAAGCATGCGAGTAGTGCAAGCGATTGATAACAGGCCAATTCTCACTTCTCATTTCTCCCTCTCTCCCTCTTTCTCTTCCTTCTGCCTCTCTCTCCTCTCCTCTGTCTCTCTCGACCCTCCCCTCTTTCTCTCTCCTCTTCTCTCTCTCCTCCTCTCTGTCTCTCTCCTCTCTTCTCTCTCCCCCTCCTTCTCTGTCTCTTAATCAGAGTTTCCAACGCCAGGGTCTATGTGACAGGCGTTGTACTCATAAACAGTACTGTATATTTGTAGATCTGGTATGTCATAAATGACTAGATGTCACAGTACTGTCTATCTGTATGTCATATATGTTATGATGAATTGAAAATGGGGGACCCTGATGTAAACAGGACGAAAGTCTTTCTCTGGTCTGCATCCCCTTAACAATTGTGTGTATTGAGCCGTACTGTATTGTGTCCCTCTCTCCCTCCTTCTCTCTCTCCCTCCTCTGTCTCTCTCCTCTGTCTCTCTCTCCCTCCTCTGTCTCTCTCTCCCTCCTCTGTCTCTCTCTCCCTCCTCTGTCTCTCTCCTCTGTCTCTCTATACCCTCCTCTGTCTCTCTCCTCTACTCTCTGTGTCTTTCCTCTCTTAGGTCTCTCTCCTCTCCTCTGTCTCTTTCTCCCCTCCTCCCTGTCTCTCTCCACTTTGTCTCTCTCTACCCTCCTCTCTATCTCTCTCCACCCTTCTCTGTCTCTCTCTCCACCTAACCTCCCCATCTCTCTCTTTCTCTCCCTCCACCACCCCTTGCTTGTCCCTCCCACCCCTCCTCCCTCTTTTCCTCTTTCACTCTGTCTCTCACCCACTCCTCCCACCCCTCCTCCCACTTTTCCTCTTTCACTCTGTCTCTCACCCACTCCTTCCATCCCTCCTCCCTCTTTTCCTCTTTCACTCTGTCTCTCACCCACTCCTCCCATCCCTCCTCCCTCTTTTCCTCTTTCACTCTGTCTCTCACCCACTCCTCCCATCCCTCCTCCCTCTTTTCCTCTTTCACTCTGTCTCTCACCCACTCCTCCCATCCCTCCTCCCTCTTTTCCTCTTTCACTCTGTCTCTCACCCACTACTCTCATCCCTCCTCCCTCTTTTCCTCTTTCACTCTGTCTCTCACCCACTCCTCCCATCCCTCCTCCCTCTTTTCCTCTTTCACTCTATCTCTCACCCACTCCTCCCATCCGTCCTGCTGCTGCCTCGTCTCTCTGATGTAAATATTAAAACACCTTCTAGGATATGGACCTGCTGTTACCATGGTTACATCATTTGGGGGAGAGGCTCTCAGCACAGACAGTGTATGAGGCATGAGGTGTTGCAGACATCTAGCTTGCATGGCAGAGCTCAACATCTCATTCGCCAGATGATTCTAAGCAACACGGACGCTGCCAGCTTTGACGATTCTGTCTTTCAATATCCTATGAGCTTGCGACCCAGTATCTAGAAAAGGATACCCATATCAAAAATGTACTATTTTTCAATACTGAAAGTACATTCTTTGTGTGTTGAAAGTATATATCTACCCATAAAGTATATTGCTTGGTACTATTTTGGTACTTCCTATGTGCTTTCATGTACTAATTCAAAGCACATTGTTAGGAACTGGTAACATGTAGGCTCAAATGCACAACATGGGAGACAGGAGAATGATCAACCCTGTAGGGCATTTAATAATACGTTGCAAAAAGTGGATAACACCAGTGCGGTGTGTGTGTGCGTCTTGGGCCTGGCGGGTGGATGAGCGTGACCGGTGGTGAGGACGGGGGTGAAGCTGTGAAGACACAGAGGGAGAAAAACAAAAGAAGTCTTCACAGCAAAAAAATGAAGACAAGCACACAGGGAATAAACACGATACAAAAACACAACGTCAAACGTCAAAAATCACGCAAAGGATGGATACACAGGAACACAACGGGAATAGGACTAACACAGAAAAGACGGGAAAACATTGTCACAGGAAGGAATATCAAAGATACTTGCCAGGCCATCTCAAAAAAGAAGATCTGACGCTGATGCATGGCGATCCTGGTCTCTTGTAGGGTGGCGTGGTGATTAGCAGGCCGGTGCGGAGTCTCCTTCCATCAGCGTGATGATAATCACCTGTGCCGCTTGCATGCTCGAAGAGGGGGTAGAGACAGACAGGGAGGTAGAGACAGACAGGGAGGTAGAGACAGACACGGGGGTAGAGACAGACAGACAGGGAGGTAGAGACAGACAGACAGGGGGGTAGAGACAGACAGGAGGTAGAGACAGACAGGGAGGTAGAGACAGACAGGGAGGTAGAGACAGACAGACAGGGAAGTAGAGACAGACAGACAGGGAGGTAGAGACAGACAGACAGGGAGGTAGAGACAGACAGACAGGGAGGTAGAGACAGACACGGGGGTAGAGACAGACAGACAGGGAGGTAGAGACAGACAGACAGGGAGGTAGAGACAGACAGACAGGGAGGTAGAGACAGACAGGGAGGTAGAGACAGACACGGGGGTAGAGACAGACAGGAGGTAGAGACAGACAGGGGGTAGAGACAGACAGACAGGGGGGTAGAGACAGACAGACAGGGAGGTAGAGACAGACAGACAGGGAGGTAGAGACAGACAGACAGGGAGGTAGAAACAGACAGACAGGGAGGTAGAGACAGACAGGGAGGTAGAGACAGACAGGAGGTAGAGACAGACAGGGGGTAGAGACAGACAGACAGGGGGGTAGAGACAGACAGACAGGGAGGTAGAGACAGACAGACAGGGAGGTAGAGACAGACAGACAGGGAGGTAGAGACAGACAGGGAGGTAGAGACAGACAGACAGGGGGGTAGAGACAGACAGACAGGGAGGTAGAGACAGACAGACAGGGAGGTAGAGACAGACAGACAGGGAGGTAGAGACTTTTTTTTCTTTGATAACTCCAGATGTATTTCCTGCCGCAGCGTACAGGCTCCCTGAAGGGTTAAGAGTCCCAGAGAGACAGGCTCCCTGAAGGGTTAAGAGTCCCAGAGAGACAGGCTCCCTGAAGGGTTAAGAGTCCCAGAGAGACAGGCTCCCTGAAGGGTTAAGAGTCCCAGAGAGACAGGCTCCCTGAAGGGTGAAGAGTCCCAGAGAGACAGGCTCCCTGAAGGGTGAAGAGTCCCAGAGAGACAGGCTCCCTGAAGGGTGAAGTGTCCCAGAGAGACAGGCTCCATGAAGGGTGAAGAGTCCCAGAGAGACAGGCTACCTGAAGGGTGAAGTGTCCCAGAGAGACAGGCTCCCTGGAGGGTGAAGTGTCCCAGAGAGACAGGCTCCCTGAAGGGTGAAGAGTCCCAGAGAGACAGGCTACCTGAAGGGTGAAGAGTCCCAGAGAGACAGGCTCCCTGGAGGGTGAAGTGTCCCAGAGAGACAGGCTACCTGAAGGGTGAAGAGTCCCAGAGAGACAGGCTACCTGAAGGGTGAAGAGTCCCAGAGAGACAGGCTACCTGAAGGGTGAAGTGTCCCAGAGAGACAGGCTACCTGAAGGGTGAAGTGTCCCAGAGAGACAGGCTCCCTGAAGGGTGAAGTGTCCCAGAGAGACAGGCTCCCTGAAGGGTGAAGTGTCCCAGAGAGACAGGCTCCCTGAAGGGGTGGGGGTAACTGTACATTGGATTATCGACGAAACCTTACTTGGTCCAAGAAGATGGTCTTGTGTATTACTGGGTTTAAATCAAATCAAATCAAAATCAAATCAAATTTATTTATAGGGCCCGACAACACACGTTAATGTCCCCATGGGCCGTACAGGTCTTCTTTAAACAAGTCAAGAAGAAAACATAACAATAAGTCAAGAACAGAACAAGAACACCATAAGGTCCAACATTTTTTAGATGAATGCAAATAAATGAAATAATGCAAGCACTCCCAGACATACCCCACGCGAAGGTAAGGAAAAACTCACTAAAACCTAACAATAGGGAAAAAAGCTCCACAGGCAGTGTGGAGGAGAGAAACCTTAGAAGGGCCATTCAAGGGGGGATCTCTCTTCTTAGATGTTGGTGATAGTAGTGTTGCAGACGGACAGTTGGTAAGCATGCACTCATGTGTGTAGTGAAACACAGATGAGTGCATGCAATAGCAACTGAACATTTTGAAAGATTAAAGATAGAGCTAATAGCGATAGCAACTGAACATTTTGAAAGATTAAAGATAGAGCTGATAGCGGATCTATTTGAGGCACAGGGGCGGCGCAAAGAGGGTCACGTCCTCCCCGTCTTAGTCACGGGACATTCAACACTCCGGTCATTGCTCAGGGACAGCCGGAGACAGGGAGATAGGGGGCGGCGCAGAGAGGGTCGCGACCTCCCCGACATCATCGCGGGACATCCGGCACTCCGGTCACCACTACGAGACCTCCGGAGACAGGGGGGCACGCAGAGGGGGTCGCAACCTCCCGGCCTTCATCACGGGACGTCCAACACTCCGGTCAACACTCCAGGACAGCAAGTCATAGGGGGACAGGGAGACGGGACAGGCGTTAGACAGCTCATGAGATTGTAGTGGGCGGACATAGCAATAGATACAAGTGGTAGGCATATATGTGTCACCTCACAGCGCTTTGTGCCAGATCTCTACATTTTCATTTTTCAGATTATTCCAGATTGCTAAAGTACAGAATCTAAGTATTCAAATGATGTGTCATATGTTGAAATCTGAGAATTTTTTGAACACGATGTGCTCAATTATAACTTGTAAACCTGGTTGTGTTCTACAATACTTTAGGTGGTGAAAGGCCTCTCAAAGGAAGGCCACTTTTCACACTTCAGACAGAGTGAGCTGGGGCGTCAACAAAAACCCCTCCAGCAACGCCCATCTCCTGCATAGCATTAACATAATTAAGTGCTGCCATGAGAGTTCTCTCTCCTCAGGACCCCTGTCTCCCCAGGACCCCCTATCTGGACTGTATAGGACTGTGAAGCTATGTACCCCCCCCCCCCATGCTGCTTTGACACCAGAATTTCCCCAAGGGGATTAATAAAGGATCATCTTATCTTAGTAGGTAACATCACAATAAAAAATAAAAAAATTTAAGAAGATAAAATAAAAGTCAATTTCTACAGAGTGTACGGATGCAGGGTCCATGGTGTGTGTGTGTGTGTGTGTGTGTGTGTGTGTGTGTGTGTGTGTGTGTGTGTGTGTGTGTGTGTGTGTGTGTGTGTGTGTGGTGTGTGTAATAACAACAAGTTAATAATCTCAGCACTGTATCTGTATCTCTGTGTGTGTGTTGGGTCTTGAGGGGGTTGATTGAAAATGTTATTAACAGATTGCAGAATGGGTACAGTACAGTACAGCTCAATACACACATTTGTTAAGGGGATGCAGACCAGAGAAAGACTTTCGTCTTGTTTACATCAGGGTCCCCCATTTTCAATTCATCATAACATTGACATACATGACATACAGGTAGACAGTACTGCTACATCTATACATTTATGGCATACCAGATTTAATTTACAAATACAGTACTGTTTGTGATACAAAAAGAGTTAAAAAATAAGAAGAGAGTATTTGATGAAGAAACTACATTGTGTGTGTGTGTGTGTGTGTGTGTGTGTGTGTGTGTGTGTGTGTGTGTGTGTGTGTGTGTGTGTGTGTGTGTGTGTGTGTGTGTGTGTGTGTGTGTGTGTGTGTGTGTGTGTGTGTGTGTGTGTGTGTGTGTGTGTGTGTGTGTGTGTGTGTGTGTGTGTGTGTGGATGGGGCTTGTCACGCTATGTTGCTTACACACACACTTACCTGATATGCTAAGAGTTAAAAAAGAAGAAGAGAGTATTTGATGAAGAAACTGTACATTGTATGAGGTGGGGTGGGGGGTAGTTACACATACACACATCAAGCTGCAAGCAAAATTATTGTTAAATCTATGTCACAACGAGAAAAAGCAACAAAGTCCTCACTCAGTGGCATGGGCCATTCTCTGATGCATACATAATAAAATAATGTATGATTGAAGTGATGGATGTCAGTGTCACAGTTACACATACACACAGTCCTCATATCTCTCCTAGCTACACGTACACACAGTCCTCATATCCCTCCTAGTTACACATACACACAGTCCTCATATCCCTCCTAGTTACACGTACACACAGTCCTCATATCTCTCCTAGTTACACATAAATACAGTCATCATATCTCTCCTAGCTACACGTACACACAGTCCTCATATCTCTCCTAGTTACACATACACACAGTCCTCATATCCCTTCTAGTTACACATACACACAGTCCTCATATCTCTCCTAGTTACACATACACACAGTCCTCATATCCCTTCTAGTTACACATACACACAGTCCTCATATCCCTCCTAGTTACACATAAATACAGTCCTCATATCCCTTTTAGTTACACATACACACAGTCCTCATAGTTAAATACAGTCCTCATATCTCTCCTAGCTACACGTACACACAGTCCTCATATCTCTCCTAGTTACACATACACACAGTCCTCATATCCCTTCTAGTTACACATAAATACAGTCCTCATATCTCTCCTAGCTACACGTACACACAGTCCTCATATCTCTCCTAGTTACACATACACACAGTCCTCATATCCCTTCTAGTTACACATACACACAGTCCTCATATCTCTCCTAGTTACACATACACACAGTCCTCATATCCCTTCTAGTTACACATACACACAGTCCTCATATCTCTCCTAGCTACACGTACACACAGTCCTCATATCCCTCCTAGTTACACATACATACAGTCCTCATATCCCTCCTAGTTACACATACACACAGTCCTCATATCCCTTCTAGTTACACATACACACAGTCCTTATATCCCTTCTAGTTACACATACACACATCTTAAACTAGCTGGACTCAGTGGCTAAGAGGTGATGAGCATCTTAAACTAGCTGGACTCAGTGTCACATGTACACACAGTACTCATATCCCAATATAACGTTAGCAACTTTAACTTACATGGCTGTGTGGCTAGCTAGCTATAGCTAACGCTAACGTTAATGTAGCATGGGCTCGTAATAACACAATAAACGTGACATGGTTGGACTTGCGGTCGGCAGAAAAACTTGGTGTAGTTTTATCAAAGACGCGGAATTGTAAGGAGTTGGATGCTACTGTAAACAAACATTCTTAAAGACACTTACCCATGCAGACGCATCTCGACCGATCTCATAGTTAATTCCGTTGAATAGCGCGGTGTGTTCACCGGTGAGCCGAGACTGAATCAACTGGATTAACAAAGTTCAATGTACTAGTTCATTAGATCCGATGCATTCATCTCTTTCTGATCCAGAGTGCAGCTGCTTCAACCAACGTGATGATAATCCCATTGAAAGTGTAAACAGACACTCTAACACACCCCCAATGCAAAACTCTGCGGGCTGCAGTTTAGGTTTGATTCACATGCAAATAGTAATTACGCCCCCGTTTCACTGAAATAATGTCCGTGAACAGCCTATTTTTAAACAAAGGATTGTTACTATTTTAGATATTCTAACTGTTCGTTTTTATAGTAAACATGTGCGTATACATTCAATTTATAATAATATGAAAAAGAAAAAAAAACACAAAAAAAGAAAAAAGAAAACTCTTTCAAGCCTAGACGAGAAGGGTCGGGCCGAGTTGTGGTCACTAGCGCTGCGAGGTGACACATATGTGAATGGAGTAGATATATGAAGTAAGCGTATTATGTGAATAGAATAGAAGTACTTAACCCAGCAATGAAACCGTGTTGACTGTTAATCTGTTAACAGTCTGTTCATACTGTTAATCAGTTGACAGGACCACAGACAGACGACGGTGAATAACTGATCCAAGGCCTCGGAGGTGCATGTAGAGCAGTCACTACAATCTTGGCCAAGACCCCGAGGCATCCATCACCTTAGTCAGCGCCAGGAGACGGGCACTCAGAGAGAAGGGGCAGGGAGGGGGGGGGGAGGGAGGGGGGGGGGGAGGGGGGGGGGAAAGAGGGGGGGGGGGAAGAGTTAGAGAGTTCCCATGTTTGTGGTGCTGCAAAGGAGCAGACATGTAGTACCCTGTAGTGCCATGTAGTACCATGTAGTACCCCGTAGTGCCATGTAGTACCCTATAGTACCCCGTAGTGCCATGTAGTACCCCGTAGTACCCCGTAGTAGCCTGTAGTACCCTGTAGTGCCATGTAGTACCCTGTAGTGCCCTGTGGTACCATGTAGTGCCATGTAGTGCCATGTAGAGCCATGTAGAGCCATGTAGTGCCATGTAGTACCATGTAGTACTCTGTGGTACCATGTAGTACCCTGTACCCTAACTAAACTACCCTGTAGTAAACTACACAGTGGTACCATGTAGTACCCTGTACCATAACTAAACTACACAGATTAATCTAAAGGTCAGTCCCCGACCAGGTGAGATCAGGGTAGGTTGAAGGAGAGAGAGAAAAGATGAGTCTTAAGCAGGGATTTAAAAGCTTCGACAGAGCAGGCGCCCCTGATGATGGCAGGTAATTTGTTCCACAGGTAGGGAGCGCGGTAGACAAAGGCTCTGTGGCCGGCGGATTTCTTTTTAACCCTAGGGGTCGATAGAAGCCCCGCATTTTGTGAGCGCAGAGCACGAGCGGGCGAGTATCGGGAGATGAGATCGGATAGATAGAGCGGTGCAAGCCCATTTAACATTTTGTAGGTGAGGAGTAGCACTTTAAAGTCAGAACGGGCTTGGATAGGAAGTTTCTAGTTCTAGTTAGTATCCGTGCAGCCGCATTTTGCACGAGTTGAAGATTTTTGATGCTTGAATTAGGTAGGCCTGAAAAAAGTGCATTATCAGTTGTTTATTAATCAGTTGTTTATTTATTTATGTTTTACTGTTTGCATACGAGGTGGTCCGCAAATGTTCTTGATAACAATCTAGTGGTCCGCATAAAACAGAAGTTTGGGAACCACTGATATAGACGATCTCTAAATATGCGTTCTATGCTACGTATACAGTACCGCATATCTGTATGTCATGTCATAAATGTCATGATATATATCTGTATATCTGTATGTTGTGTATGTCATAAATGTCATTATGAATTGAACATGGGGGACCCTGATGTAAACAAGATGAAAGTCTTTCTCTGGTCTGCATCCCCTTAACAATTGTGTGTATCAAGAAGAAATCAAGAGACTTCCCGGTGGAGAAGGGTGTAAGACAAGGATGCATCTTGTCCCCTGTACTCTTTAATATGTACAGTGAATCACTGATGAAAAAAGGTCTGAGAGGAGGGAAAGGAGTAAAACTTGGCGAAGAGAACATCACCAATATAAGATACGCGGATGACACTGCTATAGTCTGTAACTGTCAAGAAGATCTACAGGACATGATGAATAAGCTGAATGTCGAATGCAAAAACTATGGAATGTCGCTAAACACAAAGAAAACTAAAGTAATGATCATTGAAAAAACACCAGGAACTGTTTGTAAAATACAGGTGGATGGAGAAAAACTTGAACAAGTGAAGGAGTACATGTACCTTGGAAGCTGGATCAGTGAAGGTGGAAGAGCTAACATGGACATTAAGAGAAGAACCGGAATTGCAAAGGGCGCATTCTGGAACCATAAAGAATTATTGAGAAGATACATAAGTTGGAAAACGAAGACCAGGATTTTGAAACGTATGTTATGTCAGTCTTTTCATACGGAGCAGAAGCATGGACGCTGAATGAAGAGGCAAAGAGGATGATAGACTCTTTTGAAATGTGGACGCTGAGGAAGATGCTGAAGATAACATGGAAGGATAAGATCAAGAATGAGGAGGTACTGAGAAGAGCGGATATGCAAGGAGTACAGCTGCTGGAGAGGTTGAAAAAGAGAAAGATGGAGTTGTGCGGGCATGTTCTGAGAGGATCCAGCGGGGAGATGTTCAAGAAGGTGGTGATGGGGAAGGTGGATGGAAAGAGAGGAAGTGGAAGACCAAGAAGAGGCTGGGTAGACGACGTTTGTGATTGGAGCGGAGTGAGAGGCGGAGTCACGGAGTTGGAGAGAAGAAGTGGGGACAGAATGGGTTGGAGAGTGATAGGCAACCTTCGGAACAAAGAAGCCACCTAATGATGATGATGTATTGAGCTGTACTGTATTGTACCCATTCTGCAATCTGTTAATAAAATCTTCAATCAATCAATGGCCTGGGCCGCCAGAGCATAACTGTTCTAACAGTAATATATAATCCATTTCAGACAGAACGCACGCAATAAGTTATAATAATAATAATAATAATTAGACTTCCGGTTTAGCACCAGCATGTAACGGTCGCATTGGTTACAGCTCCTCATCCGTTTTTTTTTTTTTTTTTTTTTTTTAATACCACTTTTTACAACACCAATGTGTTTAAACCTTGACTTATATATAAACTGAGATCTTCAACTAACTATATCGACTGAAAGAATCTGAAAGAATCAAGATGGCAAAAAGGAATCAAGGAAAGAAAAGCACAGCCGAACTCTCTCCAGAGGATCCGCCGTTGGATACGAGCTCCGTGCGGGGAATGGCAGGAGAGATTGAGAGAAAAACAGCTGATATTGCCACTTCTTCCATCGTCCCAGCCACCTCATCCGATATAGAGTCTCTTGCTAAGCTAATAAAGATCTTAACCGATAAGGTTGATAAGGTTGATACTAAGGTTGACGCTATCAAAGAATCTATCGAATCCAAAATCAAGGATTTAAAAGTAGCGGCTGCAGTACAAACCGAACGCACTACTGTAGTTGAAACCACCTTGATTGAACACACACAGAGATTCATTACAGGCAAAGAGGCTTTACATGACGGCATCGGGGAACTAACGGAGAAGATAGATGAGGTCAACGGGAAGCTAACAGCTAAGATATTCGAATTGGAACGTCATTCCCGTAGATTTAATATCCGTATAGTAGGACTGGATGAATCAGTTGACTGCACAAACGACTCGTTCGCGACAGTGTTAGCTCAAATCCTAGGACCAGATATCCTCTCTACGCTACCGATAGTGGATCAGCGCTACAGAATTGGTATCCGAGACAACACCAACAATAAAGCGAGAGTGATTATTGCTAGCCTACGCCAAACTGGAATAAGAGATACGATTATCCGGGCGGCACGAAAGAAGAGGGGAAATCTGCATTACAACGAGAAACCAGTGTACTTCTACAAGGATTTCTGCCACGAGGTTGTGCCAGCTACAAGAAAGTGATGTCTCGTCTTTTTGAGAAGGGGTTCCCACCTACACTACGCTACCCTGCGATTCTTTCCATCATGGATAAAAATGGAAGAAGGTTAAAGCTTTCCTCGCCTGAAGAAGCCGAGGATTACATGAGTGACCCACTACTCGGAGGAGGCTAAGTCTTATTCTTCTTTTTTATTTTTTGATTACTTCGTTATAACTTGGACACCAAAAGTGGCATCAAACAAGCTTTGATGACTGTGACGGGGTCCTCTCCCGAACTCCTTTGATTTTCTCATAAACAGGCGTAGTCGAAAGATCTCGTTGGTGGGTGTTTATTTCCCGCCTCCCAAAAGTGCAGAGGTGATATAGTTTTACAAAAAATGTGAAAAGTGAAAGTAACGTAAACCAAAATACCCTATACTTACTATATCTAACAAAAGTGTAAAAAGAGAAAACAAATAAACAAAACAAAATATACTTAATACTTAACACTACACAAAGTCTAAATACACAATATACACTACTACTTCCACTACAAGCAATACCAACACGTTTTACTAGGGATCCTGGTTACCTTCACTGTAACTCAGTCCATTCAAGACTGACGTCCCTGGGCCAAAGCAGCTCTCTTGTATCCAATAGCCCCTCCCACTAGGCTTTAAACAGGATGTACATATTATTATTCTTTTTAACACATTAAACCAATTCCTACACACAAAATATATATCCTCCACTATATCACATAACTTCCAACTGTTTTAAATTACAGATAACCAAGTAAACAGTACAATACAATCATATCGCTCACGTGACGATTACCTTGCGTCAACCCCTCCCATTTAACCTGGCGGATATGTGTGCTTCTGCTTGGCCAACACGTCAACCTAGGAGTGCAGAGTGAAGCGAATGCATCATGACTGTGAGTAATAAATGTGATGTGATGAATGAATGTCTTGCTGTATGAACGTCATTCTGCTATAACAACGGAAACGGAATGAAATTATTGTGCGCATTCGGACATCCTACGAAAGCTGACAAGAGGGAATGTTTGGTGTGTGTGTGTGTGTGTGTTGCTCCGCGGCATATGGCATGTGTGTGTTCCCATGTGCGCTGTCCACATGAAACGCACCACATTACATTATACGGTTATGGTATATGGAAAGACAGACAATGAGTGTGTGTGTATGTACAGTATGCGCACTGCCCGCAAAGTCAGTGACGGAGCCGCACCGTCACATCATCCCTCTCCTCCTCGAGGTTGGCGATGTGCGGCAACCTGGATAGGTAATCTGCCACCACATTGGTCTTGCCCGATCGGTGTCGGATGTTAAACTTAAATGGCTGGAGTGAGAGGTACCATCGGGTAAGGCGGCTGTTGTGGTCCCTCATGGAGTTGATCCAGGTAAGAGCTCGGTGGTCTGTTTCCAGGTCAAATTCCCGTCCAAGCAGGTAGTACTGCAGACTCTCCAGCGCCCACTTAATGGCCAAGCCCTCCTTTTCCACTGTGGAATACCTGGTCTCCGGTGGCTTCAGCTTGCGGCTCAGGTATAGGATTGGATGTTCTTCCCCAGGGTCTCCTTGGGCCAAAACCGCTCCAAGGCCAACTTCGGATGCATCCACCTGTACCAGAAATCTTCTGGTGAAGTCCGGGCTCTTGAGGACAGGGGAAGAACATAGGTGGGATTTCAATGCTTTGAAAGCCGTTTCACACTCCTCTGACCAGTTTACTGGATTCTTCTGGTCCTTATTGGTCAGTGCTGTAAGTGGGGTTGCAATGGTTGCAAACTGGGGCACAAAACGTCGGTACCAGCCAGCCAATCCCAGGAAGGACCGTACTTCCTTCTTGGTCCGAGGTCGAGGGGAGTTTTGGATAGCTTCCACCTTATCCACTTGCGGACGCACCTCACCCCGTCCTAGCAGGTAGCCCAGGTACCGTGTCTCCTGCTGTGCCCACTCACACTTGGCAAGGTTGAGTGTCAATCCCGCCTTTCGGATTCTTCCCAGCACCAGTGACACATCTTGGACATGCTCCTCCCAAGTCGCACTGAAGATGACCACATCATCCAGGTATGCTGCACTGCAGTGGTCACACCCCTGGAGGACTCTGTCCATCAGTCTTTGGAAGGTGGCTGGTGTTCCATGAAGTCCAAAGGGCATCACTGTGAACTGGTACAAGCCAGCTGGTGTTCGGAATGCTGTATATGGCCGACACGACTTCTCCAGCGGGACCTGCCAGTATCCTTTACAGAGATCCAGGGTTGTGATGTATCTGGCAGCTCCGATCTTCTCCAGTAAGTCGTCGATCCTTGGCATGGGGTAGGCATCAAACTCAGAGATGGCATTGAGCTTCCTGAAGTCAATGCATATCCTGAGTGAACCATCTTTTTTAAAGACAATGACTACCGGACTGCACCATTCTGAGTTAGAAGGTTCAATCACTCCGAGCTTCAACAGCTCCTCTATCTCCAGTCGCAGCTTTTCCACCAGCTGTTGGGGGACACGGTAGGGACGTTGGCGGATTGGCCGCCCATCTTTTAGGCGAACTACATGCTCAATGAGGGTGGTTTTCCCTGGCCTGGCGGCAAAGAGGGATGGAGACTCCTGGAAGACCTGGAGGAGCTGTGCAGCTTGCTCTAGAGTTAGATGTATTAAGACAGGGGTAGCAGTTGTAGTTAGAGCTCTCAGTCCTGTCTCCACTTCCTCTTCCACGTCCACCTCCCTCACCAGCAGAGCTGTTCCTGGCGCCTGGATTGGACGTTCCTTCCATTGTTTCAGGAGGTTCACGTGATAAGTCTGTTTCTGTTTCTTCTTGTCCGGGTGATGGACCTCATATGTGACAGGACCCATCTTGCGGGTGATGAGGTATGGCCCTTGCCATTTCACCAAGAGCTTGCTGTTGGACGAAGGGAGGAGCAACAGGACTTTTTGGCCAGCCTGTAGCTCACGGTGCCTGGCCTGTTGGTCATACCAGGCCTTCTGACCTTTCTGGGCCTCACGCAGGTTGACCTCTGCCTCCTCCTGGTATCCGGCCAGCCGATCCCTCATCTCCAGCACAAACTGCACCACCCCTCTGTCACTCGAATGGGTGGAAGGACCCTCCCAGCCCTTTCGGAGCAGATCCAACGGTCCCTGTACCTCCCAGCCATACAACAGTTCAAATGGTGAGAAACCTGTTGAGGCCTGGGGAACTTCTCGGTAGGCGAAGAGCAGAAATGGGAGCCAGCGATCCCAGTCCTTGCCAGTGTCATCCACAAACTTCCGCAACATCCTCTTCAGCGTCTGGTTGAATCTTTCGACCAACCCATCAGTTTGCGGGTGGTAAGGGGTGGTCCTGATCGCTGAGATGCCCAATTGTTTGTGGAAGAGATGCATCAGCCTAGAGGTGAAGTTGGTCCCCTGGTCCGTCAAGATCTCATCTGGTATCCCCACTCTGGAGAACAGCTGTACCAAAGCCCGCAGAACCACGGGAGCGGTGATGGTGTGCAGGGGAAAGGCCTCTGGGAAACGGGTGGCGTAGTCACTCACAACCAGGATGTACTGCTGTCCACTGCTGCTTTTCACCAGAGGGCCCACGATGTCCATAGCAATCCTGCGGAATGGAGTAGAGATGACAGGGAGTGGCTGGAGGAAAGCTCGGTCAGATTTGCGGGCAGGGCATGTTTTCTGACATGTGGGGCATGTGGCGCAATATTGATCAATGTCAGTGTACATGCAGGGCCAATAAAAGCGCGCACTAACCCGTAAAAATGTTTTATGGCGGCCAAGATGGCCGGCCCATGGGAGGGTGTGTGCTAGGTGCATGACCAGTCCTCTACAGCTAGCAGGCACCACAAGACGTCTGTGGTCATCTGTAACTTTGTATAACACGTTATTATCAACAATGAACATTTCCCTTCCCACACAATTTGTTTTGGTCTCTTCTACCACTTGCATAAACAACGGTTTCAAAGTCACATCTTCCCTCTGTATCACAGAAATATTGTCAGGCACTTCCCACATTTTGTCTTTTGGTTCAGGTTCGGTAGATTTTAGCTGCTTCTCAAAGCGGCGTTGGCGCCGAGATTTTTTTGGCCCCTTAGTGCCACCCTCACACAGACTACTGTCAAAATCTGGGAGTGGTTGGACTCCAGCCTTTGCCTGGGCTCTAGTTATCACAGGACACACAACATCTCCCCTCTTCCCCGAGACAGTTTGGACTGGCAATTCTGTCTCCTGCAGTAAATCCACCAGTATTGGTAAATCTCTCCCTAATATGAGATCTACCGGCAAATTGTCTACCACCCCAACAGTTAATAGGTAAGGCTGGTTCTCAAGGGTAACAGTTATCTCTGTTTTGGGGTACAGATGCTTATCCCCATGCACACACAACACATCTGCTTGGCGGCTATAGTCCACACTGCCTACTGGTACTATACTGCGTTTCACAAATGACATAAAGCTACCAGTGTCCAACAGAGCAGTAACCTGGTGGCCATTAACAGTCCTATAGTCCTCACAGTCCTATAGTGCTGAGCTTGCACTTCCTTATCCCCGGTAGTCTCCACCTCAGGCCGGGGTGCATAGCAAGCGCCTGTGGCCTTAGCTTTGCGTATGGGACACTCAGAAGGTTTGTGGCCTGACTGCTGGCAATAGTAACACACAAAGTCAAAGTCCTTACCGGCTGATCGTTGGTTTGGGGCAGAGCTGGGGTTACCTGGAGGTTCCTGGTTATACCTTCGCGGTGCAGGCTTTAGATAGGGTGGCTGGAGCAACTGCCGGGGTTCTGCACTGGTGGAGCGTACAGCTGGTCCTCCTCTTCGAGCGTTGACGAACTGTAGAGCCAGTTTAGCAGCTGCCAGTCCCTCCCCTGGCTCATGCTCCTTCACCCATGTCCTCACCTCGGAGGGAAGTAGCAGGAGTAACTGCTCCAAGATGATCGCCTCTCCAACCTTTTCCTTGCTGTGCTGCTCGGGTCGAATCCAGCGACGGTAGAGCCCCTTCAGGCGGTGATAGGTCTCGGTGGGGTTCTCTCCCGGTGGTACAGCAGTGGACCGGAACTTCTGCCGGTACGTCTCTGGAGAGATGTCAAACTTCATCAACAGTGCCGTCTTCAGGTCTGCATAGCAGTGGGCTCTTTCCTCATCCATCGCCGTGTGGGCCTCCAATGCCTTCCCGGACAGCAGTGGCACGAGTCGGCATGCCCACTCACTTTCCGCCCAGTTCCATGTTCTAGCCATGCGCTCAAAACGTAACAGGTAGTTCTCAATGTCCTCACCCATCAAAAATTGGGGAATTTTAGACTCACTATAGTGCCTCCAATCTGGCCTTGACTGCTCCGGCCTACTGACTGAGTCAGGAAACTGCAGAGAGGGTGCCACTGATGGTGCATCCTGGTACCCACGCCGGGGTGCAGGTGTTGGCGGGTCAAGTCTGGGGTTGCTTGCTGTCCCTGGAGTTGCAATAGGGTCATGCAAATTTGGGGCAGGCAGTGAAATATTTTGACGTTGCTGGGGAGCTGGTTGAACCAGTGGAAGAGAGGTCCGCAGGCCTCGAATCTCTGCCAGCAGGCCCTCCTCTCTCCTTTGCTGTCCTGCTAGGAAGTCTCTCATTATTACCAGCAGTTCTCCCCCTGGTCCACCGGTCGGCGCTGGGGCTGCAGCGCCCTTCTCGTCCTCCGGGTCTGTCTCCCAAGCCCGGTCGGTATCACTGGCTGCCGACTCCTCATCTCGCTCTTGTCTCTGGGAGCGCAGTCCGGCGCGCTGCCTGGGCAGGCGGGTTATCTTCTTTCGGCTAGCCATCCCACTTCTGACACCATATGTGACGGGGTCCTCTCCCGAACTCCTTTGATTTTCTCATAAACAGGCGTAGTCGAAAGATCTCGTTGGTGGGTGTTTATTTCCCGCCTCCCAAAAGTGCAGAGGTGATATAGTTTTACAAAAAATGTGAAAAGTGAAAGTAACGTAAACCAAAATACCCTATACTTACTATATCTAACAAAAGTGGAAAAAGAGAAAACAAATAAACAAAACAAAATATACTTAATACTTAACACTACACAAAGTCTAAATACACAATATACACTACTACTTCCACTACAAGCAATACCAACACGTTTTACTAGGGATCCTGGTTACCTTCACTGTAACTCAGTCCATTCAAGACTGACGTCCCTGGGCCAAAGCAGCTCTCTTGTATCCAATAGCCCCTCCCACTAGGCTTTAAACAGGATGTACATATTATTATTCTTTTTAACACATTAAACCAATTCCTACACACAAAATATATATCCTCCACTATATCACATAACTTCCAACTGTTTTAAATTACAGATAACCAAGTAAGCAGTACAATACAATCATATCGCTCACGTGACGATTACCTTGCGTCAACCCCTCCCATTTAACCTGGCGGATATGTGTGCTTCTGCTTGGCCAACACGTCAACCTAGGAGTGCAGAGCGAAGCGAATGCATCATGACTGTGAGTAATAAATGTGATGTGATGAATGAATGTCTTGCTGTATGAACGTCATTCTGCTATAACAACGGAAACGGAATGAAATTATTGTGCGCATTCGGACATCCTACGAAAGCTGACAAGAGGGAATGTTTGGTGTGTGTGTGTGTGTGTGTGTGTGTGTGTGTGTGTGTGTGTGTGTGTGTGTGTGTGTGTGTGTTGCTCCGCGGCATATGGCGTGTGTGTGTTCCCATGTGCGCTGTCCACATGAAACGCACCACATTACATTATACGGTTATGGTATATGGAAAGACAGACAATGAGTGTGTGTGTATGTACAGTATGCGCACTGCCCGCAAAGTCAGTGACGGAGCCGCACCGTCACAATGACATTGATGTAGAGATATGTTAATATGTGACGCTAGATTCTATATTATTGTAAAGGTTCGCTGTTTGGGCCAGCTAGATTTATGGGTTTTATGCAAGTCATGCTATGTTGTTGACATTTTGGAATATTCTGGACTTTTTCAACGCTTGGTGTCATATCGGAATATTCTGGAATAATATCACCCTATGGCATGCAGAAAGACCTGGGCCCTCATTCATCAACGTGTGCGTAGAACATGTTCTATTTCCACACGTAAGCACAGAATGTAGAATCAGTGTACGCACAGGAAAATCGGGATTCACCACACGTGCGTACGCAGGTTCTACGCACACCTGTCATGATGAATATGACTTTGATCCTACGTTTGAGCTTGTGCACTGTTTTAAGTATTTGCATACCAGAACCGCCCCGATTAACCATATACGGTAATGGTATACCCCCATGAAATGTTGAAAAATGGACTAAGCCGAGGGAAGCGTGTTATGAGAACGGTGATGTCGGATATGATATCTATTAACCATTGCTGCCTGGGCAGCGCAAACACTAATAAAGACCGCGCTGGAATATGACTGCCTTTTCCCGTGTTGTTTGATTAATACCCAGGGATTAAAGTTCTCCTCATTTTTATTCCAAATCGCGATGGATCTCCCGTCAATTTTCTACCTGCTGCATATGATTTCTAGAGGAATACTACAATCTATTTTGATGTCAGTATTGGGTAGCCTATATAAACAATAATACGAGAGCATATACAAGAACAATGAATCTCACTGCATGTATGATGTAGCCTGCCTTTCAATACATGAACTTGAATTCCATCATGTTTGTGTGCGGGACTCACAAGGCTGTTGTCACAATGGGTGGTACCGGTACAGTAATAACAGTCCACACAATATCACGATGGACCATGCCATAGCCTATGTTCTATTAGGACATGATCTGTGACGACAAATGTTCTAGAATGTTTGATTAAGATATCATACTCTGACAGCATGCCTATGATCAACATAAACGCGAACTTGAATCCCATCATATACATAGTCTGTCCACTATCTGGTGTCATTGCAATGCGTTTTCTATTCTTTCTTATACAGTAAAAAGGGGGAAGAACACTATATCGTGGGTGTTCATATGACTTGTATTCTGCTTACAGCTTCGAAATTCCACTTGTTTCGTTTAACGTAAAGCCTTTTAAATATAATCAAAACGTTCCCGTGTTTCTGCGGTCTGTGCGCAAAATAATAACGAGTTGAGCTTTATGATTTATGATGAATTGAAAATGGGGGACCCTGATGTAAACAAGACGAAAGTCTTTCTCTGGTCTGCATCCCCTTAACAATTGTATGTACTGAGCTGTACTGTACTGTACCCATTCTGCAATCTGTTAATAAACTTTTCAATCAATCAAGCTACGCGGAGCGCAGTCAGTCAGTAGCCTACACCCCGTATATTCCGATAACGCTATATAAACCATGCTGCATTCATTCTGAGAGAAAGATCTATTATTCCAAATGCTATTTATAGGGTTTTGACCATAATTACACTACTGTTGCTATTTTACAATGAACTATAATTAATTACGGTTCATACAGAACATGCCAGTGTTATTATGCACAGAAGCTCATTTCCTTGTTGTAATAATATATTCTACCACTGGGCATCAGCTAAGTGTGCTCTGACCTGTGCGTACACGTAAGCACGGAGTCAAGTTCAAGTTGAAATTGATGAATCCCACTATTTGCTTAGAAATGATCGTACGCACAGGGTAAGCACAAATCTGTGCGTAAGACACGTTGATGAATGAGGGCCCTGGAACATAAAGAACAATCTGTGACTATACACAAGAATCATATCTGGAAGAACAACAACCTTTACAACGGAATACTGCCCACCCCTGTTTGGGGGACGAACTGCATACATATATTTAAAACCTTCATTTTCATCTAGGTGTATAAGTTTGGCAAAGTTAGATTTAAACAAATGCTCTCTATTTTTTGAGGTTTCTATAATTTTGTTCTATACATCTTTCTTATTCTTCGGTGTGTTTTAACTTATACAGTTAGTATAAGGTTTAAGTGAATATACTATGATATTTGAGGCATATTTTTAATTTTAATTTTAATTTTATTATTTTAACAGGAGAGTGGCTAAGCCACGGGTGACATTCTATTAAGGTATAATTAAGAGTTTTAGATCCTATGGCAATTTGCATAGGAAAGTTAAGGATAAATGGCTCATTCTGGGCTGACTGGTCGTGTAAGGGAGGAGGGGATTATATGATTGGGTTTATATGTATGTTTTCAGGCTCAGCTCTCAACAGGTTCTCAATAATTGGATATATATCTATTGTGAAGTTTTACTCCAGACGAATTATACACAAGAATACAACAACATGTTTAGATTATGGCTAGTTTGAATATAATGATTTGGAATACTGGGGGACTAAATAAACAACACAAACGCAAAAGCGTGCTTACACTGATGAAAAACAAACAGGTTGATGTGGCTCTTTTAAGCGAAACGCTAACCAACACAAATGGCATAGCCATTCTCCCATATTTAATAACAATGCACTCCTTATTGCACAACGACCTATCAGATATCCCAAATGGGAAAAGCAAGGCATACATACATTGGGAGATATATTCAACGAACAGGGTTTCTGTAGCTATCATGAAATTCAGAACAAATTTAACCTCACCAGCTCCACTTATTATTTCTATATACAGTTATTAGCAACTTTGAAGGCTCACGGAGTCCCATTAAAGATACCACTTGAGCACCACAGATGACAAATTCTTTTATGAAAGGGAGACATCGAGAGGCTTCGTATCTGACTTTTATCATCACTTATTAACGTCTTCGTATGTAATCCTTCCCCTAGACTCAGTTTGGAGGAGGGATATACCAGACTTGAAAGTAGATTTTGATTGGCAAGAAGTCTGGGCAAACGTTCGACTAGCGTCACGCAACCCGGACCATCAACAGATTAATCTTAATTATATTCATAGGACTTACCTGACACCTATAAGATTGAACCGAATGGGGCTTAAACAAGACTCTCTATGCTCCTTGTGTCTAAGAGGTGATATAGGTACATTTATGCATATGTATTGGGAATGCCCCCCTGTTAAGATATTCTGGGAAGAAGTTACTACGCAATTATCAGAATTTTTATTTCTGAACATACCTGTAATGCCTTCTGTATTGTTGTTGAATGATGTTTCGCAGTTAGCAGCCTCTATACAGCTAAAGAGACTAATTTTGTCCGGTCTTACGGCTGCTAAAAAGTTGATAGCATCACGATGGATTCAACCGGATAAAATGTGCCGGAAGGTATGGGTTCTTACCTATCTCGATGTGATTTATTTAGAGATATCTACAGCAAGAATTTTAGGTGTCAATGAAGCCAGCATTGCAATCTGGTTAGAAGTGGTGGAGAGAATAAAGGTTAGCATATGAATTGTAATCTCTGGTTAGAAAAGAATAATGGATGGATTATTCAAGGGGGGTCCTGAGGGGGGGGAAGAAGAACGAGCAAGAGCATATGTATGTACTGTATTGTATAATGGGGATTATGTATATATCTCGCAACCTACATTTATTGATTCAAATACAGAAATGTATATTCCTGTGATTTATTGAGATATTTACTGTTAATGTTTGTCTTGTCAAAAAAATTATAAAAAAAAAATTTCAATTTCTTTTTTTATTATTATTATTATTGAAAAGTTCTGTATTTTTTAAGTCGTATTTGGGGGCAATTAACCAATGGTATGCTTTTTTATTTTATTTTTTATTTTGGGTAAGAGTTTCTTATTTCGGTAAGAGTGATCTTGACCACTCTTATAATTTGTTCTTGCCTGAGAAAAAAGACAATAAGAAAACAATAAGAAAACGTTGCTGAATCCCAGGTAAGAACAAAGTAAGAGGAAATGCTAGTTAAGAACAAAATCTGTTCTTATACGCTTCATGAGTGTTGCATTTATTTATTTTACATTTTATTTTGGATTTCATGGTGTTTTTTGTTTTGTTCTTGATTTATTGTGATGTTTCTTCTTGACTTGTTTAAAGAAGACGTGTCCAGCCCATGGGGACATTAACGTGTGTTGTCGGGCCTTACGAATACATTTGATTTGATTTGATTCTGACTTATTTCTCATGTCATTTTCTAACTAACTCAAGTGCAACCACATCTCCTCTCATTAAGTTCCAAACTGTTCTGGCAAGGAAGTTCTAAGCATTTTTTCTCACAAAGGTCAGCTACAGGAAATTATGAGATAATGGAATGAGAAGTGGCCAAAGGGCCTATACGGTGATTAACTTCACTTTCATTAACACACTACAGGCATAAGAGGAAGTGATTATATCATATAATTGCATTTACATGATTATTCCATTATTGCAGCAGCCCTAGTTGGTGAGTGACTGACTCACTGATTGGCTTGCTGGCTGGCTGACTGACTGACTGACTGACTGACTGACTGACTGACTGACTCTCTCTCTCTCTCTCTCTCTCTCTCTCTCTCTCTCTCTCTCTCTCTCTCCTCTATCCTTCATTTTAAATAGCTTTGTGTCTGGTTGTCTATGATGACACTGTGCTATCTATCCTAGATGTCAGATCAATATATCACACTGCTGATATACCTTATCCTCACGGAGTCAGACACACAAGAGAGAAATATATATATATATATATATATATATACATAATATATATATAGAGAGAGGGGATGGAGAGAGAGAGAGAGTGGGCTAAGAGAGAGAGAGTGGGCTAAGAGAGAGAGAGAGAGAGAGAGAGAGAGAGAGAGAGACTGACAGAGTCAAAAAAGGGGATGGAGAGACCACACACACACACACACACACACACACACACACACACACACACACACACACACACACACACACACACACACACTCGCACACACACACACACACACACACACACGCACGCACGCACGCACGCATGCACGCACGCACGCACGCACGCACGCACGCACACACACACACACACACACACACACACACACACACACACACACACACACACACACACACACACACACACACACACACACATTGGTGTGTTAACAGGGACCCATGTTAGAAACCTGTGGTTGTACTGGGCAGCTCCTAGTGGTCAACAGTGTCGGACTGTGGTTGTACTGGCAGCTCCTAGTGGTCAACAGTGTCAGACTGTGGTTGTACTGGGCAGCTACTAGTGGTCAACAGTGTCAGACTGTGGTTGTACTGGGCAGCTCCTAGTGGTCAACAGTGTCAGACTGTGGTTGTACTGGGCAGCTCCTAGTGGTCAACAGTGTCAGACTGTGGTTGTATTGGGCAGCTCCTAGTGGTCAACAGTGTCAGACTGTGGTTGTACTGGGCAGCTCCTAGTGGTCAACAGTGTCAGACTGTGGTTGTACTGGGCAGCTCCTAGTGGTCAACAGTGTCAGACTGTGGTCGTACTGGGCAGCTCCCAGGTGTGAATGTATGTAACTGAGTGTGAGCATTGCTGAAAAACGGGTGCTCAGAAAATCTACCCTATACCTTTTGTTAAAACAAAAGCAAACAAAAGCAGTAAATCAACCCAATTAACCAGGATTGCCACATAGCAGGCCCTGCATTCTTACCATACAATTATCTCTATTGTTCATTTTTGTTTACTGTGACAAAATCAATTTGAAGCAGCTCTGGAACGTTCAACAATGCAACTCTGCCTCTGCTGCCAGAGTCCTCCATTTCTGTGTAAAAATCTCTGAGGGGAGAGAGTGTTTGTCATTCTGCAGATGGGTTATTGCTCAATGTGTTTATTCTGCAGCAGTGGATGGCTTTGTGCTTGTAGCTGGAGCTTGTCTCTGCTGTCCCCTGTTTGAGAGAAAGACTCACTGACTGACTAAACCTCTCATCTCCTCTTCTCTCCTCTGCTCTCATTTCCTCGCCTCTCTTCTCTCATCTCCTCTCCTCTCATCTCCTCTCATCTCCTCTGCTCTCTTCTCCTCTCATCTTCTCTCCTCTCATCTCCTCTCCTCTCATCTCCTCTCCTCTCTTCTCCTCTCATCTTCTCTCCTCTCATCTCCTCTTCTCTCCTCTGCTCTCATTTCCTCGCCTCTCTTCTCTCATCTCCTCTCTTCTCTTCTCATCTCCTCTTTCCTCTCCTCTCATCTCCTCTGCTCTCTTCTCCTCTCCTCTCCTCTCTTCTCCTCTCATCTTCTCTCCTCTCCTCTCCTCTCCTCTCCTCTTTCCTCTCCTCTCATCTCCTCTCCTCTCTTCTCCTCTCATCTTCTCTCCTCTCATCTCCTCTTTCCTCTTCTCTCATCTCCTCTTCTCTCCTCTCTTCTCCTCTCATCTTCTCTCCTCTCATCTCCTCTCCTCTCCTCTCCTCTCTTCTCCTCTCCTCTCCTCTCTTCTCCTCTCATCTTCTCTCCTCTCATCTCCTCTCCTCTCCTCTCCTCTCTTCTCCTCTCTTCTCCTCTCATCTTCTCATCTCCTCTTCTCCTCTCATCTCCTCTTCTCTCCTCTCTTCTCCTCTCATATCCTCTCCTCTCCTCTCCTCTCCTCTCCTCTCTTCTCCTCTCCTCTCTTCTCTTCTCATCTTCTCTCCTCTCACCTCCTCTCCTCTCCTCTCTTCTCCTCTCTTCTCCTCTAATCTTCTCATCTTCTCTCCTCTCATCTCCTCTTTCCTCTCCTCTCATCTCCTTCTTCCTCTCCTCTCATCTCCTCTTCTCCCCTCTCTTCTCCTCTAATCTTCTCTTCTCTCCTCTCCTCTCCTCTCCTCTCCTCTCCTCTCCTCTCCTCTCCTCTCTTCTCCTCTCCTCTCCTCTCCTCTCTTCTCCTCTCATCTTCTCTCCTTTCATCTGCTCTCCTCTCCCCCGAATGTCCACACTCAAAACAGACTGAAGATTATTCTTTCTTTCTTTCTTAGGGTGGATGTACATCTTTCTAACGATCACGAAGCAACGTATTAGATGTTTCAAACAACAAGAAAAGCAAGTGCTGGTTTAACGTCACCATGAAATGGCTTGCATCATCACCACTATCATGTTTCACTTCCGTGATTTGACAAATGAAGTTAAGTTATTGTTTCTCAAGGGTTGAGATATTTTTATCTCTAAAGACCTGATCTACATTGGCCTGCTCAATTGGCAATATATTGGTGTCAGATCATGCAAGGGTGACTCTTGAGCTGCTCCTCATTGGCTGTGCAAAGAGGTCTTCTAGATGGGGATCTCTGCTGCAGGATATCGACTTTAAGGCTATGCTGAAAAATCTGATTGATATGTATATAGAAATAAATGTATCACAGTGGCTAAAAAGCTGATAGCATCACGATGGTTTCAACCGGAAAAAATGTGCCGGAAGGTCTGGACTCTTACATAATTCTCGATGTGATTTATCAAGAAATATCTACAGCAAGAATTTTGGGTCTCAATTAATCCAAAATGACATTGTGGTTAGAAGTGGTGGAGAGAATAAAAGCTAGCATATAATGGTAGTGTCTGGTTAGGAACAAGTTATAATGGTTGGATTATCCAATGGGGGGTCCGGGAGGGGGGGGTTCGAGCTGGAGCATATGTATGTAGGTTTTTAGATAACAGGTATTAGGGGTATATCCTGTATAAGACATTTGACTAAATGGTAATTTCATTGGATATGCACTGTGAATTAATGCTTGTATATCTTATCGTGTGTTGTCATGTTTGTTTATATGTCTGTTTAAAAAATAATAAAAAAAAATATAAAAAAATAAAAATAAACAAATGTTCCTTCCGCGCCATCCGCGGGGGTTGCTTGGGAAGCCCTGAAGGCTTTTTTGAGGGGTCACGTAATTCAATATTCATCATTATAAGAAAAAGCAAAACGCCAAGAAAATGGTGGATTTAGAAAAAAGGTTGCTGGTGGCGGAGGGACAGTTGAAACTAAATATATGTATCTCCAAATAACTTGAGGCCTGTAACTCAATTAAAGTACGAGTATAATTGTATTCTCTCACAGAAGGTAGAGTTTGGGTTGTTTAGGGCCAGGCGGAATTACTTTGAATCGGGGGACAAAGCTGGTAAGTTGCTGGCCAGGTATATTAAACACAAGGAGTCGTCATCCACTATTTCGGCTATCCGGGTACATGGGGGAGCCCTCGTGACCAAGGCCAATGACATTAACAATGATTTTAAAGAATTCTACATAGGTCTTTATACTTCCTCTTCCACATCGACACAGCAGGACATTCCTTCATATTTTAACAGATTAGATCTCCCTACATTAGATGTGGGTCAACGTGAGTATCTGGACACTCCAATCACAGATGGTGACGTAGCAGAGGTCATTAGGAAAATGCCGTCCGGTAAAGCTCCTGGGCCTGATGGTTTTACAGCTGAATTTTACTCTCTCTCTATATTCTCTCTCCCTCTATTCCCTCTCTCTCTATTCCCCCTCTCTATATTATCTCTCTATTCCCTCTCTCTCTACCCCCCCTCTCTCTCTATTCCCTCTCTCTATCCCCCCTCTCTCTATTACCTCTCTCTCTATCCCCCCTCTCTCTATATTCACTCCCTCTCTATCCTCTCTCTCTATATTCTCTCTTTATATCTCTCTCTATTCCCTCTCTATAGTATCTCTCTATATTCTCTCTCTATTCCCTCTCTCTCTCTATCCCCCCTCTCTCCCTATTCCCTCTCTCTATCCCCCTCTCTCTCTATTACCTCTCTCTCTATCCCCCCTCTCTCTATATTCACTCTCTCTCTATATATTCTCTCTTTCTATCTCTCACTCTATTCCCTCTCTATATTCTCTCTATATATTCTCTCTCTCTCTATCCCCTCTGTCTATATTCTATCTTTCTATCTCTCGCTCTATTCCCTCTCTATATTATCTCTATATTATCTCTATCTCTATCCCCTCTCTCTCTATATTCTCTCTATATACTCTCTCTCTCTATTCCCTCTCTATTCTCTCTCTCTCGAAATTCTCTATATATTCTCTCTCTCTATTCCCCCTCTCTATTCCCTTAATTATATATAAAAGACAAAAGAAAGTTGTATTTCGCTTCATGGTGACTTCAGCTATATTGCTTTTTAAATAACAAGTCATTTGAGCTTGGCTTCATCCAATCTGGATATGGTGTCAGGTAGCTGGACCGTTCTCTTGACGCTGCTGCCAGTTCTACTGCCTCGATGCCTCTTTGGGTTCCTCTCAGGGTTTCAGCTCCCTGGTAACAAGCTGCTCTTTTAAAAAGGGGACACTGTGCTTTCAGCCGCCTCAGGAACGCTGCCCCCGTCAGGTGGAACAGTGACATGCCGCCCCTGTGAGACGGGATGAAGTGGCTGTTCTCTCTGTTCCTGTCTCCCATTCTCCCTACAGTATACATTTCTATCTGTATCTCTCTCCCTCTCTCTCTCTCTCCTTCTAACTCTCTCTCTCTCTCTCTACATCTGTCTTTCTCTCTCTGTTTCTGTCTCTCAATTTCTCTCTCTGTTTCTCTACATGTGTTTCGCTCTCTCCCTCTCTCGCTCTACGTCTGTCTCTCCATCTCTCTCTCTCCATCTGTATCTCCCTCTCTCTCTACATCTGTTTCTCTCTCTCTCCCTCTCTACATCTCTCTCGCTCTACATCTGTCTCTCTATATCTCTCTCGCTCTCCATCTGTCTCTCTCCATCTCTCTCTCCATCTGTATCTCTCCATCTCTCTCTTTACATCTGTTTCTCTCTCTCCCTCTCTACATCTCCCCCACTCTACTTCAGACCCACACTGGAAATAAGCCAGCCGACACCGATTGTCAGTCACTCTGTGAGGAAGGAGATGTCCCTATAGGTAAAACCTGACAAAGGGACGTGGATAGGAGGACGATGATGCCACCATGCAAAGTGTGTCCTCCACATTGATCCCTGCATCCCTGCATGGACTACTGGAGAATTAACAGATGCAGAACTTGAGAATTACTAGTAACCCCTGACCACTAAGTGTGTCTGACTCTTAACCACCAAAACCTGCACGGACTATAACATAATACCAGTTAGGGTACAGACCCTCACCTGCACCTTGTGTATACTGTTTACTTTTTATTTTATTATCTTTTCCCCCCTCCTTTTTCCGTTTTTCTCCCATCCCAATGTTTCTGGATTCGATCCCACTGTCTCTGCGGTGGTAGACAGACGCTTAGTCCGCTGCGCTACCCGCGCCCTATACTGTTTACTTTTACTCGTGGTAACTTTTACTTCAGGTTACATTTTCTTTGAATTTTCTTTTATTTATTTATGTATTGTAAGTAACGTATATTATAAAAAATAGTTATAACCCTCATCTCCATATTCTTCTTATACATATCTTTATATTCAGATTCATTATAGTTTTTATAGTTTACACAGTTTATTTTTTCTCATATTTTTATATTTAGATTACATTTTGTTTGCCTATATTTATGTCTTTCTTATTATTACCTTACCCATACCTGTAAGGGTTCAAAGGAAGTCCCTGTCATGGCTTTAAGCACCATGGACAGGTCACTTTCCTCTAAGGGTTCAAAGGAAGTCCCCTGTTATAGTTTTCAGCACCATGGACAGGTCCATTTCCTCTAAGGGTTCAAAGGAAGTCCCCTGTTATGGTTTTCAGCACCATGGACAGGTCCCTTTCCTCTAAGGGTTCAAAGAAAGTCCCTGTCATGGCTTTCGGCACCATGGACAGGTCCCACCTTGGGGCTGTCGGCCTGACAGCCAGTCCCATAATTAGGGATGCTCGATATTGGCTTTTTTACCGATACCGATATACCGATATTGTCCAACTCTTAATTTCCGATACCGATATCAACCGATACCGATATATGCAGGGTTACCCCCCCCCCCCCGCATTACGCATTATGCATACTTTTGACAATAAATAAAATCAGAATTTGTTCTTACTTGCTTGCCTGGGTAAATAAAGGCTATAGAAATGTAAAAAAAAAAAAAAGAAAAAATGTTTGATTTGAAAACCGATACCGATATTTTCCGATATCACATTTTAATGCCGATTAAAATCGGCCGATAATATCGGTAGGCCGATAATATCGGACATCCCTACCCATAATCCATTCTCCTAGCTCCTTGGAGAATTCTTTTTAACCAAGGCTTGGTTAAATGCTGACATTTCTGGAAGCCTTTGTGACAGAGAGAAATGGCGCACGCATAAACCTTAGCGGTCGAGTGTGAGTGGTCTTGTCTAATAATTCCTGTCAAAGGGCAGTAATATGGTTCACCTGACCTGACAGGGGTTTCACATCCTTCCTCTCTGGGTAGACTTTTGATGTCGACTCAGCCCTGGTGACTGAATAGTACAAATGACACCATAACTGAGACTAAGAGCAGTTCTTTCAGAATGGCCATCTGTAGTATCTTCCCTCCCCCTTGTGAGATGGTCCCCTTGAATCGAGGGATCGGCCATGGCAGCCCAGACAGCAGCTGTAACATGTCCCCGTACCCTGCTGCTTAATGTCTGGTGTCTGTGTGATGTCTGGTGTCTGCTTAATGTCTGCTGTCTGCTTAATGTCTGCTGTCTGCTTAATGTCTGCTGTCTGTGTGATGTCTGGTGTCTGCTTAATGTCTGCTGTCTGCTTAATGTCTGCTGTCTGCTTAATGTCTGCTGTCTGTGTGATGTCTGGTGTCTGCTTAATGTCTGCTGTCTGTGTTATGTCTGGTGTCTGCTTAATGTCTTCTGTCTGCTTAATGTCTGCTGTCTGTGTGATGTCTGGTGTCTGCTTAATGTCTTCTGTCTGCTTAATGTCTGCTGTCTGCTTAATGTCTGCTGTCTGTGTGATGTCTGGTGTCTGCTTAATGTCTAATGTCTGCTTAATGTCTGGTGTCTGCTTAATGTCTGCTGTCTGCTTAATGTCTGCTGTCTGCTTAATGTCTGCTGTCTGTGTGATGTCTGCTGTCTGTGTGATGTCTGGTGTCTGTGTGATGTCTGCTGTCTGTGTGATGTCTGCTGTCTGTGTGATGTCTGCTGTCTGTGTGATGTCTGCTGTCTGCTTAATGTCTAATGTCTGCTTAATGTCTGCTGTCTGTGTGATGTCTGCTGTCTGTGTGATGTCTGCTGTCTGCTTAATGTCTGGTGTCTGCTTAATGTCTAATGTCTGCTTAATGTCTAATGTCTGCTTAATGTCTAATGTCTGCTTAATGTCTGGTGTCTGCTTAATGTCTAATGTCTGCTTAATGTCTAATGTCTGCTTAATGTCTAATGTCTGCTTAATGTCTAATGTCTGCTTAATGTCTGGTGTCTGCTTAATGTCTAATGTCTGCTTAATGTCTGGTGTCTGCTTAATGTCTAATGTCTGCTTAATGTCTAGTGTCTGCTTAATGCCTGGTGTCTGCTTAATGTCTGCTGTCTGTGTGATGTCTGCTGTCTGCTTAATGTCTGCTGTCTGCTTAATGTCTGGTGTCTGCTTAATGTCTAATGTCTGCTTAATGTCTAATGTCTGCTTAATGTCTGGTGTCTGCTTAATGTCTAGTGTCTGCTTAATGTCTGGTGTCTGCTTAATGTCTAATGTCTGCTTAATGTCTGGTGTCTGCTTAATGGCTGGTGTCTGCTTAATGTCTGGTGTCTGCTTAATGTCTGCTGTCTGCTTAATGTCTGGTGTCTGCTTAATGTCTGCTGTCTGCTTAATGTCTGGTGTCTGCTTAATGTCTGGTGTCTGCTTAATGTCTGGTGTCTGCTTAATGTCTGGTGTCTGCTTAATGTCTGCTGTCTGCTTAATGTCTGGTGTCTGCTTAATGTCTGCTGTCTGCTTAATGTCTGGTGTCTGCTTAATGTCTGGTGTCTGTGTGATGTCTGGTGTCTGCTTAATGTCTAGTGTCTGCTTAATGCCTGGTGTCTGCTTAATGTCTAGTGTCTGCATAATCAAATACATTGTACACTCCTGCACTCACTATTCTCTGCTATATTCAGTCAACATTTCGAGCAGGGACCTTCATCAAGACATATGGAGGGGTCTGGAGGGGGAGAGGAGATGAAGAAAGAGGAGGGAAGGGGAGAGGAGATGAAGAGAGGAGGGAGGGGGAGAGGAGATGAAGAGAGGAGGGAGGGGGAGAGGAGATGAAGAAAGAGGAGGGAAGGGGAGAGGGTGAGCTCCAGAAATTCAATGGAGCAGCTATGGTTGCGAGGGGGAGGGAGAGAGAGAGAGAGAGAGAGAGAGAGAGAGAGAGAGAGAGAGAGAGAGAGAGAGAGAGAGAGAGAGAGAGAGAATGGGTGACTGAAGTGGATTTACAACTGACCTCTCTCACTGACCCAAGTACAGAGCAGATTCAAAGCTGTCTTCATGCTAAAACTCAAAATCATTCAATTCTGACAGAACCCACATTTCTTTCTATGGTCACTTCCCACTTAAAAGCCCTCGATTCCACGGCTGACCTCGGAGATAGAATATCTGACACGTGAAAGGTGCTCTCATCTTACATCACAATATCTTGCTCCTGTGACACTACTTTTACCACGAAAAAGGATTTCCTCCATTTCCCCACCGCGGTCTATCCCTCTTGACTCTACTAATTGTACCAGTAAGTTCCCCCAGGTACCACTGAAGCATAACTGCGGTACAAAGGGGCAGACCGGTAACCGTAAGGTCATCTTATCTAATCTGCTATTACGCCTACAGTTGACTAGATTTAATTTGATTAGTTGAAAATTCGATTCAAGCCTCAATCATAGTCCAGCATGCTGAAATCCTCCAGTGTACCCTGGTAACTGCTCTGCGATGGCATGTATGAAATATTCATTAAGTTAGTGGCACGCTCTGCTGGTCTTTTATTACTCTCCAGCACTGGTGGGAAGCTATGAATTATTAAAGACGCCAAGAGAGATGCAGATTGCATTCATGATACAAGTTCATTATTATACCATAGCGGGCGGGGGATGTTCCACTAACTGTCCGTCACAGGTGGTTAGGGAAGTAATCAATGGGGACGTTAGGTTCATCATCTATGGGTTCCATTGCATTTATTGTTTGGCGGTTATATAGTGTAAAGGCCCAATCAGTGATCCGACTGTAAACGTGTAGCCCCACCAAACCAAAATATTTTAAATAGGAAGGGAGAATTTTTTATTTATTCTCCTGTTGATTGACTCCGAGTCCTAACACATACTAGAAACACATACATAATTTGTCCTTGGTATTACTTAAAAGGTATTTTGTAAATGGAGTAAAAAGAAATGTAAATAAAAAAAAGGGTAAAGAAAGTTCCAAAAGAGTATTTTCCATCTACAACTCAAACTCTTCCAGGATGTATGTGAATACATCCTATATTAATGTGGTGTAAAATATTCTGGATTGGGGCTTTAACTGTAGTCATTTACCATCCCTCGTTGCAAGGGATTTTTGACACATTTAACACAGGTCTGAAAAACTGTGTGAATGTGAATTTAGCCCGGGGGTGCTGATTTTGTTTAAGCCTGAAATTGCTAATTTTTTTTTATCTACTTTTTCTCCTCCTTTTTTCTTTTTTTTTTTAAATTTTTTTTATTATTGCAAAACAAAACTTATTAAAAGTCAGTACTCAACACACAATGTATAATGACACTTTCAGTAAAGGTGGTTAAAATATATGCAAGTACAGAAACAGGATAAAACAAAAATAGTCAATAATAACATTTTAACCGTATACCGTGTATATCCAGCGAAGTTACAATTATATAAATGTTAGTATATAATATACCCCGAATACCTATTTTCTAAAACCCTACACACATATGCTCCAGCTCAAATCCCCCCCTCCCGGACCCCCTCTTGGATAGTACCTCCATTATCCCTCACTCCTAACCAGACATCACCATTATAGGCTAGCTTTTATTCTCTCCACCACTTCTAACCACATTAACATTTTGGATTCATTGAGCCCTAGAATTCTTGCTGTTGATATTTCTTGATATATCACATCAAGATATGTAAGAAACCACACTTTCCGGCACATTTTTTCCGGTTGAAACCAACGTGATGCAATCAGTTTTTTAGCTACTGTGATACCCGATAAAACCAATCTTTTTAGTTGTGGGTTCACTGCAAACTCAAAAACATCATTCAATAGCAATACCGCGGGGTGTACAGGTATATTCCAAAATACGAGTATTGATAATTGTTGGGACACATCTTCCCAGAATGCCTTAACTGGTGGGCAGTCCCAATACATGTGCATAAATGTTCCTTCGTCCCCATTTGTACATTGGGAGCATTTGGAGTCTTGTATAAGCCCCATTTTGCACAGCCTTATAGGAGTCAAGTATGTCCTGTGAATATAGTTCAGATTGATTTGTTGATGATCCGGGTTCCTTGATGTAAGTCGGACATTTGCCCAGGCTCCTTGCCAATCAAAGTCATTTTCCAGGTCTGGTATATCCCTCCTCCAGACATTGTCTAGTTGAAGGGTTTCGTACGAGGACGTTAGTAATTGTGAATAAAAACCTGATACAAAACCTCCCAATGTATCTCTGTCATAGAAAAATTTGTGGTATCTGTGGTGTTCAATTGGTATGTGTAATGGAACACCGTGAGATCTCATACAAAGTCGTAACTGTATGTAAAAAAGCCATGTGGACTCGGTGAGGTTAAACTTTATGCATATTTCGACATAACTACAGAGGCCCTTGTTATTAAAAATATCCCCTAATGAGTGTATGCCTCTTTCTTCCCATACAGGGAATCTTATAGGTCGTTTTCCCATTAAGAGAGCATTGTTATTGAATATGGGAGTGTGATTATGCCATACTTGATTGTTAGGAAATTTCCTTTGAGTTTCCCGCCATGTCCTGATTGCATGGGTTATTATTGGGCCAAATTCTCGCTCACAATGCTTGATTGAAAGTTTAGTGTATGCTATGTCTTTCAATCTCTGTGGGGCTACTATGTTTTCTTCTAATTTTCTCCAAGATACCAAAGCCTCGGGGTCAAACCATATCTTCTTCAATGGTCTTAATGTGAAGGCATTAAAATATTGTAAAAAATCTGGGACTGCCATGCCACCGTCTGCTTTACTTCTCTGTGCGGTGGATCTTTTTATGCGAGGTGGTTTGTTATTCCAAATAAATTTGTATGTGGAGGTTTGTAATCTTTTCCAGTAGCCCTCTGGAGGAGGTAACGGAAGCATTGAGCTGAAGAAATTGATTCTTGGTAATACATCCATCTTAACTATTGATACCCTTGCCTGTACTGAGTTTTTAAGTTTTGCCCACCTGTCCAGGTCGTCCTTGATTTTGTTCTGTATTTTTGTGTAATTGTGCTTCACCGTTTGTCTTATGGTGGGGAATATTTCCACTCCCAAGCATCTGAAATGTTTTACCATCGGTATCGCACCTGGGAGGGTTATATCTTTTTTTGCAGGGGTGTTAAGTGGAAGGAAAGCCGACTTCGGCCAATTTATCTTAAATCCCGATAAATCACCAAAGTTCTCAATCAACTTGAGCAGATGAGGCAATGTGGTGTTGGGGTTTTGCATGAACAATATTACGTCGTCCGCATATAAACTAATTTTTTGTTGTGTGCCCTTGATTACGATTGGTTCTATGGATTGGGATTGTCTTATATATTGTGCTAAAGGCTCTAATGATAAATTGAATAGTCCGGGACTAAGAGGGCAACCCTGTCTGGCAGAGCGTGATACCGGAAAGATTTTGGAGATGATTGTGCCTGTTGTAATCATGGCCGATGGGTCCTTGTATAGTACTTTAATCATATCAATGAAACCTTTTCCTAACCCCATCCTTTCCAATACTGCCCATAGAAACGACCATTCCAACCTGTCAAATGCTTTCATAGCATCCAGGGATAGTATCGCCTTAGGTGTGATGTCCTCTTTGTCTGTATCTAGTACGTGCAGTATTCGCCTTATGTTATCATTGATCAGGCGACCTTTTATGAAGCCTGTTTGGTCCGTATGAACTAAAGACGTCATATGCTTTTGCAATCTGATGGCTAATATCTTAGAGTACAGTTTGACATCGGTTCCGAGGAGGCTTAAAGGACGGTAACTACCGCATTCAGTGGGGTCTTTGTCTTTTTTGTGAAGAACTGAAATGAGTGCGGTATTTTGGTGTTCGATGAAGCTTCCCTCTTTGACTGAGTATAAGATCATATTTAGTAATAAGGGTCCAAATATGTCCCAGCAAGAAATGTACATTTCTGATGGGATACCGTCAATTCCCGGAGCTTTGCCGTTTTTCATTCCGGATATGGCCTTCTTGAGTTCTTCTAATGTGATCGGTACTTCTAACTGTTTAGCGTCTTCATCTGTAAGTTTAGGGAGAGTAATTTGATTAAGATATGTGTCTAATTTGTCTTGATCAAAGGTCGTTTCTGAGTTATATAAATCGGAGTAGAATTCTTTGAATGTATCGTTTATTATTTTGGGTTCTGTTACTAGAGCTTGTTGTTTCCTAATGGCAGTTATATCTGCAAATTTTGCATTAATTCTTAGTCGCATGGCTAATAGGTGACTAGGTTTAGAACCTTGGAAGTACTGCTGTTGTCTAGTGCTGCGTATTTGCAATTCCGATTTTTGTCTGTACATTGCTTTGATCTCGGTCTTTAGAATGTTAACTTGGTTATCTAGTCTAGTAGAGTTGTTGTATTTTAAAGAATTAAAAAGCGTTGAGTAAAGCGTTTCCATTTCAGACAGTTTTGTGTTTTGATTTTTGCGCAATATGGAGGTAAATCTATCCGAGAAATCCTTGATCATACTCTTTACCGACATCCATAATATTCTGGGATCTTGCACCGAGTTAGCATTAACTTGTAGGAATACTGTGAGAGCTTCTTTAATTTGTGTAATGAATTCCTTGTTGTTAAGCAGCATCGAATTAAAACGCCATCTTGGGGCCCGGGTAGATAATGTACCAAATGTTGCTTTCAGGATTAAGTAGCAGTGATCTGATAGCGCATTGGGTGTCATTTCCACTTCGTATTTATCAAATATTCTCGGGGATGCAAAGACGTAATCAATTCTGGATAGTGTGTTGTGTCTCGCCGAACGACAGGAGTACTTGCGGGTCATGGGGTTAAGTGAACGCCATAAATCAGTTACTCCTGTTGATTTCGACCAATCTTTTAATGCTTTAGATGAATTCTTTTGTTCGCTGGAGAAGGAAAGGTAAGTTTTGTCCATCCTTGGGTTCCAAATGGCATTAAAATCCGCACCTATTATGTATGAGTACTCGGGATGGTTTAACATTTCTCCTGTTAGTGAAGTGAAGAAACCCACTTCGTACAAATTCGGGGCATATACCGCTGCCAATGCAATTTTCCTGTTATTGTGTATAATCCTAGCTATAGTTATGCGCCCCTCAGCATCCGACCATACCCCTTTCAATTCGATATTTAATTTGCGTCTGACGACTATGGCTACCCCTCTAGTTCTCGTAGCAAAAGAAGAGTGACCAATATTATGGTATATGTTATCCGCTAACGTATTTATGTCTCCCTCTAAAATGTGCGTTTCGCTTAATAGTGCCACGTCCACATGTTCTTTTTTCATCAGTGTAAGCACGCTTTTGCGCTTGTGTTGTTTGTTTATCCCACCGGTGTTCCATACCATTATATTCAAACTAGCCATAGTCTATGCATGTTTTCGTGTAGTTTTTGGTAATGTTTCTGGAGTATGAAGCTACAATAGATGCACATCCAATTAATGAGGTCCCGTTGAGAGCTGAGCTTAAAAACATATATATATACAAATAAAAATCCCCTATTTTCCCCTCTCCCAGAAAGTCGAACATGCCTGTGTTCCAAGAACACATCCTCCGCGATTGACTTTCTCCCATGGTCCACCGGATTGCCCAACCTGAGCATTGTAATCCTAATTTTCCTATGCTCATTGCCATAGGATCTAACATTTCCATTCTATTGCAATAGAATGTCGCTTTTGGTCTTGCACCTTCCCTTACTGTAATGAAGTATTGTGATAAATAACCTAAAGATAAAAATAAAAAATAAAATAAAAAGAGAATAAACCTTTATCGACATATTCCTTTGAACCCTCCACCAACGTGTGAGGAAAAAAAAAAAAAAGGAAAAGATTGTAGATCAGTATTGACACTTAATGTGAAGAACATTGGAAAAGAATAATGTAAGTTACAATATATTTAAAAAATATATAGTAATATTGACACCTTAATGTGAAGAACATTGGAAAAGAACAATGTAAGTTAAATTATATTTAAAAAATATAGGGTGATGAGAAGAAAAAATTTAATAAAATAAAAATCAATGGAAAGATATAGATAAGGAATAAGAGATAAATAATTATCAACGTGGAGAAGCCACTAGAACCGATTTAACTGATTAGATAAGATAGAAAAGCAGCGCCTTTTAGCGCTTCAATGTGCCTTTAATGGAGTGATTACTTAAATTGTTAGAATAACCTTGCTGTGCCCATACGTTTATGTGTGGATAATTTTAAAGTATTATTAAGGGCTGATTGCACTTCATTTAATTTATATATGCTATGTGTATGCACACCGAATGTTATTGTTAGAGTTGTATGCTTCGTTGTCATGGTGCCTTATATTCTAGAAGGTTGTAGAATATACTAGTGCCTAGACTATTTTACATTCCAGAATGATCTAAGAGACCCAGGGCATTTGAGCGATAAACCCAGAATATTCCAGATAGATCTTTTTGCATTGATATTTATTTGTCCCCTCAGAGACCAGAGACTGAAATTATAATGTATTATGAATCGTATTATACACAGTACACATTGTTATAGACGACTTGCATATCGTTTGCTACTTTGATGAACACAGCAATGTTATTCCAACACTGGTGGAATGACCTCATTGATGAACACAATAAAGTCATTCCAACACTGGTATATATTTAGAGAGAGGCTTAACTGATTCCGGCATTTCCGTCATGCTTTGGGTTATTTGCTGCATTTTGAATCAGGAAATCCTCAGCATCAAAGGGTGTAAATGGACCTGACCTGCGGCCGTTATTGTCCAAGAATGATAACAGCGCCGGATATGCTAGCCTTGGCTTGTGGCCGGCTGTGTACAGCTTTTGCATCACAACTTTGTATGGTTGACGTCGGATGATGGCCTCTCTGCTCAAATCTTCGTAGATAAATATTGGTTTATCACCATACTTCAGCTTCCCACGTTGGTTGCGAGCATATTTGATGATTTCATCCCTTGTTGTAGTTTTCCGCAGAGTGACAATGATGACTCTCGGCCCGTTGATATTTTGCCCCTGGGAACCAATTCTGTAAACTTGTTCCACTTCTGGCACTTTGTTTGGATCGGAGTTATTCAAAATCGTTGATAACTCGTTTGGAAAGTTGATGTCATCGCAGTTCACTGATTCATCAAGCCCCACAATGCGGATGTTATTCCGCCTGTGGTAACGATGGGTTTCTAGTTGCCTCTCCATCACTTCGTTTTTAAGCAATTTTATTTCCCTCCGGTATTCATCTTTAACTTTTTCCATCTCTTCTCCCATCTCTGTCATGATACCTTCGTTCGCCTTGACTGCTTTTGTGTTTTCTGTCACCGAAATCTCCACTGTCGTGATTCGCTCTGACTGTGCATCGAACGCTTTCTTGACTTCTTCTAATTTCTCATCGATGTGATCGAATTTAGCCTCGATGCGATCGAATTTAGCCTCGACGTTTGCCTCGAGCGCCTTGATGTGTGTAATCTGCAGGTTAGACTGTTCTACCATCTGTTCTTTCATCAGGTTAGACTGTTCTACCATCTGTTCTTTCATCAGGTTAGACTGTTCTACCATCTGTTCTTTCATCTGGTTAGACTGTTCTAACTGTTCTTTCATCAGGTTAGACTGTTCTACCATCAGGTTAGACAATGTGTTGAAATCGGGTGGATTTCTGCTTACTTCAGTTGACGGCATATGGTAGATAGATGCAGTGACGTTGGAATCCATAAATCTGGCTGCTCTCCCTCTCACGGAGCTTGAATCTGTACCTTCTTTTATGTTGGTCTCTATTGACTCTCTTTCGGGGACCGTAATCGATGATCCCGGTACGTTGTCCTCTTCCTTCTCCTCCTCGGAGCTTGTCGCCGTCGGCTCAGAACCAGCGACGGTTAGGACGCGTCTATCTCGTTTTTTTACGTCCTGCGCCGTTGAAGTTGCCGTAGTTATTTTCTCTGCCTTCTTTCCACCTTTAACCATATTGTCTTTTGATATGGTTAGTAGAGGGTCTTAACAATACATACGATGTGGTCTATTCTCTTTCTTTACTGTCCAAATAATGTTTTTAAACGAAATTAGCGTTAGTGGGAGCGGAGCAATTGCAAAATGCGTGTGCTACATGTTGTAGCGTAACCGGAAGTCCCTCCTCCTTTTTTCTGTGATTTTTCTCCCCATCGCAATTTACCTCTCGTGCCAATTCTCCCTCCCCTGTCCTGGTCGTTGCTCGCATATGCCCCCCACTGGCCGGTTGTAGGGAGGATAGAAGCCTTGCATCACATGTCCCCTCCGATACATGTGGAGGCAGCCTGTCACATCTTTTCACCTGCCAGTGCGGACTGCCTATTGCTTAATGACAGCCCTACAGTGCTGCTTTTGCTTCCGCGTTTTCCCTGATTGGCTGCGCCATGCCCCGCGGCAGGCGCGGCAACCGCAGAGCGGAGCGGCAGAGCGAGCGGAGCGGCAGAGCGCGAGCGGAATTATGCAACCGCCCTAGTAATCCGCCATGATTTTCATTCGGCGCTTCAGCTCACCTGGCAGAGCAGCGGTCCTGCGGTCCTGCGGTCCGTTGTTGACGAGTTCGAATCCCATCAAATTTTTTTTTTAACGTGATTTTTTTTTTAACGTGTATTCTTTCGCCGGTTAAGGTTAGGCATGGTTAAGGTTAAGGTTAAGGTTAGGCATTGTTTCGGAGTTGGTTAAGGTTAGAACGGTTAAGTTTAGGCGCTGTTAAGGAGCTGGTTAAGGTTAGAGTTTGTCTTAGAGAATGGCAATATTCTTTCTATGGTTAAGGTTAGGCATGGTTAAGGTTAAGGTTAAGGTTAGGCATTGTTTCGGAGTTGGTTAAGGTTAGAACGGTTAAGTTTAGGCGCTGTTAAGGAGCTGGTTAAGGTTAGAGTTTGTCTTAGAGACAGCCTATTTCCGCACTGCCGCTCTCCCGCGTTGCCGCGGTCACATGGTCAAATTGTCACATTCTTGCACTGTAGGGCTGTCATTAAGTAACACGCGTGCGGACTCTCATTTGGCGAGGAGTAACGTGTAGGAGGCTCACACTGCCCCCGCCATTTTCCTGACTTTGCTGTGCAGGCGCCCCAACCGACCTGTAGGAGTCGCTGTTCACAACGACCAGATTACCACCCATCGACTTCCCACCCGCTAACTCTGCCAATTGAGTTTGTATGACGGTCGGCCCAAGCCGGAGGCAACACCGACAGCCGGATTCGAAGCCGGTGTCTCTTGCGTTGGTGACGAGTGCAATGTCCGCTGCGCCACCTAGCCGCCGAACTTGCTCATCTTTATGAATTTCTAATCTCTGACCCAAGCCGAGCAATTCAATTATAAAGTCGGCGTGACCTGAACTGAGCAATTCAATTATTAATTTAGAGTTTCAAGTTTCAAGTTTCTTTAATAGTTGTCATACAGAAGTACAGAATACTTTCATACAGAATGCTTCTTACTGTTACGCTCCAGAGACTGTGTAGAATGACCTGATCTCAACACAATGTACATAGTGAACGCAAACAAGAAATTATACAACTGTCTTCATATAATACAGTAAATACAGCATAATATGCAAAAGACACCACATCACTGTGTACACTACATTATACTAATGGAAAGGAATGACTTCCAGTGTATGTCTCCTCAGAAAGCAGACAGCAGCCTTAAATGTTGCTTAATGAAATAGAGAGTGTGATGTGCCCCCCGGGGGGCGCTGTGGGTTACAGGAACCACATGGCTGCTCAAGAGGAAGGATTGTTTAATGTCTGTGATGCCTTAGAGAGGAGTCTGACCACAGGCAGAAAACACGCACACACACACACACACACACACACACACACACCCATCTTCTCATCTCCTCCCGTTCCTCTCATCTTCTCTTCTTTTCTTTTCTCCTCTCTTCTCCTCTTCGCTCCTCTCTTCTCCCCCCTGTTTCCTCTCCTCCTCTCTTCTCCTCCCCCATTTTTCCTCTCTTCTCATCCTTCCTCTCCTCTCTTGTGGACCTCAGAGATACACTGTGTCATGTATCTTACTATTAGAGAAGAAGAAGAAGAGATGGACCTCCGAGCTGCACTGTGTCATGTATCTTACTATTAGAGAAGAAGAAGAAGAAGAAGAGATGGACCTCTGAGCTGCACTGTGTCATGTATCTTACTATTAGAGAAGAAGAAGAAGAGATGGACCTCCGAGCTGCACTGTGTCATGTATCTTACTATTAGAGAAGAAGAAGAAGAGATGGACCTCCGAGCTGCACTGTGTCATGTATCTTACTATTAGAGAAGAAGAAGAAGAGATGGACCTCCGAGCTGCACTGTGTCATGTATCTTACTATTAGAGAAGAAGAAGAAGAGATGGACCTCCGAGCTCCACTGTGTCATGTATCTTACTATTAGAGAAGAAGAAGAAGAAGAAGAAGAAGAAGAAGAAGAAGAAGAAGAAGAAGAAGAAGAGATGGACCTCCGAGCTGCACTGTGTCATGTATCTTACTATTAGAGAAGAAGAAGAAGAGATGGACCTCCGAGCTGCACTGTGTCATGTATCTTACTATTAGAGAAGAAGAAGAAGAGATGGACCTCCGAGCTGCACTGTGTCATGTATCTTACTATTAGAGAAGAAGAAGAAGAAGAGATGGACCTCCGAGCTGCACTGTGTCATGTATCTTACTATTAGAGAAGAAGAAGAAGAAGAAGAAGAAGAAGAAGAAGAAGAAGAAGAAGAAGAAGAAGAAGAAGAAGAAGAAGAAGAAGAAGAAGAAGAAGAAGAAGAAGAAGAAGAAGAGATGGACCTCCGAGCTGCACTGTGTCATGTATCTTACTATTAGAGAAGAAGAAGAAGAAGAAGATATGGACCTCCGAGCTGCACTGTGTCATGTATCTTACTATTAGAGAAGAAGAAGAAGAAGAGATGGACCTCATGTCTTTTACATGTCTGTGTCACAGTCAATAGGCTCTGATTCAGGATTCAGGATGGAAGATGAAGTGAGATGAGAGCCAGAGAGAGAGAAAAGGGGTGAACGGGAAAGAGAGAGAGAGAGAGTGAATTAGAGATAGAGAGAGAGAATTAGAGAGCGAGAGTGAATTAGAGAGAGAGCAACGTCTAGTGCTGCAGGTTTCTCTTGATTGTACTAACAGCTTGAGACGGAGGTCCTTTGATCTGAAGTGGTTCCCATATGGCACACACACACACACACACACACACACACACACACACACACACACACACACACACACACACACACACACACACACACACACACACACACACACATTGTTTATGTCCTTTGTATGAGGTTTCCTTGTACTTAATCAAATCAAATCAAATCAAATTTATTTATAAGGCCCGACAACACACGTTAATGTCCCCATGGGCCGTACAAGTCAAGAAGAAAACATAACAATAAGTCAAGAACAGAACAAGAACACCATAAGGTCCAAAAAATGTAAGATAAATGCAAATAAATGAAAGAATGCAAGCACTCCCAGACATACCCCACGCGAAGGTAAGGAAAAACTCACTAAAACCTAACAATAGGGAAAAATGCTCCACAGGCAGTGTGGAGGAGAGAAACCTTAGAAGGGCCGTTCAAGGGGGGATCTCCCTTCTTAGATGTTGGTGATAGTAGTGTTGCAGACTAACAGTTGGTAAGCATGCACTCAAGTGTGTAGTGAAACACAGATGAGTGCATGCAATAGCAACTGAACATTTTGAAAAATTGAAGATAGAGCTGATAGCGATAGCAACTGAACATTTTGAAAAATTGAAGATAGAGCTGATAGCGATAGCAACTGAACATTTTGAAAGATTGAAGATAGAGCTGATAGCGAATCTATTTGAGGCACAGGGGCGGCGCAAAGAGGGTCACGTCCTCCCCGTCTTAATCACGGGACGTCCAGCACTCCGGTCATCGCTCCAAGACAGCCGGAGACAGGGAGATGGGGGGGGGGGGCGGCACAGAGAGGGTCACAACCTCCCCGACATCATCGCGGGACGTCCAGCACTCCGGTCACCACTACGAGACCGCCGGAGACAGGGAGACAGGAGGGCATGCAGAGAGGGTCGCATTCTCCCGGCCTTCATCACGGGACGTCCGACACTCCGGTCAGCACTCCAGGACAGCAACTCACAGGGGGACAGGGAGACGGGACAGGCGTTAGACAGCTCATGTGATTGTAGTGGGCGGACATAGCAATAGATACAGGTGGTAAGCATATATGTGTCACCTCACAGCGCTTTATGCCAGATCTCTACATTTTCATTTTTCAGATTATTCCAGATTGCTAAAGTACAGAATCTAAGCTTTCAAATGATGTGTCATATGTTGAAATCTGAGAATGTTTTGAACACGATGTGCTCAATTATAACTTCTAAAACTGGCTGTGTTCTAGATTACCTAAGAGGTGAAAAGGTGTCTCAAAGGAAGGCAACTTTTCACACTTCAGACAGTTTCAACTGGGCGTCAACAAACCCCCCTCCAGCAACGCCCCTCACCTGAATAACATTAACATAATTAAGTGCTGCTGAATCAGAGTTCTCTCTCCTCAGGACCCCTGTCTCTCCAGGACCCCCTATCTGGACTATAGGACTGTGAAGCTATGTACCCCCCCCCCCCATGCTGCTTTGACACCAGAATTATTGTTAAATCTATGTCACAACGAGAAAAAGCAACAAAGTCCTCACTCAGTGGCATGGGCCTAATGTTATGTAGCTCTGCAAGCTGCTTACACACACACTTCTAGCTACACATACACACAGTTATCATATCACTCCTAGCTACACATACACACAGTCCTCATATCCCTCCTAGCTATACATACACACAGACCTCATATCCCTCCTAGCTACACATACACACAGTCCTCATATCCCTCCTAGCTACACATACACACAGTTATCATATCACTCCTAGCTACACATACACACAGTTATCATATCACTCCTAGCTACACATACACACAGACCTCATATCACTCCTAGCTACACATACACACAGTTATCATATCACTCCTAGCTACACATACACACAGTTATCATATCACTCCTAGCTAAACATACACACAGACCTCATATCCCTCCTAGCTACACATACACACAGTTATCATATCACTCCTAGCTACACATACACACAGTCCTCATATCCCTCCTAGCTACACATACACACAGTTATCATATCACTCCTAGCTACACATACACACAGTTATCATATCACTCCTAGCTACACATACACACAGTCCTCATATCCCTCCTAGCTACACATACACACAGTTATCATATCACTCCTAGCTACACATACACACAGTTATCATATCACTCCTAGCTACACATACACACAGTCCTCATATCCCTCCTAGCTACACATACACACAGTTATCATATCACTCCTAGCTACACATACACACAGTTATCATATCACTCCTAGCTACACATACACACAGACCTCATATCCCTCCTAGTTACACACACACAGTTATCATATCCCTCCTAGCTACACATACACACAGTTATCATATCACTCCTAGCTACACATACACACAGTCCTCATATCCCTCCTAGCTACACATACACACAGTTATCATATCACTCCTAGCTACACATACACACAGTAATCATATCACTCCTAGCTACACATACACACAGACCTCATATCCCTCCTAGCTACACATACACACAGTTATCATATCACTCCTAGCTACACATACACACAGTTATCATATCACTCCTAGCTACACATACACACAGACCTCATATCCCTCCTAGCTACACATACACACAGCTCTCCACCTTGCTATCTGAAACAATAGCTATCAATATAACGTTAGCAACTTTAACTTGCTAGCTAGCTAACGCTAACGTTAATGTAGCATGAGCTCGTCGTAATAACACAATAAACGTGACATGGTTGGACTTGTGGTCGGCAGAAAAACTTGGTGTAGTTTTATCAAAGATGCGGAATTGTAAACATGCTACTGTAAACATAAACAAACATTCTTAAACTTACCCATGCAGACGCATCTCGACCGATCTCATAGTTAATTCCGTTGAATAGCGCGGTGTTTTCACCGGTGAGCAGAGACTGAATCAACTGGTTTAACAAAGTTCCTGTACTCGTTCATTAGATCCAATGCATTCATCTCTTTCTGATCCAGAGTGCAACCAGATGATAATCCCATTGAAAGTGTAAACAGCCAGTGCGTCGCTTCAAACACTCCCCCAATGTAAATCTCTGCGGGCTGCAGTCTAGGTTTGATTCACATGCAAATACAGTAATTACGCCCCCGTTTTCATTGAAATAAAGTCCGTGAACAACCTAAATTTAAACACAGGATTGACACTATTTTAGATATTCTAACTGTTCGTTTTTATAGTAAACAAGTACTTATACATTCAATTTATAATAATGTGAAGAAAAGAAAAAAACACATACAAAAAAAAAAAAAAACTCTAGAACGTCTAGCCGAGAAGGGGGCGGGCCGAGTTGTGGTCACTAGCACTGCCAGGTGACACATATGTGAATGGAGTAGATATATGAAGTAAGCATATTATGTGAATAGAATAGAAGTACTTAACCCAGCAATGAAACCGCGTTGACTGTTAATCTGTTAACAGTCTGTTAATACTGTTAATCAGTTGACAGGACCACGGACAGACGACGGTAAACAACTGATCCAAGGCCTCGGAGGTGCATGTAGAGCAGTCACTGCAATCTTGGCCAAGACCCCGAGGCATCCATCACCTTAGTCAGCGCTAGGAGACGGGCACTCAGAGAGATGGGGGAGGGAAAGGGGGGGAGGGAGGGGGGGGGGGGAGGGAGGGGGGGAAGAGTTAGAGAGTTCCCATGTTTGTGGTGCTGCAAAAGAGCAGACATGTAGTACCCTGTAGTGCCATGTAGTACCATGTAGTACCCTGTAGTGCCATGTAGTACCCTGTAGTACCCTGTAGTGCCATGTAGTACCCTGTAGTACCCTGTAGTGCCATGTAGTACCCTGTAGTGCCATGTAGTACCCTGTAGTACCCTGTAGTACCCTGTAGTGCCATGTAGTACCCTGTAGTGCCCTGTAGTACCATGTAGTACCATGTAGTACCCTGTAGTGCCATGTAGTACCATGTAGTGCCATGTAGTACCATGTAGTACCCTGTAGTGCCATGTAGTACCCTGTAGTGCCATGTAGTACCATGTAGTACCCTGTAGTGCCATGTAGTACCATGTAGTACCCTGTAGTGCCATGTAGTACCCTGTAGTGCCATGTAGTACCATGTAGTACCCTGTAGTACCATGTAGTACCCTGTAGTACCATGTAGTACCCTGTACCCTAACTAAACTAGACAGACTACTTCTGTTTATGTGGACATAAATAAACATTTCAAATGTGCACCATATGAGAACCACTTCAGATCAAAGGACTCAACCTCTCAAGCTGTTAGTACAATCAAGAGAAACCTGCAGCGGTACCGGTATCGATTCCCAGGTAAAAATTAAAATGTCCAGGCTCAGAGCAGAGTGTAGGCCAAATGCAAGCCACATTTTACAATAAACCTCCGTTGGGCTGCTTTAAAAAAATTACATCGCAATTCAAATGGAATCCCAATCGCAATATCTGTCAGAAAAATCGCAATTACATATTTTTCCCAAATCGTGCAGCCCTAATCTTGACCCTTTGACCCGTTGTCCTCTCTTCTCCTCCCCCTGTTTCCTCTCTTCTCTTTTTTCTCCTCTCCACTCCTCTCCTCTTTCCTCTCCTCTCTTCTCCTCTCCTCCATCTCTCTGTTCACCTGTGCCACACTGACATGATCATAATGAGCTTCATCCACCATGGCCCACCAGGAATATAATAATATTAAAACAATTAACTCTGAGCGATAACCGATAAACATCTAATTGGCTGTCTGTCAGTCAGAGAGAGAGAGAGAGAGAGAGAGAGAGAGAGAGAGAGAGAGAGAGAGAGAGAGATTCTGTAGGTAGACAAGCAGATTGACTGGCAGAGAGACATGATTGATTGATTGATTGATTGATTGATTGATTGATTGATTGAAACTAAGTGGTGGACTCGGGGTGATGGCCAAGATGGCAGTGACTGTTCTACCCCCACAATGGTTATGTGCACCATTGAGATCATGGATCAGCTTCATACCGTCTTCTGTCCGACCTACAACGTCTAAACCATGCCTGTTCTAGTTCATTGCTGAGTTAAGTACTTCTATTCTATTCACATATATGCTTACTGCATGTATCTATTCTATTCACATATATGTTTAATACATGTATCTATTGCTATGTCCGACCATCACAAATGTTGTGAGTTTTTCCTTACCTTCGCGTGGGGTATGTCTGGGAGTGTTGCATTTATTTATTTTACATTTTCTTTTGGATTTCATGGTGTCTTTTGTTTTGTTCTTGATTTATTGTGATGTTTCTTCTTGACTTGTTTAAAGAAGAAGTGTCCGGGGGTGCTCCAGTAGCACACCATATAGCGCGCTGAGTCGCGAAGCGGTCGTCCCGGGTTCGTTTCCCACTCCCGGTGACCATTTGCCGCATGTCTTCCCTACTTCTCCTCTCGTTCTCCCTCTCCTCTAACGGTCCTGCGTGGCCAGGAAAAAAAGCTGTAAAAATGCTAAAATGTGCCGAAAGGTCTGGATTATTACATATCTCGATGTGATCTATCAAGAAATATCTACAGCAAGAATTTTGGGTCTCAATGAATTGTGGTTAGAAGTGGTGGAGAAAATAAAAGCTAGCATATAATGGTAATGTCTGGTTAGGAGCGAGGGAAAATGGATGGATTATCCAATGGGGGGTCCGGGAGGGGGGGTACGAGCTGGAGCATATGTGTGTAGGTTTTTAGATAACAGGTATTAAGGGTATATCCTATATATGACAATTAACTAAAATGTGATTTCATTGGATGTGCACTGTCAACTAATGCTTGTATATCTGTTTATGTGTTTGTTTAAAAAATAATACAAAAAAAATACACACAAAAAAATGCTAAAAGATAATAATAAAAATTTAAAAAAGAAGACGTGTCCGGCCCATGGGGAGATTAACGTGTGTTGTCGGGCCTTACAAATACATTTGATTTGATTGATTGATTGATTGATAGACAGCACACGTGACTTTACTGACCGACTGACTCACCCCTGGACCCCGCATTGAGAAGCACTGGCTTAGAAACCCATCATAACTAGAGACTAGTCTTCTTTCCACTGTGCAAACTGTGAAGTCATTAAATGGTAAATGGTGCATTTATATAGTGCTTTTACAATTTGTTCCTCACATTTTACCCATTCAAATTCATATCATGTAAAACATTTTGAAGATTGCTCGATAAGCCCTCAAGTCTGTGCCTGGTCAAGTGTCTTGCTCAAGGACACTTCGACACGCTGCCTGGGAGGAGTGGGAATCTAACTGGGAACCTCTGGATTACCAGACGACTGCTCTACTTCCCGAGCCACTGTCGCCCCTTAGTCCTTAAAAGACCAAGACTAAAAGTGTTTGTGAAAGAAAGAAGAATAGAAAACACATCTCTGCTGCAAGAAGCTAACCAAAACACTTTACAGCTAACCAAACACTTTACAGCTAACCACACTTTACAGGTAACCAAAACACTTTACAGCTAACCAAACACTTTACAGCTAACCGAACACTTTACAGCTAACCGAACACTTTACAGCTAACCAAACACTTTACAGCTAACCGAACACTTTACAGCTAACCGAACACTTTACAGCTAACCAAACACTTTACAGCTAACCAAACACTTTACAGCTAACCAACCAAACACTTTACAGCTAACCAAACACTTTACAGCTAACCAAACACTTTACAGCTAACCAAACATTTTACAGCTAACCAAACACTTTACAGCTAACCGAACACTTTACAGCTAACAAACACTTTACAGCTAACCAAACACTTTACAGCTAACCAAACACTTTACAGCTAACCGAACACTTTACATCTAACTAAACACTTTACAGCTAACCAAACACTTTACAGCTAACCGAACACTTTACAGCTAACCAAACACTTTACATCTAACTAAACACTTTACAGCTAACTAAACAATTTACAGCTAACCGAACACTTTACAGCTAACCAAACACTTTACAGCTAACCGAACACTTTACAGCTAACCAAACACTGAACCACTCAAGCTGTGTCCAGAAGCGGTGAATGTCTCCAGTTTTGTATGACAAACATTTCAGGCAGTGTTGTTAGGACAATCATTTAAAGGAAAAAGTGATGCGTTGTATTATATGATGCCGTATTTTCTGGAGATACCAGTTGTCGTCGTTCTACTGTAGAGCCACTGTGCATATTCCTCATAACACACCAGTCGTGATTTATAATAGACAGCATCGTGGAGCTTACTGTAGGTATAACTGTGTATAACCAAGTTACAAATGTCACAGTATCACTTTGTTTAGTGTGTCAGTGCCTCACCACTAGCTACTGTGACACGCAGCAATGATCACAGCATGGCAGGGCTCAGACTGCTTAACGTCACGGTGACCAATCGCAGCCACTCTTATTGTCTGGGACCAAATACGGCCACGCCCCACTCCCAGCAAAAAGTGGGAATCTCTAGAATGGGTTTGGGGCGGCGCTGTATACGGAAGTAGCTCTCAAGGTGACGATTAGACAACACTTTTTTGTTGTCAGTAGATGGCAGCATTGGTTTAAAATTAAAGGCTGAAAATGTTGAGAACTACAACACTGCATTTCCCAAGAGCGTTAGCACAGGTCGCAGGTCACTGGGATGGGTCTATATTCTCCGACGTGATCTGAACAGCGTTAAACTATTACTGCAACCTCGGTATAGCGACCGCGAATGGCCAACTAATTATCTTAACAAAAGTGCGCTGGTAGCATTACATATGTTGTCTAAAGGGGGACATATGGTACAATTTAAGATTCTAATGATAATCGGCATATAAAGGACAAGATAAAGCATCGTTAATTTGTAAGAAACCTCAATGAAAACGGCGCAGGGTGCTATTGTTATGAAAATGTGATAGAATCCTATAAAAATGTGGACGCACTTGGCCTACGTTCCGTATCATGGTATGAATTATTATCATCTATTACGCTCTTAAAAGTCATGATCTCTTTAAGGGATCATAACTGGGCTTCAGCCGACCTTGTGATGTGACGATGGGCTGTAGAAACAAGAGCTTAGAGTAAGTTCATCTGTTTGAACAGAAAAGGGCAGCTAGGCTGCGCAGGTTCAGAGACACATTCTCTCTGCCTTGTTCCTCTCTTCTGTCCTTTCCTATCTTCTCTACTTCCATACTTCCTTCTGTAATCACTTCCTTCCTTCCTTCCTTCCTTCACTACATCTTTCTATAATTCCTTCCTTCCATCCCTCTGTCATCAACACTAGCACAGCCGACAAGGGGTCAAATGGCCCCTAGGCATTTTCAATAAATGTATCCTCGTCACTCGGTCGAGCTCCAGCTCTGTCACTCAATGACTTTTCCTAAAAGTACCCGTTTTATCTGGCACGGTTTCTGAAATTTCAAAATGACTTCAGGAAAGTTTAATTAGAACGTTATTCCACACGTCTAGCGCAGGGGTGGCCAACCCATGGCTCGCAAGCCGCATGTGGCTCTTTGCCCGTCAATGTGTGGCTCTTCCATCCAAAAAATTTAAATATTTATTATTATTATTTTATTTTTTTATTTTTTTTGTCACTCAAACCTGTGGTAAACCTCATATTTTTATATTAAGAGGTAATTATATAGTTTACACTGTTTATTTGTCTCATATTTCTTATAATAAGCTGTGGGGTCATCTGACCCCTTCCGGCGGGAATCAGTGACATTTTCTCTATGGCTGTTCTAGTGTAATTAAAATCCTCTCTGTCTCTAAACCAGTGTCTCTGTCTCTAAACCAACCCTTATTGTGGGTTGTCCCAATACAGTGTAAAAAAGAATTCACAGGAAATTCACTGTATTATTTTATAGATTACTTTTGTCTTTCTACTTTAAGTGTAAATGGCATAAAAATACAGTAAATTACCTTTTGTCAAAATATTAACCATTAAATAAAGGTTGTAATCTGTAAATGTATTTGATTTGACTGTAATTTGCCAGTAAGTATTTGGCAACGTTGCTGCCAAC